>NC_062292.1:10000000-10625000 GCF_902655055.1 Lutra lutra
ATTCTACTGCAGGAATCAAACAGGAAATCACAATTTCATTTACTGAGCCAACCATGCTGAGATCCTGGAGAAAGGCAACACGTGCTAGGTCTCGTTTTGTCAGAGGAGCGCCAGTGTACGAGGACTAGAAGACAAGATAAAGAGGGATACGAGAAAGGAGGATGGGTGCTAGGTCAAGGAGGGTGGGTGTCAGGTCCGGCAGGGCCTTCCAGCAGTTGTAAGGAATGGAAGGTTTTCAAAGGACCATGATCCAGCCATCTGAGTGGAATCGAGAGCTTTTAAGATACTGTGAGAGACCATGGTAGTCTGGGAGTAGCGGCAGCAGAGGTGAGAAGTGGTTCAGTTCCAGCTGTATTCGGTTCTGGTATAACCCAGACTTGCTGGAGCACTGAACATGGGTTTGATGGAAGAAATCAAGGATGACTCCTAGGGTTTTCGTATGCAAATTCGGTGAGTAGTGATGCCTGAAAAATAATTCTAATTGGAAATCCTAAGTTCAAGACGCTTCTTTGACATACAAAAGGTGTCGCTAGACCAATGAATTAGAAGACAAAACACTTGGGAGAGGTTAGATGTGATTTACCAAATTGGCAGGCATGGTCGTGTAAATGAGAAGGGAACAGAAGCCAAACTGCTAGGAATGGCCAGTGAGGTGGAAACCCAGGAAGCCTTGTCCTCTTTGAAGCCAAGTAAAGAAAATGTTTCAAAAACAAATGATTATCTGTGCCATGTGTTGATCTGGACCAAGCTGCTGCGGTACAGTGGAGGGATAAATGCTCTTTGAAGGGACTTAAAGAGAGGTTTCTAACACGTAGGTTAACGAGTTTTGCAGTGAAAGGGAGCAGAGAAATGGGATAGTAGCTTAGGAGGCTTATGGAGGGAAGGAATGTCAAGAGAGTTTTTTGTTTATACTGGAGAGGAAAAATAATGGTGCAGATGAGGACAGGGTGACTAGAAGCAACTTCTGCAGTGGAATCAACTGCAGTTAGGACCAGGTTTAAATAGAAGAGTGGGGCGCCTGGGGGGGCTCAGTCGTTAAGCGTCTGCCTTCGACTCAGGTCATGATCCCAGGGTCCTGGGATGGAACCCTGCCTCCGGCTCTCTGCTCAGAAGAGTGTCTGCTTCTCCCTCCCCCCCCCCCCACTTGCCCTCCATTTCAAGTAAAATCTTTTAAAAAGAGAGAGATCCAGTTCACCCTATGCAGCAAGAGGAAGGACTCTGTACACTGATGCAGAGATGTTTGGCAGTGGGAAATGGGCTGGCTCTAATTCAGTATATTTCCTTAAATTATTAAATTGATATTCCAGCTTAGAAATCTTTTAAGCATCTTCCAGTTCCATCAAGGTGAGCTGGAAGATCTGCCTTTCTAAATCTAAGCTTAAAAACTTCACGGGATGCCTGGCTGACTCAGTTGGCAGAGGGCTGGACTCTTGATTTTGGGGTCGTGAGTTTGAGCCCCATGCTGGGTGTCGTTTACCAAAAAAAAAAAAAAAAAAGATTTTTAGCCTACGAGTTTAAACTTTCATTAGTTGAAGGCTTAAGTTTGTTAACAGCAGAAGTTAAACCTTAAGACTGCAGACTACGCAGGGAATAAAAATGTGAAACACTTGTACATCATAAATAGAACTACTTAAAAGGGATTTATGGTTTGAACCCTCTATTAATTTGAGACTTATAGTTCAGTGTACTTTCTAAAAACATTGTATGTGCTTAATTTTCCTGTATTTGTTATTAAGTAATCTGTAGTCTAAACTCCAACTTTACCAGGAGGCCGAGAATTTTCTACTAGTGAAGAGAAGATTATGCTCTTAAGTCAGCCTGCGTTCCTACCCAGTTTTGATACAAATTGCAGAGAAACGGTTATGTATTTAGTCCTGTCCACCCCCTCCCCCCACAGGACGTGTAACCTTTGGAAAACGTCTCCCTGAGCCTCGTTTTTTCATTTATGACCAAATGGTTAAGTAACAATTAAAGAACAGGTTTTGGAGATCTGGCCACATGAGAGGTTGAGAACAAGGAATGTAACGGGCCTGGCAGGAGCACCCCCCCCCCCGCCACCTCCAAATCAGGGCATTTATCAGACCAGCGCTGGTTTCCCAGCTTCTGCCTTGCTAACGCAAGCCCAGTTTTGCTGGGCACGGGGCTGATCAATGCTGAGAGGGTCTGGCGGCAGCACCCTTGGCCTGGAGCCACATGTTGGGCTTTAAAAGGTTCCATTTTAAAAAGCAGATGTAATTTCTGTTAAGGCATCTTTTTAAATAAGCAGATTTTTAAAAAAAGATGTATTCATTTTAGAGCGCGCACAGGGGGAAGGGGGCAGAGGGAGAATCTCTAGCAGTTGGCCTTGAGCAAAGAGCCAGACGCGGGGCTCCAGCTGGGAACCCGAGATCATGACCTGAACTCAAAAAGACGTTTTCACATTGTGCCACCCAGACACGCCAAACTAGGATTATTTTTGAACACCTTTTAAAAGCACTTTAAAGATTTTGAGAGAGCAGGGGTGGGGGGGGCAAGCAGACTCCACGCTGAACACAGACCCTGATGCAGGGCTCCATCGCACAACCCTGAGAGGATGACCCAAGCCAGAAAATAGTGAGCCTTAGCCGACTGAGCCACCCAGGCACCCAAAACTATTTTTCTAAGCAGTATCTAAAAGCAGTTTCCTCAATCTGATAGGTTCACGGGGGGAGAAAGAAAAAAAAAATCCTTACGTCTTCCAAACTCAGATCACCGTGGCCCATCCCAGACCAGAGTCAGCATCTGAGGGGGGCAGGGATAATGAAAACCTCGAGACTGAGAAAGATGCCGTCCTAGCGGACTCAAGCAGCACTCTCGGTATTTGGCAAGCATACTTATACTTTGTGAAGGACTAGGGTTAAGAGCATGTTGTCCAAGTGCCCCACAAATGTTTTGTCTGCAGATTCGGGGGTACCCTGGGGTCACGCTAGGGTTCTGCCATGTAAGGGAAGCCACACGAAACAGCTATGGTGTGGTGTGTGCAGCGGCCTGCCCGATAGTTCCTTTTCTTTTCAGGACCACCCCCCCAACCCCTGTGGTGGAAGGTGGTGGTGGTCTACTAGCTTCTAAGACCTAAAACGGGCACTAATCACCACCTTGGCCTTCCTCTAGGAAAGCAAGCTCCTCTGAAGGTGCGGGCGTTAGCCCTGGCCTGGAATGTGGAGCCCGACTGTCTGCAGAGTGGCTCACGACCATCCCGCCTGCCAGGACTATATTCCACTTGGCTTTCAAACTTACCGGTTTTTTTCCCTAAATAAAGCAAAATACCCTAGCAGCAGAATTAAATCCCCCAGCCTCTAAGGTTTACATTGAAGAGCTTTTTACAGTCAAAGCCTGCAACACTGAGCACCTGCTGTGTCCACCAAATGACGTTAGGGCTGTGTGTCAGGGTGCGGTTTGGAGAGGAAGGGACAGAGACAGACAAATTTTTTTAAAAAATGGAATAATCAAGAAAATATGTAGTTTTTGCTTTATTTTGAGCCAAATCACACTTGGTCTTTTCTGGCAGCAGATTGAGCCAAAGCAGCCAACAGAGAATATACAGTCGAACATCCTTCGTAATTCAGCCTGTAACCGGACTTGCCTTTTCTGGCTCCTTTCCCTTTCCGTTACTTTCTAGGCATCCCCTCACCCTACACAATCCTCCCGTTTTAGCATAAAATCCTGCTTCATACGAAATCAAGTTTTAGGGAAGTCTCATTAAGTCTTCTAAGTCCTTACTAATGGGAATGCCACAATGAAACAAATGTGACTTAAAAAGTGTGTCCTTCCCTCCCAGAGCCCTCAAATAGAGTACCATTTGACATTCACATTAAAACATGTGAAGGTTAAGCTGGCAGTATCTTCTTTTTTTAATCAGGAAAATCAAGTCCATAAATCCCATGAAAACTGCGGAGAAACGTTAGAATCATTTTAGCACTTGAAAGAATTTATCTAATGTAGCCCAATGCCTTTCATTACAGAAGGGTGCACCACGGAGATTAAAAAAATACATGTATCCTACAGGTGATCCAGTTAGTGGCAGAGCAGAGACAAAACCCAACTGTGGATTTCCAGCTTTTCCCATCACACCTACCCTCCCCTAAGTGTAGTTGCCATGTCTACCAACAAAGACTTAAATACAGTCAAGTGCAGTTTCTTACCACAGTTAAGGAAACAAGAGGAGAGCTACTGCACACATTTTTAATACCAATAAAATGGGAAGTTCTTGAATTTAAAACTTTACTAACTTTACTATTATCAGCAAACCTGGTTAGAATATTCCTACTTTCCCCATTTTGTGTCCCCCAAACTGGAAGAACTGTGGTGCTCATTCCAGGGATGGCCAGATTCCCAGATCATTTCATAGATGTTTAAAGACCTCATAAAATAGCATATGCTGTTACCCCCAGACCAGTCAGTTAGTAAATTTTGTAATATTAACACCAAATTTAATTGGTTTATGTTTAAGCTGCCCTGCTGTTATGGGGTTTTCTGGTCAGATTCTCAAGGTTTCCCACTTAAAATTCAGATTGTAGGCCCAAAGTCTGATGACCAATGATGGTAAACCAAGATTCATGGTTATCACCTAGCACATACTCTGATCTTTGCCAAACCAGTGAAATATTTACTTGTTCAATCCAGGTTCTCTTCTGTTTTATCCTAGCCCTTTAAGCTCCTAGGAATTTTAGATGTTGAGAACATTCCGTGTGCTCGGGACTCGGTATTATATGGTTCATTAGGATCTGTTGTGGCTGGCCTTGGACATTTTTTATTAACTAGTGAGTATCTTCTTCTTAATGTATGATGAACATTTTCTAAATGGACTAATGTCAAATTTAATTACGGTGGTTATGGTTTTTGACAGGTAGGATTAGAAGATCATGTGATGTTGGAGTAGGAGGATTTATCTTGGTGACTTTAGGATGCTGGTATGTGTACCAAGTAATTCAAGAAGATCCAGGATCATGATTGATCTATTTCAAGCACATGCTCTTTCCAAACAATCTGTCACTGGAAGACTCCCACCCCCAAAGCGAGGAATGTTTTTTTTTTTTTTTTTTTTAATTTAATGGAAACTTGCCTTACAAAATGGTACTGCTGGGATGCCTCTTTCAAGTATGTATATGCAGACACATTGTACATACCATTTGTCAAATGAGCAGATGAATGCGTGACATTCCACCAATACCAAGTTACAATTTCTAATCTGGGAAGGCCTCAACCTTTCAGGTCACCCTGATGCTCTCATTTCCTGCTCATGACATTACATCTGTAAAGCCTCCCTTAAGAATGTGCTCACAACTGATGAACACGTGCATGAATTTCCTGTGTTCTGAGCAAAAAAAGCCAGAGCCAAGAGTACGTAGTATATATATGGTTCCAACTGGAGGAGATTCTACCAGAAAAACTAAGCTGGATGGGGTCAGAAGCCTCACTTTAGGTAAAACCTATCTTAATGATTTGTTAATGACACTGAACCACTCCAGAACAGCCCTCCAAATTAGAACGACTGTATTAATACAGTCTTGGGTTAACCATCTGTAATCTTAGGTTTTGTTACTACAAATCTCAAAATGGTTTCCAGAGGAACTTTTCTGTTAAAAATGACTCAGTTGTGTTTTCTTGTAAGGTTCCATTGTAGGTACAACTGTGCAAAGCGAAGAATCCAGGAAAGAATTGCCAGAGATGGAATTAAAAATCAGATTCTCTACGAAAGTACCCACCTTGATCCTGAAAGAAAACAAAGCAAGAGCAGCAGCTGAGCAGGGTCTCAAGCACTGAAACCCACGGTGGCTTCAGGGGTCGGTGCGAATCACATGGAGGGCAGCCGATCACCCTCGTGCGCGCGCGTCCCACCAGACTTCCAGTACATAAAATAAAAGATGTGTGTGTTGTAGAGTTTTCTTTTCTTTCTTTCTTAACACTTGGAGGAAGGCCCACACACTTGCTCTGGTCCTCGCTCTACTGCCAGGAAGGCGTCTTTTGGACTTGCCGAACTTGGTGCAGAGACCGGAGTATAAACAAGACTCTCCTGCTGGATTTCCAAACTCCTCTTAGAAACAAATCACTGTACTACTGCACCTGGTTAAAAATGAGGCAGTACTTCCCGGTTTCTAAAGTCAGTACCTCTGTAAGAACACTACTGGGTTTTTTTGACTTTGCAAATTGCTATTTTTAAAAATGAACACTCACTGCTTGACCCTATTCTTCCATTTCTTAGAACAGGTAGGTCATCTCCCCGAAAGTAAAGATAAAGGTAGTTTTTAAACGCTCTAAATGTTTCTGGATGTATGCAGTGTTTTGGAATTTAAATAGACACATGGCACGCACAGAAGTATTTTCAGAACTAGTCTGATGCAAAACCACCACAGGATCACACACACATCATTACACTAATATGTCATTTAGAATTCAATCCGCTGCTATTAAAAAAGGGCAAAAAACAAGGCACCCAACCAGGTCCACAGCATTTATTCATTCAGGAAAAAAAAAACTCCCTCTCCAAAGCAATGCAATTTGTTTTAATGTCAACATTACTTTAAGAGAATCTTTTAAGTAGAACACAAAACACAAGCTAGAGGTGTTCCTGGTTAAGAAAGGATAATGAAAAAGACCAGCAGACAAGGACTCTGGCATCATTAATGGTCCTATTACTTGGTTATCACGGTAAGCCAGAGAAGGTGAAGCTATCCTGAGATTTTACCTTGTTCTCTCACCGCTTTTCAAGGGGGAAGTGGGCAGTGCGTGCTCGGTCCGGTTCACAGGAAGGGGCATCTTCCCTCCTGCGCCCACTTTTCCTGGGGTCCTTCCAAGGGGCAGCGCACGCAGGCCATGCAGTTTACCAAATGCCACGGTCAAGCACAAGCCCGCAGATATTTGTACTGATCCTAATCCTCTAGCAGCCACCAAAGGTAGGACTTGGACACTAATTAGGGAAGGCTGTTGTTAGAAAGGAAAAGGCAGTGTCCAAGACCGTACCACCTGTCCACTCTACGGGCACAAGTCAGAGTTGAATCCAATCTGCATTACTCCAACTGACCAGTCACTCCCATTTTAGGAGGCAGTGCTGTATGGAAGTCCGGGGACCCCTGACGAGTACTCCTCAGCCCCGATCTTTAACAACGTTTGTGCAGGCCACTTACGATCTCCGCTTCCGCTTACAAACGCATACAGAGTATAGAACTGGGCGACCAGATGGAGTCTTAACTAAATCCCCACCTAGCTCTCCCATACGAGGGTTACAGCTTACCCTGAGTAAGAGAAACCTCTCTCGGCCGGCAAAATTTCCAAGGCCTTCACCAGTAACAAGGTTAGTTCACTTTGACAGCAGAAGGACTGCGTCAACTGGAGACCTGGATAAAACAAAGTGGCGACACACTTACTTGGGATTACTTGTAAAATATCACTTAGTAAGTACACATGGTTATTAATACCTATTTCGTTTCCCAACTATTAAGAGGTTACAAAATACGCTAACAGATTACTGGGCTACACAACGCACTCCAGGTCCCTACGCCGTCGCTACTGGATACCGCGGACAAGGCCTCCAGACAGACCTCACACTCCCACTTCTGGTCTCCAGCCCTATCTACTTGCCCTCTGCCACCCAACTCCAAGCTCAAACTATGTGAACTCTGTGCCCATCCCCTCTGCTGGGCACCCCCGGCCTCTGCTCCAACTTTTCCATTCCACTTAACGCCTTCTTCCAGCAGCTTCTCCCAGTCCCTTCTGCTCACTAACCTCTGGGAAGGAGAATCACCTCATTTAGGCTCTCCTACTACTAGCTACCACTTTCACTGGTCACTTAGGCTCCAAGCAAAGCTTCAGTGTCTCATGGAGAACCCTCCCTTGTGTCTGGCGTGAAACCATCCACACGTCTCTGCTGGATCATATCACTAAACGTTCACTCGCCCGGAGACACAGTCCAGGCTCCCCTCTCATCCAAACGCGCCTTCCACGCCCCAGACTGACGAGCTACCTACCTCTCGTGCCCACTCGGAAGCCTCCGGCTGCACTGCTTCTTTCGTTGTTCCGTTAACTCCAGAACTTCACACTAGGTGATATAGCAGTAGATACCAGCTAAATAGCTGATTAAAATAGAATTGTGGTCATTAGTAGTTTTAGAAACTTCTCCCGGCTTTATCTATCATACATCGTTAAATCTTTCTAGTGCTCTAAGCATTTCCCCCTTCCCTCAACCCCTCCCTTCTTTTCCTTGACTATTTGGCTTTTCCATCACAGTAAAAGGACCTCAGGGAATTTAAAATTAACTAGAAGCTTTTCTCTGGACTTGTGATTTATGACTGAGTTCGGCAACAAAAAATTTTAACTATTCCTAACACCATTATTTGATTCGCAAGCATCTTTTTAGTCTACGTACCTCTACTCCATCGCTGGTTTCCCTTTGCTTCGATTATATAATGCGAGGAGGTCTATATAATAAATTCAGGATTCCTGTTTATGCACTTTTCAGCAAAGAGCTAGGGATCAAATAGGGTTTGAATCCTTCTATTCCTAGATAAAAATCTGTAGTGATGGGGGTCAAGGCACCCCTTTAAAATTCATGTTAATATATGTACTTTACTTGGGTAAACAGAAAATCTGAAGTAGAAAAATTAAAGCGATTGCTCGAATTCTGATTTTTAATGGTCCTCTGGAATATTTTTTGGAAGCATCTTAAAATAGGGTCCAGTGGTCATTCAATCAGGACAATATACCAATATCCTCCACCACCCGAGTCCTGGCATCTCAAGCAGCTGATTTTATGCAATAAGTCCATCTTTTTCTCTTAAAATCGGAAGCTTTGGGGGCAAAAACTTATTACCAAGATCTTAAAAGTTTTACATTTTGAAGCTGGTGTAACGCGAACACTACAGGTGTTGCAAGTAGTTTTCAACTACATTTGCCTTACTCTTCATTTTCTAGAATATAGATGATCCCCCCCAGCCCCCACCCACCAAGTCCTACTATCTTGACAAAACTACCAGTGACATTATAAGCAGGTACGAAATCTAGAAAGGCTTCTACTGTTCCCTTTTTAAGTTTAGATCAAGTTAACAAAAATCTGTTCAACCACCTTACATGGTCTACCCCTCAGGAAATCAAAATAATCTGTAACCCTGGTTTCTTAATGGATCGGTTTCCATAGAAATGTTTCTTCCCTTTAGACCATGAGGACAAGTCATATGCAGTGAACTCTATGCTTTGCCATCTGAATTCAAAGCTTCTGAAACAAATGTTCTAGTTAAAAAAAAAATTTTCCCCCCTCAAATGAACAAAATGTTAGGATTTTTACCTTTTGGGTCTGAAACCGAGCTGTCTGCTCTTTCAGCCATTAGATTTTTAGTTGACACAGGAGAACTGAGTTTCAGTGAGCAACTCCTGACAGCTACATTTCAAATCAGTATAGCAGCCGGGTCCTCTCATTTCACCAAGATACATTATTCTGGAGTATGTGGTGGAAGAACAATAGATTTCCTCTAAGCTTCTTAGCAAGTCTTAAATGACTTCTTGGGCAATGAGAAATTATTTGCTCTGGAGACACCGAGCTTTTTTATTCCTTCTGTCTTTACAATTTAAATTTACTTCCTAGAGTTGATTTTTCCACTTTGACATGGAGCGCTATGTCCTCATTCTCCAAAAGGCTCTGTCTAGTTTCTAAATGTTTATAAACTAGTAAAGAGTATTTGTGCGTTTTGCATAGATGCAGAAGGTTGGGAAAAACGAGGGACATCTTAGACTCATTTTTCTGCATTAAAATATTTTAAGTATTTAAGCTCTGCGAGTGAGAAGTATTAAAATGAATGTCTTACAAAAAATTAAAACAGAAGGAATCTGAATGGTTAGAACCTTACAAGGATTCGGCTCCATTTGCAGTCTTAAACCTAGGTGAGAGGACCGCCAACTGCTTACCACCACTGACTAGCTCACATCTCAGGTATGCAAAGGGTAAAGTGAGAAAACCTTTTTTCCCCTGTTTATACAATCTACCCAATCTGGGTTAACAGTTATTTCCTTTTCCCATCCTTTTACATAAGGGAGTTCTAATGAAGGTGATCCTGGAAGCCCAATGTAACAAGTGTTAAATGTACAAGCAGCAATTAATTTGGAATACCTATTAGAATCACTGGAACACATTTAGTTGGGCCCTTTTACTCTTCCACACAGCACATTCACATGGACAGACTAAGGAAAAGGAGATGAAATTTAAATCAGCATTTTTTTTTTTTTTTTTTTGCTTTATTACCTTAAAAAAATATATGTTAAGTTGGAACCTTTTATTGTACTTGACCATGATGCTCCCACTCCCGTTCACTAGACAACTGAAACGTAAGGAGACCTTCTGTTCACAGCTACCCGTTACCTGCCGTTCAAGTAAACCGCAACCATTCTTCGGAAGGATGGCTTTTACC
This sequence comes from Lutra lutra, assembly GCF_902655055.1. Taxonomy (NCBI): domain Eukaryota; kingdom Metazoa; phylum Chordata; class Mammalia; order Carnivora; family Mustelidae; genus Lutra; species Lutra lutra. The sequence goes on from NC_062292.1 coordinate 10,010,413, forward strand.
TCACCCTCTCTCGGCATGCCCTAATTCTACACAGCTTTTACATCACAGGTCAGCGGACCATACTGGCCATCTCCCTGTTCTTGGCTTTTGTTTCTTAATCTTTTCGCTGATGCTCATTAGTGAATGTGCTTCTCAAGCGCTTGCCAAGTGCAGAATACCTTACCGTCCCAAGCGGACCTGACTTCCTCTGAGATCACGGACTGGAAGAGCAGTGGCAGGAAGCTGCGTGTCCGTGAGGGAGACCGCGAGCTCTCCAGCCCCTAATCCCCAGAGCAGCACGGGCCGCGCCGCGGTCACTAACGGTGCAGCGGAGGAGGAAGTCAACTTTCCCGTGAAGACCTTTCTCTATCTGCCTGGACAGTTATTACCTCGACACTTTCAACTACAGCATATTGTTTCTCATACCCACAGATCCACATTTGTTTAAAAGCAAAACCCTGTTCCTGTCAAGATGCAAGGATGTGTTGGATCCTGGCATGAGAAGGGAGAAAACAACTGTCATCTTCCTAGGCAATGATCAAGTAAATACAAATTTAAGCACATTGTTAAGGTCTTGTCCCAATAACCTACCTAACCAGTGGTTCCTGATATGCTGGCTTAGCAGTCTGTCTGTTCCCTCACAAATACTCATCCGCGATCACAACGAAATTCCCCAGTTACCTACGTCATTACCAAATACCTGTCCTTCCTCCGCTTTCCATACTGACAGCACATCCTCAACGTAACCTCACAATTCACGCAGGTGTCACATTTTAAAAATAAGTCTAGGTTAACGTTACAAACATAGGATTTTACAATCTACTCAGCCTTACAGACTAAATTTAGGTCCTTAGGCAATCTAATTAAATATATCCAATCACCTAGATTTTTAGTCAACTGGGTAGGTCGGACAGTATAGCCTTACTCTAAGTGCAAACTGTTAGCCATTTCCCACCAACCTAAAGCCCTCTCACTTTGGGGGCTCCAGCCACCCCCCAAATCAAAGTGTGACCATCAAATAAAGTACCATGTTTTTAGCAAAACACAGTAAAAATGAACTATGAAGTTAGGTTATTTCAACCACTTGATTTCACGTATACATAAATTTAAACTTTGGAATGTTAAGATGCTTGCGGATCCTGGGTTTTCTCTTTGTCCTACCCCACACACTCAAAAGAGATACATACTGTATCCATCAGCACACTTTTAGGTCGCTTCCAAAATAATTCTGAAGGGTTTATTTCATTATCAAGGTTAGTAAAGATTAGTAAAACAAAGGTTAGCTACACAAAGGATGTTTAGTATTTGTCTAACACGGTACCTGTAAGCATTGCCAACTAGGTATTCAAAACAAAACAAAACAAAACAAAACAAAAAATGGGCATTAGAGCAACCAAAATAAAAACTCAACCACTCAACTGGTGAGACCTACCACCTGTATGTTTTAGCGGAGAAGCTGAACAAAATAGGGCCAAGGAGGACATTCAAATCTAAAAATTATCCAAGTTACCAGAAGGGTACCCTAGTTTTAAGTGAGTTTAGGCCACTAACAATATGAAGAGACCGGTTTCCACTAATAAATTCATACTGTTTTTTTGGGAGCTAATGCAGGTGATTCTCCCTCAAAGTACTAACTTAGTATCCTTTAACGCTTGTATTAACAACGGCAACCTACTGCCAAGGTCGGAACACCACATATCCTTACTAAAAACGCTAAAACTGAAACCGAGTTTCTCTCAGAGCCTCTGAAACGGGAACGACAAAGTTTCGATTCAAACCATTTAAAGAACTTTAGGAGAAAATGGCTTTAGAAAAAAATACCGTTCTACAGTATTTCTACAGTATTTTGCAATTCTACAAATATTTCTACAGTATTTCACGAACCATTCTGGGGTGTGGGAGCAGAGAATCATTCTCTCCTACAGGTTCCACCCTCTTTTTTTTTTTAAAGATGTCTTATAGTTACGTGTAAGGCGGGAATTACAGAAATAAACTTTTTAAGATCCACATTCATGTCTAAATATCAGAAACCAAGACTTGGGCTATGAAAGATAGGATTATGCCTTCTTCAACAGAAGCGGCTTCTGGTTTCGGCTTTTTCAAGTATCAGATATGCTCCCATTGAACTGTATCATCAGGTCTTTGTGACAAGTCTATACCACTGCTTAAGAAGCTATGAAAATACTTCATTTTTATTTGTGCAATGGGACGTATAAAATGATCCTAGGATAAAAAGCCAATTTATGTCAACCTTACAGAAAAACAAGTTGTTCAACTCACACAACTGATGCAAACATTAAATACAGAACATAATCCGTCCATGAATGTAACCTCTCTCCAGAAAGTCAAAAATACTTAACTTTTCCTAGAAAAATGTTAAGCACTTTTTCGAGGAAAATGGGTCTTTTAAGAAGCTTCAACACCTCGTTAGTGCTCGGGACCCTCTAGTTTCAATGTCCTTATTGTCAGACAGGACCTATCCTAGGCCAACGTGAGCTGCTTGTTTTGTGGATTTTATAGGACTTCCTTTTGTCATTTCAATGTCAGACTGACTTGACTCGGGCTTCATTCTAAGATTTCATCTCTCTGTGATAGATATCCGGTATCAGGGCCAGAGGTTAGTGCTGGCCTCCTAGGTCCAAGCCAGAGCCCTCTGTCAAAGGCCAGACAGGAGTGAGCAAGATGTAAACAACCAGCAACCAATGAAAACGTTCTATGGGACGGCATCAGTTACTCCATTTCTACCTTGCAGTGCTTTCTGCCTTCTTTCCTGACTCACCTATTCATGCTGTTTTGACACGGCTGTAGCTGACCAATCTGATCCAACACCGGACTTCGGATGATTGGTCCAACTCCCTGCAGAACTTTCTAGGGAAAGCACCACTTAAAGCAACAGCCATCTCACGGGAGAGTTGGGACCCCTGTTCAGAACTATGCCTTTAGTTCACTCAGTGTTTTGCTTGCCACAGAGAGGTAGGCAAGAGGAGGGTCAAAGACTAAACCTAGTTTCTCACTGGCAGATCTTCAGTTGGCCAAACGGCAGTCCTCACTTTTCTCCCTCTTGCTTGCTTGCGACCTGCTACCCTCTGATCTTCTGAGTTTCTTAAACACTAAGATTCTTTCTTTCCATACATATTAACTGTAAACTTGAGGCTGCATGCTCGCTTCGGCAGCACACATGCTGAACTGGAGGCTGCTTCTGGAAACTTTACTTCTCCTGGACAGTACCTGTTATCTATCGCACCTTTCTTCCCCAAATTTTCTGGGCTACACAAGGCAGGACAGTCTACCAAAGTGTTACTTGGCCATTACTCTCCCACTGAGATTACTAGAATATGAATTGCTTACAAGCTAGAAGATAGATCCACGATTCTTCCAAGGTACCTAAAACACTGATTAGCAACAAAGGGTGAACTTTTTCCCCTGGGTAGGTCTATGCAGTCCTAGTAATTATAATGTATACTGCAAAATAGTTCATGCCAGCGGTTGCTACCAGTAAGCTAACTGCTAAGAAAACAAACCCCTCGAGACACTACCTTGTACCTTACGGTAATTACAGGATTAGCCTTTGTTCCAAAATTTATCAACTAAACCTACACCACCATCTAAAACTCAACTCCAGCTCGGCTTGTAGCGAATTCCTAGGAGTTATGAAGAAGTTTAAGATCTGATTTAAAATGGCTAAAACAAAAATCTTAAGCAAACGAATAGACAAACCTAAACTTACCAGAACCTAAAACACCAAAAAAGCACTAGACTGTAGTCAAGTTTTAGTTCTACAGTTTGACTCCTGATTGATTCCTCACTTCACATCAGTGAGGGTCCTTTAAGAAGATTAAGTGTTCTGTGCAAACCCAATAGAATTACGATTAGGGGATCTAATGTCGTCACATAGCTACAGTTAAGTTAGCAGTGTTGTGTAGTAGTGAAATCAATGACTGGCTCGCATGATGGCTTCTAAAAGCATCGGTTCCCAGAGTTTCATGTATTAGATACGTGCGTATAAGATATTCGGTTGAGGACAGCCATTAGCATTTGGTAAAGATGGTAAATGGAGTGTTAACTTCTCCCAGCCAGTACACCATTTCCCCTCATTAAAATGTTAAGTCATCTGGGGGGGAGGGGAAGGAAGAATTCAACTTTACTTCATAATTCAAAGTCAATTATCAGTATACATTTAAGTTTTTAAAACCTAAATGTTCCAAGTACAGAGTAAAGAATAAGCTGTCCAGAAAGCACACACTTAAATTTTCTCCTCTTGGGAGTTTTATAAAGGGATTTTGAACCTTGATGGCGAGAATCCCAAAACGAGAGTAAAATGAATTCTTTTTATTGCAAACAAACGTCTAAATTAATTTCTCCACCCACTTTCTTTAGAAAGAAAAAGAAATCAGCAGGCTAAGGAGATACCCATTCAAGAACTGACATGATTAAAAATTAAGATATAAATGGGTGACTCACAATGTCATTAGCTTACAAAGATGGTGGAGTAACTACTACAAGCACACTAGTTATACAGTATTTTGTGGGAGAAGGGCATACAGACATAGCTAACTTCATATAGATCCCATTAGACAACTGGATTTACAACAAGTTTTTTTAATAAGAAATGGGCAAAGCCAGCTTTCTTTTCAGAATCAAAATGCAGAACAAATGGAAAAAGTATGGTATTGAACCTTCACAAGTTTGAGCCTCCACAAATAATGCAACCAAGTTTTACATTTTTAACAGCCCTTCTACATACACTCCATCTTCTCTATCTTGGTTCCAATTTTTATCTTCATTCCCAATTATGCCAATTCCATTGTTATTTAAAAAAAGAAAAAAAGCCTTCCCAGTTATTGTCGGAAACTACTATTGAAGCTTTCCCCCTCCACTACTCAGCGAACTACAGAGAGGATGGAGTGTACTATGAGCAGTACAGAGTCTTATGCAATTCATGAGGACGCCTTAGTCCTTACATGAATCTGGTTGCTAACATTTCTATTATATTGTGACAATGACTCCCGACTGTTATCTCTGTGAGAAATGGGGGGAGTAAATTCTTAATAAAAGACACCAGGTACAAAGCAACATTTTACTTTTGTTGTGATAAAAAAAAAAGTCACATTTTACAGATAAAATGTAGAACCCTGAAATACTGACACATTCTCTTATCGTGCACAATGCTGAGGTTCTCTTACGATTCACTTTAAAACTGCAATTAAAAATGTACAAAAAAGAAAAGAAAAAAAATCAACCCACAAAGCTTCTAAAAAAGGAACCCGCAGGCACTTCCTCTTGTGGAATGTTTAAAAAGTTAGCCTACTAAAGAAAACAGTCGACTTCTTGTGAAGGTTTTGGAGAAATATGTATCAGTTCGTTTTATTTGGGTATTCAATAATATCCTTGGTGATAATGCTGACTCCATGGCTTCTGACCCCAGAATTGCTGTAAGAGAAAATTTTTTTTTTAAAGAAAAAAACATCAATAAGCCACTCAAACTGCTTTTAGGAAATGACAATCTAATTCAGAGTAACTGCTGGAAACAAATTTACACCTGTCATATACCTCTGACTTCTACCAGACCAGATTTAGTTAGTATTAATATCCCATTATTATCAATAAACACGTTACAAAAGGAAACACATCATGACTTGGTTAGTTTATACCATTAAAGCTAGCAATAAAAAGAACCGTCTGTATTAAAGAATATTTTATTATAACATTAAATTACAGCGAACTCCACCTATATTCACACCTTGCCCTGTAACACTCCAATCCCTGGACAAGTTTTTCAAGACTGACTCTTTATGAACTTAAAGTGCAATTAATGTCCATAGCACATAAGAGATTACTTACACCCTGCTGCCACTGGTTGTAGCCCTGAGATTGATTTTTGTAGCCACGATTGTTTCCTCGTCCTCTGAAGTTCTGCTGGGCGGGGTGGGGGGAGGTGGTGAGAGAAAAAGACATCTGTAAGAACGAGCACAGCCTGTTAGTTCTGTACCTGGGGGAGGCAGCAGCACAGAAAGGATCGGCTGCTGGCAATGAGGAAGCGCCGGGAACCCTCTGCTGCTGTTCCCGGGTGTAGAATTTACTCAGCTAAGGCATCAACCTGACTCAAATCTAGTTCACCTGAAAATCAAAATTCAGCGGGCCTCCTCCTCCTTCACTAGTCTAACACCACTGCAGACACACACACAGGCTGCGCGGCTTCCGACTCTGACTGAGGCTTGTGACGTGAACCTACAGCCTTCCAGACTAGATCCTGCCGCCCAGCAGTGCCTGGAGAGCTTGAAATCGTTACCTGGTTGTAGTTCCCTCTGTTGGGCATTCCGCCTCTGTTGTAGTTCCCTCTGTTGGAATAACCGCCTCGGCTGGGAAACACAGGGCCACGCGGGTACGGATAGCCAATCCCGCCGCTGCCGCCGCCGCCGCCGCCTCTCTGCGGCATGTTGCCCCTCCTGTTGTAGCCACCGCGGTTCCCAGGAGCTACGAACGAGACAGGCTTCGTTTAACAGCATGTTCTGCCTCCTCCACGCACACAACTAACTACAGGGACCTCCAGACCAGTCCTTGATCATAGGAGAAAAGTCACTTTTGAAGGCATTAATTTAAGCACTCACGTAACCTACCTGTCTATCAAGTCACAAGATTTTAAACCAGTTCCTCGGTTTAACGTCAGAGGTCACCCTCCACTAAACCACACCCCCCCAAACTGCGAGTTTCTCATCCCTTGTTTCAGCCGCGAAGCGGACAAGGCCCGCGCTCCCAGCGAACTTGCCTCCTCCTCGGAAGTTGCCACCACGCATGTTGAAGCCGCCGCGGCCTCTGTGGCCGCCGCCTCTGTTGAACTGGTTCTTGCCGCTCTTATTTTTATTGCTCTTCTTCGAGCCAGTGTTTTGTTTCTTTTCTGGCGGAAGAGCCTTTTTGCTTTCTTCCTTATACTGCTCCAGAAGTTTCTGGGCTTCCTCCTTCTGCAGTTCAACATAGGTTATTTCATCAAAGCACTCAGCCACCTCGGGCAGCGTAAAGTTTCCTACAAGGAATAAGGTCAGATGAGCTTAAAACCTCCACAACCCTGAAGCCCAAACTCAAGTGGCTTTTGTTCTCTGCAAGACACTACGTGTCTACTCCTGGTTTACGAATGTTGTTTTCCTAGAAACAGAAGTAAACCAAACGTTCACTTACATGGAACGAACATGTGACTCGTGAAACAGTATTGCTGGCAGGAGACCTCACTCAAATTTACAAACACAAATCACGCAAGATTAACACGATTAACAGATTCAAATTCCGTACCTTTCATTTTGAGGACTGCGTGTTCTGGTAGGTCTTTCCCCTCGACTTCTGCTTTCTTCTGTGTTCTCTGCTTGTAGTCTTCATCTTTCGGGCAAACTACAACAGCTTTTCGTTGGAAGCCTGCGAACAGGCACATTTTTCTCCTCTGGGCAGCAGCAGACACATTGGTCTTGAAAGCAAAGTTTATAAAGCCACAGATTAGCTCCACACCAAACCCAACAATCCATTCCTTTTTTCAACCTCAAAACTACTGCTTACCTGATCCAGAATGAAATTTCGCTTCTTACGGGCAGCAATCTCAATAAACTTTCCAAGACACTGGGGAGCTCTCTGCAACAGGGTGTTCAGTTTTCCTGTATCCGCCATCTGCTTCTTAAACCCGGCCACCTGTTTTGCAAGTTAAAAAGTTCCTTTGAACTTGTGAATGAAGCTTATTTTTTCTAGTATCAGCTTAGATCTATGTGGAAACCAGACATTTGCTAATTTAAATACTGCCTTTCCTCATCATTATGAAAAGGGTCACTTTACCATGTAACAAGATCCTCTGCTGTTCACTTTTTTGGCTACTAAATTGACAGTTCAAGAAATTTTATAGGAAAAAAAAACAGTAAAACCTAGCCACTGGGAGGCACTTTACCTTACACATAAAAGTAACTTACGTCTTCTACTTCAATCAATCTTAACTCTTGACAAATTCCTACCTCTAAAACACTAACAAGATGCATAAAAACATCAGACAAAAAAGTTAGAATACCTTCTGGTCTTTTTAAAATGCTGAGATCACACACTAAATATTTTTACTTACCATCATTTTATCCATTATGGTGTTTGTTCCAAGAATGTTGTATTTACCAGGGTTTTCTGCTGCATGTTTAGTAACCCAGGTGGTTTTCCCAGCTCCTGGCAAGCCAATCATCATAACAACCTACAGCAGAAAAAAATGGCATTTCACTTATCACTACAGCCATCTAAGAATCCCTTATACATATTTTTTAAATGCACAAGAACCCAGTTTAGATATATAAATTTTCATTGCCCTAAAAACAAAGGCAATTTTTAGAAACTCAATGCTCTACATAAAAGAACACAGCTATACATAAGAGACAAATCACTGGCTGATGGCAACTGGCATGCCAGAATGAAACAGCAATCATTCAGATCTTCCAAATGTCATTTTTGCCGAACAGAAATAATCTTCAAATGCTTAAGGAAAAAAAAAAAAAAAATCCAACTTACCTCACAATCTTTCTTCTCTTCAGGCCCCTTTGGTCCTCTAACTCGATCCTCCAAGGGGACATTCTGGATAAAAGTATAATCTTCCGGTATTGGCAAATATGGCTTTTCCTTCTGACCAAAATTAAATTCAACTGCACAGTTGTGGCAGAGAACGTGTGGAAAAAGTGGCCTTCCGGCAAGAATTTCCTTACTGATTTTGAAGGCAACGCCAAGATCTTGCCCATTCTTTGCATAGGAGAGTTCTACTTCATCACTTTCAAAGTTCTGTTAAATAGGGAAAAAATTAATGGTTTTAATCTGCTTCTTTAAAAACTTTTTCTAAAAAATTCTTCAAAATTTGAAGAATGAAGCTTAAACTATGGAAAATATATTTAGGCTAAATGTTAGGAGCTTTTTAACAGTTATAAACGATGTGGGGCCCCAGGGTGCTCAGTGGGTTAAGCCTCTGCCTTTGGCTCAGGTCATGGTCTCAGGTTCCTGGGATTGACCCCCAAGCCCCAAATAGCCCCAAGCCCCACATCAGGCTCTCTGCTCAGTGGGGAGCCTGCTTCCCCTTCTCTCTCTGCCTACTTGTGATCTATATCAAATAAATAAAATCTTTAAAGAAAGGTTATAAAGAATGAAATACATGTATCTAAAAGCAGAAACAATGCTGGCTTAGCAAACGGAGTAGATTTTCAGGTCACCTTCATGTTAAGTAGTTTTGAGTTGGAATAGTAGTGAAGGCTAATGCTGATATACCTTTAAAAGAATTCCTAGCTAAATAACTTCTCAATTAAAACACAGAAATTTAATGGACTTACAGCAAAACATGTAATCACATCATTTTCATCAAATTTCTCTCCATAATCTTCAGTCTCACAGTTGCATGTTTTTATTCCTTTAAGAGAATACCCATAAGAAAATTCTTCTTCACCTAAGAAAATAAATTAACTTTCATGAAATTGATTGTTCAAAACAGTCCAGTGACCCACATATTTTAACATTCAAGATGGAGGGAATCAAGAAAAATGGGTATATAACTAACATTCTTCCACTTACACTTTAGATGTAGAGAACTAATAAGCTGGATGGGTTATGTAACTATGTGAAAAACTGCATACCATGCAATAGTGATTTTTAACCCACTGGTCATAAAACAAGTAATCATTAAAAAAAAAAAAAAAAAAAACCTGAAAGTCAGCTGATACCTACACTATAAGCTAGTGGTATTGTTAACGCCTAAAATACTATAAAAGAGATTAAAAACAGGCAGAAGATTTAGAATGCCTTGGAATCTAACTACTGAAATCAGACCCCTAAACACGCATGAGCACATACTACTCAAATGGAAACTTTACCAAGCAACATTCCACTTGTGGTTAGAGACCAGCCAATCCGAACTTCATGTATGTCAATATCTTTTGTATATAAATGCCTTACTGGGATCTTCTCTGTAACCTGAAAATCAAATCATAAATGATTACAAGGAAGACAAACCCTTGAACCCTAGCTTGTTCCATCTGGGCAATAGGTAATTCTTCTCTGGCTACTAATACAAAGACACCCATTCTACCCCACCGTCTCTCCCCTACATTTACATGAACTTTAAAAATTGGTAGAACTTAAAACTTGAAACTATAAAGGTTCAAGTCAAGTCCCTGGTTGACTTCACATTTAAAACAACAATTCATGTTTAGAAATTACAGATTCTCGACTCAACACCTATTAAAATATACATTCAACACGTTTGGCTCTGGAACAAAACCTGAAGCCTAACCAAATTATTTTTAAACCCTTCGTGGGCCTTTCAAGTGCCTGATAAAAAAAGGAGCATCCTAAATAAAAACAGTCTGACTCTACAACACGAATTTCTGATGTAACAGATACGATTAACTGTTATAAAACAGGCTTTTTCAAGTCCCTCTTCTAATCCACAGAAACTTCAAAGGAGTTCCACTGACACCTAACTTCTCAGGCAAATGGAAACTCACAAAAATTCTTTTAAAAAAACAAACAAAAAACCCCCACAAAACTGCATTTACCTTCATCTCAAAACAGACTTTGCCTTTTGACACACCATAAGATGCCCTTCCTCCAGCCCAAAGAAAAGCAAAACTCTCCATAGTGAGGGAAGAAGCACTGAGGCGGTCTCTTGATATTTTAAAATGTAGATCACAATTATCTGCAATTATATCAAATACCATATTATTTCTTTTGACATCCAATGTAAACACATCTGCTATATAGACAAAACCTGGTTATCCGTTCTTGCATAATTTCCTAAAGCTGCATGGAACACAGTTTCTACAAATCATGCTGCTGTTCTCTTCACTTTAAGCCCCACTCCCACCAACTCACTCTCACCAAATTATCAACTAAATTGTAAACTGCCTACAAAACCAGAAACACCAAGGTTTAACATGTTTTTTAAGTATATAAAATAATCAAGACAATGTGACATGTGATACATACCTGCTCTGCTCTTTACCTTGATTTAGAGGCAAGCAGTAGAGGATAGCAGGAAATCAAAGTGAAGCATGCCAGAACCAGGTAGAATTTACCAGTGCCACAAAAAAACTGAAGGGAGTCCATGACCACATACTTTAAAATACAGGAGTATGAGCTGTTGATTCTGCACTTTGTAATTTTACAGGGGCTCTAGATCCTAAATTCTCCAACTTGTGAAGGCAGCAGCCTCAACCTAGCCAAGTGCAAACCTGGTTGTCTAACACTGTTACTATGTCCCTTTTCCCCAGGCTTGCTGGTTGGTCAACAACAATGGGGAATTATCCACTCCCCGGATTACCCAAATCCCCAAGAAAGGTCTTTAACCTAACTACCTTTGGGTCAGTGGCTCATTAGCATGCACCTTCTTGGGAGTTCTCACCTCAAATTAAAAAGCTGTTTTAAGTTTTTACTGATGAAAGGAAATTGGATCTATAGTTTGGAATTCTCCTTAAATCAGCTTTGCACTCAAATTCCTGATCACTGGTAGAATTTTCAATTAAACAATTGCGTTTGAACCCAATATAGATAGCAATAAATGCGATTATGTTCCTAGGTAATCAGCTAAAAGCCCATCTACTTGGAGAGTAGTGTTAACTTCTGGAATCACAGCTTCACTACCTTGCCAATTCCAACTTAGTTTGTATTTAAGCAACCGAACTACTTAAAACTCAAATCAACTATTCTTCCATGTGCAGTTTTCTTCCTTTAAAGACTCCCTTAGCTCAACTACCTGTAAAGCATATTTAATATATTAAAAGTTAACATTTACAGCCTCACAAATCTGAATAAAAGTAATTTGTATTTGAAAACATAGGAATCTAAACTTTAACTCCCTACATCTATGGGGCAGGTTCACACCTTACCACCTACTCTTCCAGCGATTATTTCTACACTTTGTTCTATTTATCAAAGTGAAAAACTGTGAATTCTGATCAAATACTAAACCAAGAAAATGTTTTTATTCAAAAATCACATTTCTGACAGCCAAGGCCCATTTAGAGGTTTGCAATACTTCCTCATACTCAATTGCAACCCAACTGGGTAAAGTAGCAGTGTTTACAGCGCTGCCATTGATACCATTCGCTGCTGAAGAAAGCTAGTAGCCCAGTGATAGCCCACTGCTGCTGCCCCAGGTCTTTGGAAGAAATCAACTTATGTTAAAGCAGCAGCTACTGAACTGGAATTGAGAACAAAAGAGCAGTTATTGAAAAAGTAATATTACAATCTTTTAGAATAGGGAATATACTTGTGTGCTAATGGGAAAAGTCATTAATACATACTTAACTAGCCCGAATAGCTCACTTAATTCTACCAAAAAAATGAAATTACTTTATTATAGGAGCCTCTAACGACAAGTTACAGGTAGTCTTACAGGTTTCCATTAATTAACTAAAACCAAAAACTGGCATTAATTTTACATTCCTACAAACGAGAACTTTCTACTCATATAAAATATACCACCAAATTGCTGAAGCCTGTAAAATTATCAATACGACACAACTGATGCTGTACTGAGTATTTAAGCTACCAGAATCTGAATACAACCCATCATCATCTCCCTTTTAGGTTTACGCTAAGTTTTCTGCATTTAAATTCAGCGCCCTGCGTGAAGTACTCCGAAATTTTGGACCCAAAATCGCCACATTTAGTAACTAGGGGAGGAAAGGGAAGAAACAGCTTCACTTACAAGTATCAAGACAAACCACTGTGTCATCGAAGTGCTCATCTTCTTCTTCAACAGGTGGCTGAGGAGATTTGGCTCTGAAAGACAGAATTGTCTCCTGATTCAGCTTTTCCTACCCAAGAAAGAACGGGGGCGGGTCAAACTAGATCGGCATTCTCTACCTGCTATACTTGTTCTCTTCAATGTACTCAAAATATCCACGGCCATGATCTTCTCGAGGTCTTTTCACCCCTCTTTTTTTATCTCCGCCTTTCTGCTCTGTTTTGCCGTCTCCTATAACACACAACACCCCTACCATAAGGGGCCAAGCCGCGACACCACGGGGGGGGGGGGGTGCCCCTCCTGCCTGCGGACGCAAAAAGCCCGACTCTCGATCTTTTTTGTAAGCGTTTACAATCGACGAATCCAACGCGAATTCAAAGAACAATCAGCTTGGAACCGGCCTGCAGTTAGTGACGCAGTCCAAAGACATTCCTAATTTTGCCAGCCTACTCGAAGGTTCGAGAAAGCTCCTGGAGACTACCGCGGCCCAGGCCCCGAGCCCACGTGTATCCCGAAGAGAGTTCAGGAAGGGGGGAGGGGCCGGCCCGGCCCGCGCGCCCTCCCCGCCCCTCCCCCACCCGGGCCCGCGTTCCCCGCGGCCGCATTGTACTGATCTTCCGCCCCGCTCTCCCCGCCCGGCCCCTCCCGCCGGAAGTGACGTCACGCCGAGCCCCTGCGCTCCTTGCACAATACCGCGGCCCAGCACCGCCAAAGCGCGCCGGCCCGGGCCCTCGGGCCTCTCCCCCCCCCCCCCAGACATGTGCCCGCACCGCGCGCACGCAGCGCGGCGGCGCCACCGCGGGCCGACGGGGCTCCCGCCCGCCGCCCGCGGCTCCTCCCCCTCCAGCGGCAGCTGCAGCTCCCCCCCCCCCCCCGCGCCGGCTCTCCAGCCACATAATGGAGGCGCCGCCGCCGCCGCCGCACACGCCGAGCCCGAGGCCGCGCAGGCCTCGAGGCCGGGCGGGATTCCCCGCGCCCCCTCCCCCCCCACGTCTCCCCCGCGGCGGCCCCCGCCCGGGGCTCCCTCCCCCCGGCGGGGCTCCGGCAGGCCTGGGGCACGGTCCCCACCCCGCGCGGGCCTCCCGCCGCGCGCAACGTACAACGCAGCACTCACCCGCCGCCGGAGCCCCGGGGCGACCGCCGCCTCCGCCGCCTTCCGCTTTCTTCTTACCTCCCGCCTGCTGCTGGCCCTGCCTCGCCCCGGGCGGCGCCACCGTCACCGCGAATAGCGAGGTGGGGCCGCTGCTCTTCCCCGCGGCCTCCTTGGCGGCCCCGCGCTGCTGTGGGGGCTGTTGCTGCGGCGTCGCCGGCGGTTGAGGCTGCTGCTCCCCGTGCCCGTTCTCGTCGCCCGCGCCTTCCTCCTCGTCGCCAAGCTCATCCTCCCCTTCCTGGAAGCCCTGATCGTCGCCGTTCTCGTCCTCCGAGGCGGCCTCCTCCTCCTCCATCGGGCCCGCGTCGGCCGCCCCCGCGGCCCCGTTCTCCTCCCCTAGCTCCATCTGGTCGCCATCCAAGGCGGCGATTCCTTCCTCCTCCTCTTCCTCCTCCTCCTCCTCCTCGTCGCCGCCGGCCGCGGCCTCCTGCTCGAGGCCTGCTCCCGAGCGCCCGGCGGAATCCCCGCCCAGGTCTAGGCTGCCGTTCCCGGGCTCCATGGCGGGGCGGCCCCCGGCCTCCTCGTCGTCCAGCGCGGCCTGGAGTCGCTCCATGAGCTCGGCCTTGAGGCCCTTGTCGGAAAGGCGCCGCTTCTTGAGCTCCTCTTTCAGCTCCGAGACCTTCAGCTTTTTTACATTAACAGGCGAGGAACTCATGGTGAGGGCCCCGATTCACGGCTGGCTCAAACTCGGCTCCGCTCACTCGGCCACTGGTGGCGGCTGCTGCGGCTGCTCCTCGGCCCGGGCGGCGGCTGCGGCTGCGGCTGCGGCTGGAGGTGGGTTCGTGCTGCAGAGCGGACCCGCCTGGTGTCGAACGGCGCCAATTCCTTTCACCGAGTTCGCGAGGGAGACGCGGAGACTCGCCTGGCGCGAGCGAGCACGCAACGTCCTCTCGCAGGGGCGGCGCCGCGCACGTAATATAGCCGCCCCGCCCCCTGCGCTGACGGGAGCGCTGCGCAGGAGGAAAGCCGGAGCGCGCCCGCGCCCCGCCCCGCCCATTACCGTACTTCCCTCCCCGCCCCCACGCCGAACCCGCCGAGAGCGCGGCGCAGGCCGCGCAGTGCGCTTCCAATTGGGACCGAGCAAATGGAGGAGAAGGAAACCGCCTTTCAGTTAAAACGATGCACTGCAGCCTCTGTTGGCTTCCCTAGTAGTCTGGGCAGCCCTCGGCTTGCTCTTTGCCTCTCCACCCGGAGGCCGGTTCACCCCCGAGGCGTGCAGGCCTCGACTCGGCATGTTCCACGCGAGCCCTCCACCTTTTCTTCCATCTTAGATTTGCCTTATTATCTCTCTCCAGCTATTTGCTTAAAAACTCCTTGAAATCTTACTTCCGTGTTGATTTGTGCAGCGCAAATTGGCAGTTACTGTACGCGGGGGGGTTTTCTTCCGCTTCATATTTGGTTTAATTTTCCCAAGTCCTGCCTCGCGCCCTGGATTTTTTAAGTTCGGGAAGGGCGAGGGCAGAGCATCTCTTTTGTCTCTTCCCCCACCCCTGATGCAGGGCTGGGTTGGGGAGCGTGATCCTCTCTACTCCATGCTGCAAAGGCGTGCTGGACGAGCTTCCTCGGGGCCGCTGCTCTCACGCTGCTGAGAGCCAAAAAGTTAAAAGAAGCCTCAGAATGGCATTTCTGAGTTTTCCCTACCTACCCAGACAGACAGACCTCTGCAAGATTAATTCCGTCCAACTTAGAACATGGACATCCACACCAGCAATGAGACCCAGTCAGATCATACATTCTGTTTCTGCTCCTAATCCCGTAGAAATACTCCTGAGTAAATAATGCTGAAACTAGTAAAAGCTCATGACAAATAAAGAGCCGGGATTTTGTGAAAAAGAAAAAGCAACGATCACTCTTGGAAAGAAATCTGTTATTTTGGTGTATTTCAGAAGTTTAATTTTCCCCTTTACTAAATAAAAGGCGTGTTCTTGAGGTTTTTTGCACTGATAGAGGGGAACGTCTTAAACCCCAGAAAATCTGCACAGTGACTAGCTCGTGGTCCAGTATCTCCGACTAAGGTCAGTTCTACCCACCGATTGCTGCTTTATAGCTGGTACAGTAATGCTGCCCCAATGTTAATTTGAAAATGGAATAATATGAATGAACACTGTCTCATAGGTCAGTGTGATTTAACAGATTAATAGATTTTGGTTTTAAAGTTTCTTCTCCATAACTTTTTAAGAAGAATGTATTTTACTACGCAGTCATTATAAAAATGAAATATTAGGGGCGCCTGGGTATCTCAGTTGGTTAAGTGACTGCCTGCGGCTCTGGTTATCATCCTGGAGTCCCAGGATGGAGTCCGGCATTGGGCTCCCTGCTGAGCAGGGAGTCTGCTTCTCCCTCTGACCCTCCCTCTTCTCATACTTGCTCTCTCTCTCTCTCTCTCTCAAATAAATAAATAAAATCTTTTTTTAAAAAGATGAAATAGGGGCACCTGGGTGGCTCAGGGGGTTAAAGCCTCTGCCTTGTCTCGGGTCATGATCCCAGGGTCTTGGGATCGAGCCCCACATCCGGCTTTCTGCTCAGCGGGGAGCCTGCTTCCTCCTCTCTCTCTGCCTGCTTCTCTGCCTACTTGTGATCTCTGTCTGTCAAATACATAAATAAAATCTTTAAATAAATAAATAAGATGAAATATTAACATTTGTGAAATGATTAGAGTTGAAATTAATGGACTATATACAGTACTGGTAATTCTCACTTTAAGTTAGAGGAGGTGGAAGGCACCCGAAATAGGAACTTCCAAGTACTGCCAAAAACTCACTTAGCCTTTGGTTACAATGTCCTTGGAGCTTATAAACAATTCACAAACTGGAGTTATAAATTCTTTGGGAAGAATGGGAAGAGGGGGCTTACATGTTCGCAAACCGCATTATCAGCTCCTTCATGAATCAAAGTTACATGTAGTTAACATGATGGCCCTTTAAGGTTGTAAGTGCCCTTAGATAGGTTCACAATTTTAAATATTAGTGTTATTAAAAACATTTCCATTTGGTTGGAAATAAGTAAACTATGAAAGTTTCTATGTCTAAATATCCATTTATGACCATCGTTCTTGGCATGTTAAAGTCAGTGGTAACAAGCACGAAAAATAAGACTAGATGGACATGAAAAGTTCCGTGGCTTTATCTCCAAGAGCTTCATCGACTTTTAGAGCTCGATGGAGCTGAGAGATGGTTTTCAGGCTGCCCATTTTACAGTCTGGGAGGCTGAGGGCCTTCCCACCCCAGCACTCCTTCACTACACTGGGCCTTCTTAGAGGACATTTGAAAGAAAAACAGCTTTTGCAAATGACCAGAGCCCTCATATTACTCTTTGTCCTTTTTACAAACAGATGAAATTTGCCATTCAATATTTTACCACTTGCAAGTCCAAATAGCCACTTGCACTTCTAATGTGGCGCTTGTCCTGTTCTGCAGAGGCCAGTAAAAGTACGAACCACTTCCCCTAAATCACTGAGGGACCTAGAAGAGTTCTGAAATTCCCCCTTTGTGAAATCCTAGAGACTACGAAGAATACAGAGAATACAGAGTGGAAGAGGGGACAAAGGAAGTCTCAACTGCAAAAAGGGATTAGCCGATGATGTGTGGGTCTTCGATGGATGGCACAGTTAGGGTGCTCAGAATATACAGCTGACAGTTTCGGGTTGATGCGAAGGCACACCTACACCCTGCAGTTAGACACACTAGTTAGTTCACTCAGCAAATATGTTTGAGCACATTCTCTAAAGCAGGCAGGTCTACTAGGAATACGGTGGTGAACTGTGTAACTCTGCCTTCAGTCTCTCAGGGAGAGTTAGGCAGTAAATAAAATCGAGGTGGTAACAGGTCCTACGGGAAAATGCAAGTCAGGAGAACAGCAGGGGATGTTCATGTGTGGGTGAGAATTTAGCTGTAAGTGGGGATGGGGGGTGTCAGGAAAGCCTAAGAAATAAGGTAACAGCAAGCATCTAGCAGAGGTGGAGGGAAAGAAGAGCAAATATAGAAAACGGAGGGAAAGGACTGGAAGTGAGATCAGAGAGCAGAGAGAGTCAATGCCCAACGTATCCATTTATCTACTTAAATATTTACTGAACATCTGCTATGTACCAGTACTATATGCCATGTGCAGGGAAAACAGACATGACTGACACAGACCCAGGCCTCTGGGAGCTTGCAGTTTGGAGATAACCCCTAACTAGTACAGCTACGTGGGGAACAGCCACCCTGATGGACTCCTGAGCCGCTGTCTGCAGAGCTCCCCTGGTGAAGGTCTGTATACACACTTACCCACCCACTGACATTCACACATGCAAAAACAACAAAACCAAGCCTCACAGACACACTTAAGAAGCCAGTTGTATGACATCTGCCAGGAAACAGTAATTAGCTAAGATTATCTTATATCGTATTCATTATCCTATATACAGAGCTGCCTGTCATTTGCAGACTTTTGCTGGCCGATACTTAGTCCACCGCTGAAAGTTGTCAGGGGTTGAGAGGGGAAAAATCAAACTCAAAAAAAGTCAAATCACTCAAAGTGCCTCCAGCCCTGTCCTAATTGCCCGGACGCTGTATATATACACTCTTTGCTTCCCTCCCCTCCTTTAGCTTTGTTCTACCCAGGCACACTTTAGATGCGTTGTTTCTTTCTTTTTTTTTTTTTTAAGATTTTATTTATTTATTTGACAGAGATCACAAATAGGCAGAGAGTCAGGCAGAGAGAGGAGGAAGCAGGCTCCCCGCTGAGCAGAGAGCCTGATGCGGGGCTCGATCCCAAGACCCTGAGATCATGACCTGAGCTGAAGGCAGAGGCTTAACCCACTGAGCCACCCAGGTGCCCCTAGATGCGTTGTTTCTTAAGTCTGCTGTGTTTCAGGGCACCTGGGTGGCTCAGTCTGTTACGCGTCTGCTTTCAGCTCGGGTCATGATCCTGGGGTTCTGGGATCGAGTCCCACAGCAGGCTCCTCTATCCTTCCCCCTGCTTGTACTCGTGCTTGCTCTCTTTCTCTCAAAAATAAATACATAAAGTCTTTTTAAAAATAATTTTTTTAAAAAGTCTGCTGTGTTTGTCCAGATTCGTTTATTTGGGATAAGAACTGTCAGCAATTGAGTTCCTGCGAGGTACCAGCCCCTGCGCTAGGCATTTTATACCCAATATTTCTAATCCCTGCAGCCATCTCACAAGGTAGGAATTACTGGTTTCAGTTTATGGATATGGAAACTGAGCATCAGAGAGGTTGAGGAACTCGGCCAAAGTTAATAAGCAGCAAGGCTGAGATATTGAACCAGGACTGCCTGACTCCCCTATCCAAGTTCCTTCTCCTATACCAGCTGGATGCATCAGGGTTTCAAAGTCAAAGCTGACATGCTGTGTGGCAGCAAGATTTGGCAGTGTATAGTGCGGGACAAAGAGACAAAGCAATGACTATGTTGCAGGGGTAATTTTTGCTATGAGGGAGGGATGTATTCAGTTTAGTATAATGGAGCAAAGGCCCCTATTTAAAGGTGTACCTATGGGGTGTCTGGGTGGCTCAGTCGTTAAGCATCTGCCTTTGGCTCAGGTCATGATCCCAGGGTCCTGGGATGGAGCATCAGGCTCCCTGCTTGTCAGGAAGCATCCTTCTCCCTCTCCCACTCCCCCTGCTTGTGTTCCGTCTCTCACTGTCTCTCTCCATCAAATAAATAAATAAAATCTTTTAAAAATAAAAAATAAGAAAAAAAAAAATAAAGGTATATCCTCCTATGACCTGTGGGAATGGGACCCAGGCTTGCCAGGTCTTTCTTAAGGAAAGTGGGAAACCTTCACTTTTATGTGGCCTTACCTGAATTTTAGAGGCGGCCAACACTACTCTGGCCAAAAACCAGACACAAAAATGTGTCTTTGGCCAACTGTCGGTAAGCCCGGGGCTAGAGGGTCGTGGAGAGGTCACAGGCAGGAAGACCAGTTAGGAGGCCATTTGGACCCATGAAGGTGACCGGAACCAGGTCAGATGCCTCCTTTTTGAGATACCCCTGCGGATATTCCTCTGGACTCTGACACCAGCACCTAGGCTTGGCAAATATGACCATTTGGGTTAATTTTCTAAATAGCCCTGCCATTAGAATGGAGAGGAGCTATTTGCGGGAGTGGGCACAGTCTTTACTAAGGGAGAACGGCTGTGCAGGACCCAGCTCTTTAGGCATTTTGGACACCTGTACATGAAGGCACTCACCTCTCAGCCAGGTCCTTCCCTCCGCCTCAGCAAAGTGGCTGCACACAGACTACAAGACGCAGGAATCCAATCAGAGAATCAAAGTGGCCCTTAGCCACACGGAAGGCCTGGGGCTTGCTCCCATTTCCCTCCCTGCTTCTGTCCCATTGGGCTGGCAGAAACAATGTCAAGGAGTCTTCGGAGGTGGACAGGGCCAGAAAGAGGGATCTAGAACCCAAGCGGAGGTGACGTATGGAAGGAAGGGTGGACCTCCGCTGTCAGGAGTGAGCCCTGTTACAGGACCGCATGGGGAGAGGGACAGACAGAATGTACTCACGATGATCTGCAACTTCCCCGTCCTAATCAGGGTGTCATTACGTCATCCTCACAGTGATTCTAAGCCTTGCTTATTCTACTTAGTTTTAAGATTCGAGTTGGGTGTCACCTCCTCCAAGAAGCCCTCCCTGATTGCCCTCACCCCACTGTACTACATATGCCTCCTCTCAAGCTTCCAGAATCTCTTGCCTAATAGTCTTATAATGATTTGTTTGTGTGTTTGTCTCCCACTGACCAACCTTCTCAAGGGGCCACTGCTGTAGGTCCCTTTCATCTAATGTTCTTCTAGCCTGAGAGGTAAGCATTCAGGACAGGTGATGTGCGGAACAAGGGAGCCTTTGTGGATCCACATAGCTCAGCAAATGGCTCTGTCCCTTACCAGCCAGGTAACCTCAGGCAAAGTTCCTCCCTCTCTCAACTTGGGTCTCTTAACCTGTAAAACGACTGGGTCCTATTTTCCACTGAAGGGTAAGAATCCCATACGTGAAAATGCCAAACCCTAAAATGCTATACAAACGCATGGTATTTGTATAATGATTACTTAGCAAACAGACTTGGGGGGAACATTTTTGTTTGCCTTTCTCGATCTGAAATTGAGTAGTAGTAACATAGTGTTTATCAAAAGACTTTACAGTTCGGTTCCATAGCCCTGGGAGTAAGAGACCCAAGACAGTCTGGGTTGGTAAGCTCTGCCTCTTTTGACTGGGCGTCAACACCAGTCATGGTTGGCCTCCTTCTAGAACAGCAAAGTCACATTTGACCAAGTGGTCTGGAGAGATTCTGGACTCTTGAGTTCTTATCTGCACGCAGGGTCCACAACCACTCTTGCTAAAGAAAAAAAAAAAAAAAGAAGCAGGTGCCTTAGTCACACTACTCCTACAGAAGCATTGTTATTGCTGTGAATAATTCAAAAAATTAAAACAGATAAGGCCCTAAAAAAAAATCAGTGCGGTGCTTTAAAATATGAAGATAAAGGTATTGGCGGCCCATCAAGTGCGACAGGTACCTTTTTGGGAACAGGGATGAATGTGCTCGGCCATCCACCCTCACCTGGGACGGCTCCGTGATCCACCGTTGGACGCCAAGGCAGGAGAGGAGCACAAATGAGGGAAAAGAAGGCAGTTTCGCTTGCAGGTGCTTATGTATCCGTGTTTTCCCCTCCAGAGAGGTCACGGGCCTTCATTACAAAAATAGGCTTCTGGCCTTTATTACAAAATACTCAAGCCGCTGGGCGGTCCTCTAACAGATGAGCTTGAAGCACGTTCTGGAGTTACGGCTGATAATATTGCCCAGGCATGCTAATGAAGCATTTTGTCAACAGAATCTTAATTTACGTCTGTCCAGAGGGAACTGAGGGAATTTACTTTCCTGGCCCCCAGAGAGGGAAGCGGGGAAGACATGAATCAACAGGTCGAGAGAGGACGGCTAGTCCGGATTTAGGCTCATACTTGTATCTTTCTGAGCGGCGCTCTGATTTCTTCCCCCCGTTCCAGAGGTCTGGTGGGCTGCAAGCTGGGACACATTTCCAGTTTCTTCCTTCATCAGACAGCGAGTGGGGTCACACCATTTACTTAAATGTGAATTCCCAGAACGGGAACTTCAAACAAAGTTTTTACATTGTAAATAGTAGCGATTTTTCTGTCACCGGTGGTTCGAATTCAGCTGTACTTGCCATCAGCATAATAATATAGAGCTTGTAGAAAAGGGAATCACTCATTAACAATTCGCCAGAGTGACTGATCTTTTTAAGGCCCTGCTTAAAGCCTCTTGGCGGCTTCCCACTGCCCTGGGGATAGAGCATGAAGCCCTGCCCCCACCTGCCTGGGGAGGGGGGTCAGGGGGAGCTCTGCTGCCTCCCCAGCCTTTCCTCTGGCTTCTCAGAGCGTCCTTGGCCCCGGGGGCCCTTCTGTTCCCAGGACCTGCCTCGGTGTCCTTCTGGTGCTGGAGATACTCTCCGTCCGGCTAACCCCCAGGTCTCAACGTAGTTCTGACGCCCTGACCAAGTTCTGTCCTCCCGACTTACAGACCCCCGCAGCCCACCCCCCCCCCCCCAACACTTCCTGGTGCTACTATAAACCTGCCTCAAAGGAGAAGCGCCCGCTGACGTCAGGAGCATCCACCAAATGTTAACTTTCTTACCCATTGTCAGTGGCCTTGCTGTCTCCTTCCAGCATCGTATCCTCAGGAGGGCACAACACGTCTGTGGTGCTCCTCCCACAATGAGGACTGGGCTCGATTTGAATCATAGGTGCTCAACAAACATTGGTGGAATGAAGGAATAGACCCACATTTGTTGGATGGAGGAAGTGGGGTGGGGGTTACTGTTTAATGGGTACAGGGTTTCTGTTTGGGATAATGAAACACGTCTGGAGATGGATGGGGGATGGGTGTACAATGAAATGGATGTACGTAATGCCACTGAAATGCACATAAAAATGCTTCTGTTGTAAGTTTTATGTGATGTTTATTTTATCACGATAAACAATTGTGTTGAATGAATGCATGGTTGACTCTTTTAGCTTAGTCCTATTCAACGCTAATATTTTAATTCAATCAATATTCATAGAGTGCCTACTATGCCTACTATAGATAATAAAGGCCTACTATGGGTAAGAGAGAAAGGTACACTCTCGGACTGATGGGATAATCTGTAAAATACAAGCAAATTTCACACCCAATCACCCTTTCTATGTAAACACCTTTAATCTAGACAGACAGGTCTTATTTTTTTTTTTTTTTTAAGATTCTATTTATTGGTTTGACAGAGAAAGAGAGAGAGAGAGAGAGAGAGAGAGCGTAGCAGCAGAGGGAGAGGGAGAAGAAGGGGAAGGAGAAGGAGACTCCTCACTGAGCAGGGAGCCTAATGTGGGACTTGATCCCAGGACCCTGGGATCATGATCTGATCTGAAGGCAGACGCTTAACCTACTGAGCTGCCCAGGTGTCCCAGAAAATATCTTATTTATCTGTATACCCCAAGTCGCAAGCACATAATATGTGTTCAACTCATGTTTGCTAAATCAAAAATAGGGCATTGACAATAGTCCAGTGTTTAAGGAGGTCTTTCCCCATTACAAAACGCTCCCCACACCAAATCTTATATGGGGTCTCTTTCCTTCTTTCTTCTCCTTTCTCTTTCCTTCATGTTAACAGCCATCCCCGCCTGACTTGGCGGTTTCCTCAATTTCCTTATCCTTGTTTGGCCAGCTGTTTTTAGCTGTTCATCTCTTGCTCTCATTCGCACATGCCTAAGCAAATTTTACTTTTTTTTTTTTTTTTTTTTTTTAAAGAAAGGCAGACTGCCACATGCAGCGCCTCTTTTGGCTGTGTCTGGAGTCTTGGAAGCTTGACTACCCTATGTTCTCCTACAAATGGACCTTGAGAGCTTGTTTGGAGGTTCTAGCTGGGGAGCGCAGCTACTCACATACCCTTGACGGTCCTCTCCTCTATCGGGGAAGGTCATACTGCCGACCAAGCACGCAGCTTCGGGAGGGACGCACACGGAGCAGTGAGGGAGGAAGGGGACACCCACCTAGCCAGCCGGATCAGCCGAATCAACCCTGGCAATCAGTGGGGTGACATATGTCACAGCCAGATCTCCCTCACATCCCAAATCTCCCTATTTTATACCTTCTGTGCCTTCCGCAAAGTCCGAGTCCTGGAGAAGAGTTACACTTGTCTCTGAGGAGAAAGATGAGTAGGGATAAGACAGGCTTAGCAGATGGGTTGGGCAACACACCCTGGAATCCCCAGACCCCCCAACCCCGCCTGTCCCCAAACCTTCTGGGCATCTTTGGGGCGAGGGGTGAGTAAGACACACGGCGCCTCAGTAAGCAACCACACACCATTTGCCCACTTGCTGTCAGCAAGTGACTGTCAGTTGCCCGGTGGTTTCTTTTACTTTCCACTGAATTAACTTCAGTCTTTTCATAATGGACGGAAGTAGATAAGAAGATATGGTGTAATAAAATATTAGGCAGCACCGTAGAGAAGGGAACATCAAAGCACGAAGCTAATCAGAGTGATAAAGAATATTCTGTTTGCGAGGTCTGTGTCAAACAGCCTGACCAGTGGGAGCGGTCTTTTGTAGGACTTGGCTTTCCAAGGTAGACACCATGGAATGAAGCCAAGAGGTGCAGAGATCACATTGGACTTCCATGCATCGGATGCATGGACATGGAGGTGGACTTCCCATTCTAGAACCATCTTCCTGATAGGCATGACATAGCAGAGGGCTTCTGAGAACAGCCTCGAGCCAGGCTGCAAGACGTAGAATCCATCCCCCTTACTTCCTACCTTCTGTGAACTGAGGCAAGTTCCCTGATCTTTCTAGTGCCTCAGTTTTCTCATCTGTAAAATGACAATAATGAGATACTTACTCAGGGAGTTTTCATGAGCATGAGATACACTAATACTAACTTGCAAAGCACTTAGAATGATGCCAGGCTATTGAGTATTATATCAACATTTGATAAGTAAATAAAATCATAAATATAGTTAATGCACACCTTAGCACCCTCTGGCTTACAAAAGAAGTTCATGTAGTTAGGATTACATCCCTTTTATGGATGGGAAAATAAGGTTTCCTAAGCATTTTGAGTCAAAGCTGATTAAAAAGAAAAGTGAGCATTTAATATCTTATGTTTCTTTTTTGAATTTTTTTTGAAAGAGAGAGTGCATACAAGCAAGGCAGAGAAACAGACTCTCTGCTGAGCAGGGAGCCTGACGTAGGACTTGATCCCAGGACCCTGAGATCACGACCTGAGCCGAAGATCAGACGCTGAACCAACTGAGCTGCCCAGGCGCCCCAATATCTTTTATTTCTTATCCTTTCTCTAAGGGGAAGGATCAGCTCTCTTTTTTTCCTATTTCCACAGCAAAGAGCAGTTAAGCGGTTAATCACTTAATTTTTATTTGATTACTATGATAATAAGTAGAATAGTTGTCATTAAAATAAAATATAGTTTGTATTGGTGTATATATGACGCGTGGCATATGGCATGTGTCCATTCTAAGAATACTTACCTGTTGATCTTTATTATTACTATTGGTCTATTTTTCCTTATTGCTCAGGGACCAGTATTAATATGAATTTCATGCATATTAGTCTTAATAGTGTATGTTACTCTTACACTCCAACACCTGGGTTGAAATTCAGGCTATCTGCCTGTGGCTTACTGTGGACTTTGGATTGAGAGAAGCTTCTCTTTCTTCTCTTTCTTCACCCATACTCAGAGTTACATGAGAAGTTTGTCCTCTATTCTACAGTCATTGGCCTTTTTCTATTTTATTTTATTTATTTTTTTTAAAGATTTTATTTATTTATCTGACAGAGAGAAATCACAAGTAGGCAGAGAGGCAGGCAGAGAGAGAGGAGGAAGCAGGCTCCCCGCTGAGCAGAGAGCCCGACTCGGGGCTCGATCCCAGGACCCTGAGAACATGACCTGAGCCCAAGGCAGCGGCTTAACCCACTGAGCCACCCAGGTGCCCCGGCCTTTTTCTATTTTAAATAGGATGGTATGCATGGGCAAGGGTTCTTGAAGTAGCAGGACGAATGAGAGAAGCAAGGCTGCCTTCCTCCCCAGACCCTGCAGAGCTGTGTTAAGTATACAGTCTTTGAAGCTGGGGGCTCATATTAATGATACCATATATACGATATATAATTCACACTATATTAGTATATTGGGCACTAAGCCCCAGCTCTGCCACTTACTACCTGTGTGACTTTAGGCAAGATACTCCGTCTCTGTCTACTTTCTCATTCACAACATAGAAATAATGGCAGAATCTGCCGTGCTGGGAAATGGAAACATTACATGAGTTAATGAATGTTAAGCATTTAGAACAGGCTCAGCTCATGGCAAACATGGGGTGAATGTTAGCTGTTAGCTCTATGCTCTGTTTTGCTCAGGACTTTCACGAGCCTCTTGTCTAAGTCAATGGCTTTCAAACACTCTTGCCCATGACCTTCAGTAAGAAATCCATGTTATATCACAACCCAGTACACTCACACATAAAAAACTAAATGGAAATTTTGCAGAACATGAATACTCATGTACCTGCATTGTACTCCATTAATTTCTGTTAATTCTGTTCCCCTTTAAAGAAAAATACTGATAGTTCCCTATGAAATAGATTTCACAATCCACTAATGACTCCATTTGAAAACGCCTGCTCTTTGGTACCAGTGATATGCAAAATAATGTCTCTCTGACACATTCATGCCCTAATTCCTAGACCCTACGTTTTGTTACCTTAAGCAGCTAAAGGAACTTTGCAGATCTGATTAAGGTTACAGACTTGGAGAGGAGAGAATTCAACTCGATTGTCCAGGTGAGCTCAGTCTAATCACATGAGATTTCTTAGAAGATTTGTATTTATTTACTTAAGAGAGAGACAGAGATAGAGAGAGAGTAGGGGGAGGGGCTGAGTAGGGAGTCTGACGAGGGGCTCGATCCCAGGACCCCGAGATCATGACCTGGGCCAGAGTCAGATGCTTAACTGACTGAGCCACCCAGGCATCCTTCAAGTGAGATCTTAAAAGCAGAGAAACTTCCCTGGCTTTGGTCAGAGAGAGATGTAAGAATGCGAGGGTCAGAGATGCAAAGGAAGAAAGACTCCGTCTGCCGTTACCAGTGGTGAACCTGATGAAGGTGCTGGCTGTGAGCCAAACTAGGGCTGCTGGCTTCCTCCAGAAGCCGGGGAAGGCAAAGAAACAGATTCTTCTTTAGAGCTTCCAGAATGGAATGCAGTCTCCAATGAGACCTGTGTCAGGCTTCTCCCCTCCAAAATAATACCTTTGTGCTGCTTAAGACACCAGATGTGTGATCATCTGTTATAGCAGCAACAGGAAACTGATACACTACCTAAGCTTGAAAACCTGACTTCACCTTTAACAACTCTCTCTCCTAGCCCCATGCGTTTCAATGAATCACCAATGCCTTCTGCTTCACCTTTGAGTGTCTCTGGTCCAATCCACACGCCTGCCCAATTTTCATGGCCACTGCCCTCATTCTGGGCCCCTGGATCTCTCTCTGGGACGATGAACCCTCCTAGCTGCTTTCCCTACTTCTGTGGCCCCCATATGCTCCACACCCTCCTCCTTCTGGCTTTCAGAGTCAACTTTCTCATGTGATGACCTCTCAGGACTTTTGATGCCTCGTCATGCCCACAGGATAACATCTGAGGTCTTTGGGGGATATTTAAAGTGCTTCAGACGACCTGTCTTCAAATCCCCGAGGATATGTTTCCCTACTGCAATTTTCCCTATTCTCGCTCCTTAGAATTACAAATTTATAAAGTTACTTCACTGTCTCACTTTATTATACTTAGCGGTTTAATTTTCTTTGTTGTTTTGGCCTTCAATAATTGCTTCTTAGGAACCAAAGAAGCATCCCCGCCTGCCAATCAGCCCACAAATTTTGTACCCCAACCAAGATCTCCAAGTGTCTCATTTATAATATGGCCCTCCAACCACAACACGTTTTACTTTTTTAAAAAAGATTTTATTTATTTATTTGACAGACAGAGATCACAAGTAGGCAGAGAGGCAGGCAGAGAGAGAGGAGGAGGCAGGCTCCCTGCGGAGCAGAGCGCCCAATGCGGGGCTCGATCCCAGGACCCTGGGATCATGACCTGAGCCAAAGGCAGAAACCCACTGAGCCACCCAGGCACCCCACGTTTTACTTTTTAATTAGGGCATTGGTGGCTAGAGAACTCTCTTTTAGTGCTTTGGAAAAGTAAACAAATTTGCCAAGCAGTATACTCATTATTTGCCTCTTTTGTATTAACGAGCCTCATTCAAAATGTGTACCAATCTGTGTATTTGAAAGGTCCTGTGGGACCTAACATCCAAACGTGGTGCTGGAGGAATGTGTGATGTTGTCCCCCTTCCCTGCCAGCAGGAGTCCAGCGTACTTTCTCACAGTCCATATGTGAGAAGGAAGGCCATCCCCTAACAACCCAAGGCCCCTTGCCTTGACCCTGACCCTAAGGCTTCTCTGGCATTGCGTTTTGTTCTACATATCCCTTGTGGTTTAGCCAACTCACTCAGATCAAGGGCACAATTAAGTTTTGCTCAGCCAGAGGAAATTTTATTTTATTTTTTTAAGATTTTTTTAAAAATTTATTTGACAGAGATCACAAGTAGGCAGAGAAGCAGGTAGAGAGGGAGGAGGAAGCAGGCTCCCCGCCAAGCGGAAAGCCCGATGTGGGGCTCGATCCCAGAACCCTGGGATCGCTACCCGAGCCGAAGGCAGAGGCTTTAACCCACTGAGCCACCCCGGGCGCCCCCAGAGGAAATTTTAGATGACAAAGTGCAAACAGTTGTAAAACATTGTATTAGTTTATGGTGTGCCTGAGTGGCTCAGTCGTTGGGCATCTGCCTTGGGCTCGGGTCATGATTCCGGGGTCCTGGGATCAAGTCCCACATTGGGTTCTCTGCTCAATGGGGAGTGTGCTTCTCCATCTCCCACTCCCCCTGCTTGTGTTCCCTCTCTCATTGTGTTTCTCTCTGTCAAATAATAAATCTTAAAAAAAAAAAAAAAACCAAAACCATTGTATTAGTTTCCTCCAGCTGCTGTGACAAAATTGCACAGACTGAGTGACCTAAACAAAAGGAATCTATTTTCTCACAGTTCTGGAGCCTAAAAGTTCCAAATTAAGGTGTCCGTAGGATTGGCTTCTTCTGAAACCTCTCTCCCTGGCGTGCAGATGGCCACCTTCTCGCTGTGTCCTCATGTGTCTTTCTCTGCGCACACATCTTCCTGGAGTCTGTCCGTGTGTGCAAACTTCCTTTTCTTATGAGGACACCAGTCAGATTGGATGGGGTCCATGTTAATGGATTTATTTTAACTTAATGGGTTTTAATTTTAACTTAATCACCTCTTTAAAGTCCCTGCAACCCAATATAGTTCCATTCCAAGTTACCGGGGGTTTGGATTTCTTTTTTTTTTTCCCCCCTTAAGATTTATTTATTTATTTGATGGGGATGGGTGAAGCACAGTCAGGGGGAGGGGGAGAGGGAGACGCAGGCTCCCTGCTGAGCAAGGGGCCCAACTTGGGCTGAATTCCAGGATCCCAAGCTGGGGCTTGGTCCCAGGATCCCAAGATCATGACCTGATCTGAAGGTAGACACCCAAGCAACTGAGCCAGCCAGGCACCTCTAGGGGTTTGGATCTCAACATGGATTTGGGGAGTGGTCTGGACAGACTCAGCCCATAACAAAGAGTAAGGGCATTGCCTCCTGAAACTCTGATTTGCACATACCCTTTCTCCTAACAAATTCCTCTCAGGTGCTGCTCAAAACCCCTGTTAGGGTCCTTCTGTTCAGGTGCTGTGGATCCTCAAGGATGGGGTCTACCCTGTGGCCCTACTTTCGTGTCTAGAAGAATCATGACTTTTTGCAGGGTGGGGGAGGGCCTCATACACCTACCCCATGTTTTTTGGTTATAATTTTCACACATCATAGCCAGCTTATCAGCAACTCAGCTCGCCCAGCCGTGCCATAAGAACCCTATTCTCTCTCCCTTTTTCCTGATGCTTTCTGTTGAGACTCTTTTGAAGACTATCCTCGGCCCTTATGTTAGCATTGGAGATGCTGGGGTACCATGCTTCACTCTTCCTGGCTTTTTCCCCCCTTTATGCCCTGTTTTCTTTAAAAGCAGCTTTCAGTATTACTCTATACTCTTTGCTGTATGCAGTCCCTGAAGTCCCACTCACCCCCCACAGAGCTTGAATCCAGAGTCCCAGATAGATGGTCTTTCCAATCAGAAATTCATAAAGTCTGGAGTGCCTGGATGGCTCATTCAGTTGAGCGTCTGACTCTTTATTTTGGCTCAGGTCATGATTTCAGGGCTATGAGATCGAGCCCCACATCGGGCTCTGTGTTGAGTGTGGAGCCTGCTAGGATCCTCTCTCTCCCTCTGCCCCTGCCTCCGTTCCCTGTTTCTCTCTCTTTCTCTCTCTCTCTCTCAAATAAATAAATAAATCTTAAAAAAAATTCTTAAAGATCATTTTCAATGAGACAGCAACACCAGCTTCCTTTAAACTTTTCAGCTGTATAATTTGGGATCCCTTCCTCTTTGCTTCAGATCACAGCTCCTTTTTTCTTTTTTTTTTTTTTAACGTGACATTGTTGCTTCATAGACCAGGGTCAAATATGACCATTATACTTAGCCACGCGGGAGTGATACCCTGGTCCTTGGGGGCAGTCTGGGAGCCGCGGGGTAGCTCCTCAGAAGCGAGTCAGGAGTCCAGCGATGCAACATGCTGGCAATGGCCATGGATTTGGGGACAGATAGCTCATGCCTTGAGCAATCACAAGTCCAAGGTCAGTGGCCTCTCCTGGGAAATCTGGTGGTTAGTACAGGTAGATATTCAGAGAACGGACGAGGGTAGCATTACTAATCTACATGGAGACTTATTTACAAGACTTCTGTTTTGTTTTGTGTTTCGGTTGGGTAGTTGTATGTGTGTGTCAAGTGGGCAATAAAGGGTCCCAGCCTAAGGCAGTGTCACCCTGAGGGATGCTAAGAGAAACTCTGGTCCCAGGGTTTAACATCTGAAAAACCAAATTTGATTCTCGGGCGCCTGGAGCATCATGTTAGCATCCGTGTCTTTGCTTTGATCTTGCTTAGCTGGGATCTGATTATTTGCATTCAGGGTTTGCATTAATATTCAGGCTAACGAACAAGCAAGCCTGAAAATGCTGAGGTTGGCTGGCCAGCCCCCTTGTTAACTACTATAATTGAGGTAGGGTTGTGGTCATTAATATAAATGACAGTGACTCTCCTCAGTCATTTGGTCAGCAGGAAAGAGCATCGAACTAAGAGTGAAGGATCTGGTTCAAATCCCAGCCCCCTCTGGAGCATTATTTTCTCCTCTCTGAGACCTTTCCCTCACTTGCTAAAAAAAAATGAGAGGACTATCCTTAACATTTAATTTGCATTTTTGTAAAAATAACACACACATTGTTAAATGGTCAAATAATACTACAAGGCTTATCACAGAAAACAGCAATTCTTATGAAGAGGGCCACAATGATATCTCCCATCCCACAATGCTCTTCTACTGAGACCTTGACTCCCCTCCCTGGAAATGGAAGGGTCTGTGTTTTCTCCCCTCTAACCAGGGAAAACCCTTGTAACTGCTTTGACTGGCAGAGTATTATGTATTGGTAGGGGTTCCCCAGAGAAACAGATCAGTAGGATATATATATAGAGAGAGACAGACAGACAGACACATTGATTTACGATCAGGTATTGGCTCCCCCAGTTAGGGAGGCTGAGCAATCCCACGTCTGTCCTCCACGAGCTGGAGAAGGCCCAAGCAGTGTAGTTGTAGTTCAAAGACCCAAGA
This sequence comes from Lutra lutra, assembly GCF_902655055.1. NCBI lineage: Eukaryota > Metazoa > Chordata > Mammalia > Carnivora > Mustelidae > Lutra > Lutra lutra. Next base: position 10,042,139 of record NC_062292.1, read on the forward strand.
GTCAGGAACTCAGAGGGCGGAAGACAGACGTTTCAACTCAAGTGGTCTGTCAGAGAGCGACTCCATCCTTCCTCAGTCTTTTTGTCTTATTCAGGCCCTCAAAGAATTAGATGATGCCCCCCCACAACATGGGGAAGGGAGATCCACTTTACTCAGTCTACTGAATCGAACACTAATCTCTTCCAGAAACCTCAAATGGACGCATGCACAAATACTGTTTAACCAGATAGCTGGACATTCCGAGATCCAGTCAAATTGACACAGAAAATGAACTATCATAGATGCTATGTGATGATATCCTGTTCTCTTGGGACATTCACCTCTGGGACCCTGAGCTGCCAAATGAGAAAAAGTTCAAATTAGCCTACCTGGAGAGATCCCATAGAAAAGCCCTGGGAGAGGGAGACGGGATGAGAGGTGTGGCTAGGCTCCAGCTGCTCCAGCCCCACTCCATTTCCTGCATCCCAAACCACCCAGCAGAGCCCTTCCTGAAATCCTCAGGCCTAGGACCCTTGAGAGGCAATGCATACAGTGGTTGTTACTGTTTAAAGCCACCAAGTTCTGGCCAATGTGTTACCTGCTTGTAGTAACCATAATGCTTCTGAACCAGCTCACAGTTCAGTATCATTCTGTTGAGAGCAGACTGTTTCCTTTCTTTTCCTTTTTGAAGAAAGAAAGGGGGTGGGGATGGCGGACAGAGGGGGAGGGAGAGAAATCCTCAAGCAGGCTCCAGACCCAGCATGGAGCCCAACACAGGGCTCAATCCCACGACCCTGAGGTCATGACCTGAGCCGAAATCAAGAGTCTGATGCTTAACCTACTGAGCTACCCAGGCACCAATCTCTTTCCTTTCCTCTAGCACCTTCTTCTTTCCATACATAACTCCAGAAGAATTAATATGCTTATACGGGTATCCATCTCAGACATACTACAATTTGACTTTCTCTTTGGTCCGTCTTCTATTATCCCCTCTTCCCATTTCTACTTCCTCAATCATTTAAACATAATTATATCAAAATCTTGGCTTAAGTCAGTATTTATCTTTGCCTTATCATTACTACCATGTAAGCACTGCTCACTGCTGAGCCAACTGACTCTTGACCACTACATTCCCTTTCTTATTTCTTACTTGCCCACTTGCTCTGTTTCTCATATCATTACCACTCCTCAACTAGATTGCAAAAAAAAAAAAAAAAAAAAAAAGTCAAACTAGAGTGTGAAGACGAAAGATCGTCTACGTGGTTAAATCATGCAGTCTATCCATCCATTTCCAATGCCCCTGGCGTCCATTGTCTTGGAGCCTCTGGTCCCCTGTGCCTCGGTGGACTGGTACACTCTCCAACCGCAACTTCTGTCCAGAGGTTTCCTGTTGCCTCTCCCCTGCAGCAGGCCCCTTTCTTCCCGACTCCTTCTTGCATTATTGTCTCATTTAAGTGGAGCACAACCTCTAGGGACTTCCTTGGGGAGGAGGTGCGGGAAGGGGAAGTGCTGAGAGTCTCTATGGCTGAAAATGTCTTCATTCTCTTCTGTCATGTGGTTAATACTTGGCTGAAGTAGAGGATTCTGGGTTCTAGATCTTTTCTTCTCAAAAGTTTGAAGGTGTCACTCTCTGGTCTTTCCAGTATGCAATGCCATTCTTGAGAATTCCCCTTGCCATTCTGATTCCAGAATCATATTTTGAGACGTAATTTTGTTGTTGTTCTAGAGACACTTCTGGCATTTCCTCTTGATCTCTGGTGTTCTGAATCAGTATGAAGATAAGACTGAGTATAGATTTTGTTCTCCTTCCTTTTTCTGGATAGGCCCTTTGGATCTAGAGGCCTGCTTTCCTATTCTCAGAAATGCATGACTTCTTTTCTTCTCTCTGTTTTATTTCTTAAATCTCTATTAGTTGGCTATTGGGTTACCTGAATTAATCCTTTCAGTTTTAAAATCTTTTCTTCCAAAAAATAAAAATAAAATAAAATAAAATAAAAATCTTTTCTTCCTTATTTCCAATCTTCCTATGTTATGGGAAATTTCCTTATTCTTAAAATTTGCTCTCATTCTGTCTTTTCTTTCTGAGAATTCCAATTAATTTCTGAAGGTGTTTTTGGCTCTGTTTCTAGCGTTAGGTTTGCTTTCTCCAATTTGCTTTCATACTCATTTATTATAGTTTCTGCCTTTCATAGGGGACTCTTCACTCCAACGTTCAGCAGTCGCATTACACCATGATGTGGTAAGAAGCTGGAAGGAAACATGGCTGATGCTTGGTAAAGCTGTTTCACGGCGGGGCGACAGGCCCACCTCTCTTGGCTGGCAGTTCAGTGTTTTAGCTGAACACTGAGAGTCATTCTTCTGCCTGATGATTGGCTGTACACCTAGGTGACAGGGTTCCCTGCTCAGTTGGGAATCTACTTCTCACTTTCCTTCTGCCCCTCCCCCTGCTCATGCTCTTTTTCTCTCTGAAATAAATAAAATCTTTAAAAAATCATTCTATTTATTTATTATAAATTTATTTTAATTTATATAATTTTTAAAATTTTCATCATCATGATAAATGTATTCTTTTTTTCTCTTTTTTTCTTTATATATTCACATTTTCTTCCATTTAAAAAAAATTAACATATAATGTGTTATTTGCTTCAGGAGTACCGGTCTGTGAATCATCAGGCTTACACATTTCACAGCATTCACCATAGCACATACCCTCCCCAATGTCCATAACCCAGCCACCCTCTCCTTCTTCCCCCACCCTTCCAGCAACCCTCAGTTTGTTTCCCGAGATTAAGAGTCTCTTATGGTTTATCTCCCTTCCTGGTCCCGTCTCATTTCATTTTCCCCTCTCTTTCCTCCACGAGCCCCCACCCTGCCTCTCAAATTCCTCATATCAGGGAGATCATATGATAATTGTTTTTCTCTGATAGACTTATTTCGCTTAGCATAATACCCTCTAGTTCCATCCATATCTTTGCAAATGGCAAGATTTCAGGTTTTTTTATGGCTACATGGTATTCCATTGTATATATATACCACATCTTCTTTATCCGTTCATCTATTGATGGACATCTAGGCTCTTTCCATAGTTTGGCTATTGTGGACATTGCTGCTAGAAACATTCGAGTGCACGTGCCCCGTCAGATCACTACATTTGTATCTTTAACCTAAATACCCAGTAGTGCAGTTGCTGGGTCATAGGGTAGCTCTATTATCAATTTTTTGAGGAATCTCCATACAATTTTCCAGAGTGGCTGCACAGCTTGCATTTCTACCAACAGTGGAGGAGGGTTCCCCTTTCTCCGCATCCTTGCCAGCACTTGTCATTTCCTGACTTGTTAATTTTAGCCATTCTGACTGGTGTGAGGTGGTATCTCATATGGTTTTGATTAGTATTTCCCTGATGCTGAGTGATGTTGGGCACTTTTTCATGTGTCTGTTGGCCATTTGGATGTCTTCTTTGCAGAAATATCTGTCCATATTTTCTGACCATTTCTTGATTGGATTATTTGTTCCTTGGGTGTTGAGTTTGGTAAGTCCTTTATAGATTTTGGATACTAGCCCTTTATCTGGTATGTCATTTGCAAATATCTTCTCCCATTTGGACAGTCGCATTTTGGTTTTGTTGACTGTTTCCTTTGCTGTGCAAAAGCTTTTGATCTTGATGAAGTCCCAATAGTTCATTTTTGCCATTGCTTTCCTTGCCTTTGGCAGTGTTTCTAAGAAGAAGTTGCTGTGGTTGAGGTCAAAGAAGTTGCTGCCTGTGTTCTTCTCAAGGATTTTGATGGATTCTTACCTCATGTTGAGGTCGTTCATTCATTTTGAGTCTATCTTTGAGTGTGGTGTGAGGAAATGGTCCAGCTTCATTCTTCTGCGTGTGCCTGTCCAATTCTCCCAACATCATTTGTTGAAGAGATTGTCTTTTTTCCATTGGACATTCTTTCCTGTTTTTTCAAAGATTAGTTGACTATAGAGTTGTGGGTCCCTTTCTGGGCTCTCTATTCTCTTCCACTGATCTATGTGTCTGTTTTTGTGCCAGTACCATAGTGTCTTGATGATTACAGCTTTTTTATTTTTAAGATTTTATTTATTTATTTGACAGAGAGAGAGGGAACATAAGCAGGGTGAGTGGGAGAGGGAGAAGCAGGCTTCCAGCTGAGCAGGGAGCCTGATGTGGGGCTCCATCCCAGGACCTTGGGATCATGACCTGAGTTGAAGGGAGATGCTTAATGACTGAGCCACCCAGGCGCCCTGATGATTACAGTTTTGTAATAGAGCTTAAAGTCTGGAATTGTGATGCTGACAACTTTGGTTTTCTTTTTCAACATTCCTCTGGCTATTCGGGGTCTTTTCTGGTCCCATATAAATTTTAGGATTATTTGTTCCATCTCTTTGAAAAAAATTGGTATTTTGATAGGGTTTGCATTAAATGTGCAGATTGCTTTAGGTAGCATAGACATTTTCACAATATTTATTCTTCCAATCCATGAGCATGGAACGCTTTTCCATTTCTTTGCATCTTCCTCAATTTCTTTCATAAGTACTTCAGTTTTCTGAGTACAGATTCTTTGCCTCTTTGGTTAGGTTTATTCCTAGGTGTCTTACGCTTTTGGGTACAACTGTTAATGGGACGGACTCCTTAATTTCTCTTTCTTCTGTCTTGTTGGTCTATAGAAATGCAAATGATTTCTGTGCATTGATTTTATATCCTGACACTTTGCTGAATTCCTGTACAAGTTCTAGCAGTTTTGAAGTGGAGTCTTTCGGGTTTTCCACATAAAGTACCATATCATCTGCAAAGAGTGAGAGTTTGACTTCTTCTTTGATGATTTCAATGCCTTTAATTTCTTTTTGTTGTCTGATTGCTGAGGCTAGGACTTCTAGTACTATGTTGAATAGCAGTGGTGATAGTGGACATCCCTGCCATGTTCCTGACCTCAGGGGAAAAGGTCTCAGTTTTTTCCCATTGAGAATGATATTTGCTGTGGGTTTTTCATAGATGGCTTTGATGATATTGAGGTATGTACCCTCTATTCCTACACAGTGAAGAGTTTTGATCAAGAAAGGATGCTATACTTTGTCAAATGCTTTTTCATCATCTATTGTGTCATATGGTTCTTGTTCTTTCTGTTACTAATGTATTATATCACATTGACTGGCTTGCGGATGTTGAACAAAACTTGCAGCCTGGGAATAAATCCCACTTGGTCATGGTGAATAATCCTTTTAATGTACTGTTGGATCTTATTAGCTAGTATTTTGGTGAGAATTTTTGCATCCATGTTCATCAGGGATATTGGTCTGTAATTCTTCTTTTTGATGGGGTCTTTTCTGGGTTTGGGCTCAAGGTAATGCTGGCCTCATAAAATGAGTTTGGAAGTTTTCCTTCCATTTCCATTTTTTGAAAGAGTTTCGGGAGAATAGGTATTCATTCTTCTTTAAATGTTTGGTAGAATTCCCCTGGGAAGCCATCTGGCCCTGGCCTCTTGTTTGTTGGGAGATTTTTGATGACTGCTTCAATCTCCTTACTGGTTATGGGTCTGTTCAGGTTTTCTATTTTCTCCTGGTTCAGTTCTGTAGTTTATACGACTCTAGGAATGCATCCATTTCTTCCAGATTGTCAAATTTGCTGGTGTATTGCTGCTCATATGTTCTTATAATTGTTTGTATTTCTTTGGTGTTGGCTGTGATCTCTCCCCTTTCATTCATGATTTTATTAATTTGGGTCTTTTCTCTTTTCTTTTTGATAAATCTGGCCAGGGGTTTATCAATCTTATTAATTCTTTCAAAGAACCAACTCCTAGTATCATTGATCTGTTCTACTGTTCATTTGGTTTCTATTTCATTGATTTCTGCTCTGATCTTTATTATTTCTCTTCTCCTTCTGGGTTTAGGGTTTATTTGCTGCTCTTTCTCCAGCTGCTTTAAGTGAAGGGTTAGGTTGTGTTTTGGAAACCTTTATTGTTTCTTGAGAAAGGCTTGTATTACTATATACTTTCCTCTCAGGACCGCCTTTGCTGTGTCCCACAGATTCCGAACAGTTGTGTTTTCCTTTTCATTTGTTTCCATGACTTTTTTTTCAATTCTTCTTTAATTTCCTATTGACCCATTCATTCTTTAGTAGGATGCTCTTTAGCCTCCATGTATTTGAGCTCTTTCCAACTTTCCTCTTGTGGTTGAGTTTTAATTTCAAAGCATTGTAGTCTGAAAATATGCAGGGAATGATCTCAATCTTTTGGTACTAGTTGAGACCTGATTGGTGACCCAGGATGTGATCTATTCTGGAGAATGTTCCACGTGCACTAGAGAAAAATGTATATTCTGTTGCTTTGGGATAGAATGTTCTGAATATATCTGTGATGTCCATCTGGTCCAGAGTGTCATTTAAAGCCTTTATTTCCTTGCGGATCTTTTGCTTAGATGATCTCTCCATTTCAGTGAGGGAGGTATTAAAGTCCCCTACTATTATTGTATTATTGTCAATGTGTCTCTTTGATTTAGTTATTAATGTGTTTATATAATTGGCTGCTCCCATGTTAGGGGCATAGATATTTAGAATTGTTAGATCTTCTTGTTGGAAAGACCCTTTAAGTATTGCATAGTGTCCTTCCTCATCTCTTCTTACAGTCTTTTGCTTAAAATCTAATTGGTGTGGTATAAAGATTGGCACCCCAGCTTTCTTTTGATATCCATTAGCATGGTAAATGGTTTTCCACCACTCATTTTAAATCTGGAGGCATCTTTGGGTCTAAAATGAGTTTCTTGAAGACAGCATATCAATGGGTCTTGTTATTTTATCCATCCTGATACCCTATGTCTTTTGATGGGGGCATTTATCCCATTTACATTCAGGATAACTATTGAAAGATATGAATTTAGTTCCACTGTATTGCCTGTAAGGTGACGGTTACTGTATATTGTCTCTGTTCCTTTCTGGTCTGTTACTTTTAGGTTCTCTCTTGGCCTAGAGGACCCCTTTCAGTGTTTCCTGTAGGCCTGGTTTGGTGTTTGCAAATTCTTTTAGTTTTTATTTGTCCTGGAAGCTTTTTATTTCTCCTTCTATTTTCAATGAGAGCCTAGCTGGATATAGTATTCTTGGCTGCATATTTTTCTCGTTTAGTGATCTGAATATATCCTGCCAGTCCTTTCTGGCCTTCCAGGTCTCTGTTGGATAAGTCTGCTGCCAATCTAATATTTCCACCATTCTGTATTACAGACCCAAGCTGCTTTCAGGATTTTTCTCTTTGTCATTGAGACTTGTAAGTTTTACTATCAGATGGTGGGGTGTTGATCTATTTTTATTGATTTTGAGGGGGTTTCTCTGTGCCTCCTGGATTTTGATGCTTGTTCACTTCCCCAAATTAGGGAAGTTCTCTGCTATAATTTGCTCCAATATACCTTCTGCTCCCTTCTCTCTCTCATCTTCTTCGTGATCCCAATTATTCTAATATTGTTTTGTCTTATGGTATCACTTATCTCTCAAATTCTCCCCTAATGATCCAGTGGTTGTTTGTCTCTCTTTTTCTCAGCTTCTTTATTCTTTATCATGTGGTCTTCTCTATCACTCATTCTCTCTTCTGCCTTATTTATCCTGGCAGTAAGAGCCTCCATTTTTTATTGCACCTCATTAATAGCTTGTTTGATTTCAACTTGGTTAGATTTTAGTTCTTCTATTTCTCCAGAAAGGGTTTTTATTTCTCCAGAAAGGGATTCTCTAGTGTCTTCTATGCTTTTTTCAAGCCCAGCTAGCATCTTGATAATCGTTGTTCTGAACTCTGGTTCTGACATCTTACTAATATCTGTATCTATTAGATCCCTAGCTGTCAATACTGCCTCTTGTTCTTTTTTTTTTGAAGTGAATTTTTCCACCTTGTTATTTTATCCAGATAAAAATAGATGAATGAGAGAACAAAATACTAAAAAGGTAGAAACGACCCCAGAAAAATATACATTAAACAAATCAAATGAGACCTGAAACTGGGAGAAGAAAGGAGGAAAAAAATTTTTATACATATATATATGTATATATGTATAAAAATTTTTTGAAAAAATTTTTGAAATGTGAAAATATGTATGTATATACATATTTTGTATGTATGAAAATATGAAAAAAATTTTATACATATATACATATATGTATATACATATATACATGTACATATGTATATGTATATGTATACATGTATATATGTATACATATATGTATATATGTATAAAATTTTTTTAGACTGGTGAATATGGTGAATAAAACAGAGCCACACACTTGATTCTGGGTGTATTTTGGTCTGTTAGAAGAAAGTGCCTCCCAAAATTTTAAAGAAAGAAAAGAGAAAGAAAAATTTATATATATACAAAAATGAGAGTACTCATGATAAAAGGATGAAATATGACTGTAACTATGAAAATTAGAAAAGATTCTAAAAAAGGAATTGATAAGTTAAGAAGCTGGTTGAAAAAAGGGGGGGGAAGGAGAGAATGTGATTAGGCTGAAGACTAGAACAAAGCCATATGCTAGATTTAGGGTATATTTTGGTCTGTTAGAAGAAACTGCATCCCAAAATTTTAAAGAAAGGAAAACTTATATTATACAAAAAATAAGGTTAAATACAATGAAGAGCTAGAATGACTTAAACAATGAAAATTTTAAAAGATTTTTAGAAAGGTATTGATAAGATAAAATAGTTTTAAAAGGTTAAAGTAGGGAAGAGGAAAAAATTTTAAAAATAGAATAAGAAAAAAATAAAATAAAAAACAATTTAGCTTTGAATGGAAGATTAAAGAATCATGGGGGAAAAGCCATAAATTCTATATGCTGCGTTCCACTAGCTCCGGAGTTCCGCTCTTCTCATTGACTAGTGAACTTGGTCTTGGCTGGATGTTCTTGCTGATCTTCTGCGGGAGGGGTCTGTTGCCCTGATTCTCAAATGTTTTTGCCCAAGGTGGAACCGCACCGCCCTTGCCAGGGGCCGGGCTAAGCAATCCGCTCGGGTTCGCGCTCGGAGCTTTTGTTCCCTGAGCGCTTTCCGTACCGCTTGGGAGGACGGGAATGAAGATGGCGGCCACCTGGTCTCCGGCCTGGAGGAGCTGAGAGCTCAGGGCCCCACTCTTCAGTGCACCTTGGAGAAAAGCCGTCAGTCCCTCCTGTCTCCCTGGTCTCTGGCCGCACTCTGAGCTCACCCGGCCTGTGACCGAGTGTTTCTATCTCTGGCTGATGGCCCCATTTGGAGTCTCCAAACCCAGCAGATTCCTGCTGTGCTCCCGCACCACTCCTCCTGGAGGAGGAAGGCGAGTCTCCCCAGATCTGACACTTACAGAGTCCCTGCTTGAAAAGCAGTTCCCCGGCTGTGGCTCGGATCACAGTTTAAGGTAACCCCAAGCTGAAAGCCCCTCCTCGACACTGAGTCCCTCAGTGGAGCAGACTTCTGAAAGTTCTGATTTTGTGCTCCACTGCTGTGCCACTTGCCAGGAGCTGGCCCTTCCCCCTGCGGTCGATCCTCTCATACATCACCTTGGATTCACTTCTCCACACGTCCTACCTTCCAGAAAGTGGTTGTTTTTCTGTTCCTAGAATTGCTGCTCTTCTTCTCTTCTATCTCCTGTGGAGTTTGTAGGTGTTCAGAATGGTTTGATAACAATCTAGCTGAACTCCTGGGATCCCATTTAGGTCTCCTACTACTCCACCATCTTGCTCCTCCTGTGATAAATATATTCTTTAATCCCCATCCCTTATTCTTTTATTTCCCCATCCATCTGTCCCTCTCCCCTGCCCCACTGACCAGCAGTGTGTTCTTTACAGTTAAGAGTTTGGTTTTAGTTTGTGTCTTTTTTTCCCTTTGTTTGCTTGTTTTGTTTCTCAAATTTCACATGTGAGTTAGATCGTACGGTATTTGTCTTTCTCTGACTTATTTCACTTAGCATAGTACTCTCTAGCTCTAGCCACAACATTGCAAATGACAGGATTTCATTCTTTTTTATGGCTGAGTAATATTTCACCACATATATTATACCACTTTTTTTTACATGAACACATTTTATTATTTTGCTATATAACATATTAGTGAATATACTCAATGCATTTTCTCAAATGGCAAATGAGACACAAGATAACATCTTTTTGATTCCTGAAAACCTCAGTATCATCTGTCTTTTGGAGGATCCAGTTTCCTACAACATCTATGATGCTGTCAACGAGGATATCAACAGTGCTTAGTAGTAAAGAACATTTTGCTAAGTTGTTCTATCATGGGTCCTTGCTCAAAGTGCTCATTTTTTTCTTCTAATCTGGTTTTCAGCACTTGGTCATGTGTTTCTTCATTATCACGCAGAGGATCTGGCTGAGGAATAGGTTGTGTATGCTCCTATGGAATGTCCACAGAAGCGTGGTAGCACACTATTGTCCTGCCATCAGAGGTAAAGCAAGCTCTACTTTGCAATTATAGTCATCTGGTAGAGGAGAATATGTAGATTTATGACAAACACAATATAAAGCTCCGTTTTGAATTGGAAATAAATGTTTCCAGATAGTTCTGTTTGATATCACCCACTTTACTGCTGCTAACGCCATGGCGAATCAAGATGCTTTTCAGGTGGTATGAAAGAAGATGATTTGAAGAGAAACTGATTTTAAAATCTTCTTCAGGGTATATCTATTTTCATTCCTGACAGCTGCTCACCACGAGCCTGCCATTTTACCTCAATATACCACATTTTCTTTTTCCTTTTTTTTTTAAAAAACATTTTCTTTATCCATTCACTAGCCAATGGACACTTGGACTGTTTCCATAGCTTGGCTATTGTAGATGATGCTGTTATACACACAGGGATGCATGTGTCCCCTTGAATTAATGTTTTTGTATTTTGGTGGCAAATACCTATTAGTGCAACTGCTGGGTCATAGGGTAGCTCTATTTTTAATTTTTGAGGAACATCGTACTGTTTTCCACAGTGGCTACACCAGCTTGCATTCCCACCAACAGTGCAGGAGGGTTCCCTCTTCTCTGTATCCTCAGCAACACTTTTTTCTTGTGTTGTTGATTTTAGCCCTTCTGACTGGTGTGAGGTGGTATCTCATCGTAGTTTTGATTTGCATTTCCCTGATGATGAATGATGTTGAGCATCTCTTCATGTGTCTGTTGACCATCTGAATGCCTTCTTTGGAAAAATGTTTGTCTGTGTCCAATTTTTGTAAAGATTTTATTTTTAAGCATTCTCTATACCTATCATGGGGCCTGAACCCACAACCCTTAGATCTGAGCCAGCCAGGTGCCCCATCTGATGCCTATTTTTTAATTGAATAGTTTTTTGGGTATTGAATTGTATCAGTTCTTTTTTTCTTTCTTTTATTATTATTTTTTTAATAGAGAGAGCATTGCTGGAGAGGGGCAGAGGGAGACAGAGAATCTCAAGCAGGTTCAGCACAAAGCCCAACACAGAGCTCGATCTCATGACCCCAAGATCATGACCTGAGCTGAAATCAAAAGTCAGACACTTAACCAGCTGAGCCACTCAGGCATCCTTGTATCAGTTCTTTATATATTTTGGATACTAACCCTTTATCTGATATGTTGTTTGCAAATATCTTCTCCCACTCAATAGATTACCTTTAATTTTGTCGATTATTTCCTTCACTGTGCAGAAACTTTTGGGGGGTAGTCTGAATAGTTTATTTTTGCTTTATTTCCCTTGCCTCAAGAGGCAAATCTAGAAAAATGTTGCTACAGCCCATGCCAGAGACATCCCTGCCTGTGCTCTCTTTCAGGATTTTTATGGTTTCAGGTCTTTAATCCATTTGAGTTTATTTTTGTATATGGTGGAGGAAAGTGGTCTAGTTTTATCCTTTTGCATGTGGCTGTCCAGTTTTCCCAACACCATTTGTTGAGAAGACTGTCTTTCTCCCATTGGAAATTCATCCTCCTTTGTCGAAGATTAATTGACCATATAATTGTGCGTTTATTTCTGGGTTTTTGGTTGCTTCTCCCTTTTTATGTGAGCCACCATGCTTCATCTGATTTCCCTATTCACAAAATGCATTATTACCTCTCCTCCACTGTTACATTCTCTTCTGCTCTCTCTGACCCTATAGCTTCATTTTTCTGTCATTTAGTAAAGCTTCAGGAAACAGCAGAGATGATTACTTGCTTAGCCGGTACTAAGCAGAGCAAAACATGCAAAAGTGCCTTGCAAAGAAACTCTAAGGTATCAAACAAATGTGATTTATTATCATAGGTTTCTCCCTCTCATGGCTTTTGCCAAAATGAGCATTTGAGCAACTGCAGCCATCCATCTAGCCATGATCCTAAAAATCTTTGTTTGTTGATTTTTTTGTTGTTGTTGTTTTGTTTTCAATAAGAAGATTTGCTACCTTTATTGGGATGTTGTTTTCAGGTCCTATAGCCCAAAATATAATTTTATAATAGTTAAAAATTCAAAGCAATTAAACCATCATAGCTATAAAGGGACAAAAATGAAATTCTTTTTTTTTTTTTAAATATCTTATTTATTTGACAGAGAGAGAGCAGAAGTAGGCAGAGCAGCGTGCAGAGAGAAAGGCGGAAGCAGGCTCCCCGCTGAGCAGAGAGCCCGATGCAAGGCTCGATCCCAGGACCCTGAAATCATGACCTGAGCCAAAGGCAGAGGCTTACCCACTGAGCCACCCAGGTCCCCCCAAAAATGAAATTCTTAAACGAAACTCAAGGGCATGAAACTTAGAGTGTAATCAAATAACCAGCCTTTTAAATGCCAATTTAAGGGGCATCTAGGGACCTCAGTCAGTTAAGTGTCTGCCTGGGGTTCAGGTCATGATCCAACGTCCTGGGATCAGGCCCAAGGCAGCAGCTGTCAAATGAATACATAAAATCTTAAAACAATGCCAGGTGAAAAGTTTAAAAAAGAATAACTTTCAAGTATCCAAAGTGATCTTTGTAAATTAATTGTTGAAATAATTGATGAAAATAAAGGAAAAGGCCCCCAATTACGTGTGCTATTCAAAACAAGTTGCAGAGAACAATAGTAATTTCTAACCTGAAGGAAATGCATCCCGCTGGGAGCTCTGGGCAAAGTCTGAGCTCTGGACTCAGCTCAGGGTCAATGCTCCCTGTGGGGCCCACCCAGGGCTCCAGGGGGTGCCTCCTCCCTGCAGCTCCCAGTCCCCTGTGCAGATCCTTCTCAGCACCTTCTCCCTCTTCTGAAGTTGCTCTTTTCCTTCCTGGTTCAGCCTTCAGGTGCAAACTGTCTCTCACGGATCCTGTGCACCCAGCACCCAGCACAGTGCCAGACCTACAGTCATTCCTAAGCGTCGGGTGGAGTGGAACACTGCAGACCGCCACTTCAAGCATCTCCTCGTCTTCGGGGGGAAATACTTCCAAGGGAGGTGACTGGATATTCCGCTGGAAACATTAAGAAAACAAAGACCCGAACTCTCCTTCGTCCCCTCTCAAGACAGAAAGTCGTGGATCTGCCTGACAGATTGTCTCATCTTTTCACACAATGGGAGAAACAGGATCGAGAAAAAAACCTCCAGTCCTGGCAAGAGCGGACAGCCGAGACGCAAGTGTTGAGCACGAAGGGGGAGGCAGCGTGGATCCTGGCAGCTTCTCGTGTTCCATGAGAAACACCTGCTCTGCTGGCCGCGGGGAAGGAGGGCTCAGAATAGCACAGGCGCACCCACTCTCGGAAACACAGGAACTCCCCTGTCCTGTAGGCAAGGGGAAGGGGGTGTCAGGAGGAGGTCCAGGGAAGCTGCCTTGGAACATGTACCCAACACCATGAAAAGGACTTGAATTTCCCCTGCCATGGGAAGAGGATGAAATTCCCCACCTGTCATTCCCAGAAGCCGCCAGACGTGCTCAGGGCTCATGAGGTAAGGCTGGCAAGCTTGGGGCTTGGGGCCGAGAGGCCAGGAGGCCAGGGAGGGAGGCTTCTTTAGCTTCATGGTTGAGAATGGGCCGTCCCTCTGTTGTGGACACCCTCGAGTGAGCACGGCACGCTGGTTGTCGGGGGAATGGGGATGATCGTGTTGGACTGATGAGAGCAGTGACCCGGACAAGCACGCAAAGGGCCCACAAATATGGTGGCAGGGGCAAAGCCTGAGCCAGGAAGACCAGGGTGTTAACCAAACTGAATGCTTGTCCAGGATCTTCTTTGTTAGTGTCCAAAATAGTCCCTTGAGATGGTTCCTTACAAAAAGCGTTCTAGGGTCATAGAAATTTGGGAAATGCAGCCTACAGAAAACCCCCTGAGGGATTCACAACGAACATCAGAATCTGGAAGGTCCCAAGGGGTTCCTCATGAAAGGAAAAATAACAACAAAAACCTCACAGTAGATGCTTTAACTCTTTTTAACCCAGCGTTTCCCAGACACTTTTCTTCGAGTAAGGCTTATTAACGTCCTGCAGAAAGAGTTCCATCAGCCACACCATGGGGACTGCTGTCCTACCCAGGCCTTGACTGTGGAATCTTGCCTTTCGTAAGGACACACCTTCCAGAACTTACAGGGAAAGATAGATTTAATTATAATAGTAGCTGCACATTTTAAAAATCTCCTTTTCTCTTGGGGCACCTGAGTGGCCCGGTTGGTTAAGCATCTGACTTCAGCTCAGGTCATGATCTCAGGGTCCTGGGATCGAGCCCTGAGTCTGGCTCAGTGCCCAGCATGGAGGAGTGGGCTTATCCCTCCCCCTCTGCCTTCCCCCACTTGTGCTCTCTCTCTCAAATAAATAAATAAAATCTTAAAAAAAAATAAAAATCTTTTCTTTTTTTTTTTTTAAGATTTTATTTATTTATTTGACAGAGAGAGAGAGATCACAAGCAGGCAGAGAGAGGGGAGGAAGCAGGCTCCCCGCAGAGCAGAGAGCCCGATGCGGGGCTCGATCCCAGGACCCTGAGATCATGACCTGAGCCGAAGGCAGCGGCTTAACCACTGAGCCACCCAGGTGCCCCTAAAAATCTTTTCTTAAATAACATGTCAGAGTAGAAAATTCACCAAGGCTCTTAACTGTTGTTTTGTTTTTCCAATTAGCTTTTTAAAGATGAACTTTAATTTTTTTTAAAGATTTTATTTATTTATTTGAGAGAGGGGGCTTGTAAGTGCAGGGGAGTAGTAGGGAGGAGCAGAGGGGGAGGGGGGGCAGAGAATCCCCAAGCAGTCTCCCTGCTGAGCACTGACATCCCAGGACCCTGAGATCATGACCATAGCAAAATCAAGATTTGATGGCTTAACCTACTGAGTTACCCAGGCACCCCAAAGATGAACTTTATTTTTTATTTTTTAATTTTTATTTTATATTTTTTTAAGATTTTTTTAATTTATTCATTTGACAGAGAGACAGAGACAACGAGAGAGGGAACACAATCAGGGAGAGTGGGAAAGGGAGAAGCAGGCTTCCCATGGAGGAGGGAGCCCAATGCAGGGCCCAATCCCAGGACTCTGGGACCATGACCTGAGCCTAAGGCAACCACCTAAGGACTAAGCCACCCAGGCACCCCTGAACTTTATTTTTTAGTGCAGTTTCAGGTTCACAAACAACTCAGCAGCAAGTACAGGGAGTTCCTCTCTGCCCCGTGCCTCTGCTCAGACACAAGCTCCCCCACTATCAGCATATCCCACCAGGGGGTACATTTGTTACCACCAAAGAACAGACACTGACACATCATTATCACCCCAAGTCCACAGTGAATATTCAGGTTCACCCTCTTGTTGTACTTGGAGTTTGGATAAATGTATCAGGACATGTATCCATTACTATAGTATCATGCAGAGTATTTTCACGGCCCCAACATTCCTCTGTGCTCTGCCTATTCATTCCTCCCCTCCAACCCATGGCCGCCACTGCTCTCACTGCTGTCCCCACCATTTTGCCTTTTCTGGAACATGATGTTGATGGACTCCTTATAATACATTGTTGTTATTATATTTCTTACTTATTATATTTCTATGTCAAAGGATATTTTTAATTTTTAATTTCTTTTAATTGAAGTAGAGTTGACCTGCAGCATTAGAGTAGTTTCAGGTGTACAACTTAGTGATTTGACATTTATATATGTTAGGAAATGGTCACCACTGTTAAGTCTAATTACCGTCTGTTACCATACAAAGTTATTACAATATTATTGGCTCTATTCCCCGTGCTGTACTTTATATCCCCTTGACCTATTTATTTTACAGCTAGCAGTCTGTACCTTTTGACCCCCTTCACTGATTTCACCCACCCCCTCACCCCCTCCCTTCTAGCAACCACCAGTTTGTTCTCCGTATCTATGAGTCTGTTTCTGATTTGCTTCGTTTGTTCACTTGTGGGTATTTTTCAGATTCCACAAACAAGTGAAATCATACGGTATTTGTCTTTCTCTGTTTGACTTATTTCACTTAGCACAACGTCTTCTAGGTCGGTGAAAAGGATACATTTAAAAGGGCAGGTGGAGAAAATGGCACCTTTCCATGGCTGGAAGATCACTAGCTCATTCTGATGACAGCGTTCTCAACCTTGGCACAACTGACATTTTGGACAAGATGAGGGGACTGTCCTGCGTATTGTAGGATGTTTAGTACCATCGCTGGCCTCTACCTCCTAGATGCTGGTAGGACCCCCTCCTTAAGCTGTGACAATCAAAACGACAGACTGTTGCCTAATGTCCCCTGATGGGAAAAAAATCACCCTGATTCAAAATCACTGGTCTAAAGGGAAACCCAGACGTCACCAGAAAATCTCAAAAGCATTTTCCATCTGGTCATTTACCTCTTGTAAGCATTGGGTCACCTGAAATGTTTGGTAGGGAGAAGACAGACTAGGTATGAAGACCTAGGAGTTCCTGAAGAAACATGTAAGAACGTCGGCTTTTCATCTTACAAAACGAACTTCGTTAACCTTCGGCTGAGACAGGACATTAGTCAGGTCACAAAGTCAAAGGAGAAAAGAAGAGGTTGTGTTCCCCTGAAGTCTGTTACAGGAGGATATTCAAACCTTCATTTTGGGGTTATCCATCTACACATCTTCTCTGGATCTCCAAACCCATTTGGTTCTGTGCAAGTGTTCTCTTAACTGTTCCTAGGGGGGAAATACTTGCTCTCTTTGAGGATTAAAAGCTAATACTTGCTGTAGCCATTTCAGACTGTAAAATCAATCAGATAAAAAAGGACCTACTAGAGGGCGCCTGGGTGGCTCAGTGGGTTAAGCCGCTGCCTTCGGCTCAGGTCATGATCTCAGGGTCCTGGGATCGAGTCCCACATCGGGCTCTCTGCTCGGCGGGGAGCCTGCTTCCCTCTCTCTCTCTCTCTCTGCCTTCCTCTCCGTCTACTTGTGATCTCTCTCTGTCAAATAAAAAAAAAAAATTAAAAAAAAGGACCTACTAGAAATCTGGAGTGAGATATGTCTGATCTAATAAACTGCTTGAGGGAGTGAGACCATGTAACCCAAGCTGGACAAACTTCCCAAAAAGTACATGGGGAAAAGAAGACCCTTCACCATGTCTCACTCATCAAAAAGACACACACACTTTTTTTTTTTTTTTAAGTGTCATGCCCTTTCTCTTAAGGTAAAGCCCCAAGTCCTTAATCATGGACATGGTCTACCAGCCCTGTATGACTTGATGCCTGCAGGTCTCACCAGCCCCGTTCCACTTCTCTCTTCACCCCACCGCCACTGTTCAGTCAGGTTGGACTTCTGCTACCTCACAGCTTTACACTTGCTGTTCCCACCACCTGGAACACACTTTTCTCCTCTCCTTTCCCCCTTCTTATTGTCTTGAAAACACCTACAGCTTCTTGAAACTTCAGTTTAAATGTTTCCCTGTCCCCACTGTCTAGGCAGATCTGTTATAGTCTGGTAACACCTTGCTGTCCCTTGTCATGGCACTTTGTGTCCATTGTAATTAACCAATCAGTAGCAATAACTTAATATTTGTCTCTTTCACTGAACTTGAGTGTCTGTGTCTTCACACACCCATGGTGTTGTAGGTGCCCAGGAAGCATCCATCAGATGATGCGTGAGGTACCACTTCACAGCTGCTAAGATGGCCGTAATGAAAATAAATGGGGGAAGGGGTGGATAATAGGGGTTGGCAAGGATTTGGAGAAATCAGAAACCTCACACACTGCTTGTGGGAATGCAGAATGGACCCACTGCCGTGGGAAATGGTGTGGCACTCCCTCAAACGGTTGAACCCAGAGTTGCCACATGACCCAGTAATTTAACTCGTGGGTATGGACTAAAGAGAACTGAAGACGTACATTCACCCAGAATCAGTACATGAATGTTGATAACAGCATGAACATAACAGCCAGAGAGTAGAAGCAACTCTGGCGTATATCACCAGATGAATGGATAAACAGAATGCGGTTAATCGGTAAATGCATACAGTGGAATATTATTCGGCCATGAAAAGGAAAGCAGGACTTTGCTCTCCTACAGTCCGGTCCCCAAATGGCAAACCGTGTCATGAAGACTCTTCTAGTGCTTCTCCTCACACTTAAGGTGAAATCTGAGCTCCTCATCCAAGTTTACCGAGCACGAAACAATCTGGCTCCTACCTGCCTCTTGGGACCTCTTCTCCTAGGTGTTCCTTTGTCCACTAGATGCTCAGGCACACTTGTCCTTTTGTCTGTGCTTAAAACACTCCAGGGTAATTTGTACTGTGGGTGTCTTCTGTTTGAAATACTTTCTCTTCCAGTCTTGGCTTGACTGGCTCCATCGAATCATCTGGAGCTCATCTTAAATGTCATTTTCTCAGAGTTCCCTCTCATGATCACTTCGTGTAAACAAGCCGTGTAATCGCCTTCTCTGGGGACATTCGGGTTCAGCTATGTACAGAGGCTCAGTGCCGACCGATTTGTTCCTTGTCTGCCTTTCCCCGCTAAAATCTAAGCTCGAGGAGACGTAGGGACCTCATCAATGCGAACAGTGTTTGAATGAATGAATACTGAATGAATGAATAAAAGCCTTTTCATGGAAAAATTTAAAAAAGAAGGAAGCACTGACACGTACTACAACATGATGCCCAGTGAAAAAAGCCAGAGAAAAAAGGCTACATATTGGGATTCCATCTTTATGAAGTGTTCAGAAGAGGCAAATCTGTAGAGACAAAACATAGATCTGCGATTGCCATGGGCTGGGCGAGGCGGAATGGGGAATCACTGCTTTTAATGGATATGATGGTTTTTTTTGGGTGGGGTGATGAAATTGTTCTGAAATTAGATCGTTGTGGTGATTGCACAACCTTGTAAATGTGCTGTAAGATGATTAAAATGGGGAGATTTATGTGAGGTGAATTATTTTCTTCTGAGGTGAAATTCACCTCACATCAAATTCACCATTTTAAAGTATACAATTCAGTGGCATTTAATACATTCACAAGGAAAGTGAACGAAGATGACGCTCATACATCATACATGGAAAGGACGTCTGTCTGCCCATTGCCATTTTACGACGCACTTTTTATTTTATTTTATTTTATTTTATTTTATTTTATTTATTTGAGAGAGAGAACAAGCACACGAGCAGGGACAGGGGCAGAAGCAGAGGGAGACAGAGAATCCTCAATCAGACTCCCTGCTGAGCATAGAACCCAACGTGGGGCTCGATCTATGACCCTGAGAACATGACTCAAGCCAAAAGCAAGAGTCAGACACTTAACCGACTGAGCCACCGAGGTGTCCCATGCTGCACTTTTTAGAAGAAACTTCCAAGGAAAGATATTATGAAAGATTCCCGCCTGGATCTTCATTTGGCTTACACGTGGTGAAAGTTGTGAAGCTCTAACATCAGTGCGTCAGGAATTACTTTGCTCTGCTATGACTTCAATGAACTTTTTTTTTTTTAAGATTCTACTTATTTATTTGACAGAGAGAGATCACAAGTAAGGGGAAAGACAGGCAAAGAGAGTGAGGGGGAAGCAGGCTCACCACTGAGCAGAAACCTCAATGGGGGGCTTGATCTCAGGACCCTGGGATCATGACCTGAGCCGAAGACAGAGGCTTTAACCCACCAAGCCACCCAGGCGCCCCTTAAATGAAATTTTTGATATCAGTCAGAAACAATCAATCAGGAACAGCGGGGTAATTCCAGAAGGACAAGAGCTGCATTACCACAGCTGAGCTGAGCATGGGGGAAGCAGGGTGGTGGGGAGGGGAGAGAGGCAAATGCAAGGAACAGGAGTCAACCAAACTCCCAAATTTGTGGAAACTGATAATGGCCTTGTCCTTTCTCCTTGTTCATATGACCATCTCCAATGCTACACTTCCCGTTACAGTCACTGAATTAGGTCACCGTCCTTGCACTCAGATACCAGTCCTCCTGTGTACCCTGATGATGGACCTTTGCCCAGATCAGGAGGAGCACCATGAAGAATGAGATTGTCCATTCGTCCTTCCATCCATCCGGGCAGGAAGGTATTACTGAACAGCAAGGACACACAAGGCACATATCGCTTAATAAATGGAAAATAGGAACATGGCTGCGTTGATCACTAGGGTGAAGCCCCAGCAGCTCCCTCCGCGTGGGAATTCAATCCACGGTGAGGCAGGAAGACTTCAGACAGCACCCACTTGCATGAAGTGGGAACAGAGGCCTCCACTCTGAATTTCGTGCGACGATCGTTCCCTATGAGAGAAAAAGAAGCCCAACGAGCTTCTTATATTGGTTTTTACATACTTGGAAGGTAATTTGGGGGAATTTTCCTACTCCTGGGTGGGTGACCCTTGTCCCACATAATCCACAGGTGTATTTTTCTTCGTTTCCCGTGATGGGTGTTTACAAAATTAGCCCAGTACTTTGAGTGACGGGTCTGAAGAAGCGATGTAATCTGCAACTTCCGGCCTTTAAATGTGCGCTGTAGTTGGTACTAGCCGCTCCGATTTTAACCTGCGCGTGAGAAAAATATATGGCAGCTTTGTCTTTTGGCGATTGTTTTGCTATGGTTGTTCTCGTTGGTTTGCTTTTTATTCAAAGCAAGTCATTTATACCCTCCGTTCCCTGATCTCTGTCATATGGGGATGCTCAATGAGTGACAGGGTTGCTGGGGTTACATGAGCTAGTGCGTGGGAAGAGATTGGAGGGCAATGCCTGGTACACAGTGAGTACTTTATTATTATTGTTATTGTCATTAAAATATATACGAGCTGACACAGTTCAAACCCACCAAGAATATTT
Organism: Lutra lutra; assembly: GCF_902655055.1. Classification (NCBI taxonomy): domain Eukaryota; kingdom Metazoa; phylum Chordata; class Mammalia; order Carnivora; family Mustelidae; genus Lutra; species Lutra lutra. The sequence goes on from NC_062292.1 coordinate 10,063,255, forward strand.
AGTGTTTTTGGTACCACGGTGTTGTTTAAAGCTTTGCTGTGTGAAGATAGGCCATTTTTCTTGGTGATTACCAAGGTCTTTGGGGATAAAGAGAGATTTGGATATTACAGCGAGTTAGGGTTTCATGGTGACAAGGTGAGGGAACGGAGGTGACCAAATACAGGGAAAGCACACAGAATTCTTGCCCTAGTAACTTCTGATGGGAAAGCTGTGCTTTCCTCTGGATTGAGGACAACATGATAGGGGGGAACAGCGGTGGGTCTGCAGGGGACTATAAGAGCAGGTTGCAGCATGAGGGACCAGGAAATGACAGTGACAGGGACATAAGTAACCACTATCCGAGAAATGGGGATCAGAGCTGTGGGGGATCAGAAGGGATGCAAGCATGGCGCTTGGATGGGACCTTGGTATTTCCGGGGAAGATTCAGGTTCCGAATCAAAAATTGTATGAAATAAAAAGAAAAAATTGAAGAGGGCCAGGGAAAGAATTCTAATATTGTAGAGAGCACTGGTCAGCGGAGTGAGCATGACAATCACAGGAGGATGCAGGGGAGGTGGCCTCTTATAAGTCAGCCTTTCTGTGCCTCAGTTTCCTGACCACAGAATGGAAGTTAACTGGAAACCATCTTACTCAACTTTACAATCTTAGGAAGAGAAAAGGAGTAAATATCAAAGTTCCTTAAAAGAGACATTTGCTAAATGTAATTATTACGTTTGGATATTGCCCTGTATTTACTCCACATTAATTTTGGAATCACTTGGTTGATTTTCTAATTTAGAAATTAAAAATTTCTAATGAAATTCTTTTGGATTTTTTGGTTGAGACTGAGTTAAATGTATACATTAATTTGGGAAGAACTGACAGAGTTTTAATATTACATCTTTCCTTTGGGGGACAGGACATGCATCTCCATTTATACGAGTCTCCCTTCCAGTGCTCCAGGAGAGACTTCCCGGTTTTTTCGTAAAGGTTCCTTAACATTTCTTGTTTTGTTTATAACTAGAGATTTTTACACTCTTTGGTTGCTATTCTTTTTAAGCAACTTCGAAAAAATTTTTATTTTTTTAATTTCTTTTCAGTGTTCCAGAATTCATTGTTTATGCACCACACCCAGTGCTCCATGTGATCCATGCCCTCCTTAATACCCACAACCAGGCTCACCCAAACCCCCACTCCCCTCCCCTCCAATACCCTCAGTTAGTTTCTCAGAGTCCACAGTCTTTCATGGTTCGTCTCCCCCTCTGATTTCCTCCAACTCACTTCTCCTCTCCATCTCCCCATGTCCTTCATGTTATTCCTTATGCTCCACAAATAAGCGAAACCATGATAACTGACTCTCTCTGCTTGACTTACTTCACTCAGCATAATCTCCTCCAGTCCCGTCCATGTTGATACAAAAGTTGGGTATTCATCCTTTGTAATGGAGGCGTCATACTCCATTGTATATATGGACCATATCTTCTTTTTCCATTCTCCGTTGAAGGGAATCTTGGTTCTTTGCACAGTTTGGCGACTGTGGCCATTGCTGCTATTTTTTTTTTTTTAAAGATTTTATTTATTTATTTGACAGAGAGAGATCACAAGTAGACGGAGAGGCAGGCAGAGAGAGAGAGAGAGAGAGGGAAGCAGGCTTCCTGCTGAGCAGAGAGCCCGATGTGGGACTCGATCCCAGGACCCTGAGATCATGACCTGAGCCGAAGGCAGCGGCTTAACCCACTGAGCCACCCAGGCGCCCCCATTGCTGCTATTTTTAATTGGACATTTTCACATTGTATTTTGTAACTGACTTATAGGAAAGCTATTTTTTAATATTGATTTTATAACCAGTCACTTTACTGAATTTCTCTAATTCTTTCTAATAGCATTTCTTTTGATTCTCTTGGAGTTTCTAACTACATAGACATAGGAACTGCAAGAGAGAGGGGATGATTTAATCTGTTCTTTTCCAGTAATTGAACTCAATGTTTCATTCTCTCTTTAGTTAGAACTACAGAACAGGAGCGTCTGGATGGCATAGTTGGTTGGGCATCTGACTCATGGTTTCAGCTTCGCTTATGATCTCAGGGTCGTGAGATCAAGTCCCGCATCAGGCTCCATGCTTGGTGTGGAGTCTGCTCGAGATTCTCTCTCTCCCTCTCTCTCTCTCTACACCTGCTGCTTGTGCTCTCTCTCTCTCTCTCACTCTTTAAAAGATACAGGTAAATCAGGGTGCTTGGGTGGCTCATTGGGTTAAGCCTCTGCCTTCGGCTCTGGTCATGATCTCAGGGTCCTAGGATCGAGCCCCACATCAGTCTCTCTGCTCAGCAGGGAACCTGCTTCCCCCTCTCTCTCTGCCTACTTGTGATCTCTCTCTGTCAAATAAATAAAATCTTTAAAAAAAAAAGATATAGGTAAATCTTTTTTTAAAAAATCCCAAATGCAAAAATACCTACCAGAACAACACTGAACAATATGGAGAGGGTACACACTGTCTACAGTTGTTTTAGATTTTTTAAACGAATGTCTAAAGGACTTACCACTAGGTATGATGTTTGTTGTTGATTTCAGACAGAAAAATTGTATCACTGTAAAGAAGATTCCTTATATTTTTTCTTTACTAGTGGTTTTCCAACATGGTAATTGTTTGAGCTCCTGCTTACAAAAGCACTTTCCTTAAGGCCCCCGCCATCTCATTTTGGTCAAAAGCTTTTAGATCCATCCCAACTTAATACATGATGTTGGATTTATTACTTAGTAATGATAATTTGCATAATCATCAGGACCTGAATATGGGCAGCCCCTTTTAAATTCATATGGTGACAAGCTAAATTCAGGAGAATAGTTATCCCATGGAAGTGCTACGCGGAAGGAATTTCCTTGGATGCTTCCAAGCAGAGTTTCCCAGGAGGGGTTCACAGTTGGCTTGATGTGCTGGTTACAAGCACAGACTGAGGAGTTGTACCGCAGAGCCACCGAAGCAGGCGTGGGGACGGATGCTGGCGGGCTGCGTTTTCAGTGGGCTCCACACCTGCCACGAAGAGTAAAAGAGCAAGCAAGACATACCGAGCGTGGACAAAAAGGGAAGAGGAGTGTATTACTTACACTTATCCTCACAGAGTGGAGTTAGCTCACCTGTCACACTGCCATGACTCAGCCAGTGGCCGAAACCTCCTGGCCACCAGGCACTCCGCGGCCGCCATTGGGGCTGAATGCTGACCGCTGCTTCTAGAAATTTCCTTTAAATTGTGGATGTTTCAACCGTGCCCCTGCCGCAGAGGCCCCAGTATGGGCGGTAGAGGAGGCGGAGCTGCTGGAACTCTCTTTTTCAACTTCAAGCCTTGGCAGCTCTACTTTTAACTGTTACCCATCGTGGGGTTCCGGGCAAGATTCTTTTTTTTTTTTTTTTTTAAAGATTTTATTTATTCATTTGACAGAGAGAAATCACAAGTAAGCAGAGAGGCAGGCAGAGAGAGAGGAGGAAGCAGGCTCCCTGCTGAGCAGAAAGCCCGATGCGGGGCTCGAACCCAGGATCTGGGATCATGACCTGAGCCGAAGGCAGCAGCTTAACCCACTGAGCCACCCAGGCGCCCCTCCGGGCAAGATTCTAAGAATAAAAGTTTGGAAATGACTGTTCCACGCCCTTGAGCAACATCTTGATTTGACTAAAGAGTTGGGTCGTTTTATGTTGGTGCACATAATTCTAACAAAGAGGCTTCACCCGAGCAAGTTTGACACAGTCCCTTTTATGTTTTTCTTCCTTTATGGATTTGTCTCAAAAAATGAAATCTCTTTGGTAATCAGGGACCCTCATTTCGCACCTAGTGTCTAAGATGCTTCTCTGAATCTGAGGACATTCTGTAGCTATTACTTTTATTACTCAGAAATTCTCTAAAATTTGTATTTTAAAAGGTTTTTTTAAAAGATTTTATTTATTTATTTGACAGAGAGAGAGAGATCACAAATAGGCAGAGAGAGGGGGAAGCAGACTCCCTGCTGAGCTTAGAGCCTGACAGGGGTTGATCCCAGGACCCTGAGACCATGACCTGAGCTGAAGGCAGAGACTTAACTGACTGAGCCACCCAGGCACCCCTGTATTTTATAAAAAGGGAGGAAATTTTTAAAAACCCCACTGAGAGAAATATGGGATAATTAATGTAGGCTCTGGGCCCAGGACCAGGACAGGAGCTGGAGTTCCTGGCTAGGGCCCTCTGATCACCTTCTGTTTGTTAAGGTGAATGTCCTCCTTCCCTGCTGGGTCTCATTTTCTTCTTTGATAAAGTGAAGATGCTGGAGCATGAAATTTACAAGATGGCTTCCAGCTCTAAAAGTTGATGACTTATTTGCATGTCAAAGAATTCAACCTAGCCTATTACAGTATTGCTAGCAGTATTACTAGTGTTACTACAGTATTACTAGCGTATTACAGTACTCCAAGCTCTCTGTCATAAACAAGAAAAACTTTCTGCTTAATCATCAAGCATAGAATAATGTCCTGCACTCGTATATATTAAGACTAGTTTATTATAAAATGAATTAATTCAGCATGATAAGTGTTTACTTATATGTAATTAAAAAGAAATTATTTTAAGGGACTCTAAGGTAATCATTATTCTTATTTTTCTTTCAACTTACACATGATCAGTTAATGTCCTAGGTCTCCGTAAGATCACCGGTTTATTGCGGACAAGGTTGCCGCATTAAGAATTTATTTTTTATTTTTTTATTTTTTAAAAAGATTGTATTTATTTATTTGAGAGAGAGAGAGAGAAAGTGGGAGAGAGAGAGCATGAGAGGGAGAAGGTCAGAGGGAGAAGCAGACTCCCCATGGAGCTGGAAGCCCGATATGGGACTTGGTCCCGGGACAGCAGGATCATGACCTGAGTGGAAGCCGGTTGCCTAACCAACTGAGCCCCCCAGGTGCCCAAGGATGCCACATTAAATCAAGCACAGAATCTCATTTCTCTACTTAAGGTTTTAGTTCTCTTTGTATTTATTTTTCAGAACAAGTTTTTTTTTGTTTGTTTGTTTTTTTCCCCAGGTAGGACCTTCCTCTCCTCCCACAGCCTCTGCCGAACTGAAATTTTAAAAGTGTTCCTTTTAGTTGTGCTCCCTAATTTCTCACCAGTGCCCACTGATCATAACAAAACTGAATTAAGTTGAGTCATGAACCCTTTTATGCATCTAGCAAACACCCTCAGAGCACATCCTGTAGTCCTGGCAGTGGACTAGGACATCAGAAGCAAAGAATAGGGGATGGCCATGACCTTGAGCAGCTACCAGCCTTCCTGATGCTCTGGAGAAAGGGGAAATCATATCCAGCATACTGGTGTCATGACAAGGATGATCCATGACCGATGATCATTTCTATCTTTTCAACAGAACTCCTTAGCAATGGTTGCTTTTGGAATATACATTTGACATTTTAACAATATGATATTGGTTGGACGCAGAGCCCCAGGCGTATCTCCTTGCAGTTGTCAAAACAAATTCAATGACAAGATAATTAGTGGGTTCAAGGAATTAATAATATTTTGGTGCAAGCACCACTAACAAAGTGGTAAAAGACAAGAGCTGGGGGGGGAGGACCGCTGCTATATATGATGACCATATTTTCCCTTCCCTCCCCCAAATCCTAGTACACTATTTTATAAAAGAGAAATAAGGGGTAAGGCATCTCAGCAGGAAAAAAAATATGCAGCTATAACATATGAAAAAATTTCTCTTACCTTTCCCTCCATCCCAGTTTATTCTTTGCCTAGAGACTGTAGCATAGACCATATTCCCATGTGGTTGTATCCCACAGGGTTGGGTACAATAACTTACCTTGAACAACTCTTCACTTGACTTTCACTTTGCATTCGGAAGTGCCAGGCACTATGTGAGCCCCTACTTATTATATAGATGATTCTCTCTGCTTTGCTGTGTTTCTCCTCGTGTCAGAGGGACACCTGATAGTGTCCCATGAGGCTGTGTTTCATTTTCACCTCCCAGCTCCCTCACTTTTGTGAATGAAAGTTAGACTGTAAGGTTTTTTGGTTCCTGCTTTGTTGGAAAAGCTTTTGGGGGCAATATCTGTGATCACAAGTGTATTAAATGTCAGGCCTTGAATAATTACTCCACCCTGAGCTGATGGTAAACCAGGGACTAATCTTTTACTTTTCTTTTACTTTTCATCCCAAGCAAGAGAACTGCCCTTGGATTCAACCCATCCAAGTCAAACATGCTCAGACTCTGTCCCAATGCATCTCCCATGCTACCTAAAAGAAAGAAAAGAAAAAAAAAAGGAGAAAGAAAAAAAAATGAATTCACAGAACCTAGGCTAAACATCACCATTAAGAGGAAATTACATGGGGCACCTGGGTGGCTCAGTGGGTTAAAGCCTCTGCCTTCGGCTCAAGTCATGATCTCAGGGTCCTGGGATAGAGCCCCAAGTCGGGCTCTCTGCTCCGCAGGGAGCCTGCTTCCTCCCCCATCTCTTTCTGCCTGCCTCTCTGCCTACTTGTGATTTCTCTCTCTCTCTGTCAAATAAATAAAATCTTTGGGGGGGGGAAGAGGAAATTACACGGACCGTATTTCCATGAAAATGGCAAAGAGAATCAAAATTAAAAAACGCCAGGATCCCTCTTGGCTCTTACTGATTTGCCAGATTGTGGCAGGATTTAGGAGAGCGGGGAAAGATGTGACTTCCTTTCTTTGGGATCAAAGAATTTTTTTTCAAAATTATTTGTAAAATATAATTTGGCTCTTTATTGTGTGCATCTGAAAATGAAAATAAATGAAAGAATCAGTGGACTCTGACATCTTTCTGTACTTTAAAACCTTTTATGGTCTCTCTGGTGTGAGAACCCAGGGGTTATTTTTGTATCATAATTTAATTCCTTGTATTGTGTGTGTTTTCATGTGATCTTTGACATAAATAAAAAAGATAAGCTTCAGTGTTCTTAAGTAGAAAGTGGAGTACTAAACAGCTCCAATTAAATGTGCAAAATGTTAGGAACTGCCGGCTGGCTGGTAATGTTGGAGAGTTGTGGTTTTCAAAGTATGTATAATTAAGTTATCTGTGTTTTTGTTTTATTATTATTATTATTATTTTTATTTTGTTTTGTTTTTTATTAAGTTACTTGTTAAAATGATATTTGAATCTGCATGCCCTTGGAATATAGATTTTGGTACTGGAGAATGGGAGGGAGCCTATGGTGCCCTGGTTTTAGGATCTAGGCTTATCAGTATGAACAGCATGAAAGAAATAAGGAGGCGAGCAGCGCACGCATGCCCAGCCCTCCCTGGGAAGCGCACCGCGGCACCCCACTGACGGCCAGGAGCCCACCTGACAATCACTCCGCCTGCGGGCCGCTCCAGCAGCTGCCGCTGCACACCTGCGCACACCTGCGCCCGCACATGCACACGCGCACACCAGTATCCACACTTGCGCTCACCCACGTCCACACCTGCACTTGCCAACGCCCCACCCACGCAACCCGCATCCTCCCGTGCCCACACCCGCACCCCCCAGCGCCCCACCCACACACCTGTGTCCAATACCCATGCACATCTGCGTCCACACCCGTGCAAATCCACCTCCACACTGGTCCACACCGCACGCACCCGCCAGCAGCTGAACAAACCCGCGCTTCCGGGGTCTGCCTCCAACAGGGATTCTGGACCCATGATTCTTCTGTCCCATGCCGGCTCGCCTCGGTAACACCGTTTTTTTTGAACACAGCAACAATTTATTTTAAAGGCATGGCCTGTGTGACTGCAAGTGCATCTTACAGATTTAGGGCAGAGATACTCCATGCACGTCCGGAAGGCTAAGGGCCTACCTGCTCGGCAATTTTCACTTGGTCTGCGCAGAGCGGTTCTCAGTAATTGTTTTATCGTTTTAGGGATCTCCCTCTTCACCCTGCCCCCCCGTTAGGAGGTTTTCACGTAGGCCTAGTGATTTGGGGTGGCCTTTCCTTTAGCATTTCCTCCTTTTGGAAGAAAAGGATGGATATGAAGAGCGCAAACTACCTTCCAACTTGTAGTTCCACAGGAAGCTGGATCAGATTCCATTTCGATTTTTTGGCATAAATACTTCATAGGCTGCACATTACCTACTGTGTCACATGGAGGACCCAGAATACTCGGTGGCTTCTCTTTTTGTGTGATGACAGCACCTTTGACAGATACCGCCAACCTGATGGGTTCATTATGAAGCTCCCCCCAGAAAAGATAATCATTGCTTTTTTTTTTTTTTCAGATGGGATAATCATTTCTTCCTGTATTCAGTAGTGGTTGCAAAAATGCCAATATTTGAATTGTATCATTCCTCCTTCACTTATTAGCTGGATCTCTTCTCATTGATTATTTGATGACGCTGAGATGCAACTCATACAGGAAAGGTGGGATAAATGCTTGATTCTTTATTTACTCAGAGACAGTTGCTTCCTTAACATCCTTCAGAGGTGAGCAATGAATCTATTTTTGGAGCATTGCTAGGAACCTGTGGATATTATCGTACTTGATGTATCTCGATATACTGCAAGTTCTTTCTATAATTATTTGATTCTTAAAATACCCCCCTTTGGCCAGTGCTCCTGTGTCCTTCTGACACAACCCCAAAAGTCTTTTTTTTTTTAATTTTATTTATTTATTTGTCAGAGAATAGACAAGCAAGGGGAGTGGCAGGCAGAGGGAGAAGCAGCCTCCCCTCTGAACAAGGAGCCTGATGCAGGACTCGATCCCAGGATGCTGGGATCATGACCTGAGCGGAAGACAGACGCTTAACTCACTGAGCCACCTGAGCATTGCACCTTGAAGATCTTTGAGAGCTTCCTTGCTTCTGGTACAACAAGAAGTTCCGGGGCTCAAAGGAGCATATTAAATGACATCATGGGAAATGTGATATCATTAGAATGTAAGGCACTGCAGGACAAATTATTCTGTTTCTCCAACAATTGGTTTATTTGAGGGGAAAAGAATGGGCTGGGAAACCTACAGATTTGAAGAGATTGGAGAAGCAGCAGATAAATGCAACATCTGGATCTTGTTTGGATCCTGGCTTTAAAAATTAAAAAAAAAAAACTATAAGAAAATACTATGTGAGGAAATCAAAGAAATTTTTATGCTTGTTGGCTTTTGGATGATATTAAGGAATCATCGCTAACAATTTTAGAGGTAGTAAAATGACCAGATATGGCTCTGTTAGAACTCTATATTTTAAAGATACAGTACTAAAGTGTCTGTGGATGAAATTATCTGACACCTGAAATTTGTTTCCAAATGATCTCGTTGAGCTGGTGGGAGAAGGTAGATTTAATACAGATGGAGTGAGACTGGTCTCCCACTGGTAATTACCAAGGTTGGGTGATTGGCACCTGACGGGGGAGTGGGGGGTCCCTGTTTTAGTCTCTCCAGGTTTATACCTGTTTGAAAATTGTGTAACAAATGCTTGGAAATTTATTTTAAAATAGAAAGCACCCCAGAAGGAAGGAGCCGAAAGGGAACGGATTATGGAAAAGCTATGGCAACTCCATAGGTGAAGTCTTGCCCAATTCAGAAATGCGCTGGCCACCTGCCGGAGACTAGTAGCAGAGTGAGAGGGAGGACCTGGAGTGCTACGCAAGAATGTTACTACCTTAGTAGTAGGAGCATCGTGTTGTTTGTATTGGATTGTGACTGAGGCGCACCGCAGGCCTGTGCCAGGTGCTTTGTGTGCATTTAAGTCCTGTGATCCTTATTTATAACTTAATGAGAGCCAGACTTGAGGGGAGGTGACTCTGGCCCCTCTCACGCTCTTAGCCCTGGGCCCCCACTGACACCTGTCCTGTGCAGGGTCCTTAAGCATCTACTGAGCATGCGCAAGAGTCTCTCTCTCTCTCTCTCTCTCTCTCTCTCTCTCTCTCTCTTTTTCAGAGGTGCTGGGGTATGGTGAGGAGCAAAACATGTTTTTTTAACCTTCTGGTAGCTTATAGCCTCCTGCTGCCTGACACTCTGTGGGGTTCGGGAGGCTATTTAAGAGATAACGGGTTCAAACTCAGAAGCTCATGAAACCTTGGTGACACTTCCTTGTTTAACGCTGAATTGGAAAGAGCAGGGAAGCAGCAACCCCAAGAAGGAGCCCTCCTAATGCTAGAGTTTCCGAGGTGAGCCTCTGAAGGAAGTTGCCTGTGGATCCCATGACTTCACACGATGACCCTCCACAGTGGGGCCAGTTGGTTCCCGTCCCTTAGGACGCCATTGCTCATTCCTGTGCTAGAATGTTCTCTCTCCACTGCTGGGTTCTGTTCACCCTTTACCTCATCTCTGTCTAGGCTCTCAGTGATCTCCTCTTCTCTGAAATCTCTTATTGGTCGCCCTCATCAATTGAGGACTTAAGGGGCGCCTGGGTGGCTCAGTGGGTTAAAGCCTCTGCCTTCGGCTCAGGTCATGATCCCAGGGTCCTGGGATCAAGCCCCACATTGGGCTCTCTGCTCAGTGGGGAGCCTGCTTCCCCCCCCCCTCTGCCTGCCTCTGCCTACCTGTGTTCTCTGTCTGTCAAATAAATAAATAAAATCTTTAAAAAAAATTGAGGACTTAATTCTGTAATTCTATTCTTAATTCTATACAAGGTATAATTCTGCACCTCGATTGCTGTTTACCAGCTGGCTGTGTACATTGTGCCTCTTCATTTAAATTGTAAATATTTGGAAGACAGAGACTAGGTCCTGTACTTCATTGATATTCCCCCAGCAAGCCCCAAAGCATGGAGTAGATCATAATATCATAATATCATAATAATATCACTAGATATTATTTAAATGAATAAATTCTGTTTACAACAGTCCAGTGTGTGTTAGATGGCAATATGTGGAATGATTAAGAGCACAAGCTCTCTCTCTCTCTCTTCTTAGCTGTGTGCCTTGAAGCAAATTTTACATTCTTTATGCCTTAGTTTTTTCCCTGTGAAATAACGATGACAGTATCTTCTTCATGCATGTAAATGCTTAGCACCGTGCCTGGCACACAACAAATATTCAGTATATATCAGACCTAATATATGTATTATAAGTAAGGTTTTATTACCTAACTAGAGCACTTTTTTCTACATGTGAGGTCAAATTAAATCAGAAGGTTGTTTAGTATGCATGGTTTAGTTGGCCGAGGAAGTTGGGGGTGTACTGGAACCAGAAGGGGTGCTAAAGCTGACCAGAATTCACAGCTCACTTTTGACACTGGCTGTGAGACCTTGATATTTACAAGGCTCAAATATAAAGAACCTCTCCAGAGCTTAACCCAAAATGGATCTTAGATAAACCATTCTGTTAATATCATCAAATCTATAGTGTCCCCTCTATAGAGACTATGTCTGCTTAGTAGCTGAGACATTTGTGGTTGTTCATTGACCCCTCTTTTCTAGAAAGTTCTAATCCTCTGTCCCCCTGAAATCTTGGTATTTAACTATACCACTTATTGCTACGTACTCCCAAGACACTTGATACATGTAGGCACTTAATGAATTTACATTGAGTGACTTGGCAATTTCCTTTTTATAGATGCATGTAGACTATCCCCCCTCAACCTCTCAGACCCTCAATCTACCGATGACTAAACTCATCCATTATGTTTTTGTGCTGCTTAATTTTGTTCTCAGGGGAGAACCTTCATATCTGTGTTCCTTTGTTCCAACCACAGGTAAGATTTTAGATCAGATAAGAGAGAGCATCCCAGGCTGGGGTGAATGATGTTTTGAAGACCAAGTGAATAGTATCTGGAACCAAGAGTACAAAAGGGAAAGAAATTTAGAGAGAGATACGATAGGGAGGGTGGAAAGAGGTCATGGAGAGACTTCATGGTCAAGCTGAAGAATGTGACTTGACACATTAGGCTGTTGGAAAAGCCAGGCTATTTGTTTACATAAGTTATAATGATTTTTTAAAAATATTTTATTTATTTATTAGAGAGAGAGTGAAAGAGAGCATGAGACGGGAGAAGGTCAGAGGGAGAAGCAGGCTCTCCATGGAGCTGGGAGCCCGATGCAGGACTCGATCCCAGGACTCCGTGATCATGACCTGAGCTGAAGGCAGTCACCTAACCAACTGAGCCACCCAGGTGCCCAATAATGATTTTTAAATTTAATGTTTCTACTTTTGTTTAAAGAGTCAAAAAATGCTATTGACTTATAATGAAAACAGCAGTCTCCTGCCCCACCTCTCCCAACCTCCTGCTCCCTCTCCACAGAGGTAACCACGTTTGAGTCCTATACCTGTCTCTTTTGGTATTTGAATTTATTTGCTTTCTTGTATGAGGGATGATTCATAACTCTTACTGCATCACCTTCCTCCCATCTTCCCAATATATTCATGTCATAATTTATGCTAAATCAGTATTTACCATTTACATCACTCTGACTGTATAAACATTGTTTACAACTAATTAAATTTTTTCCTATATAGTTTTTTGTTTTTCCTAGTGTTAATTATCGCCTATTGATTTGGGCAGATACTTTGCCCACTTTGCAAATACTTTGCCCAATTAAGCTGATAAAAAAGCTAGAATGGTGAGTGCAGGAGCATACAGAAGGACATCAGGATGTTGGCTGCTGAAGCAGTTGGGGCTAACATTAAATTACACCCCCCAAATAAAGTGGAGTCATTTCTGCAGTATACCTGTTCTATTCACCTCCTGTGTCCCAGCATATAGGCCACTATTTGGTTCCCTACAGGCAATGGATAAACAGTTCTTAGCAGTTTTTAGCAGTTTATTTTCATTCCAACTTTCTAATGACCTTCGTTATGGGGAGAGTTTGTATGCAATTGCTAATTTTTCCAAATATTTTCATATTCATTATCTTCACTGGATCCTCAAAGTGTCCAAACTATTAGACTAGCTATTTTGAAGCCTGCTGGAGTGTTTACTAAGCTGTGTGTAAGTTACCTAATTTCTCGTTTTTGTCAAAGCAATTGGGAATCACCTCAAGGGATAGTTGCAAGAATTCAATGAGATAATCTATGTAAAGTGTCACATACATATATCGACTATTGTTATTGAGGTAAAGCATTATAACCTATTTGATGGTGAGACAAATCAGTACAAAGAAGTTGAGCGACTTGCACCGTTTGCATAGTGCATTAGTAGTGGCAGCCCTGGGCCTAAAGGTCAGCCCTGACTGGATCACAGTGCAATCGTGAGGGAAGAACTGATTTAACGTCTTGGTCACTGCTGCATCCCAGTGTCGGAAATAGTGTCTGGCAAGTACTAGACACTCATACACATGATGAATACATTAATGTAAACACAAAGTTTTAGGCCTGGAAATGGTTCAGAGATCATTTATTTAAATGAACTGATTTTTGGGGTGCCCACGTGGCTCCGTCAGCTAAAGTGTCCAACTCTTGGTTTCAGCTCAGATCGTGATCTCAGGGTTGTGAGATCAAGCCCTGGGTTGGAACCTGCTTAAGACTGTCTGTCTTCCTCTCCTTCTGCCTCTGACCCTCCCCCTCCTCTCTTAAAAAAACAAAAACAAAAACTGATTTTTCAAGTAGGGAAACTGAGGCCCAGACATTTTAAATGAACCAGGGGCATGTTTTATTTTTTTGTTTTGTTTCTTTGTGTCTGCACAGTGTTTTTAAGAAAAACTGAAGTAGTTGCCAAATTAAGTTTGGCCATGATGACTAGAAAACCCAAATTAGTGGCATAAATACAATAAAGGTTTTTCTTTCATGAAAAAGAAAAACTAAAGACAGGAAGTTCAAGATGGTAAGTCCAAGACACAAGGCACCTATCCTTCCGCTCCACTCTTCTTAACACAGGGCTTCCATCCTCATTACACTGTTAAGATACAAAGGGGCTGCTGGGGCTCCAGCCATTTGGAAGGGAGAGCCAGAGGAAATAAAGGAGACCCACGAGGGCTGGACTGAGGAGAAAGAAGGGGAGTCAATGTCCCCAGACGTGAGGAGTGATGTAGAGTTTGACATTCTGGTCTGATAAAATTCATGTTTTGGAATCTGGTGATAGTGTGGGGGATGGGTTAAACTGGAGGAACGCAGAAAGAACAGGTAGGAAGCTATCGCAGAGATGCAGGCATGATATGATGAGGATCCAGAGCAGCAAAATCCATAGAAACATAATGTGAGTGCCACGTGTAACTTTTAAATTCCTAGTAGCCACATTAGAAAGGGAAAAAGAAACAGATGAAACTGACTTTCATAGTAGATTTCACTTTTCATTTTAAAAAAAAAATTTTTTTAAGATTTTATTTATTTATTTGACAGAGAGAGATCACAAGTAGATGGAGAGGCAGGCAGAGAGAGGGGGAAGCAGGATCCCTGCTGAGCAGAGAACCCGATGCGGGACTCGATCCCAGGACCCTGAGATCATGACCTGAGCTGAAGGCAGTGGCTTAACCCACTGAGCCACCCAGGCGCCCTCATTTTTTTAAATTTTAAAATTTTATTTTTTAAAAATTAAAAAAGAAAGATTTTATTTTTTTAAGTAATCTCTATACCCAACGTTGGCTTGGACTTAAAACCCTGAGATCAATAGTCTTCTGACTGAGCCAGCCAGGCGCCCCTGGATTCCTCTTTTCCGATATGTCCGCAATATTATTATCTGAACATGTAATTAATATAAAAATTGTCAATGAGACATTTCACATTCTTTTCCTGTCTTTGAACCAGGGTATATTTTGCCCTGACAGCACATCTCAATTCAGATGCCAAATTTTCATCAGAAACACATGGTGCACAAATTAAGAGAGCACAAAACTTACAACTGAAAACTTACATTCACATACCCAATTTATCTCAGATATATTTAACAATTTTTCTGACAAATGAATTGAGTGTTTTAAAATTTATGTTAATTAAAATTAAATACAGGTAAAAATTCGGTTCCTTGATCACACTCACCTTGTTCCAACTCTCAATGGCCACCTGCAGCCAGTGGTCCCATATTGGAGAGAGAAAAAGAACCCAGTTTGAAACATCTGGCTCATAAAAGATGCTCATCAACAGGAACTTCTGAACAGACCCATAATATCGTCTTATGAAGGGTTAAGCAAAGCATCACCATTTTGCCCATTCCCTAGACTCGCCAGATTCTTTTACGTCTCCTATCCCTCCACCTAGAATGCTTTTCTCTTTCTTTTTTCATCTGGAAAATGTCCACTTATCTCTTACATCTCCTTTCAGACATCATCTCTGTGAAATCTACCCCAAGTCCCTCAGGCCCTGTTAGTTGTCCCATCCTATTTTATGCCTTTGTGGATCTGTAATGTTCTTGCTATAGAGAACAATTTCTTGATTGTCTCTGAATCGCTGCTACAGAGCAAGAACCTTCTTGATTCTTGGTAAAGGTTCCCGAATCAGGGCGCCTGGGTGGCTCAGTGGGTTAAGCATCCCACTCTTGGTTTCAGTTCAGGTCATGATCTCACGGGTCATGGATTGAGACCCAAGTCGGGCTCCCTGCTCAGCATGGAGTCTGCTTGAGATTCTCTCCCTCTGCTCCTCCCCCGACTCTATCAAACAAATAATTAATCTTAAAAAAAAAAAAAAAGGGTTGGGCGCCTGGATGGCTCAGTCCGTTAAGCGTCTGTCTTCACTCAGGTCATGATCTCAGGTTCCTGGGATCGAGCCCCGTGTCAGGCTCCCTGCTCAGCAGGGAGTCTGCTTCCCCCTGTCACTCTGCTCCTCCCCCTGCTCATGCTCTCTTTCTCTCAAATAAATAAATAAAATCTTTAAAAAAAAACTTACTGAATGAAGAAGACCTTCTGTTTAGCCTGCACCTTGCTTCCCTCTTGGTACTTTGGTCCGCTAGATTTTTAAAAAAACTAATCCCTATGCCCCATGTGGGGCTGGAACTCACGACCCTGAGATCAAGAGTTGGGTGTGCCGTCCACGAAGCCGGCCGGGTGCCCCTTTGTTCTGATACCTTTTGAAAGGACACCCTCAGCCTTCTTCATTCAGTTTTTGCTTTGTTGACTTGAATTGTCACTGGACGTGACCCTTCCGGATAGCACAAAGGATGATGCCTAACTTTATGCTTCCCTACATAAAGTCTGCGCGGCGCAGGTTTGTGTAAAACTTTCATTTCTTAAGGCTTAACATCAGTGCATACGGCTGCACTAAATAATGCATTCAAACTTAACGCATGTGTCTTTGTGACTCTCGCCTTTTATGCAGACCGACTATAGCACACAGCAGTTCTAGATGACAATGTCCAGGGACTTCTCCAAATGTACAAGGGATCGATTCCGGTGGAACCTGCTTAAGCAAGGCTCCCTACCGAGGGCCAGCAGGACGGGACACACCTTCACTCCCCTGCTGATGGGGAACAGGCTCCATCAGATATTACTAAGCTGGGCACGGTCAGCCTTACAGCGATGGAATGAGCCACCTTCAGTGCAGCCAAATCCACACTGCCATTCTCTAGACGACAAGAGACAGGGTGATCCCCAGATGATCTCAACTGGTAGGGAAGCAATTTGCCACGTCTATTAAAATTTCAAGTTCAGGGACGCCTGGGTGGATCAGTTGTTAAGCCTCTGCCTTTGGCTCAGGTCATGATCCCAGGGTCCTGGAATCCGGCCCCGCATCGGGCTCCCCGCTCTGTGGGAAACCTACTTCTCCCTTTCCCACTCCCCCTGCTTGTGTTCCCTCTCTGAGTCTCTCTCTGTCAAATAAATAAATCAAATATTTAAAATATAATAAAATAAAATTTTAAGTGCATGTTCCCTTTGACCCTCCAAATTCTACTTTGAAGAATTTATTGTATAGGAATATTTGCATAAATACATTATCATGTGTGGAAGAAAGGAGACTGTTGTACTATTCATTATTATTTTGAAAATTTGAAACAGTCCCCACACCAATTGGTATTAGATGGTTAAATAAAATGTAGTCTATCCATACAATGGATTACTATGCAGCTGTTGGAAAGAACAAAATCTTTCTCTATATATAAATAAACAGATATATCTTTCTCTCTCTATATATATATTTTAAAATATTTATTCATTTATTTTAGAGGTGGGGGGAAGAGGGGGTGGGAAAGAATTCTCAGGGAGACCCTCTGCTGAGCAGGGAACCTGATGCAGGGCTCAACTCCAGGACCTTGAGATCACGACCTGAGCCGAAATAAAGAGTCAGATGCTCAACTGACTGAGCCACCAGGTGCCCCTCTCTGTACATTTCAAAAAACACTTTTTAACTAAACTCTACATAACCCATGGGGCTCAAACTCATGACCCCCAAATCACGCTCTACCGACTGAGGCAGCCAGGTGCCCTCTCTCTCTCTACTTTCTTATAAACACAGAGAACTATTCATGATTTATTGCTGAGTAAACAAAGTTCAAGAATATTCTATACTAAAATAAACATGCAAGAATATTACACTGACAGTTTTAACTGTGGTTTTCTTTGGGGTATTAAAATGGGAGAAAGGATGGGTTTTCTCTCATACAAACTTTTTTTTTATTATTTGTGGTTTGTTCAATATGCACATATCATATCTACAACATTAAAATATATTTTTAAATATATCAGGATACCAGGAAAGTAAAGAAACAAGAAAATGTCTCCACAGCGGAATATCCAGGCAAGCCTGCCAGGAAACCATGACAGCTGTAACGGCCTGGTCATCTCATTCCCTCCTCAGGAGTGAAAGCCTTGACACCCTGCTTTAGTGACATGCTCATACTACTAATCCACTTTCTTAGATTCATTTTCTTTCCTTTTTTTCCCCTCCAGATTGTATTTATTTGTTTTGAGAGAAAGAGAGAGAGCAGAGGGAGGGGCAGAGAGCCTGATGTGGGGTGCGATCCCAGGACCCTGAGATCATGACCTGAGTCAAAGGCAGACACCTAACCGACTAAGCCACCCGGGTGCCCCTCTGATTCATTTTCTAATGCCTTCTCTCCAGTTTACATAAAAAATTCCCCAAGATAAATGCTTTGATTAGGTTGGCTAATTGCTGTTAATCTGGATTATCCCATTGGGTGGAATTCTCACACTTGGCCACCTCCTGGGCCTGTAGTCTCCCTTTATAGCTCACTGGCTTTCACTAGAGCTGTTTCACAGTTGGTTGTGGCCAAGTTTGCAGGGTTATATGACACAAAGCAAGGTGACAAGCACGAAGCATACCTACATTTTGGAAGAAGAATATGAGCAAGACGTATGTCTTGTATGTCTATACACGTAGCATAACATGGACCACCCAGTGTACACTCCCTTTGGTTTCATACAAGCAAAGACAGAGAGCATAAGCAGAATCAGCAGTCATCTATGTTGTTAAGAAAGCCAGCCAAGAACCCCTTTTAAAGATGTCCTGGTCAGTTGGGAGGAAGCTCGTCTCCCTTGGATTTTCCTGGTGAGTCAGTGTGTGTTCCTTGGACCGCCAGTTTGCACTATGCCTGCTTATGACCAACAGCAGATTCCAGAAGCAAGCTTTCTGCACTACTTGGAGTTCTCTTTGCACTCAAAGATTGATTGAGTGATGAAAGGTAAGAAAAGAAAAAAGGAACGAAAAAGAAAAAAGAGAAACAAAAGAAAAAGAAAAACCCAAAATCACTGTCACTGCTTCTGAAGGGATGACAAAAGTCGCAGTGTTCGTAGAGATGAAAATGCAGATAGGATTTTTATAGAATCTGGGATTCCTGTAATGCTGTATTCTGGAAATATTTCAAAGCCCAGTCTGAGCATCTATTTTTAAACTTTAAACGGCAGGTCATTCAAACCTTCCAGAATAAGGGAAAGAAAGCAAAAGAATAGACATGTCCTAGAAGACTGTAGGGGCAAACACTTCCTTCATGATATTTAATCTAAAAGTAGACATCTTCAGGCCACTAGGAATATTGTTAGTCTTTTCTTGCTGGCAAAAGGGCCATCTGTCTTTGAAAACCTCTATAAGCTATATATGTATTTATAATACTTAAAGGCAAGTAAGTTTCCTATCTTTTTTGGAATGTGGTGGCAATTATGAAAGACAGCCTGCCCCTGGAGCAGGGAGACCGATTCTCCAAGGTACACTTGGTGGAACAGCTGGCTCAATGAAGTTTTATTATTATACAAAGTCTGTCACACATTCTTCATTCCTAGTGGACCCCCGCCCCGAGTGTCTAATATGATCTTGCATGAGGATTTCAATTTTTTTTTATTTTTTTAAATTTTCTTTATTTATTTGACAGAGAGAGAGAGTGAGTGCACAAGCAGGGGAAGTGTTAGGCAGAGGGAGAAGCAGGCTCCCCGCTGAGCAGGGAGCCCGATGTAGGACTCGATTCCAGGACCCTGGGATCATGACCTGAGCTGAAGGCAGATGCTTAACCGACTGAGCCACCCAAGCATCCTAAGGATTTCAATTTATATCAAGGAACTGACTACTGAACATCTATCTTGGACCAAATGCCGTGTTGGGTGCTGGGATGCCAGAGGAACAAAGATATATTTCCTACCCTAAAGTTACTCATATCTAGCAGGGAGAGCAGCCCTGTTAACAACCAAATAGAATGCAATACAACATGTTTCCTGCAGGAATGCACAGCCAGCTACCTAAGGCCAGGGAAGGGAGCAGGTACCTTGGTCCACCAGTTTGAAGGTGAGCACTAACATTTCTGCAACCGAGAGGACTCTTACGATTCATGGCGTCTCACAATTATTTTTTTTAACAGCTGCTCTTTTTAAATTAAATTAAATTAAATTTAGTTTAATTTTATTATTTATCAACATATAATGTATGATTTGTTTCAGGG
This sequence comes from Lutra lutra, assembly GCF_902655055.1. NCBI lineage: Eukaryota > Metazoa > Chordata > Mammalia > Carnivora > Mustelidae > Lutra > Lutra lutra. The sequence continues at coordinate 10,082,942 of NC_062292.1, forward strand.
ATACAAGTCTGTGAATCATTAGTCTTACACATTTCATAGCACTCACTATAGCCCACACTCTCCCCAGTGTCCATAACCCAGCCCTACCCCCCAGCAAACCTCAGTTTGTTTCCTAAGGTTAAGAGTCTCTTATGGTTTGTCTCCTTCCTGGTCCCATTTTGTTCCATTTTTTTCCCTGCCTACCCCCCAGAGCCCCCCACCTTGTCTCTCAAGTTCCTCATTTCAGAGAGATCATATGATAATTATCTTTCTCTGATTAACTTATTTCGTTTAGCATAATACCCTCTAGTTTCATCCATGTCATTGCAAATGGTGAGATTTGGGGGTTTTTTGATGGCTGCATAGTATTCCATCGTATATCTATATCTCTCCCACATCTTCTTTATCCATTCATCTGTTGATGGACATCTAGGCTCTTTCCATAGTTTGACTGTTGGCTGTCTCACAGTTATTATTGGCACGTGTTGTTTCTTTGTTTTTCCTTCATGACATACAAAAGGACGGCGCATCTTACAATCTATGGCATCCTCGATACTTGTGGGTATCCTTGGGTCACGCCGAAGTGAAAGAGATTCTTGAGTTGGGTCTGTGAAGAATGAGCAGGATGCTTGCTAGGTGGAAAAGCAATGCACGAGGGCAAAATCCACTGACTGTGAGCTTTTGAGTCAGAAGAATGAAGTCCTAATTTCCAAGGCTTGGGGCTGTTTCTTGGTTACCCACAGGAGTATTACGAGGGCAGTAAATACAGCTGACCCTCACTAAGTGTGTGCTGTGTGTCTGGCAACATTCTAAGGGTTTTAAATAAATTAACTTCTTTAATCCTCAGTACAAGTGTGGGAGATAAGATACTGCTATTAACTCATTTTTAAAAATAAAGAATCAGGGCACCTGGGTGGCTCAGTAGAGCGTCTGACTCTTGGTTTTGGCTCAGGTCATGATCTCAGTGTCGTGAGACTGAGTCCCGTGTTGGGCTCTGTGCTCAGTGGAGAGCCGTCTTGTCCCTCTCCCTCTGTTCTTCCCCTCCACCCCTCTCTTGCACGAGCTCTCTCTGTCTCTTTCAAATAAATAAATAAAATCTTTAAAAACAAGTCAAAATGAGGAAGCTGTAGCAGTTAAATGAATGGCCGGGATTACACAGTCTGGCTACCGCTCTCCATCACTGACACGGAGCTCTCAGCTGAGTGTTTGCCAGAATGTTGCACAAATGTTAGTCATTATTTAATGCAACGAAGAGGGCTTTTCAGGTTAAGGGGACAACAGGAGCAGAAGCCACAAGATGTTAAAACATTTAGGAATTCCTTTTGGCTGAAGGTTTGGTGGGGAGGAAGGGTTGAGGCAGGCTGGGATTGAGTATCTCTAGACAGGAAGATAGAAAGTTCTACTGATGTCAGATTATAGCAGGCTTCATGGAGCACTTGGGCTGTGGGACTTAACCTATAGACTACAGAGCACTGTTACATACTTTTTAAAAAAGGTTTTATTTTATTTTTTAAAGATTTTAGTTATTTGAGAAACAGAGATGAGAGAGAGCGAGTGGGAGCAGGAGGAGGGGCAGTAGGAGAGGGAGGAGCAGACTCCCTGCTGAGTAGGAGCCCAATGTGGGGCTTGATCCCAGGACTCTGGGATCATGACCTGAGCCTAAGGCAGACGCTTAACCAACTGAGCCAACCAGGCACCCCATCACTATTACATATTTTTGAGCTGGGGAGTGACTCAACCCTATCTGTGATTTAGAAAAACAGGCAGCCCTGGGGAAGATGCACTCACGTGGGGCAGGGTGAAGGTCAGAGCCGTGTTAGGATGCTGAGCACTGGGTGTGGACCAGTCAACAGACAACGGCACTTGGGTGGCAGCCGTGGGCAGGCCGAGCAGGGGCCAGCTGAGACACAGTTCGGATGCAGGGCTGAGCCAACCCTGACGAAGATGCGAGAAGCTATCCTCAACCAGCTCATGGGAGGGTAGGTGCATATCACGGGAGGCAGGCCAACCAGCCAACACAGTAGCACAGGGCAGGGGTTTGGAATCCATGTCCTGGTGGGTAAAACTGACTCCTTCATCGTGACATCCCACAGAGATTGTTTAAAGTTTGGTTTGGCTTTGGTTTGCTTCTTAACAAGCAAACTCTTGTTTGCTCTGGGACACAAAGCAAAGCTTTCATCATGACCATATGTTGCCTTGTGTGTTTCTCAAGCCAGCTGGTGTGCTCATGGGGAGCTCATGGCTACCGGGGACCTGAAAGCGATGGAGGGGACTGGCCCGAGTTGGTGCCAAAGACCTCCATTTCTAGAGGGGTCTGGTGAGAAGAGATTCCACTGACAGTCAACAGCAACTGAGTGTCCGCCGTGCCCAGGACACGAGCGAGCAGACCGAAGTCCTGAGGAATAAGGTAAGCTTCTTGGTCAGCAGGGAGGTCAGAAAGGGAACACTTGGAAAAGCGCTTTAATCAGTAGATCAAACAATGGGAGGAAAAAATGATCAGTGTAGTCAAGCTGCGCGTGCCGAGCGAGGCCACAGAATGCTCTCGGGCCAGCTCAAGCTTCATGGAGGCTAAGTGGCCGTGGGAGTGGGTTGAGGCCAAAGCACCTTCCCAAGAGCTGCCTCAAGTTTTGGTCCAATGCTCATACACCCAACAAGAAAGAAAAAGACAGTGTCCTTCAGAAGCTCTGAATTTGGGAATGTCTCTCTCCAGCCCTGTGCTCCTATTGATTAAGTCCTATCCCGCCTTCCAGGAGCTGGGCTTTTCCTCCCTGGAGAGCCCTTCCTCCACCCTCTGACCTCATGGGGCAGTGAGATGATGTCATTCTGTATCAACCTGGACATGCGCCTGCCCTCGGATTACCCCCAGAAGCCTAATGGGAATTTTAGAAATGCCCCATCAGGGATGAGACACGCACCACCAGGGGAAGGGTACCAGCCAGGCAGGACGGGAAAGGGACTCCACGTAGTGCTGGGCAGACTCCCAGGAAGGGGACTGACCTGCCGACGCCCTGGGGGGTGGGGCAGGCAAGGTCCATCCCCAAACCCACACCTCAATTTTAAGTAGTTTTTTTTTTTAAAGATGTTTATTTTAGAGAAAGAGACAAGGTGAATGAGGAGAGAGGTAGAGGGAAAGAGAGAGGGGGAGAGAATCTCAGGCTGACTCCCTGCGGAGTGCAGGGCCCAATGTGGGGCTTGATCTGAGGACCCAGAGACCATGACCTGAGCTGAAATCAAGAGTCAGACGCTCAACCGACTGAGCCACTCAGGCGCCCCAATTTTCCAAGTAGTTCTAGGAGCTTGCTGAATTATAAGAGCAGAGGGGAGGGAGGGCATGGTGTTTTCTGGGGAAGTTGCTTTGCCTCAACCAGAGACATCTCATGGAAATACAGTTTCAGACATGGAGGTCATTCAATCAACATTAGCAGCCATGTTATTAAAAAGTTAAACGCAACAGGCAAAAGTGTTATCATTTTAACAAGTAATCAATATAAAATCTTATTAATCAGGTATTTTACTGAGTTCTTTTGTATGAATCTTCGAATTCCAGCACTCATTTTACTCTTCTGTCTCAGCTTAGAATAGCTACATTGGAAACACGAGCCAGGCACGCATGGGCACGCGCAGGTCTAGACACCACCACTCGGGGCAGCTGAGTGAAAGCACTGGACACGTTTTGTATGGTTCCCCACGGCAGGGGCTGGATTCTTCACTTCCCCATGTCTCCCTCAGCTTAGGGGGGGCTCCTGGACATTGGATGGTCTATATCCCTCTCCTGGGGTTTCCCTCCACTCCATGTTTACCAAATTTGGAAAACTTTCTTGGAAGACTGAGTGGGATTTGATTTGATTTGATTTATTATTATATATTATATTATATATTATATTATATATTATATATTATATTATATTATGTATAATTTTTAAAAAACTTTTCCACGTTTGGGATATCCAGGTCCTTCACTGCAGGGTTCAGGGTAGAGGCTCCTCTTGCTCTGGTCTAAGGCTGGCACTGGAGCTTGGTAACATTATTTCAACCCCTGGTTCAAGCAAAGCCAAAATCCAGTTCTGCTTATAGACACTTGAGTTCTGTCCTCTCTTCTCATTGAGGCAGTTTGAGAAGGGCTCCCAGTCAAGTACAACAGAAAGAGTGTTAAGGGATACAAGGTCCAAAGTCTCTCTTCAAAGGCCTAGGGTGGGATACTCACAGAGGGCACAGTCAAAACCCCCCTGCTGTTGGGGCTATGCAAACAAGCTCCTTTCCAAATGTCAATGATCCTGTGATTTCTCTAATTGTAGGTAAACAGACAAATTGGACCACATCCCGTAGGAAGTCCCAAGTTTGTTCAGTTTTTTAGACAAATGCATATGTTACCAACATTCTGATTTTCACAGCATTCTTCACTTCCTCCAGATGCCTGTCAAACCCATAAAACAGTTCCTCTGAAGCACTGGTAAAAAAAAAAAAAAAAAAAAAAAAAAAAAACAAAAAAAACAGTTATCTCAGGAATATGAAAATTCCTGAACAGAAAAAGTACATTACTGTTTTAATTAATTAATTAATTATTTTCCAAAGATTCTATTCATTTGACATAGAGAGAGAGGGAGACATTGAGAGCAGAGGAAGTGGGAGAGGGAAAGCAGGCTTCCTGTGAAGGCTGGAGCCCAATGCGGGACTCAATTCCAGGACCCTGAGATCATGACCTGAGCCGAAGGCAGACACTTAACAACTGAGCCACCCAGGTGCCCCTGTTACCATTTTTTTTTCCCAAATGGAATGTTTCTATACACTAACAGTGAACAATTAAAAAAGGAAATTAAAAAATTTTTACTTACGGTAGCATCAAAAAGATTAAAATATTTAAGAGTAAACCTAACCAAACAGGTGAAAGACTTATACGATGGAAACTATAAAACATTGCTGAAAGAATTTAAACAAGACACAAAGAAGTTGGAAAGAAACCTTGTGTTCATAGACTAGAAACTTAATTATGTTAAGATGTCCATATTACCCAAAGCAATCTAGAGATTCAATGCAATGCCCATCAAAATCTCGATGACACGTTTTCCAGAAATAGAAAAAAATCCTAAAATTCATGTGGAATTGCAAGGGACTCTGAAGAGCCAAAACAATTTTTAAAAAGAACAAAATTGAAGGATTCAACTTTCTTATATCAAAACTTATTACAGAGCTACATGTTACACATCACAACAGTGTGGTCCTGGCATAGGACAAATACAGACCGATGGCATGGAACAGAGATCCCAGAAAGAAACGCTGGCATATACGGTCAAATGATCTTCAACAGGGTGTCAAGTCCACTCAAAGGGAAAAGAGCAGTCTTCAACAACTGGTGTTGGGAAAACTGGCCACCCATTTAGGAAAGAACGAATTGGAGTCTTACATCAACTGGGAATGACCAGTTGTTGTTTAATGGATATAGAGTTTCACTTCTACAAGATGCAAAGTTCTGGAGATCTGTTGCACAACAATGGGAGCATCCTTAATACTACTGAACTTATGCTTAAAAATGGTTAAGATGGTAAATTCAAAAAAAAAAAAAAAAGATGTACTCCGGCCCTCTTCATTCTTTGATGCATCTGTCGTTCATTCACATACAGATTTCTTCCATGAACAATGTTACCTCCTATTCCAGCAGTGGAGATACCCATTGTCCTCAATTCGTGGTCATGATCTGAGATTGTTTAATAACCATAATTGTCAATAACCAAAATCTCTGAAAGGAGATCACACTGAAAGGGGTGGGGGGGATGACACAGGATGTGACTAAGAGACCAAGGAGATCATCGAGGAGCATCTTAGAGGCTGGACCCATCCTCTAACACGGCAGCTCTAAGCACTCATGATCGTCATGCTCTTTAGGAGAGCTTTTATGAGAGACTTCAAATAGCCAATTCATAAGGTTCTTACCACTCACGGCTCAGTGTTATTATGTAATTTGTTCAGGGTCACAGAACAATAACCGTAATTAGATCTCACAAGTCTTAACCTCCTAGGTGTTCTATCCGACAGGGTATTTTTTTTTTTAAACAATTACATGCAAATCATCTTCTTATTTCACATTTATGAAAAATCAGCGATGTGCTTTATGGCACCATGTAGATTAACGGGTTTGGTAGCAACTGTTTTCTTTTCATATTTTTCCATACGTGTAGTCTTCTTCATATGTCAAATTTGTTTGTTGGAGTCAAAACCCAAACCAAACACACATTACATTTGGTGGTTACATCTCTTTGGTTTCTTTGGGTATAGAGTGATCTCCTTCCCTCCTCCATACCTTTTTCTCAATGCCATTGAGTTATGGAAGATACTGGTCTAGTTGTCCAGTACGATATCCCACATTTGGGATTTTCCCTCTAGTGCCATTTAACTCACTGGTCCATTGCCTCTCCTGCTCCCTACTCCCATTCCCTGTAAATGAAAGCTAGCTCTAGAAGGTTGATTAGAGCCGGGTTCAATTTCTTGGATGATAATATTTCATATCTTGGTGATATAGTCATTGGTGATTTAAGAAAAATTCCTACAAAATCAAGCAATGTTGGATTATTCCAGGAGGCACTCGAGATCTCTTCTGAAGACACAGTGTCATGGGGCATAAGAACCCCCAAAGTCCAGCCACTGACTTCATTTTTTTCTGCTCCTTGCTAAGGTTTGCCAGCATTGAATACCTAGTTTTGTCATTGTCTAAAGCAGAGAAAACAACCCAAGGGCCTCATTGAATATGGAACGTGCTGGGAATGAGCAGGTATGAATCCTTCCGGTTTTGGGTTGGAAGCCACAGAAATGAACTCTGCCTAACTCATTACTGTATTCAAAGATACAAGACAGATTATAGAATCTATAGATAAGCTGGAGAACCAGGTTCAAAAGAAGGACGGAAATCTCAGGAAATGAGGCAAAAGCACCCACAACCAAGGTCATCCCACAGGAACCTCTTGGATGGCCATCAGGCCTTCCTACCAGCTACTGCCCCTAGATCTTACTCAATGAAGGATTCTTAACGATCTCTTTTTCTTTGTGTCACATGTTCAAGATCCAGAGTTCTGGGCAGGGGGACAACTAATTTGCCATCCTGGCTCACGTGTCCATTCCCTGCTCCGGAAGTGTTGGAAGAGGAAGCATCTGAACACTTAGGCATACATAGGGGAACACTTTGTCTCCCCCTTACTACTTCTAAAATGGGAGATCAATCTTCATTGGAAACTGTAGCCAGAAAACTAGCAAATATCAGAATGGATTGGATGAACGGTTGGATATGTTCAAAGGATAGGTGAATGGAATCACTGAGAAGAAGGAAGGTTTCCAAACCTAATGGCAATCGAGATTTTAGGCCAAACACATCTGATCACCTGTAATAGTCATCGTGTTTGAGCGTGCCTTAGAATCACCTGGAAGGCTATTGAACAACGGAATGCTGGGCCCCACCTCCACGGTTTCTGATTCTGTAGATCTGGGAAGGGGTTCCAAAGGCTTTATATTTCTGACAGATCCCAGGTAGTGCTGGTGCCACTCGTCTTGAGTCCGCATCCTGTTGAGGTTTTTATCCATGAAAATACAAACCACCTCCCTTCTCTCTTTCCTTCCCTCTCTCCTTCCTTCCTTCCACATTTCAAGACTCAATGCCCATGTCTTCTCATCCAAAATTCTTCTCATTGTGAAATTGATTATGGAAGTCTAAGTTTAGGATTTAACATTTATCTCTATTAAATTTTATTGTTTTAGCCTTGACCTATCACATTTGCCTATTATGATATTTTAATCTTAAATTTCCTGTTTGATGTGATTCTTGTGACTTGAAACTTTGTGACAGCTAAAGTGATGATCAGCACAGTACAAAAATGTATTCATTCATTTATTCAATACATTTATCTATCCTACCATATTATTCTCACTGCTCTGGTCCAACCATTAATAAAATGTTGATCAGGACAAGGCCAAGGATAGAACCCTATTGTACCTACTCCCAAGAATAATGCATTGGCTGCTAATCCACAGTTTGAAGGTTTTGGCCATTTTATCCCTTCTCACTTTACCTAAATCTATTTTCACCGAGTTTCCCTGACCATAATTTGTTTACAAATGGATCCTCAGGTTTCCAGCACATACTTCGATGAAATGAGATCCACACCAAACAATGCGCCCTTTTTCCAGACTAGGAGATTCTGTGTTTCAAACGCCATTGTGGGCGGTGACTTGGGTCATTAGGGCAAGGTGTGCACCCCAGGTCTGCGCTTACCTCTGTGAACCAGTGGCAAGTCTTAGACCCTTGGCTTTCCCATCTCCACAAAGGGCAACAAAGCCGACCTCCAGGGTTGTTATGAGGATTAGACATGACGTATTTATTTATTTATTTTTAAAAGATTTTATTTATTTATTTGAGAGACAGAGAGAGAGAGCATATGTGGGGGGAGGGGCAAAGCAGATTCCCCGCTGAGTAGGGAACCTGACGCGGAACTCGATCCCAGGACTGGGATTGTGACCTGAGTCAAAGGCAGACGCTTAGCTGACTGAGCCACCCGGGTACCCCCAGACATAGTATTTAAAGTGTCCAACACATACTACTCTTTTGAACGTGGCATCTAAAAAAGAAAAAAAAAAATCACAGGAAGAGAAGATTTTCCAGTGAGGGGAAATTAGATTTTTTCAAATCCTATATAAATTCATGGAAAGCTTTGGTTCAAGGATTTGTAAGTCAGAATACGAAGCAGTATATACAAAACTTAAATTATCAAATAATTTAAAAATATTTTATTGCTATCTTTAGCTTGAATGAACTCATTTTCTACTTAGTTAAAATATACAGTATAGTAATTTGGTTCTTTCTCTCATCATCTGTGACAGGGTTTACTTCATTGTCATCATATTACTCTGGAATAGAAGACTTTCCCCAGGCTCAGAGAAAATAAGCAAATTATTTTCTCTGGGCTTCGCATGTAAAATAAAGGCTTCGTGTAGAATTTTGGAAGGATTATATGCTATGACATTTTCCTGGTTTCTTAGTTATTCTAGAAGGAAGGTAACAAGACATTCATTAAATGATATAAACATTTGCCTGTGGTTTTTAAAAAGTAGACACACACAAAAAACCTGGTAACCATATCTAGAGGGAGATTTTAGGCGGGTGGAAAACGGGGAGGGAGACTTTCTTTTCACTATACAGCCTTTGTACCTTTTGAATTTTGTGCTCCATGCATATATTACTGATTCAAAAAATAGTTAATCCTTTTTAAGGAGTGGAAAAAGAATTTTAAATAACACTATCCTTTTCACTGAAAGCTTCTTTTTATAAAATCTCAAAGCTGAGATAACAAAGAAACCAAAGTCCCTGAAAAGTCCCATTAAAGTCTGATAACATGTATGAGTTAAGCCAGTTACATGAACCACATTAAAATAGATTTACTTTATAATGACCTCTAAACACTGCCTCCCAGCCATTCCAATTAACAATAAATTATTTCTAAAAATGTGCCTGACCCATTGCAAAAACTTTACTGAGAACATCAAATTTTCAAACACAGACACTTTAAAAATATAATGAACAGGATAGGAAGCTCAATTTAGATGTTGACGTATCAAAATCTAGTTTTTCAAAATATTTTGGGCAAATGTATAACTTTTATATATAAGATATTATTGTGGTTTTATATTTGATTTTTGTTGACAAGATTGTATTCAATGAACAATCAACAATTTACATGAATCCTGACTACCTGTTTAAGACAAATAAAACAAGAGTGTTCCAAAGAAAATTGTGCACAAGAGGGAGACATTAAAAATATCAATCGTCCCCACGGCACCGGGCCAGCTTAGTTGGTGGAGGGAGCAACTCTCCGTCTTAGGGTGGTGGTGAGTTCAGGCCCCACGCAGGGAGCAGAGATTACTTAAAAATACAATCCTGAGGGGCGCCTGGGTGGCTCAGTTGGTGAAACGTCTGCCTCCAGCTCAGGTCTTGATCCCAGAGTCCTGAGATCGTGTCCTGTATCAGGCTCCCTGCTCAGGGGGGAGTCTGCTTCTCCCTCTGTCTCTGCTTCTCCCCCTGCTTGTGCTCTCTGTCAAAAGAATAAATAAAATCTTAAGAAAAAAAAAAGTACAATCCAAAAAAAAAAAAAAAATCCACCATCTCCAAGGATGACTCATAAAGTTTTATAACACAAAATGAGAGCCCTTCAGTCTGTGAAATTTTATGCAAAAATAGTTGCATAGAAAATGTTTCCGTCTCAGGATACCTGTGTGGCTCAGTTGGGTAAGCGTCTGCCTTCGGCTCAGGTCATGGTCCCAGGGTCCTGGGATCGAGTCCTGCATCGGGTACCCTGCTCAGCGGGGAGCCTGCTTCTCCCTCTGCCTGCTGTTCCCCCTGCTGGTCTCTTTCTGACAAATAAATAAATAAAATCTTAAAAAAACAAGAAAGAAAATGTTTCTGTCTTTACGTATGAGCCAGTATCATGGAAATGTCCTTGTCACAGCAACTGCCAGTGAAGCAGACGTTATGACAGAGCCCTGTATTAAGTGATTTGGCAAATGCCAGAAAAATGAAAACTGAAATCCTTGTGCTGGAGGAGTAGATAAGCACCCGGGGATGTAATAACTGCTTGAGAAAGTCTGCTAAGACACGCAAAGCACTAGGGTCGCCTGGGTGGCTCAGTCATTAAGCATCAGTCTCTGGCTCAGGTCATGATCCTGGGGTCCTGGAACCAAGTCCCACATCAGGCTCCCTGCTCAGCAGACAGTCTGCTTCTCCCTCTCCCTCTGCCTCTCCCCCTGCTTGCGCAAGCACTTGCTCGCTCTCTGTCACAAACAAATAAAATCTTTAAAAAAAAAAAAAGTTTGCTTTTCTTTTTCTTTCCTTTTTAAAAGATTTTCTTTTTAAGCAATCCCTACACCCAAGGTGGGGCTTGGACTCATGACTCTGAGATCAAGAGTCACATGGTCCAATGACTGAGCCAGGCCAGGGGCCCCCAAGAATGTGCTCAGCAAACACAGTGGGAGGAAAATCTTCCCCTTAATGTACCTGGTGCCGCGGTATTATCTCCCTTGTGAAATCCCTGGCAGAATGGTAGGTACTCAAAATGCAAGACCTCTCTCCTCCTTGCTCACCAAACTCCGCAGCGTGTCTCCTAACGCGCCTGCCCAAAACTAGAGGAACTCTATCAGTGTCTCCTAACAGGACGGTCCAGTGGCAGACAGTAGAGGAGACCATTCGTAAGGGGGCCCGGGAGCAGGAATAGGCAAACCACGGCTGTTATCTCAAAGTCACGGGGTGTAGCCGCAGCCCACTGAGCAAAGCTCCACTGGCCCTTGACCCAGAAAGCATCCCATCGGTCTCCCGGAGGACATGACGGGGATTCTGAAATCTTGATTCTGGAAACCGCGTGGTTTTAACCCAGACCCAGTGGGGTGTAGACACAGGAGGCCAGGATTTCCCCTATCGGTGTGGACATACATGGCTGTCTCTTTCTAAGCTGTATTGAGACCAAGCAGGCCAAGAGACACCTGCTCAAAGCTAATATTCTGTTAAACAATTACCAGGACTCCCTCGTAAATTTCCAGCCGATGTCTGAGGACTCCCGGGGCAAAAGGCCCCAACTGAAAGGGCTGGCGGTTGTTCAAATGCTGAATGGGGTGATCACAGCACCTTCCAGCCCGGTGGATGGAGACCGCCCAGTCAAAGAGCCCCAGAGGCCGCGCAGTGAGCATTTAAAGGATGTGTCTTCGGAGCCCTTTGAGCTTTTCTCTTCTAGGATGAAAAGGAACTCAGTAATAGAAAGCAACAATGCCCACATTTTAGGGTGCTGCTGTTTTGTGTCAGACGCTGTCCAAGTGGCTGATACACTACACCAACCCCGGGATTTCTTCACAACTCCTGGGCTCTTTTCCCATTTGGCAAATGAAAAGGCTAAGACTCAGGCTGAGGAATTTGCTCAAGTCACAGAGCAAACAAGTGACAAAGACAGAATTTGAACTCCGGACCACCAGGTATCAATCCCCGTGCTCATTCCACTCAGTACACAGCTTTCCGATTATACAATGTGCTTGGGAAGGCAAGAAGTCTCTCGTAACACAGGATTTTTTTTTTTTTTTTTTTTTTTAGTATCACATGAGAAAACGTTTGAAAGCAGCAGCCTGTTGCCTCTCATACGGCAGGAATTCAGTAAAAAAAAAAATTTTTTTTAATATCATTATCTTACATCCCAGAACATGTACGGTGTGGCAGGGTAAGCATGCAATGGTCTTCTCTGGGGCTTTAAATGGGTTGCAGGGACAGATATTACATATTTAAAAATAGCAACACTCACATGGCTCTATAGTAAATCAGTTGGCCAAGTTAAAAATAGATTCTAAACATAGCAGGAGTAGAAATTCAATCTAATACCAAGTCACTGAAAGCAGTGACAGTGTTTGCAACAGAAAAAGAATAGCAGGCATAAACCGATTAAGCATTTGTAGGCAATTCTCTGCTTCCATTTCAAATTCCGTCTAGCCCTTCTGCAGCAGAAAACACGTACATGCACACACATGCATGTAAATATACACATATGCAAATACACGAAGAGGACCTACCCCTCCTTATTTATCTGTAATGACATCCTTTGCAAACCCGTTATTCTGAGACTTTGGTCCTTATTAACACATCCCAGATACACTACAACCCTATGCCTTTCCTTAAGCTTTTCAAGCGGAGGAGAGAGGACAGTTCGTGTCTAAAATGCATGGGGCACAGGGGCACAGCATGGCAAGACTTGTAGGTAACTAGAAAGGTTGGGGCGCAGAAGCCACATTCAGAAGTATTCCCTCTGCATTCAGCGAATTTACAGTGGCAGGCTTAGAAAGTTGGGTTCCTGCACTGTCGCTGTCATTTGAAACCCCAGGAACTGGTATGTCAGATAAAAACTCCAGTTTCTGTGCCAAGAATTCCTTCCCCAGAAGCACAAATGACTTTCAGAAGGCCGAAGCTTTGGTTCTTCTTCAGTCCCCTACTTTAAAGATGTTTCGAGCACATAATTTGCTTCCTTGCAGTTGCCAGAACATCCCAGCTGTGTGCGTGATCGTTTAGGGAGGAAGCCATAAAACGTGTGTCCTTAACTCACATAATCTTCTTCCGTGAACAGCAAGAGGGGAATGACAGATGGGTGTGTGTTATCACTTGAAATAGAGCATCACATCAAGCAGAACTTCCCATAAAAATACAGATGTAAAGATACATTTGAAAACTGAATTCTTGGGGTACCATAGAAAGGATTAAAAAAAAACTTACAGAAGGATTCACCATTATATTGACTTATTAATTAAGGAACAGTAACCCTTTTCCTTAAAAAAAGTTTGAGAGAGGTTTATCTGTGAAACATGAAACAAAATAGGATTACTAAGAACAAAAACACAGGAGAGTGGTGAATTGTGTGGGTTTTGGACTCAGACTAGCTGGGTTCATGACTCACTTTAGTCAATACAAACTCTGACTTTGCATCTTTGGATAAGAAATTTCACTTCTCCAGGCCACTGTTTCTTAGAATGTCAGGAGGGAAAAATCATAGTTTATACCTCATATGGTCAGTGTGACGGTTAAAAGTCCTATATGTAGTTTTTGGCCTAGCACATAGGATTCTAAATATTAGTTATTATTTTATAAAAGTACCACTAAGTACCTGGAATAAGCTGTTTACTACAATGAAGGACTGATTTTTCCCAAGAGCTAAAGGAAAAAAAAAAAAAAAGATTTCACTTTTTTGGCAAAGAAGCAATAGGCATTGTCAAGGAAGGCAACCCAAACTTAAAGAGGAGATAATTGTTATTATTATTTTTAAAAATTATTTATTTATTTGAGAGAGAGAGAGAAAGAGAGTGAATGGGGGGAGGGAGAGAATCTCCAGGAGGCTCCACGATGAGCGCGGAGCTGAGGTGGGTCTCGATCTCGTGACCATGAGATGACGGCCTGAGCTGAAATCCAGAGGCGGATGCTCCACGGACTCAGTCACTCAGGCGCCCCTTAAAGAGCATAACATTAACTGAAACTTGGAATGCAGGACGTTGCATGGACCAGCAGATATCCTCAAGGGCCAGCTTTGCGCACCGCGGAAACAGTCGTTCCAGGGAGGCGCCTCCTGATGGCGCTCGGAAAGGACTCCCCACCAGCCTGTGACTCTAGTGGAGAAAGGAGACACGCTCCAAATTCTTCCCCTTACAACGCACGGACGTAGGACATGAACAGTCTTAAAAAAAGGCGGGGGGTGGGGGGAACATGACATTTCAGATGACTGGTGCCTGAAGCTTGCCTTTAGTAGAAGTGGATCACGGTTCATTCATAACTTACCTACATCTTTGGTCCAACAAGTATTGGTTTCAGGCATTGGGTTATGAAGACCAGCAAGATGCATTACTCTTTTTGGACTTAGCTGTTCCACATGTGGATTGAAGAAAGAGCCACAGACTTTGGCTACTGGAAAATTCAGGTACACGTGAGTCAAATGTCTCCTCTCCTCCTCCCCAAGGGAATCCCAATGGGGTTGGTGCCATGGGGATGATGAGGCTGCCTCCAGCCACATCCCTGACAGCGTTTGACTTGAGAAAGCTATGAATGAGCTCAAACCCCAGGATAGCTTCACAGTGAATACGGCAAGTTATGTGCCTTTATAAGACGAGGAAGTGATTATGGCCTGAAAAACTTTAAGATAGGTTTAATCAGTCCTTCTCTCTATTCAAAAGTTGGCCCTGTAGACTTTGTCTAATTTCCGGAAATATCAACAGTGTTTTGGATTTAGATTTAATTGCTCTGCTCCCGCACCTCTGGGCATTTCTCCATTCTAGTACCTTTCTTATTGTACTGTTTCCCTCGTTAGTGCTGAGGTGCTGCTCATTAATTGAGCCCAGTTATGTAGATAGTGGAGATTCAAGAAGAGCTCAGGGACGAGGCTGGGTTTGACACAGTTTCTTGAATGGGTTCATTCATTGATGAATCCAGTGTTCCCAAACTTTTTGTCATACCCATGTTACTGGTACAATTAGGTAATATTTCCTCTAATTTGACACCAATTGAATAATTTTTAAAATTCAGTTTCATCTTAAGCCATTTTTGGGAAATCATGGGTTTGAGGTACTAGACTTTTAAGTACATATTTTAAAAACCCAACTATGTAAATTTAAAAAAAAATTATGAGCCACCTGACATAGTCTGCCACTCACTTGGGTTATAGGGGATTAATAAACTAACGAAATTTTGGACTTGAAAGTCCTCTTTTGGCTTTTCTAATCCAACCAAGAGTTCCATGGAGGTTAAGAGATTTGGTCAAAGCCACCTGCCAAGGGGACAGTTAAGAACAGACCCTTGGGGGGCGCCTGGGTGGCTTAGTTGTTAAGCCTCTGCCTTTGGCTCAGGTCATGATCTCAGGGTCGTGCTCCCAGGGTCCTGGGATTGTGCCCCACATCAGGCTCCCCATTCCGCAGGAAGCCTGCTTCTTCCTCTCCCACTCCTCCTGCTTGTGTTTCCTCCCTCATTGTGTCTCTGCCAAATAAATAAAATCTTAAAAAAAAAAAAAAAAAAAAAAGGACAAGTGGTGCCTGGGTGGCTCAGTGGGTTAAAGCCTCTGCCTTTGGCTCAGCTCATGATCCCAGGGTCCTGGGATCGAGCTCTGCATCCGGCTCTCTGCGAGCAGGGAGCCTGCTTCCTCTTCTCTCTCTGCCTGCCTCTCTGCCTACTTGCGATATCTGTCAAATAAATAAAATCTTTAAAAAAAAAAAAAGGACAGAACATTGGTCTGTAGTTTAATGTTGCAAATTTAGTACTTTCTTTGTCATGTTTGGTTCCAAATTGTGCCCCCAACCAGCTGATTAACTATTTAAATATGGGAGTTTCCTCTAAATAAGATAATCTCCGGGTATAAATGGTGTGAAAGTACTTCCTCTGCAGTAGCTAATGGATCCAACTGCTTACGATCATGAATACATTTTTTATTTGCCAAAGCAATAGCTGTCTCCAATTTTTAAAATACCAGAATATAAAAAAATAGGATTACATTGATCGAAAATTTTAATGATGGGGAAATGGTGGGGGAGCTGAAAAGAGGTCTTTGGGAACTCTGCTTAATTTGTTTGCTCTAAAAAATAGTCAAGGGGGGGGTGCCTGGGTGGCTCAGTGGGTTAAGCCTCTGCCTTCGGCTCAGGTCACGATCTCAGGGTCGTGGGATAGAGCCCAACATTGGGCTCCTTGCTCAGCAGGGAGCCTGCTTCCCCCTCTCTCTCTCTGCCTGCCTCTCTGCCTCCTTGTGATCTCTCTCTCTGTCAAAAAAATAAATAAATAAAATCTTTAAAATAAATACATGAAAATAAAGTCTATTAATAAAAACAAACAAAGAAGGCTATTGAAGCTTAATTCTCTTTAAAATTTTTTTTTTTATTTAGGGGCACCGGGATGGCTCAGTCAGTTAAGTGTCTATCTTTGGGTCAGGTCAATATCCCACAGTCCTGGGATAGAGCCCCATATTGGGCTCCTTGCTCAGCAGGGAGTCTGCTTCTCCCTCTGCTGTGCTTTCTCTCTGACTCTGTCAAATAAATAAATAAAATCTTTAAAAAAATAAAAAAGCTTTTATTTATTTATTTGAGAGAGAGAGACAGAGCCCAAGCAGGGGAAGGGACAGAGGGAAAAGGACAAGCAGACTCCCTGCTGAGTAGGGAGCCCATTGCAACTTGGGCTTCCATCCCAGGACCCTGAGATCATGACCTGAGCCAAAAATCAGATGCTTAACTGATTGAACCACCCAAGTGTCCCAAGGCTTAGCCCTGTTTAAAACTGGGATTATATGGGGCACCTGCGTGGCTCAATCAGTTGCAACCGACTTGATTTTGGCTCAGGTCATGATCTCAGGGTTATGAGTTCAAGCCCCAAGTTGGGCTCACACTGGGTGTGGAGCCTGATCAAGATTCTCTCTCTCCCTCTTCCTCTGCCCCCTACCCCTACTCACTCTCTCTAAAATAAATAAACAAATAATATAAAAATAAAGATTCATTAAAAAAATAAAACTGGCATTATAGCAAACTGATATTATTCTTTTTTAAAATTTTATTTATTTTTTTTTAATTTCTTTTCAGCGTTCCAGAATTCATTGCTAACTGATATTATTCTTTTTTTTTTTAAAGATTTTATTTATTTATTTGTCAGAGAGAGAGAGGGAGAGAGAGCGAGCACAGGCAGACAGAGTGGCAGGCAGAGGCAGAGGGAGAAGCAGGCTCCCTGCTGAGCAAGGAGCCCGATGTGGGACTCGATCCCAGGACGCTGGGATCATGACCTCTGAGCCGAAGGCAGCTGCTTAACCAACTGAGCCACCCAGGCGTCCCTAACTGATATTATTCTTGTTTGCTTTATTTTTTCTTCTTGTTTGCTTTAACGTGGGGTTTTGTTATGGACCATGAAGATGTATTAATTGTCGGCATAGCTCAAGGTTGGTCAGACAAGAGTGTAACAGTCTTAGATGGCATGTAGGTGTGTAGACCTTGGACTGGATATGAAATTTGCCTTTAACATTATCCATATCCTGATCCTAACATGTTTGATCATCAAATTCTATTTGTGTTGTCACTAGATAAGTGATACTTCATGGAAAAGATGATAATTATCATCTTAAGACTTTAAAGCATACATGTGATCAAGTGGGAAAGATATTGTACCCATTTTAAAGACACGAAGGTACAGAGGTCTGGCAAATATCCCACAGCCATTCCAGCAGTAGATATTCCTGAATAACATCAGAGAAAAAGAGAAATAGAATTCAGGATTCTAGACCTCTGGCTTTCTCATTATGCTGTTCATTGTTAAAGTGATCATTTTTTAAAAATAATTAACAGAAAGACAGGGTCAGAGTTTTTGGGCGCTCACAGATTGAAGACAAGGACATTAAAAAGAGATATACATAAGCCTTCATTCTGTGCAGTCATAGTTATTTAAGATTCAGGGAGGGTTTTATGTTTGTGGGCATTAATTTTAAAAGTATTTATTATATTCTCCGGGTTTTTTTTTTGGCACATTGTTGTGTGATTAGAGCAAATACAATACATAGCCCTCTCCTCTATGAGATAACTATAATTAGTATTATGTGTCTAGTTAATATTCTACTCAGTTAAAGGTCAATGAATTCAAAGGCCTTAAGACCCATTCGAGGCACTGTAATAAAACCATCTAGTGAACAGATTTTGTCAAATTAAATTCACAATCTCCTGCTCTTCACATGGAGGTTTAATTCACCTCTTACCTCCTAGAGAAGGACACCATAAGTCTAATCCAAGGACATCGTTTTTTCCCCCTCCCCACAATGACACACTTTTTTTTTTTAAAGATTTTATTTATTTATTTGATAGAGAGAGAGATCGCAAGTAGGCAGAGAGGCAGGCAGAGAGAGGGGAAGGAGGCTCCCTGCTGAGCAGGACTCTGGGATCATGACCTGAGCTGAAGGCAGAGGCTTAACCCACTGAGCCACCCAGGTGCCCCACAATGACACACTTCTATGGTGTTCTGGATAATTAAGAATTGATCACACATTACAGATACAAACCACTATGGCCACAGTAAAGGTATAAGGGTATAATATACACTATACATCATTTGAAGGAGAAAGTAGCTGTGCTGGGTGAATATTTCAGTTTTGTGGGTCAATAACTTAGTAAATTTGGGACAAACAAACCAACCATCAACCCAACCATGGGATGCCTGGGGGGGCTCAGTCAGTTAAGCAGCTGACTTTGATTCAGGTCATGATCTCAGGGTCCTGGGATGGAATACCTCATCGGGCTCCCCGCTCAGTGGGGAGACTGCTTTCTTTCTCCCTCTGCCCTACCCCCCACTCATGCTGTCTCTGTCTCTCAAATAAATAAATCTCAAAAAAAAAAAAAATCCAAATTCAAACAAAACCCAAACAAAAAACTGCTAGCTTCAAACTACCAGGTCGAAGGGTATCTCAGCAAACAGAGAGCAGGTATCAGCTCTCACGCTGGTGAAATCCCCATTGTGCCTAACAGACTGTCCTGCACACAGTAGGCACTTGTGTTTTCTACAGTGAGTGAATCTTCCTCCTCTAAGAATGGAGAGGAAAGGTAAGGTGAACGACACAGTGCCCTTGGCCTACATCCCTCCCCCCACCCAGGCATTTGGGCCAACTTTTCCGGCTTGGTGGGAAAGGATTAGGAGTATGTGAGAAGACATAAGTGGGACTAAAGGAGTAGTCAGCCATTACCCAGGTAGTCAGCCCTCCCTTGGTGCAGGTTGCACCTGTCCCCTCTTTCCTCGAGCCCGCACGCGTGTGTGTGTGTGTGAGAGAGAGAGAGAGAGAGAGACTTTCCCTTCCCACCCAAGCCTTCCTAAAAATAACTTCCTCTCTAACCTCTCTCCAGCTGCCACCATTCACTCTCCATCTCACACCTTCCCTTACTTTCTTGAAAATATAGCTGACCTGAAAAAAAAAAAAAGTATGAAGAAGATCCAGCAAAACCTGAGAAAAATTTTTTAATCTTTGCAGATTTGTCTTGTTTTGCTTAGTGGTAGAGTCTGTTGGGGGTGGGGGTTGCAGATCCCTGTTCTGGGACAGTTACTAGGGAAGGTGGGGGGAAGGAGAAGCAGTTTCCAATTCACAAGAATGTTGAGTCTCAACTGAGTGTTATTTGCAGGTGTCTTAGTAAGTGACCGTCATCATAGGCCAGGCCTGTGCAGGCAAGGTGGGGCACAACACGGAGCCAATTTCTTCTTGATTCTAAGGCTGCCAATGGCATTGGAATTGTCAATAATGCAGAAGAGTAATACCATATGCGGCAATTAAAAAATCCGTATGTACATACATTGAGAACAATTTATTTATCCCTTAGGCTATTTTTCTTTTGTCCTGTGAGAGCCACACGGACTGGTGTTCATCTGTATCAGGTCTGGGAAGGAAAAAGAATTATGGTAGTGGTAGCATGGAAACAGTGGGGGGAAGGAGAAGAGCTCCATGGGCCAGGCATACCGTCTTACCATCTCAGGGACTCAGAGTCGCGCACTTTACGAATCAGGAATCATGTCTCTAAAAAATTGCTAGGATTCCAGGATTCCAGGATGAATATGCTATCCCCACCTGTTAATTTCATTATCCTGTCTCTTTCCTCATAGATCAGCAGTGAAACCCTTAAAATTTATATTAAAAAAAAAAGTTTACACAATCGTATTTAAGGGTAGCAAGGACGGTGGTGCTAGAGAGATAAGGATGTTCCGGTTCCCCTTGCCCCATTCGCAGACAAGGCCTCCTTCAAGAGAGGGGAGGGCAGGCCAGTCCCCGGGAGTTGGCAGAGGGAGGAAATGAAAAATCTGGGAAGATCAGGAGAGTCTTTGGGGCACAACAGTACAACAGCGACCTTTCTTCTCAGAGAAGCAATTAGGGGTCTTCACCCCTGGGTCTCTTCATCTTTCATATGGGAATCCTACGGGCCTCCTTCTTACAAGGGGATTGTGATGAGTAGGCACGATCGCCCCCGGAAACTGCTCAGCGAAGCTCCTAGAACGCCGTAAGTATCTCTACTGGCCCGGGCGCCATTGAAGGCTCAGCCGGCCGTGGCCAAAGAAATGAAATCAGGCCAGAAGGCAAGGGAGCTGTAGTGTGGCTTCATGTCCCAACTGGCCAGTTGTCTCCTTATGTCCCTCTAACCTCCACATAATTGCGGGTGGGGAAACAGGTTCTGGGGGAGGAAGAACATGTCCAAAGTCAACTAGCTGATGAGTAGTGCAATTTGAGCCTGGGTCTGTTTAATCTCTTGTTAGCTTGATTCTTCTATGCTGCATTATCTCCTTATGTAAATGTTGACAGAAGTGAAAGTTAATTTTCGAAGATTTATTTTTTGGAGAAGGAACTGAAAAATCATTCCCAAGTCAATTACCAGCATCGTTCTATGCTCTTTCTCTGTTTTTCACACTTCTGGTGGCGGCGGCTGCGGTGGTGGTGGTGGTGGTGGTGGGGAGAGGTTATGTGAGCAATCATTAACATTTCCTGACTCTCTGGGTCAGCTCCAGCATCCTTCACCCCTCCGGTCTTATTTTCAGTGAAGAAAGAACAGAGACTCCCCAAAAGTTGCTTATCTCTGAGGGTCCCTGAAAAGTGCTGCTTAGGACAGGAAATGTTTAAGTAATGAATTAAACAGTGACTTGCCTTGTCAGTGTGTGTTTTGAAGTGAAACAGAAAGAAACATGTGCTTTTGAGCAACACAGGGCCGGGAGCGTGAGTTTTCTCAATGCTTTAAGAGCTGTGGTTTCACATAACATTTACTTTCTAGCTGCCCACAAGTGCTACAGCCCCGGCTTCTTGCTCAGGGTCTCCCTGAAAAGCCTGGAGTTGTTCTGACTCTCAAAAACGCTCTTGTCTGGGGCCAAGAAGTTAACACAATTCTTCCTCCTTTTCCAGAGGCCTGAAATCGCAATCTGCCGGGAGGAGGGGAGGGACAAGACCACTAGCAGGAAGAGTGAGTTTTTTCTCCTCTTCTGCCATCAGAAGCCTAGGACCTCCAGTCTTTGTCCAGATGGGGGCAACGTGTACGGCATTATCTGGTTCCCTCACAGTCCCTAAGAGTCTCTGCCCCGTCATTTTGGTTGATGTTTTGCAGTGGTTAAAAAAAGAGTCGGGGAGGAAGGTGACTAATCCTGCCCAGGACTGTTGCCCTTCTCTAAATATTCACGTTACTAAACAGGATATAACAATGGTCTAGTTATTAAGAAGTGGTAGAGCACAGAGGCTCTGGAATCAGAACTAGGTTCCTAGCCAGCTCCCTTGTTGACGGAGACCTTCAGGGGCCATTAATGGGAAGATGTAGCTTTTTCATCTGTAAAAGAGGGATACCAGTATCAGCCTCATAAGGATGAAGAGATAATGTATACAAAGTAATTAGAAGAGGTATTTTTATTGCTGTAACTGTAATGAAACCAAACCGTTATTCTGTTGTATTCTGATAAGGTTTTCATTTTGAGATCTTAGGGTAAGCCCATTCCCCTGCAGGTAGGGCTAATATCTTGAAGGGCTGGACGGGTTTTTTTTGTTTTGGGGGTTTTTTCCCATAATTTTATTAAGTCATCTCTACACCCAATGTGGGGCTCAGACTCACGACCCTGAGATCAAGAGTCACATGCTCTCCCACAGGCGCCTCAGGGTTGGACCTTCTTGATGTTAATCATCTAGGGAAGAGTTGTAACCTTTTTTAGGAAACTGGAATTAGACAAACCAGGGAAAGTAACTGCCTCCCTCTCACTTCTGGGTCTAGAGCTCAAGGAGTTGAGATATGCTTAAAGCCACTTCTACTTGAGGTTTAAAAATGGGAAGGTGGAAACCAGGAAGGGACTGCACACCGAAGAGGACTCCAGATGTCATGGGGGTGCAGGTTCTCGAACTGAAGGGTGTGAGGCCTGGAATCAGATCACCTCCTGTTGTGTAGGAAAGCCCTGGAAAAGCAAACTCTCCCAAGGGAAGCTGAATTCTCAGGAAAGAAGCTGGAGTTTGACCTCAGAGGGCTCCTTCCTACATGGAAATGGGGGTTTATCTCAAAGAAAGTGGATTTCCTTTCAAGTTCTTAAGCTTCCAAAAGCTTGCAGTTACATCTATGGGGTCTCATGAAAACTCCAAGATAGGGAGTTTGGACATTGCCATTTTTTTCCTGAGTTAACAGAGTTTTTGTTTTGTTTAAAAGATTTTGTTTATTTGACGGGGAGGGAGAGAGCAGGAGTGAGGGGGGCAGGCAGAGGGAAATGGAGACTGAGCAGAGTGCCTAGGACCCTGAGATCCTGCCCTGAGCTGAAGGCAGACACTTAACTGACTGGGCCACCCAGGCACCCCATGAGTTAACAGCTTTATTTATTTTACTTTGTATTTTTAGAAGAACTTTATTTAGTTTAGAGATAAAGATCTGGAAGAGGGACAAGCAGGCTCACGCTGAGCACAGAGCCCCACTGGGGCGCTTGATCCCAGGACCCTAAGATCATGACCTAAGCAGACACCAAGAGTCAGCTGCTTAACCAACTGAGCTACCCAGGTGCCCTGAGTTAATGGAGTTTTAAAGAGATGAAATAAATGACTTGCCTAGGCTCGTGTCAGTCCACGGCAATGGCCAAGGAAAATCCAGTTTTTGTTTTTTCAATTATTCCTTATCCAAGGAGGTTTCAATTATCCCCAGAATAGGAAAGTAGATATGGTGTGAAGATTTTTTGGCTATGATTTTGCCTTACTCACACGACTTATCCTTTCCATGTCAGCCACCTCTCAGGTAACTGAGTCGATTGTATTCAGAAGAAACATCTGTGTTCCCTCACTAGCATGGAACTGGTGCCCATGTGAAAAGATTTAACTCATTATAAATTCAAACATGCAAAAGGACATAACCTGGCTCCATTGAATAATTAATCAGGCATGTCATTGTCTAAAACTATGCCCTTGTTTTGTTTTGAATAGGCTAGTTTGATTTAGCTCTGAGATTGTGTAATGTCTGAGTGGGACCAAAAATAATTTTCCAGTTTGGAATTTCAGAAAAACTCAGAAAAATCACTCTGAGAATCGTAAGTGAAAGAGCGCTTGAGTGCTCAAAGCTAGTTCAGAAACAAATTATATTCTAAAGGGAAAAAATGGCTGTGGTTAATTTGCTGTTGTTCAAAACAAGCTAATAATATTTTAAAAGAATTAAAATTGTAACATAATCAGAAGTCAGTTTTCCACAACCAAAGACAAGTGGAAAGTCAAGTCAGGTAGCATAATGTAGATAATTACTCATTGGTATTGTGGGCCTCTATTTTGTCATTTGGATAACTACTTTTTTTCCATTTTGTGGAGTTTTCCAGAATAATGATACATTTTTATGTGTAATAAGCTAATTAGTCAATTGAAAAATATGTATTAATCTCCTAATACGTGTCCCAAATTAGGTGATGTACTGTGAGTACATAAAAGATTTATATCATCAGGCTTATGTCTTCAAACCTAACTGGAGGGGAGGGGTTAACATACACTGCTTTTTTACTTATCCCAATTTAGAGAAACAGTATGGTCTTAAATCTGCTGTAGAAATTCAGAGTAGAAATTAATGTTTTGGAATAATCTAAATAATCTTTTTTTTTTTTTTAAGATTCTATTTTTTTATTTGACAGGCAGAGATAACAAGTAGGCAGAGAGGCAGGCAGAGAGAGAGGAAGCAGACTCCCTGCTGAGCAGAGAGCCCCATGTGGGGCTCCATCCCAGGACCCTGAGATCATGACCTGAGCCGAAGGCAGAGGCTTTAACCCACTGAGCCACCCAGGCGCCCCTAAATAATCATTTCTTAATAAGTCATTGATAAGACTAACCCCAGTCTTTAATTTTTTAAAACATGTATTATTTCAGATGCAAGAATTTAAGAATTGTTGTAGGCACCGGGGATACAGGGACAAATACAGTGTTTCCTGTCCTCGAGAGCTTACAGTACAAGCAAATATACAAAGTCATTGCAAATCAATGGAAGAGGCTCTAGAATGTGAGTTCTGGACTCCTGTGAGGAAAAGCTTGACCCGGAAAGCTTCAAGGAGCAGGTGACCTTCAAGGAGGTCACTGACAACTGGGAGGGAGCCGCCCCAGTGTCTGTGGGAGGGTGAACGTTAGGGCAGGGAGAGGGGTGGGGGAGGGCATTCCAGAAAAAGGAAACTGCAAACAGCCTATGAGAAGGCACAGTGAGTGAGAAGTCAACCGGAGCCCAAAGCTGAGGTTTTCCTACGTTTATTTCAAAGCCCTTCATTATCTATATGCAAAGAGGGCGTCTTTAAAAACAAACTACCAGGCTATAATGACTACGAAATTTAAATATTATGTCAATGCTAAAGATTACTTTCCCATATTCTGGGAAGTCCAGAATTTACTGTAAACAACCGTATTCGTTTTATGTAAGTACCTATTTTCTAACAGAAGCCATTTTGTGATGATTCAATAGTTTCTCATCAGTTTAAAAAAGAGAATGCTGGTCACAGCACCAAACGAGTACATTCTATAGAAAAAATGTTATTTTAATTAAGAACAGTTTGTTTCCGGGTTTACTGAGAAATTACAGGACCAGAATAAAAGGAGCAAGTTAAGAAAATCATCACATACTAGTACCTTGTACTCTGAACGCTTCAACATTTACAGTTAACAGTTCATACATTTCCACATAATGTCCTTTAAACTAATAGGCAAACACTTAAAAATCATCCAAGATTAGCTTTAAAATCGTGTATTCGTTTGAACCACGTAATTCAAGAAAATCATTAAAAAAAAAAAAAACATTCTAGCAGAATGAGCTGATCCTTAAACCCGGACAAAAATGGAACATCCTGCAACAGCTGCGAAGTTTCAGAAACGCGGCAGGTACAACTTCTCAGTAGTAACCTTAGCTGGAGGTCACGTCCAACCTCACGAGCTAGGACATTTAACGTCGGGGTCGAGGCGGCCCGGCGGGCTCGTCTCCGTTGCCATGAGAACCTTCCAGTCTGTGTCAACCACTGTCGCCTTGGCGACGCCGCGTTTGCTCCGCCGGCCGGGCTCGGGGTGCCGGCTGGGATGCCTCCCGAGCCCGCCCGGCGTCCCGGCCCTCGGGGCAGCCGCGAGGTCCGCCCCCGGCTCTCCCGCCGCGCTTTCAAATCCGTCGTACCCACGGGCGGGGAGGGAGCCGGGCCTGCGGGGCCCGTGGCTCGCTCACTCCCCCGACCCCCCAGGCGGGAGAGAGCCGCGGGAGAGGGGCGGAAGCGGTGGGAGCGCGCGCGGGGGGGAGCGGGAGGGAGAGGGGCGCGCGCTACGAGCCTCCCCCCGCCCTCGGGGTTCGGAGCCGCCGGTGCCTCAGGCCAGACTCGCGCGGGGGCTGGAAGGGGCAAGGACGCCACGACCTAGGGTGACGCCAGGCATCTCCCGGGCGACGGCTTCGCAGCAAGATGGCGGACGATAAAGAAAGGGAAGGCACCGGTAAGACCCGGGCCCGCGCCGGGCGGGGTGGGCCGCCCTCCAGCGGAGTCGGCCCCGCGGGGAGAAGGCCCACAGGGCAGGGGGCCACGGACGCGCCCTGCAGCCGGGCGCCCGCAGCCTCCCTGCCGACGCCTGAGCCCCGCCCCGTCCTCCCTCCCTCCCTCCTCCCGCCCCCTCCTTCCTCCCCCGTCCCCCCCCCTTCCCGCTCCTCCTCCCCCACCGCCTCCCTCCCCGGGAGCTCCGAGCCGCGGCTCCGGCGGCCGAGGCCGATAATGGCGTCCTTGTTCGCCGCCGCCGCCGGCACCCCGCCTCCCCAGTCTCGCCCCGGCCTCTGTGCCGCAGGCACCACGCCGGCGGCTGCCGGGCTGCGGGCACCCGGGGAGGCCCGGCGGACCCTCGGGCCGCACGGCAGCCCCGCCCGGCGGGAACGCGCTCGCCGCCTCCATTTTGCCTGCTCGGTGGGGACGTGAGGGGGACGTGGGGGGACGGCCCTTCGGGCTCGCGGGCGCCCCCTCCGCGGCTGCGGCCTCCGAAGCGCGCGCCCGTAGGAGGCCGGTCGGAGCACCGGCGCGCGGCAGCGTGAGGAGGGCGGGAGAGCTGCCCGCAGGCGGTGGCGCTGGGCGGCGGGCGCGCGGGCGGAACCCTGGGCGTCCACGTTGCGCGGCGACCCTTGACGTTGTGACGGCGCCAGCCCCAGTCCCGGCCCCTTCCTCGGTTGCTCCAAGGGGACAGCCTGTGCGTGTGTGCCCACGGGCACACTCCTGGCAAAACCCCGTCCACCCGGCGAGGTCTACATCTTGGAAATGAAATTACAGTTCGTCCTTGTTTCCTGGCTGGGGAGCTGCAAACACCGTGTCACGTGTCCCTTCCCTCAGCCTGCGGCCAAGTGTCAGCAGGTTCACATTTACAAGTGCAGAAACCGGCCCTGAGGTAGTCAGTCAGTCACTCGTGTGGCTAAAATCACAGAAAATCGGCGGAGAAACCGTGGAAACTGGGCCGAAGATCTGCCTGCCTGTGGATAAGAGGAATACGATTTGGTTTATTTTTAGGACTGTTAAGTCTGAAGACTCGGAAGTGTGTTCTAGACGTTACCTTTACGAAGATGGCCTCATTTTTTATTGTGCTGCTTTAAAAGTGAAAGGTACATCCGAATGAAGTGATTACTTTTTTTTTTAAAGACTGATTTTAAAGGGTTTTATTTTTATTTTTTGGAGTTTATTTATTTTTGTTTTTTTTAAGTGGTTTCCATACCCAGTGTGGGGCTCGAACTCCCCGACAGGAGATCAAGAGTCACATGCTCTTCGGACTAAGCCAGACAGGTGCCGCTTTAAGACAGATTTTTAAAAACTGCCCCAGAAAAACCAAACGATTTCGTCGTTATTATTATTTACAAAAAAGTGGAACAAGATAAATGAACACGTTAATTATGGATATTTATTTTTTTAAGGTTGATTAGGTCAGCACGAGAACGCACTGGATCGTGTCTCAAATCCAATTTTCACTTTACTTTCTTAAAAAAAAAAAGCTTTTCTGATGTTTCACTTCTCAGAAATACTTTTCTGTTTAGAATAAATCCAGAGGAAGAAACAGTTCTGTCCATAACTATAGAAGTAATGACAAAGGCTGTATGTCATTCATTCTGTTGACATATGTTGAGTGCCTGTGGAGGGTGTTTTCCTTAGGTGAGGATTTTGAAGGAAAAAAACTTGACCTTCAAGAAAGGTGAGATCAGGGCACTGGATGGCTCAGTTGGTCAAGCCGTTGCCTTAGGCTCAGGTCATTGTCCCAGGGTCCTGGGATCCAGTCCCATGTGAGGCTCCCTGCTCAGCAGAGAGCCTGCTTCTCCCCCTTCCTCTGCCTCTGCGTGCGGCTCTGCCTACTTGTACTCTCTCTGTCTCGCTGTCAAATAAATAAATAAGATCTTAAAAAAAAAAAAGGTGAGATCAATAAAGGGAGATAAGACATCGATGGTCGGGAGAGAGCAGTTAGCTGGGCTGAGCAGCCTGTGTGCCAGACCTGGTCCCCGGTGTGTTATATCCCGTCCTGGTCTGTGGACAGCAGCCTGAGCATCCCCGGGGGCTTACCAGAAATGAAGAATCACAGTCCCTGTCCCTGACCTGCTGAATCAGTCTGCATTTTAGCAGATCTGTAGGGGATCAGAATGTATATTAAAGGTTGAGAACCAGTGTTATATGGTATATCTTATTTATGCTTAACAGTTTTACAAGTTGATTGTAACTGCAGTTGGTAGGACATGATGAATGACGCCATGTTGCCTGAGGGTAAACTAGCAACTCATTTGGCAGTTACCATCTTTGGACATAACTGCGCTCCTGTATTTGATTCTCAGCTCTGAAGGTTGAGAAATTACATCTCACCAGTAATCATAATGATCAAGGCTTTGGGGTTTCACTCAAGCTAACTAATTAATTTTAAATTCAGTAGGGGTATGCTGATACTTTAACCAGAAAGCTGATCTCAGCAAGGTAGTATTTTGTTTTATGAGTATTAAGCTTTTGGGGAGGGTGAATTTATATTTTAAAAGGTCCTTGATGAGCGTGGAATCACACAAAAGAAAGGATAGTTTTGGAGCATATATCCAGTACCCTGTTAGCTTTAAGAGGAAAGGACCATTAAAAAAAAAAAAAATTACTGGGGCACCTGGGTGGCTCAGTTGGTTAAGCCTCATGATCTCAGGGTTCTGGGCTCTCTGCTCAGCAGGGAGCCTGCTTCCCCCTCTCTCTCTGCCTGCTTCTCTGCCTACTTGTGATCTCTGTCTGTCAGATAAATAAATAAAATCTTTAAAAACAACAACAACAACAACAAAAATTAAAAAAAAAAGTAATTATTTACATTCAGTTTGGTTAGCATATAGTGTTTTATTAGCTTCAGGGGTAGAGTTTAATGATTCATCAGTTTCAGATGACACCCAGTACTCATTAGATACAATGAGCCCTCCTTAATGCGCATCACCCGGTTATCCCATTCCCCCACACACCTTCCCTCCAGCAACCCTCAGTTTGTTCCCTCCAGTTAAGAGTCCCTTTTGGCTTGCCTTGCTCTGTTTTTTTCTTATTTTATTTTTCTTCTCTTCCCCTATGTTCATCTGTTTTATTTAAATTCCACATATGAGTGAATCATATGGTATTTGTCTTTCTCTGGCTTATTTTGCTTAGCATGGTACCCTCTAGTTCCAGCCATGTTGTTGCAAATGCAAGATTTCATTCTGTTTGATAGCTGAGTAATAATCCATTGTATATATATAATACCACATCTTTATCCATTCATTTGTCACTGGGCATCTGGGCTCTGTCCATATTTTGGCTACTGTGGACATGGCTGCTATAAGAAAGGGGACCATTTTCTGATCTGTTATAGTCAGTGTCTTGAGGAGGTATCCAGCACATTGTAGGAGCTCAATATTTATTGAATAGAGAATATTTGTATTAATTAAAGATGTTTATATTTTAGCCAAAACATTACTTGCTGTTAACTAAAAATCTATTCTGTACCCAAAACTATATATACTAGTTTTGTTTTTTTGGGTTTTTTCCCCCTCATTCTTACAGGTAAGCAATAAACTTCTATTACTTCTGGCTCAACAAACATATTTTTAAAAAGATACGTTTGTTTATTTCAGAGAGAGAAAGAGAGGGAAGGGGCAGAGAAAATCTCAAGCTGACACCCACACTGGGCTCGATCCCATGATCCATGAGGTCATTACCTGAGCTGATACCAAGAGTTGGTCCCTCAACTGACTATGAGCCATCCAGGTACCCCTTAACAAGTATTTTTTGAGAGCTAAAGTATTCACTGGCCTGTCTTTAAAAACAACAACTACAAAAATTCTCTTTGTAGAAACATGCATATATTTTCTTTTTAAAGATTTTGTTTACTTACTTGAGATAGCACTAGTGGACAGGAGGGCCAGAGGGAGAGGGAGAAGCAGACTCCCCGCTGAGCAGAGAGCCTGATGTGGGACTTGATCCCAGGACCATGAGATCATGACCTGAGCCAAAGGCAGACACTTAACTGACTGAGCCACCCAGGTGCCCCACCTTAACTGATTTTCATATATTTTAAATAATTTGTCTTTAATCTTGAGAAAGTTTCAGAGGAAGTTTAAACTTCTAGATTATATCCTATCCAGCCCTTCTTCAACATTTAGGGATTAATCTTGGTTAAAGTACAGAGGACATTGGTAACAAAAATTAACTATGACAGGCTATTATGTTCTATTTATAAGTTTCCTATAAGATTATGTACACTGAAGTTGTTCTGTTCCTTTGTAGCATTTTTGTGGTTTAACATATTTTATTTTTTTTTTCCTAGGGGCACAGAGGTGGCTCAGTCGATTAAGCTCTTTTGGTTTAACGTCTTGACCCCAGGGTCCTGGGATTGAGTCCCCCCTCAGGCTCCTTGCTCAGCAGGGAGCCTGCTTCTCCCTCTGCCTGCTGCTCTCCCTGTGTGTGCTCTCTGACAAATAAATAAATAAAATCTTTAAAAAAATAATTTATTTTTTCCTAGATTTAAAAACGTATGTAGTGGGCACCTGGGTGGCTCAGTGGGTTAAAGCCTCTGTTTTCGGCTCAGGTCATGATCCCAGGGTCCTGGGATTGAGTCCCATATCGGGTTCTCTGCTTAGCAAGGAGCTTGCTTCCTCCTCTCTCTCTGCCTGCCTCTCTGCCTACTTGTGATCTCCATCTGCCAGATAAATAAATAAAATCTTTAAAAAAGCAAAAAACAAAAAAAAACACATATGTAGTTATGTTAGTTAACAAAAAAAGGAATTTAAATTTTAGAATCAAGTTAATTTCAAAAAAGAGCTTATTTTGTTTTACTGAAAGAATATTTGAAATGGGATAGCAAAAATTGTTTTTTGAAGTTCCATTATTTCTTTCAAGTTTGCTCAGCCAGAACACTTTTTTCCTTTTTCTTCTGTTTTGTTTTGTTTTTTTTTAGAGAATCAACTCAATTGTCGATTCTTTGAATCTTTTAAACTTATTGTCTCTATCTCCTTGAGAATTTTACATAGGACTGCAAAGAATTTCTGTTTGTAATTAGAATCATGTCTAGGAAACAAACAGCTTAGGAATAAAATCCTCTAACTTGGCAGGGCTAGGAGCTTTGGAAGGTATGTCAGTTTTTTCAGTAAGCCTTAGATATTTAAAGCTCGCTTTAGGATTTACTATTTTTGTATAAAAATATTGTTTCTTTGCATTGGTCGGTAAAGTGTCTCTAAT
Source organism: Lutra lutra (assembly GCF_902655055.1). Taxonomy (NCBI): domain Eukaryota; kingdom Metazoa; phylum Chordata; class Mammalia; order Carnivora; family Mustelidae; genus Lutra; species Lutra lutra. The sequence continues at coordinate 10,114,116 of NC_062292.1, forward strand.
TCAACTATCAACTTCTGAATGGTAGAGTTTTACAAGTTTTTGTTTATTTCTTTGTATTGTGCCTTTCCTCCGAAAACCCAACATTTGAAAATCTAAGGTAAAAAACAAACTACAGGTGGATATTACTTTTTAAAAAGGAAACTGTTAGTAGTGCAGGGTATACAATGGAGTTGTAGAAAAGTGGGGTAAGACCTCAATTTCCCCAAGCTCTGTCTGATCTTAGCCAAGAGGCTAAGACCTCAGGGGCCTGTAGTTCCTCAAATGTAAAGTGGGAAGAATTTTACCTACTTTGTAATGTTGTTGTAATGGAGATGGTGTGTTCTTACTCATCTTTATATCCCCAGTACCCACCGTGATGCCTGGCAGAAAAGAAATGCTGAATAAACAGAAGAAAAGTGCTTGGCACAGTCTAGGAAATTTGTAGCTATCAGTATCTGTGTGGCATGGAATCTAGGAGTTAAGAAAAACTTAAATCTAAGTCTTACCAATTCTTGACCACACATGATGCATCATTCATGCCTATTTTGAGGACCATTTAGCAGTTTTCTCCTTGTTTTAGATAACAGTCGACATAGAGACTAACTGAAGAAGAAAACTTACTGACAATTTATTTCCTCTAATTTAGAATAAAACTTGGAGAAAAACTGGACTGAATTTTATCTTTGTACTTACCTATCAAAATCAGTGAAGAAAACTCATACCTTAAAAAGTCAAGTGGACAGTGAGCGAGCACATCACACCCCTTAGGATGACTACGGTAAAAAAAATTAGCACTGGCAAGGTGTGGAGAAATTGGAGGTCCTATGTGCTTGTTGATGGGCATGTAAAATGGTACAGCTGCTGTGGAAAATAGTATCCAGTTGCTCAAAAATTCAGATACTGAATTACCATATAGATCCAGCAACTCTACATCTGCCTTTATACCCAAAATAATTGAAAGCAGGAACTTGAATAAGTCTTTGCACACCCGTGTTCATAGCAGCATTATTCACAGTAGCCACAAGGTAAAAGCAACTCAGGTGTCCATCAGTGGATGAATGGTTACACAAAATGCAGTGTGATCATACCCTGCAATATTATCCATCTTTAAAAAGGAAAATATTCTGACTTAATGCTACCACAAGGCTGAATCTTGAAGATACTATTGTAAGTGAATTTAACCAGTCACAGAAAGACCAGTACTGTGTAATTCTACTTACATGAGGTATGTAGAGTAGTCAGATTCATAGGAACAGAGTAGAATCGTGGTTGCCAGGGGGGAAGGAGAAAAGGGAGGTTGTTGGTTAATGGAATAGAGTTTCAGTGTTTGCAAGATGAAAAGGGTTCTAGAGATGGGTTGTACAACAATGTGAATGTACCTAACACTACTGAGCTATATGGTGCTTGAGCTGGTTAATTTTTTAATCTGTTTTATCACAATTTAAAACAGATCAAATGGAGATATTGAGTACATCCGAAATACTGTTAAGTATGAGAAACTCCCCCAGAGCCTGTAGTCCTCGGAGATGCCACCTACTGGCCTCGGTTTTGCTTCCAGAAACCTATCAGGTCGTCTGGTAAAGAGCCAAAGAAGACCCCATGTTGCTCATGCAGGGGGAGGAGGAAGATAAACATTTTGAAGTCTCAGAGCATTCCACATAACAAAGACCCACCCTTCAGGTGGAAAAGACTTTCCCAGAGCTTTGTCCTCCCCTGCCTGCATTTAACCAACTCCGGTCCCCTGTGGCAATCCTATCTCGTCTGGGGGCAGGGAGAAGCCAAAAAACACTTGTGAAGGTCACAGCCCAAAGACAAGTCCAGTAAAAGACTGAAGTTTAATTACGAGGTAGAATGCTTTCCTTCGCTTAACTTTATCACCACATCACAGAGTTGTAGTACAATAATCGTGGGTTGCCGCTGAACTGTGTGTGGCACATTACTTCAGGAGTCCTTAGAGGAATCTGGCACCTATAGCTATAGCGAAGATTAAATACAGCCCTGTTCTTGGCCAAATTGTTATGAAGCCTTTTGACTGACTGTCTTAGTTCCTATTACTTGAGCGGTACGTCTGGCTTTCAACTGAAAATTAGGAAAGGCATGCAAAAGCAAAAACACCATTGGAGACCAAGTAAGCATCAGAACTAAACTCAGGTCTGTGATACATATCTTGGAATTATCAGATTGAGATTTAAAAGAGCTAGGATTAATATGTTGAGGGCTCTGATGGAAAAAGGCAACATTCAAGAACAAATGCATACTGTAAACAGAGACGCAGAATCAAAGGGAAATGTTAGAAATTCAATGCAGCGGAACAGACCTTTGGGGGTCCCTCAGCAGATTCAACATTGAGGAAAGAATGCAGAATTTGATGATTTCAATAGAAACTTCTCAAACTGAAATACAAAGAGGAAAAAGAATGAAAAAACAAACAAACAAAACAAAACAAAACAGAATGAGAGCTGTGGGACCATTTCTTGAAGGTGTAAAAGACACAATGGGAATACCAGAAGGAAGAGAATGAAAGAACGGAGCAGAAGAAATATTTGTAGTGGTAATGGACCAGTTTTCCCCCAAACATCCCAAGATACCAAAGCAGATCCAGGAAACTAAGAGAAGAACAAGCAGGGTAAATACCAAAAAATATTCCCTGGGCATCTCCTAGTCAAACTGCAGAAAACCAAAGATGACAAGAAAATCTTAAGATGCCAGAGGAAAGCAGTCACCTTACCTGGACTTTGTCAGAAACCATGTAAGCCAGGTGAGAGTGGAGTGAAATAGTTGAGGTGTTGAAAGATGTGACCAAGTTACTTTTTTAAATAATCAGTATTGAGGAAGGTACTATCCGTGGTCACTAGCTACGCGGTGAAGCAAGGACTCCATTCAAGTCTGACTCCAAAGCCAATGTCCTTAGCCTCTATGTCTCACATAGAGAAGTCGAGTGAAAATTTATATAAGGAAGAAAAAATAATAAAATAAAAATAGAATTTACCCATCATCTCATTATGTAGAGCAGTACCCAGACTGCAGTGAGGATCAGAATCACCCAGAGGGTTTGTTGAAACATAGATTGCTAAGCTCCCAGGCCTGAATTTGTGTGAGAATTTGTGTTTCTAACAAGTCACCATAGGATGAGGATGCTGTTAAATACCATTGATCCACAATCTAGAATAAAGTTTGCCATTTTAACGTATTTTTTTTCTTAGCAGATTTGTTTTTCATTGGTTTCATATAGTTGATATTGTATATAGTTTTATATCCAACTTTTCCACTTAACTATTAATAAGCGCTTTCTCATGTCGTTAAATGTCTCTCAGACACATCGTTTGTAATAGCTGCGTTCATCGTTGTTTATGGAACGTGTGAGTTAAGCTTTCCCCGACTGTCGGCTGTTTTGATTATTTCCACATTTTCTGTGCTATAAATAATGCTGCAGTTAGTGTCGGTCCACAAAGATCTTTTGACCCAGCTTTGATCCCCATCCTCTACCCTACCCCCTTTGGAAAAATAATTTCACTTAATCTCACCCCTGTTGGTTCTTACTAGGTACTAACAGAGGGTGATCTAATTTCTAAATTCTGTAAGTACCTTGTGATCCTTTTATACTAATTACATTAATTCTTTTTCAGTTTTTTGTAATCAAAGGCACATAATTGCCAGAATTTATGATCAGTGTAAGATACATAGTTGCTAAGTTGTCTATCCTATTACAGTAGAAACTCCATGAAATCAAGAGACTTTGTTGCATTTACAGCGGAATCCCTGGAATTTGGGACAGTGTGGAGGATATAGTAGTCACTGTAAAAACATTGAATGAATGAGTGAACCAGGAGTAACACATTGAGTAAAGAAATTTAATGTCACCCTTCATGGTCTCATTATGGATAAATGTATTTTTCAGTTAACCTTTAAAAAACATTGAAAATAGCTCAGAGCTACCCCCATTAGGTTTGGAGAGGCACTCAGACTGGAAACATTTAATCTAACCTCATAAAAAACTAGAATGACACATCTGCTTCACCATGGTGATTGAGCACACATGTTTATTTTTATCCTTCTTGAAACCCAACTAGAATGACAGTGAAGGAATTTAAAAAGGCCATAGACGTAACAAGGGTAGGGAGAGTGGGAGAGGAGATAATAGCAGTTTGTAAAAAGACATTAAGAGAAGAGAATAGAAAGAGATTAGGAGAGGGCATAATTATTAAATGGGTGGACAGGTGGCCACTAGCCTAGCAGAAACAAAGGAAAGAAAAGTCTGTAGAGAAAGGAGCCAAAAAGGAACAAACCAAGTGGAGCTGTACAACCCTGTACAACCCTCAGGATTGGCAGCAGCAACCATCTCTGAAGGCGTGTGTGAGGCTAATTCTGGGTGGTTTGGATTGAAGTCCTAGGCAAGTATTTGGATCTCCCATTCCTTGGAATAACCAGGTGATCACTTCCCTTCCACCCATTCAGGAGACTCTGATTATTATATTTTTTTAGAGAGGTGGGGAGGGGCAAAGGGAAAGGGAGAGAGGAAATCTTAAGCAGGCTCCCTGCTCAGCATGGAGCCAGGCATGGGGCCCGATCTCATAATCCTGAGATCATGACTTGAGCAGAAATCAAGATTCAGATATTTAACCAACTGGGCCAGCCAGGTGCCCCTCCCTGATAGCCTTAAATCAGAGAGACAGGTTTTAGGGATGCCAGCACTGTGGATGGAAGTGGGTGATATACCATCATTATTATTATTACCATGTTTGGTACAGTAGCTGAAATATTATTAAAATTGGTGTGAAACTCAAGTATTGTCACCTAGATAAAATCTTCTGAATAGGACCCAAGATAATAAACCTGAAAAGTGGTAGTATATTGAATAGGTTGTCAAACAGAGGGGGATTTGAAATTCTCAGATTTGCGTTGATGATTACATTATAAAGTAGTTCAAGTACTAGAAACTTCAAATGAAAAGTGAAAGGGAATCCAGAGTTTAAAAAACTTCAAGTGAAATTTCATATGAAACTGGGATATAATCAAATGCGAGGGAAGTTATCTCAAATATGGCCTCAGTTTCAGTGACTTTGATCTGTTACAATTTGGCGACCCACTTCCGTAGCTAAACCAGAGATGCCCTAATCTAGAATGGTGGTACCTCTGACATCTTAAATTTTAGTTTCGAGCCTCTAGTCTCCCATCTAGAGCAGTCCGTCAGTCTTTGTCTATCCTGGCTCTGCTTGCTTCAGAAAGAGTTTGGGTCATCTGCATGACGTCATGATGTCCTCTCTCTAATCCCCTCACCTACCTCCCTATTCACTCTGCAACCCTTTTGTTTCGTATATGGCAGAGAAGATACAAGCCCTAAGATAGAAATTCTTTCAATTTCCTGACACATACATATTTATCTGTATCTACCAGATTGTGAAAGGCTCTGAAATGGTTTACTCCATTTCTCATACTGAAAATCTGGTTATCTGGTTATGAATTCTCTAACCTAAAACCCTATACTGTTTTCCCATTGACTTAGGATGGACTAAACTTCAACAGAGCAGACTAGGATGTTTTGTTTCTCCAGGTCCGTTTCTGATCTCCTGTTTGGCACAACTGTCCGTGCATTTGACCCTTTGTCATAATGAACAGTTGGTTGTTCCCATCACAGCAGTGGTGGACTTGTGCATGTGTTTCCCAAGCGTGGGCTTCATTTAACAAATTGTGTTGCTTCGTGGTTAAGAACATGAAATCTAGTGGCACCTGGGTGGCCCAGTCGGTTGAGCACACGACTCTTGATCTCAGCTTAGGTATTGGTTTCAGGGCCATGAGTTCAAGCCTGGTGTTGGGATGCACCCTAGATATGGAGCCTACTTAAAAACAAACAAATGGGACATCTGAGTGGCTAAGTTGCTTGATTTTGGCTCAGGATGTGGTCTCATGGGTCATGGGATTGAGCCCTGAGTTGGGCTTTGCATTCTGTAGGGAGTCTGCTTGAGATTCTCGCTCTCTCCTCCTCTCCTTGCCCAGCTTGCGCTCTCTGTCTCTCAAAATGAATGGATAAATCTCTAAAAACAGACAAAACCATGAAGTCTATAGTAAATCTTTACTGACTCAAATTCCAGCTCTGCCTCTTAAGAGCTGGGTAACTTCAGGGTAGGTACTGATCTATTCTAATTTCTTTTTTTTTTAATATTTTATTTATTTATTTGACAGAGATCACAAGTAGGCAGAGAGGCAGGCAGAGAGAGAGGAGGAAACAGACTCCCCACAGAGCAGAGAGCCCGATGTGGGGATCTATCCCAGGACCCCGGGATCATGACCCGGGCCGAAGGCAGAGGCTTTAACCCACTGAGCCACCCAGGTGCCCTCTATTCTAATTTCTTCACAAGTCAACTGAGTATAGTGGAACCTTCCTCATATGGTGGCAAAACAGGTAGCAGAGAGCATCACGTGTTAGCAAGAGCTCTACACATGTTATCCGTCATTACCTGCCATGCCAGACGCTGTGCTCTACATTGGGGGAAGAATTAGATTAGAGATCATATTACTGTAGAGGAGAGACCCATAAGAACATAATTATTTAACCACATTTTGGATAAGTACTTCCAAAAAGTTCAGGGTTCCGGAAGAGAGACAATTTTTTCTTCAGGGGCTTTGAGTGTGGCCCTCCCTGTTACTAGTGTTCAGCGGAAGCAAAGCAAATTCAGAAGGCCGAAGCAGTAAAGGAGCCTGGCTTATCCGAGGCATTGAATGAGGGCCAGGGTAGATGGAATGGAGTGACGTGGTGAGGAGTGACGGGAACTGAGGTTGGCAGAGCAGGCAGAGGTCAGGCCTGTTTGATGACTGGGTTGGAGGGGAGTGGGTGCTGACCTCTATTAAAGGAAAAGGAAGCCATTGTAGCATTTTAAACAAGGAGATAACACATTTGGTTTATGTTTTTATAAACACATGAACAAATATTTTTGTTTAAGCCTGGTGTCTTGAACCAGGGGCGCCTGGGTGGCTCAGTCAGTTCAACGTCTGCCTTCAGCTCAGGTCATGATCCCAGAGTCCTGGGATCAAGCCCCATGTCAGGCTCCCTGATCAGTGGGGAGTCTGCTTCCTCCTCTCCCTCTGCACCCTCCTGCCCCCGCTCCTGCTCTCTGTCTCTCTCAAATAAATAAATAAAATCTTAAAAAAAACTGAAAATTTGCTGAATGAAAGCTAGTTGAGTAAATACAGTATGGCAGTTTTAAGCCTGGTGTTTTAGTGGTACAGTGTCTTTGGATCAAGTTGATTATAAAATAAGAATTCATTAATAATCATTAATAATCATCCCCTCCAAACAACAACAACAACAACAAACGAACTGGGTTCTTGACTTTTTAAAAACAGAGTATCTTTGGAATAGGTACTGGCGGTACTTGAGACAAACAGAACAATAGTGTTATTTGTACTTCTCGTTAATTAACCTTAGGGGCATTTCTTTACCTTCTTTGCTGTATGTTTTATATAGTTCTCATGGGAAGGATTCCTCTTGGGACTTATTATTTCATGTTAATTTCCTAGGAGGGGCTTTGAGCACCTGGTTAAATATTTAAATATGTATGTCTTAGGTTTAGGAAAGAACTAAGCTGTACTATTTGTTTAAAACTCCACTCTATGGAGATGCCTGGCTGGCTCAGTCATAAGAGTGTGTGACACTTGATCTTGGGGTCATGAGTTCAAGCCCTACTTTGTTTAAACAAACAAAATGCTCCGCTCTATAACCGTAGGTGATGTGACTTTTATTTTGGTTATGACAGCTCCTTCTGTATTTATTATCATTAGTTTCTTCTTTTGAAATTAAGTATAACTTTTTTTACTTTTTATGGTTTGATTTTAATTTGGTGTGATAGCTAATTTTTAGCCTTCGCGTTCCCATTCCTGAAAAACAAATACAATGTCAAATAGTTGGTTTTGGTAGTATCTAATATGGAATTTTTTAAAATTAATTTTTAAATTTTAATTCCAGTATACTTAATATACAGTGTTGTATTGGCTTCAGGTGTACAATATAGCGATTCAACACTTCCATACATCACCCAGTGCTCCTAAGACAAGCGTACTCCTTAGTCCCCATCACCTATTTCCCCCATCCCACCCACCCACTTTCCCTCTGGTAACCATTGGTGTGTTCTCTATAGTTAAGAGTCTGTTTCTTGATTTGTGTCTCTCTCTTTTTTTCCCTTTGCTCATTTGTTTTGTTTCTTAAATGCCACATGTGAGTGAAATCATGGTATTTGTCTAGCGTCACATTCTCTAGCTCCATCTATGTTGTTGCAAATAGCAAGATTTCATGCTTTTTAATGGCAGAATAATATTCCATATATTATTGGTATATACAATATACCATTGTATATACATATATATACAATATACCATTGTATATACACACACACCCACATCTTTATTCATTTATCGTTGGACACTTGGGCTACTTCTGTAGTTTGGCTATTATAAACAATGCTGCAGTAAACAAAGGGGTGCATGTCTCCCTTGGAATTAGTGTTTCTTTATTATTTGGGTAAATACCCAGTAGTGTGATTGCTGTGTTGTAGGGTAGCTCTATTTTTAACTTTTTAAAGAGCATTCATACTGTTTTCCAGAGTGACTGCACGAGTCTACATTCCCACTAGCAGCACGCAAGGGTTCCTTTTGCTCCACATCCTTGCCAACACCTGTTGTTTCTTGTGTTGTTAATTTTAGCCGTTCTGACAGATGTGGTCATTGTGGTTTTAATTTGCATTTCTCTGATGATGAATGATGTCGAGCATCTTTTCATGGGTCTGTTAGTCTTCTTTAGAGAAATATTTGTTCATGTGTTCAGCCCATATTTAATTGGATTCTATTTTTTTGGTGTTGAGTGGTATTGGTTCTTTATATATTTTGGATACTGTTTATCAGATATGTCATTTGCAAATATCTTTTCCCATTCACTAGGTTGTCTTTAGTTTTGCTGATTGCTTCCTTCATGGTGCAGAAGCTTTTTATTTTGATGAAGTCCCAATAGTTTATTTTTGCTTTTGTTTCTTTTGCCTCAGGAGGCATATTTAGAAAAATGTTGCTACAGCCAATGCCAGAGAAATGACTCCCAGTGTTCTCTTCTAGGACTTTTATGGTTTCTAGGTTTTATGGTTTACATTTAGGTCCTTAATCCATTCTGAGTTTATTTTTGTGTATGGTGGAAGAAGGTAGTCCGGTTTCATTCTTTTGCTTGCTGACCAGTTTTCCCAACACCATTAGTTGAAGAGACTGTCTTTTTCCCATTGAATATTCTTTCCTCCTGTGTTGAAGATTAATTGACCATATAATTATGGGTTTATTTCTGGGCTCTCTGTTCTGTTCCATTGATCTATGTGTCTGTTTTTGTGCCAATACCATACTATTTTGATAATCTCAGCATTGTAATAACTTCAGAACTCAGATTGTGATACCTCCAGTTTTGTTTTTCTTTTTCAAGATTGTTTTTGTTATGTGGGGTCTTTTGTGGTTCCCTACAAATTTAAGGACTGTTTGTTCTAGTTCTGTGAAAAATGCTGTTGATATTTGGATAGGGATTGCATTAAATATGTAGGTTGTTTTGGGTATATAGATCCTTTAACAGTATTTGTTCTTCCAAAACATGGGCATGGAATGTCTTTCCATTTTTTGTGTCCTCTTTAATTTTTTCATCAGTGTTTTATAGTTTTCAGAGTGCAGGTGAAACCCCTTTGGTTAGGTTTTTTCCTAGGTATCTTACTGGTTTGGGTGCATTGTAAATGGGATGGTTTTCTTAATTTCTCTTCTTGTTGCTTCTTTGGTAGTGTATAGAAAGGCAATAGATTTTTGCATATTGATCTTGTAGCCTGCAACTAAATTCATTTATGAGTTCTAGTAGTTTTCTGGTGGAGTCTTTAGGGTTTTCTTTATATAGAGGATTATGTCATCTACAAATAGTGACAGCTTCACTTCTTCCTTACCAATCTGGATGCCTTTCATTTCTTTTTGTTGGGAGCACCTAATCTGGGATTAAGGAGAAAAAGGAATTGCTATGTAACGATGTAACTTGCCTCTAACTGGAATTTCACCAAATAAAGTGCATTTTATATTATATTGATATATTAATTTAGTTACATTTTTCATAATAAACAAGTCTTCTGTATGTTTATGTAACCTAATAGAGTAGGAACAATTAAAAAATGTAAAGAATGTTTTTTTTTAATTTTTTTAAAAGATTTTATTTATTTGACAGAGAGAGATCACAAGTAGACGGAGAGGCAGGCAGAGAGAGAGAGAGAGAGAGAGGGAAGCAGGCTCCCTGCTGAGCAGAGAGCCCGGATGGGGGACTCGATCCCAGGACCCTGACAGGATCATGACCTGAGCCGAAGGCAGCGGCTTAACCCACTGAACCACCCAGGCGCCCTAAAGAACGTTTTTTTAAAGATTTTATTTATTTGTTTGTTTGTTTATTTATTTGACAGAGAGAAAGAGATCAAAAGTAAGCAAAGAGTCAGGCAGAGAGCGAGGGAGAAGCAGGTTCCCCGCTGAGCAGAGAGCCTGATGTGGGGCTTGATCTCAGGACCCTGAGATCATGACCTGGGCTAAAGGCCGAGGCTTAACCCACTGAACCATCTAGGCATCCCTGTAAAGAACATATTTTTAAAGGAGTCTAAAATATACACTTTTATTTATATATATAATAAATATACACAAATATATAATAAAATATACACTTTTATTTTGAAGAAAGATGATTTATTTAACCCAATACAATAATATAGTATTAAAATATATATAGTGTTATATAGTAACTGCTATAATAATATATAGTATTATAGTAAAATATCAACAGATTCCAATATGGCTTATGATTTCATGGAAACTAATAATAATTCTGTGTGAAATTAAATTTTTTGCCAGTTTTCTCTTTCTATATATGTTTCATGTGAATGAATAATAGAAAACTTAGTTTCTCTCAGTTAAGGAATCAGTCCCATTTACAATTATACCAAAACCCATAAGATACCTAGGAATAAACCTAACCAAAGAGGTAAAGGATCTGTACTCAAAAACTACAGAACACTTATGAAGGAAATCGAAGAAGACACAATGAGATGGAAAAACATTCCATGCTCATGGATTGGAAGAATAAACATTTTTTTAAAAATATTTTATTCATTTATTTGGAGAGTAAGAGTGAGTGAACATGAGCTGGGGGAGGGGCAGAGGGAAAGGCAGAAGGAGACTGTCCACTGATCAGGGATCCCAATTATGGGGCTCAATCCCAGGACCCTGGGATCATGACTTGAGCTGAAGGCAGATGCTTAACCAAGGCCCCAAGAATAAACATTGTTAAAATGTCTGTGCTACCCAGAGCAATCTACACTTTCAATGCAATTTCTATCAAAATACCATTGATATCTTTCATAGAGTTGGAACAAACAATACTAAAATTTGTGTGGAACCAGAAAAGACTCTGAATAGTCAAGGGAATGTTGAAAAAGAAAACCAAAGCTGAGGGCACCACAATGCCTGACTTCAAGCTATATTACCAAACTGTGATCATCAAGACAGCATGGTACTGGCACAAAAACACACAGATCAATGGAACAGAATAGAGAGCCCAGATATGGACCCTCAACTCTATGGTCAACTAATCTTCAACAAAGCAGGAAAGAATATTCAATGGAAAAAAGACAATTCCTTCAGTAAATGGTACTGGGAAAATTGGACAGTCAAATGCAGAAGAATGAAATGACCGTTTGCTTATACCATACACAAAGATAAATTCAAAATGGATGAAAGACCTAAATGTGAGATGTGAATCCATCAAAATCATAGAGGAGAACACAGGCAGGCAATAACCTCTTTAACCTTGGCTACAGCATCTTCTTGCTACATATGTCTCCAAAGACAAGAGAAACAAAAGAAAAAATGAACTATTGGGACTTCATCAAGATAAAAAGCTTCTGCACAGCAAAGGAAACAGTCAACAAAACTAAAGGCAACCTATGGAATGGGAGAAGATATTTGCAAATGACATATCAGATGAAGGGCTGCTGTCTAAGATCTATAAGGAACTTAAACTCAACACCCAAAAAACATAATCCAGTCAAGAAATGGGCAGAAGACATGAACAGACATTTCTCCAAAGAAGACCTACAAATGTCCAACAGACACATGAAAAAATGCTCCATATCACTTGGCATCAGGGAAATACAAATCAAACCACAATGAGATATCACTTTACACCAGTTAGAATGGCTAAAGGTAACAAGACAAAAACAAATGTTCCATGGAAGTGGAGAAAGGGGAACCTTCTTCCACTGTTGGTGGGTATGCAAGCTAGTGCAGCCACTCTGGAAAACAGTATGGATTTTCCTCAAGAAGTTAAAAATAGAGCTACCCTATGACCGAGCAGTTGCACTACTGGGTATTTACTACAAAGATACCGATGTACAGAAAGAACAACTGCACTCCGATATTCATAGCAGTAATGTCCACAATAGCCAGACTGTGGAAAGAGCTGAGATGTCCTTCAGCAGATGAATGGATAAAGAAGATGTGGTTCATATAGACAATGGAATATTACTCAGTCATCAGAAAGGATGAATACCTACCATTTACATCAATGTGGATGAAACTGGAGGATATTATGCTAAGTGAAATAAGTCAAAAAAAGACAATTATAGAGTTTCACTCATGCGGAATATAAGAAATAGTGCAGAAGATTTTAGGGGAAGGGAGCGAAAACTGAATGGGAAGAAATTAGGGAGACAAACCACAGGAGTCTCTTGACTGTGTGACTCAAACTAAGGATTGCAGAAGGGAAGGTGGGTAGGGAGATGGGGTACTGGGTGATGGGCATTAGAAGGGCATGTGATGTGATAAGCATCACTGTTATATGCAACTGCTGAATTATTGAACACTATTTCTGATACTAATGATGTGGGCTAATTGAATTTAAATTAAAAAAAAGAAAACTTAGTTTCTCTCAGTCAAATCTGTATACCTTACTTTCCTGAGATACTGAGCAACTTTTCCAAATTAGAAAAACTTAGAAATTATGATGGGTAACTTTGATTGAATATTACTAGAGTTCTGATAGTACCTTTCAAAATAAACTTGTGAGATAAATATATAAATAAATAGATAAGATACTGTCTTTTTTACAGGTGAGAAAAACGGAATATCTGAGCAGTTAGGTAATGTTTTCAAAAGGTTACAGTGCTAATAAGTGGTGGATCTGATCTTTAAGCCCAGTCTGGCTCTACAGTGTATGATCTTAACCACACTGTGCTGCAATTTGGAAACAGTGGCAAAATTTGTTCAAAGTAAGGTGTTAACAAAGTTTTTTTTTGTTTTTGTTTTTGTTTTTGTTTTTTTAAGATTAACTAAAGCCTATACTATAGGGTGTCCTGGTGGCTCAGTCCGTTAAGCCAAGTAAAGTAGTTTTACCTGCTTGCATTCTTCTGAATCCAGCTTATTCTTAGTAAAAACAAAACAAAACAGGGGCACCTGGCTGGCTCACTTGGTAGAACGTATGACTCTTGATCTTGGGGTGGTGAGTTTGAGCCCCACACTGGGCACAGAGATTACTTAAAACAAAACAAAAACAAATAGAACAGTGCCTGACACATAGTAAGTGCTTAACAAGTGTTATGTGTTATCGTAGTCACCTTCAATATTTTTCTTACCATGGGTGCCTGGGTGGCTTAGTCGTTAAGTGTCTGCCTTCAGCTCAGGTCCTGATCCCAGGGTGCTGGGATCAAGTCCCACATTGGGCTCCTTGCTCAGTGGGGAACTAGCTTCTCCCTCTGCCCTCTGTTCCCCCTGCTTGTGCTCTCTCTCTCGCTCTCACTCTCTCTGACAAATAAATAAAATCTTTTTTTAAAGGCCTGTACTTTATTCAAATTTCCTTCATTTTTACCTAATGTCCTTTTCCTGTTCCAAGATACCATTTGGGATACTATAATGCATTTAGTTGTCTCCCTAGGCTCCTCTTGGCAGTTTCTCAGACTCTCCTTGTTTTTGATGACCATTTTGACAGTTTTGAGGATTAGTGGTCCATTAGAATGTCCCTCTATGGGAATTTGTTTAATGTTTTTTCTAATGATTAAATCAGGGTTATGGGATTTGGGGACAAAGATCGCAGAGGTAAAGTGCCATTTCCCCTAACATTACATCTAGGGTACAGACTCTCAGTTTATGCCACTGTTGATGTGTACATGGATCATTTGGCTGAGGTAAGTGTTTGTCAGGTTTTTCCACTGTAAAGATACTCTTTTTCCCTCCTTCCCATACTATAGTCTTTGGAAGGAAGTCACCATGCAAAGCTCATACTTAAGGAGTGGGGAGTTATGCTCTGCCTCCTTGAGGGTAGAGAATTTACATAAATTATTTGGAATCAATTTGTGCAAGAGATTTGTCTCTTCCATTTATTTGCTTACTCAATCATCTATATATGTCAGTATAGACTCATGGGTATTTATTTTATACTATGGGTTATAATCCAGTACTACTTTGTTCTGTTGTTCAGACTGTCCCAGTTTTGGCTATTGGGAGCTCTTTCATTTGGCTCCTCTGTCCTTTTGATATAGTACCATCAATGTAATTTTTTTTTAAAGATTTATTTATGTATTTGAGAGATGGCCTGTGGAGAAAGGGGCAGAGGGAGAGGGAGAGGGAATATCTCAAGCAGACTCTCCGCTGAGCTCAGATCCCAATGTGGGGCTCGATCCCAGGACCCTGAGATCATGACCTGAGCTGAAATCAAGAGTCAGAAGCTGAACCGGCTAAGCCACACAGGCACCCCTGTATTGTTTCTTTTTCTTTTTCTTTTTCTTTTCTTTCTTTTTTTTTTTTTTTTTTAAGTATTTCCTGGCATTAAGTATTTCTGGCAACAAGATACTCTGGGCTCATCCTTTTTATTTTTTGCCCCAGTCCTAGGACCAGCCATTTCTCAAAGAGCCTAGTTCCTTTTTTTTTTGGAGAATGGTACTAGAAACCAACATGTGGTTACTAGGCTTGCTCACCACTACAGGAATGTTACAGTTTCTAGGTGCTCTTTGCTGACCAATCAGTAAAATACGTGTTCCCACTAACCTATGCCTATACATATGTCTATAAAGATTTATCTCTGTAGTCATCAGTATCAACGTTTAGCTGACCGTGAGTTCATAATGATATCTCCAGCTCCAATCCACGATGACATGGATCATTCCAACCTACCATTGCTTAGCAGTAAATTTCCACTCTGGTAGTGAGAAACATGGCTCCCATCACACACCTAACATTTACTTTATTGTTCAGTTCCAGTATCTATGCAGGGTCAAAATTGTTAACTCCTACCCCTGTGGGAAACAGCATTATTAACTAGAACACAGTGCTTATGCACAGTTCCTTTTGCCTTTAGTCTTACATATCCCACTCATTTCCAAAGTTATTTAGGTCAGCGTTTCCCTCTGCCTTTTCCTTCAGTGAGATTGTTTCATACATTTTGTCATACAGGTAGTTTCTTGGGACTTGGGACTGCTTGACTTCCTAAATGATTTTCATTTTAATTGGCATACCTTAAGGTTCACTCTTTGTTCCGTGGGTTCTAACAAATGCAATATCATATATCTATTGGGGTAGTAAAATATAGAATAGTTTCATCACCCTAAAAAATTCCATCATATATTCTGTTATCTTCTGCTTCACATCCTTGACAGCTACTCATCTTTTTCTTGCCTCTATAATGTTGATTTCCCAGAATGTCACATTATTGGAATTATACAGTACGTAGCCTTTTCAGACTGGCTACTAGCAATATGTAGTGTTTCAACACGTCTTTTCAGGGCTTGATAGCTCTTTTAATCCCTGAGTAATATTATAATGCATGGATGGGTCATGGTTTATCTATTCACCTATTGACAGATATCTTAGTTCTTTCCAAGTTTTGGCAATTATAGGTAAAACTTCTAAAGCATTCAAGTGTAGGTTTTTGTGAGGACAAAAGTTTTCAACTCAAGTGGGTAAATATCAAGGAGTGTGACTGATAGGTCAGTATGTTAAGACTATGTCAGCCATTGTAAGAAACTGCCAAATTGTCTTACAAAGTGGCCACACCATTTTGCATTCTCACAGACAATGATGAGATTTCCTGTTGCTTCACATCTTTGCCAGCATTTGGTTTTACCAGTTTTTTGAATTTTAGCTCTTCTAATAGGTGAGTAGTGGTATCTCATTGTTGTTTTAATTTTCAGTTCCTTTTTTTAATTTAAGATTTTATTTATTTATTTATTTGACAGAGAGAGACACAGCGAAAGAGGGAAGACAAGCAGGGGAAGGGGGAGAGGGAGAAGCAGGTACCCCGCCGAGCAGGGAGGCTGATGTGGGGCTCGATCCGAGGACCCTGGGACCATGACCTGAGCCAAAGGCAGACGCTTAACCAAGCCACCCAGGTGCCCCTAATTTTCAGTTCTTGAATGACATATGATGTTGAGCATCTTTTCATATGTTGATTTGTCATCTGTATATCTCCTCTGGTGAGGTTCTGTTCAGAACTTTTGCCCATCCCCCACCCCAGCTTTAGTGAGGCATAGTTGACAAATAAAATGATAAGATATTTAAAGTGTGCATTGAGATGATTTGATATATGTATGCATTGTGAAAGGATATTTCTCATCTAGTCAGTGAACACCATTATCCCTTAACATATGTGTGTGTGCACGTGTGGTGAGAATGCCTGTTTTTTCTCCCAAAGATTGATTTATTAGCGAGAAAGTGAGCAAGAGAGAGAGTAGGCTGAGGGACAGAGGGAGAGAGTGAGAAATCCTCAAGCAGACCCCCTGCTCTACATGGAGCCCCATGTGGGGCTTGTCCGCAGGACTCCAAGATCATGACCTGAGCCAAAAATCAAGCGTCAGATGCCTAACTGACTGAGCCACCCAGGCACCCTGAGAATGCCCATTTTCAACCTTGGGTTGTTAGTTTCCTTCTTGTTGAGTTAATAAAATAATTTTTAATGGATGATTTCTTTTTAGTATTAGTCTTCCTGGTAATCATTCTGGTTGCATCTATTGAGAGCTTGTTTACTATGAACCAGCTTTATGATTGGTTCCTTTTTTTAATGGTAATCCTTTTATGTACATCATTACATTTATCTTCACAACAACTCTATGAGGTATTGTTCTCAAAATAGACTAGTAAGAGGCAGGGCCTGTTTGGTCAGCATTATCCTATTATCTGCTGCTTAAACTTAATGTTCCAAGTTTCTGGAAAATTATGTAAACGTTTTAACATTGATTTAAAATCAGTAAACAGGAATCCATAAGGAAACTGTGTTTCTTCTTCACATTCGGTGTTTTTCAAGTCATTTTCATGTAGTTTATAGAAAAGAGTTTTTTCCCCCTCCTGGTTTTCATGGTACAGAATGTAAAGAAAGTTAAAAGTTAAATCGGTTAGTTTTCATAGAAGTTAAAATCGGTTAGTTTTCATAGAAGGCCATTCACATTTTGTGACTGTGTGTTTCAAAAACCATAGAAAAAACAGAGCTAGGAAAAGCTGATGGGGAACCGAAAACTGTAATAAGCTCTCTCCTAAACCATAGAATGTAGTTGACAGACATCTTTTTATAGACATGTCTGTGATTGTACACTTTTTTTAGGCTTGAAAATTTTTTCATCAAGGAAAACCTTTCTGTAATTTATAAAAGCTGTTTACAGTAAAATAGCAAACTATTACAAGACAGAAACCTACCCAGCTCACTTTGGAGCTCTCTTGGACCACATTTCCATAAAAGTGTAGACAACAGCCACAGTAGAACACAATGAAGCCTTTGTTTAGCGAGGAGATGTTTTAAAATACTACTTCTAAAATAATTTTTCAAACCTTGAATTTTTTATAAATTTGAGAAAGTGACAAATGCAGATGAGAGAGGAAAGGAAAAGGAAAACTAACCTGATTTAGCAAAATTTGTTAAGCAACTAGGATTACAGAAATCAAGGAATGAGTTTGACACAGTCCTTGAATTAGTTAATGGTTACCATGCAACCAATTACCTCCAAACCAGAAGCTTAAGCCACCAAACACTTACCATTTCACACAGTTTCCAGATGTAGCTTTAGTGGGTGATTCTGGCTCAGATTTTCTTACAAGTCTGGGGCTCACTGACATGGCTGTTGGCAGGAGGCCTCAGTTCCTTAATGGTTATTGGCCAGAGGCCTCAATTTCTTGATACATGGGACTCTCCACAGGCCATTTAAATGCCCTTGCAACCTGGCATCTGGCAGAGAGAGTCAGCTGAGAGACACAAAGATGGATACAGGTCAAGACAGAAGCCACAATATTTTGTATAACCTAATTTCAGAAGTGACATACCATTATTTTTGCCATATTTTATTGGTGACATAAACGAACACTGATATAATATTGAAGGTGACTGTGCAGTAGTGTGAATACCAAGAGGTCGGAGTCATTGGGAACCATCTAGGAGGCTAGCTAGCACAGTCTTCCCTCAGGCTCCCAATGATCCACTTCCCTCCCACATGCAGAGTACACCTACCGACTATCAAGGCCCACCAAAGACTCATCCCATTACAGTACAAGATAGAAGTCCAGAATGTCACGTCTAAATTGAGTCTTGGGTGTGGATGAGGTTCCTTGGCTGCGGCTAAGTATTGCCTCTTGATGGCTTCTCTCGAGCAGTAGACCTGTGAACCAGAGAGATAAGTTATTTGCCACTTACCACCCAAAGTGCAATGGCAGCATAGGTGAAGGATAACCTCCATAGACAATTCTACCAAAAAAGGAGAGGGGGGGATAGGAGGCACACAGGAGTTACTGGTGCATAAAAGCCAACTGGGCAAATGTTGGAAGGGTCTTAACCAGGACTTCATTCTACTGTTTACAAATGATTCTAGGTGGCTTTTAGCTCTGCTGTCTGGGCTCTGTCTACCCTCTCTGTGCTTTATGAGAATTAGTACATGTTTTCAGCTACTTTTCTAAACCTGTTTCCTGCTGATAGAATTTTGGAGAGTCCAAAGACTTTTTTTCATTTTGTACTGTGTATCCTCTGTCGGTCAAAGCTGGAGCTGTTTCTGGAAATATAATAATCTTAGAATCTTCATGGGTCTCCTGTGAATCTTGTCCTTTAGACAAAAGCCCATACCCAACTTTATTTGAGACAAGCCATTCTCTCCCTTGGGCCTTTGCTCACACAGCCGAGAAGCATGAAACCCTACTGCTTGATCAAAACCATCTGTGGGACACGCCCTGGAACTCTTGAAAAAAAATTTTTTTTTTCCATTTTGCTTGGTGCCCCAAGACACTATGTTTGATCTTTCTGAGGTCTTAACAAAGGATTTTATAACCAAATACTCTGTTTCATGTTTAGACTGTGTTTTCCTGGCATCACCCCAAATTCGATCTTTGCCCAGAAGCCATTTCTTATCTTAGCATCTATTGCCATCTGGAGAGGCAGGGAATTTTCACAACTAGCAATTCCTGGCTCCTTTTTATTTAACAGGTTTTCCTTTGGGTTATCTTCCTCCTCTTGCATTTTATTACAGGCAGCCAGAAAGGACCAGGGAGCACCTTGAATACTTTTCCTAGAGATCCCTTTATCTAGACCACTAGGTTCATTGGGTGTGTTTTCTATTTCCCATGTTAATGGGAATTTTTTCTGCAATTCATAAAAACGGTCCCTCTTTGCGGTTGCCAGTGTGATTTTTCTCACTCGCCTTTAAGCTCTAATAGCCTACTCAAAGGCCAGCACTACCTGACTCCAAAGCCTCTCCTGAATTTTTAGGGTTTGTTTTGGTAGCATCTCACTTGCAAGTACCAAAATTCTGTACTATTACTGTTATCTATTAATTATTAGAGATAGAGATAGAAGGGAACAGAGAGAGAGAGAGGTAGACAGTAAGACAAGAGCCTAACATCAAAAGTGATGTACCATTACATCTGCCATTTTCTATTGTCACATGATGAGCCCCAATATAATGGGAAAGTTTGTTTGCCTTGTTCCTCCTGCCTTTAGGAATTCCATAGTCCAGCAACTACTTATCAGTGCCTACAGGTTCCAAGCATCATGTGAGACTATCATGTGCTGTTCATCTTGTATATACTCCCCTGAAAGGAGCTGCTACCTCCAATTGAAGCTTAAAGAGATCAAATAGTTTTTTGGAGAACTCACCAGAGAACATAGATTTTAACCTAAGTTTGGGGGGGGAAATGACTTGGGAGCCCGGGGCCTTGGGTAAGAGAGTGAATAAATATTCCATAGGATTATTGTTTTTGTTTTTAAGCATGAATTTTCTTCAGTACACTTATATTCAGCTGTAGCTGTGTGACTTCTCTTTCATATGGGGATGTCTTTGGCCAATTATATTTTCTGTGGTTCCTTCTCCATGTGGCTCTGAACTTCTTTACCTGTCCTTTCCCATCCTTCTCCCGATGTTCTTCTCGTCACTTTCCATGGAGTCCTTTGGAACTTCAGACTTAGTCTAATGTGAACAAACTTCTTTACAAATCCTCTTTCTGGAACATTCCCTTCATCTCTTTTTCTTATTTTACCCTGGCATTCCTTCTGGAAGACTATTTCTTTTGGTGCCATCTTGAGTAAGGGCTATTCATTTTCCCATGTCTTTTTGTCTTCATGTAATAAGTTGAATCAGCCCAGTTCTACTTCCAAATTACTGCCCGCCCACCTGTCTGTCTGTCTATCTATCTATCTATCTATCTATTTACTTAATTTTATTTTGGGGGTTTTGTTTTTGTTTTTTTAGATAGCACAAGCCAAGAGAGGGGCAGATGGAGAGGGAGAGAGAGAGAATCTCAAGCAAATTTCACACCTAGTTCAGAGCCCAATGCAAGACTCAATCTCATGAGCCTGAGATCATGACCTGAGCAAAAACCAAGAGTCTGATGCTTAACCAACTGAGCCACCTAGACACCCCTACTCTTTCATTCTTATATAAAAATTTTTTTATTTGAAATTTATCCCATCTTACCCACCTCTTTGTCACTGTCATTTGTCATCTCCCTCTAACTTGCTCTTTGTTGAGCAAAGCCTTTGGTACTTCCTGAACAGTTTTCTCTTCATCCCAAATTCCACCATCATTCTGGGTGAGTTCAGTGACCAGCTAGACCA
This sequence comes from Lutra lutra, assembly GCF_902655055.1. NCBI lineage: Eukaryota > Metazoa > Chordata > Mammalia > Carnivora > Mustelidae > Lutra > Lutra lutra. Next base: position 10,135,198 of record NC_062292.1, read on the forward strand.
CTCATCCAACACACTACTTTCATAATTCCTTGTTTTTTCCAACCTCAATGACCTTAATTCCCACTCCTTGTCAACATCCTGCTCTCCTGGCTAAATCTTATGAGCCACTTTGAAATCTTTGCTCTTCCTTTCCATCGATCGGCTACAATCTCCTAGATTTCAGGGCTGCTCTGCTTCCTTACATATAAAATCCTTGCTGTTGGGGCTCCTGGGTGGTTCAGTAGGTTATGTGTTTGACTCTTGATTTCGGCTCAGGTCATGATCTCAGGCTCATGAGATCAAGCCCCATGTTGGGCTCTGCACTGGGCATGGAGCCTGCTGAAGATTCTCTTTCTCCCTCTCCCTTTGCCCCTCCCCCCTAAAAAAGTAATAAAATACATGCTATTGAATCTTACCAAGATCTCTAGTTTCCTTGATCCTTCTCACTCTTTCCCACTCCCCGTTTATCAAGCAAAACTGATTCTAGCTAATGTAAGAAGAAAAGAACTTACCAGACAATAACAAGGAGCTCGCAAGACAGGCAAGAACCAAGAAGGTTCAGTATTCTGTACTACAGCTAAAGTAATGCCGTAAGGGCAGTCTAGTTACTATGCCACTGCTGGTACCACTGCCCCAGACCACTGCCACTAAATTCTTGCTGTTATTGCTTCCATCAGCTGCATAGATAACTAGAATTGTCCCTCATTTTTATATTACCTTCTTAAGATTCAAAATCCTGCACAAGAACATCTGATTGGCTGAGCCTGGCTCACATGCCTGTTGCACCAGAAGACTGCGAGAGCGAAGATCTAGCCTCCTGAGCTTGCTTAGTGAGAGGACGTTGTATTCAGCTAACATACCCAGCAGAATCCACCCAAACAGGAAAAATATTTGGATCCTGAGTGCCAAAGAAGTGAAGAATGAAAAGGAGAGGAAGGAAAAGAAGAGGAGAGGGGAAAAAATGCAGGAAAAGGGAAGAGGAGGAGGAAAAAGAGGAAGGGAAGACATCCATGGTTGTCTCCTTTAGCCCCTGCTGGCTTGGGGACAGGGTCAGGGGATGCTCTCTGCTTAAAGCTGTCTGTTCCAATGTCAGCCTCCTTATTCTCAGTAGATGATCTTACATTGTATTTCAAAAATGGTAGCTGTAAGGCCCAGACCCCTCAACTTGTTGCTTCTACCTTTAAAACATATCCTCAACACTCTCTTAGGGGCGCCTGGGTGACTCAGTGGGTTAAGCCGCTGCCTTCGGCTCAGGTCGTGGTCTCAGGGTTCTGGGATCGAGCCCCGCATCGGGCTCTCTGCTCAGCAGGGAGCCTGCTTCCTCCTCTCTCTCTGCCTGCCTCTCTGCCTGCTTGTGATCTCTCTCTGTCAAATAAATAAATAAATAAATAAAATCTTTAAAAAAAAAAAATAAAACATATCCTCAACACTCTCCTTTCCTGCTGTCCTTTTTATTTTAGTAAAAGAGCTGGCTGTTCCTGCTCTTGTTCAAGGCTAATTTTCTCATTTGTATTCATCATCTCATTCACTCTTGTCTTCTCCAGGACTTTTCTTCAGTAATTAAGACTTTCTTTCCTCTCTCTCTTTTTAAAAAAATTTTCTTGGGTGCCTGGGTGGCTCAGTCGGTTAAGCCGCTGCCTTCGGCTCGGGTCATGATCTCGGGATCCTGGGATCGAGTCCCGCGTCGGGCTCTCTGCTCAGCGGGGAGCCTGCTTCCCTCTCTCTCTCTCTGCCTGCCTCTCCGTCTACTTGTGATCTCTCTCTGTCAAATAAATAAATAAAAAAAATCTAAAAAAAAATTTTTTTCTTTACCGAAGCGAGCACAAAAAAATTTTCTTTAAAGTAATCTCTATGCCCAAAATAGGGCTCAAACCCATGATCCCGAGATCAAGAGTCATACGCTCCACTGACTGAGCCATCCACATGCCCCCCGTCTCTTTGTTAAGATTACTAAATAATATCTATGCCAGAAATTTTTGAATGCTAGAGAGATAAAGATGTATTTGATGCAGTTTTGAAGGAGTTAGTATTTAATAGGGAAAAATAGACACAAAGAGTTGGTTGCAGTGCAATTATTTACTCATAATCAGAATTATTTGTGTAACTTGTTTACTTTCTGGTTATCCATTAGGATGTTAACATCCCTTTGTTCTCTGCTGTGTCTTTAGCATCTGGTACCTAGTTGGTGCTCAATAAATATTATTGCATGAACAACGAGAAGTAAGCACGGGGCGCAAGGATCACAGAGGAGGGGTGATTGGCTCAGCCTAGAGAATGAAAGAGGGAAGTTTGGGGGTGGGAGGCGGGGGAGGGAGGCTTGGTGTGGAGGAAGCTGCAGGAGCAGTATCTTCAAGGTTTAAGGTCAGCAGGGAAGAAACGAACTAAGAGTACCAGGCAGAGGCAGGAGCAGGAACAAAGGAGGGACTGAAGAGGAGGTGGGTGGCTTGAGCAGTTAGGTGTTAAATAGGTCTTAAAGATTTTATTTAATTTATTTATTTGTCATAGAGAGAGAAGCGAGAGTGAGCACAGGCAGACAGAGTGGCAGGCAGAGGCAGAGGGAGAAGCAGGCTCGCTGCCAAGCAAGGAGCCCGATGTGGGACTCGATCCCAGGACGCTGGGATCATGACCTGAGCCGAAGGCAGCTGCTCAACCAACTGAGCCACCCAGGGGTCCCAGGTGTTAAATAGTTCTTAATAGTTAACATTTATGGAGTGTTTATATATGTATTCTAAGTATTCTGTGAGTAAGGTATGATTCCCATTGTAGAGAAGAAAAATAACTTGGATTCTTAGGGAAACTATGTAACTTGCACAAGGCCACTTAGCCTATAAACGTTAGAGCAGGGATTTAGTTTGGGTTCTTTCTGGCTGCAAAGCCTGGTGTTCCTTAAAACTACCCTGTTAGACTAATGTGGTTCTTCAACTTGGCCACTCATCAGATCTCCCGAGGAGCTTTGTAAAAATGCAGATTCCTGGCTCTACCCAGGATACGGAAGCCAAACTTCCAGGGGCAGAGCTTAGAGATCCATAGTGTCATCAAGTTCTTGGGTGCTTGCCAGACGACTGGCCTGGTCCTGCCTCTGGTGTCAAGAGCCAAGTCATCGATCAGACCATGGAGATCTAATGTTCCTACAGGTCTTTTACTGCATCCTGTAGGGGATGGGGGGAGTGTCTGAAGGATTTTAGCTGGAAAGTGATGTCTCGGATACCCAGTTTTGCACCCCACTTTGGCAGCAATGTGAAGGATAAAGTTGAGGGTACAGGTTGTAAGCAATAAGAACGTTTATCTTTAGATTTCTGCCGCAACTGATTCCTTCCTTTCTGCCCACAAATATTCTCAAATCTCTCTCTATTTTTTTCCTCGTAGTCTTGCCAGTCTTTCAATTATGTGAGTTTCCTCTTTTTCCTTGCTAAATTCTTAAAAGAAACAGCTGTACTCAATGCCAGGTTTCAGTCAGGTCAAGAAATACGGCTTCGTATGTTCTTCATTCTTGCCTCACCTTTAAAATGCAGCTTCCGTTCCATTGTCCTCTGCTCTCTCCAAGGTCATCTTTCATTCAGTAAACACTGAATGTTATTTGCAAGCTGGTCCTTTCTCAGATTTTGGGTTGAAATGATAATACCTGGGGTCTAAGAAAGGGATTAAAGGAATGAGAGTATGGGTCAGTGGCAGAGTAATCAGTCAACGAAGTGTCGTGTGCCAATCTGTTCCCGAGCCAGTGGCACACGCAGATGGCCCACATGCAGTTATAAGTCAGAGGATCCTCCATCTGAAGACAGATGGAGGATCCGATGGAAAATTACTTTGGTTTTGGATAGGCTGAGTTTGCGGAGAAGAGATTTGTAGTGGACATACAGAACTGTCGCTTGGCTGAGAAGGGGTTACAAGCTAGACAGACAGATGTGGTTGGTCACAACGTGAGGTGGTAAGCCTCAGTGCCTTTTATGCATTAAATTCACGAAATGTTTCTTTAATAATTTGTACCTTTGTAGTTGTTTATAATTTGAGTCAAAGTCTTCTGCTTATGATAAATATATCATGAGGGGTTTAGTTTATCTTGATGTACTAGAGTTTAAAACAACACAAGGATTCAATCTGACTTTTAGATTTGGATCATAATCGTATGAGAACCTCTCAAATGGTTGCATTTTAGTAGACTAAAAAAATACTCTTTTTTGGTGTATTTTATGTACTCCTTCCCCTCATTTTCTGTTTTCTTTTCTTTTTTTAAATATTTTTATTTATTTCTTTGACACAGAGAGAGGGAGCACACGCAGGGGGAGCAGCAGGCAGGCAGAGGGAGAAGGAGAAGCAGGCTCCCTGCTGAGCAAGGAGCCCGATGTGGAGCTCAATCCCAGGACCCTGGGATCCTGACCTGAGCCAAAGGCAGCTGCTTCACCGACTGAGCTACCCAGGTGCCCCTCTGTTTTTCTGTTTTCTTTCTTTTTTTTATAAATATATTGATGAATTTTTTTAAAAGATTTTATTTATTTATTTGACAGAGAGAGATCACAAGTAGGCAGAGAGGCAGGCAGAGAGAGAGAGAGGGGAGGAAGCAGGCTCCCTGCTGAGCAGAGAGCCCGATGCGGGGCTCGATCCCAGGACCCTGGGATCATGACCTGAGCCGAAGGCAGAGGCTTTAACCCACTGAGCCACCCAGGCGCCCCTGTTTTCAATTCAAGCTGTATGTCCCTCATTTTATTTTTTTCTGCTCATGCTATTTTTCTTTTTATTGCTTTATTCCCCACTAAGTTGTCTCAATAAAGAATGAAAATAAACCTATTTTGTTTGTTAAAGTTTTGCATCAAATTTTTACTGCTTTTGGTTCGTTTGTTGTCGTTATTGTTACGAAATGTTTCCTGAAGCTGGGTAAGCAGAAATACAATCAGACTTGTTTGCAAACCTTCCTCTCTGGGTAGAACTCATCAGTATCATTGCATGACCTATAAGTTTTAAGACCCTACGAGGGGAACATATTGAAAATAGGCCATAAAATTGGCCATAGTTGGGGCAATTATCTAAAGTAGGAAGCAAAAATTTAGGATGCCCAAGTCCTGTTTTATTATGTGCCATTTATTTAATGTGAAGTTTAACAATTCTTTGTGCCTTTTTTTTTTTGAGCTATATACAAGTATTAGGAAACTTATAAACATTTCAGAGATTCAAAACTTTTTATGAAGAATTACATATATATCAATCTTAAACATCAACTCTATTATATATGGTATCTATAATCCAAGCAATTTTTTCAAAGCAATGAGAAGCAGCATAATGTAGTTAAAAGAAGCTATGTGAACTTGTGCTTGAATCTTCACTATCCCCCTTGCTTGGTACTTTTCAAGTCACTTATCTGACTTTCTAAGCCTCAGTCACCTCATCTGTAAGGCTATTAACAGCTAGTCCAGATGATTTTTGTGATAAAGAGGAACAGCGGCTCCCATCTAATGAGCATTTCTATGAGCCACAGTCAGTGTATTCCTTGTCTCTCTTATCCTCACAGAGACCTTGCAAGGTAGCTGCTAGTATTATTATCATTGTTATTATTATCACAACATTATATGTTGATGAGGCAACTAAGACTTAGGGAGATTCGGTAATTTGCTAAAACTACCAAAATTACCAAATTTGGTCATTTCCTAAGAGTTTGAGTATTGAAGGTGCTTGGGTGGCCCAGTCAGTTAAAAATCAGGCTCTTGATCTCAACGCAGGTCTTGATCTCGGGTCACAGGGTTGGGAGTTTAAGTCCTGCGTTGGGCTCCATGCTGGCTGGGGAGCCTACTTTAAAAAAAAAAAAAAAGAGTTTGAGGATTCAATCCGCTTTGGTTTCGGTTTTGTATTTTTTGGGGGGATGCAATCAGTTTTGTCCAACTTTAGAACTTTTTTTTTAATGTTAATCACATTAAAAATTTTTTATTTATTTGTCAGGGAGAGAGAGAGCACAAACAGGGGGAGCAGCAGGCAGAGAGAGAAGCAGGCAGAAGGGGAAGCACACTTCCCATTGAACAAAGAGCCCAACATGGGACTCCATCCCAGGACGCCAGGATCATGACCTGAGCCAAAGGCAGCTGTTTAACTGACTGAGCCACCCAGGTATCCCCAGAATTTTAATTTTTAAATGAAATCATCACAGATGTCACACTTAAGCTTGTGTCTGACATACAGTACAAGTATTATACTGGTTTTTCAAACCTGTTCCCCACACTCCCCACACCCATCCTGAAAATGAAGCTGATAGCCATCTTTCACATCTTAGGATACAAAGTAAAGGTAATCTCCAAGTTACAAGTTCTCAACATAAAAAAATTCGCCTATGTTTTTAAGTTATTGCCAAGTACTATGCACCAAGCACTTTACACGTAATATTTGATGCTCGCAGGGGCCTTATAGTATAGTAACTGTCATTAGCATCATATGACAGATAGGAGACTCAGGCACAGAGAGATTGAGTAACTTGCACAAGATCACACAGCACCCAGCAAAGCTGGGATCTGAGCAGTGAGTGCAGAGCATATGGGCCACATTATTTCTATATGTTTTGTAGACCACAGTGCCTAGTGGCTGCTCAACAAATATTTGTTAATTGAGTAAAGGAATGAATGAACTAATGAATGAAGCAAGCACCACCTCTCCTTTACCCTTCTCACACCAGGCCTTCCGTTAGTAACTAACTTACTGGTACCACCATCGGAAATGATCCGAGCTACTGTTTCTTCCCCATGATCCTCTTCCTTCTGTCCACTCAAGAATTATATAGTGGCTGTATCCAAGCTCTCACATATGGCCAGATACGGTGGTTTGGTCTCTTGTTGAGGGCCTTGGGGGAAGGAGGCCGGAAGCTTGCCCTGGGCTCTTGTGGGCAGTGCGTTGTGGGTGTTCACACTGTGGAGTGTCCCTGTGGTTTATTCACTTATTTCCTTATCAATGATCATATAACGAATTTTATTGAGCACTATGTACTTGCTTTGTGTCTGCTTGGATGCTTAGGATGCTAGGTATCCTAGTGATACGAGAGTGTTGAGAACAGATGAGGCCTCTGACTTTATTGAATTTAGGGTCTAATAAGGGAGGGGGAGGGAACAGTCAAGCAATTAGGACTTTGGGCAGCAGAGGGTGTGGTGGGATGCAGTCGTCCTCTCCTCAGCATCGCTATAGGAATCCCCCAGTGATCTCTGCCTCCCACTGAGTTGCCTTCATAGCAGCAAGAGGGCGCTTCCTTGATTATAAGTCTCGCTAGATACTCCCTGCTTTTTTTTTTTTTTTAAATTTTTTTTTTAAATTTACTTGACAGAGAGAGATCACAAGCAGGCAGAGAGGCAGGCAGAGAGAGGGGGGGAAGCAGGCTCCCTGCCGAGCAGAGAGCCCGATGCGGGGCTCCATCCCAGGACTCTGGGATCATGACCCGGGCCGAAGGCAGAGGCTTTAACCCACTGAGCCACCCAGGCACCCCGATACTCCCTGCTTTATAAATCTTCAGCTGATATCTGTTGCCCTTAGGATAAAATCCAAATTCCTTTAATGTGTCTCACACAAAAAAAGATCCCGTCCCTACCTTGCATTTATAGCTACCTCTCAGTATAAAAATGTTTATGAGCTCAAGCTTGAATTTTTCCTCGTGTTTTTTAGTTTCTTTTTTGGAAAACTGCATTGTAGTACAATTTTGTACTTTTGTACAATTGTACAATTTTGCTTTTTATAATTTTGAATTATTTTTTAAGGTAGAGAAAAAATTGATCGAGTTAATGTAAAGGATATAATTTTTTTAAGATTTATTTATTTGAGAGAGAGAGAGCACGTGAGCAGGGAGAGGGGCAGAGGGAGAAGAAGAAAGAAAATCCTCAAGCAGACTCCCCGCTGAGCACCGAGCCCCATGACCTTGAGCTCCCAGCCTGAGCCAAAATCTAGAGCTGGCTGCTTAACCGACTGAGCCACCCACGTGCCTGGAAAGGGTATAATTTTTAAAAGCACACTTAAGAATTAGTACCTTGCAAGCACCGCCCCCCCCCCCAAGAATGTTGGGGGGGATCCACAAGAATCAAAAAGTCTTCCTGTTTATTAACACTCTCAAAAAATACTTTTAAGATTCTAATTTTATCAAAATAGATAAACCTTCAGTCAGTATACTTAAAAATTTATAAGATCCTCTGAAATGAGGCCTGTATCATGGTGGTTCTTTCATAAACATGTGCTTGCTAACCGGTGTTTCTGGTATAATTTCACCATCTGACCATCTTGTAAAAGTGCTTATTTTCACATATGGTCATTCCATTTTCTGCTAAATGGGCATTCTATAAAAGGTAACATTTTCTAGAACACCTGCTGAACATGACATTTCTGTGAAATTTAATATGTTATTGCTAATATTTTCCCCCAGGCTTGGCAAAATTGCATATACCTTACTGAAACCTTACATACTCATTTCCATTGTACTTAATTTGTGATACTCATACTGAATTAGATGTGACCATGAATTAAATAGGCAGAATTACTTGGGTTTTCAACCAGTTATTTTCTCATATATGTGAAGGTTGTGGTTTAAACATATTCAGTGGCAAAAAATTATTTCCAGAGCACATTTATTAATTATGACTTTATTTCTATCAACATGTTATAACTTAATAAGAGTTAAGTATAAATAAGACTGTGCTTTGTGAAAAGAGACAGAGTATGGATTTTTAAAAATTTGTTAAGACTTCAGTAAATGTCATTAACGGTGATTATAGTCAATACAGTGCTTCCCTTTCTTTTTTTTTTAAAGATTTTATTTATTTATTTGACAAAGACAGACACAGCGACAGGGAACACAGCCCACATTGGGCTCCTTGCTCAGTGGGGAGTCTGCTTCCCTCCCTCTCCCTCTGCCTGCTGCTCCCCCTGCTTGTGCTCTCTCTGTCAAATAAATAAAATCTTTAAAAAAATGAATATACACAGGCTTTTTTTTTCCCCCATGATGAAAAATGTAGTTAAGTCAGGGGCAGTTAAAAAACAAAGACAGAAACACTAGCCAGAAAAGGGGAAAACAATGCTTTAGTTTGCTTTGGCTTGCTGGTTGGCTTAACTACCTGCAACTTTCTCAGGTATTGAACCGATCTTGCTTGAGTTCCTGGGGTCAATCCCATTTGGTCAGAGTGGACAATCCCTTTTACATGTGGCTGCATTTGGTACACCAGTATCATGCTGAAGATTTTTGTGTTTATACTTTTAAGAGATACTGGCCTGTAGTTTTCTTCTGATGTCTTTCCTTGCTTGGATCAGGGCGATATTGACCTCATAATAGATGATTTGGTTTCCGCCTGTTCATTTTTGGAAGAGTTTGTAAAGTATTCAGGTTAGTTCTTCCTTAATCTATGCACTTTAGATGTGGCTCTGTATATATATTTGCAGCTTAAACTTATGATTTGCAGCATATGGCCCAAAAATGTATTCTACATGGTAAGTAGCACGAAGGAGACAGGGTCTACAATATGGCATGTAACTTTCTCTTTCTGTGTTGGGAAGGTAGAGTAGAATGCACATACAGAATTCTGATGAGATTATTTTTCTCAATTTACGGGTTCACTGCAGGGTAGCTAAGAACCACTTACAAGCCGTTGTACAGCAATTTTTATTCAGAGCTGATATCTTTTGGCTGCACGTATATTAACAGATGATAGAAGGGCATGAAATAATGGCACTATATTTACCAGATAGTATTTTGGAAAACTCTATCTCTCCTGTACTAAGGCTTTTGAGTATATTTCTACCACTAAATTCCTGCAATCCACACAGGTTTTCTAGTTAAGCAATCTGGTTTGGAAAGGTTAAGATTGGGAAAGGGAATTATCAAAGACAGGGTTGAGAAACTTTGGGCTATTAATGCTTTAAAACAAGCATTATATCACTACAATTTTTAAAAAAATATCACTATAAAATTTTAAGCAAACGTTTTCATGCTGAGATTACTTGCCAGGGAAGTGAATGTCTGGAATCTACCACTGAGCTACTAGATGGTGCCAAATAAAATGTTTATTTTACAGGGATGTGTTCGATTTAATGCCAGTGTATATATTGCCATAATAAAAAGGATTGCTTGGCCACCCTGCTCTAACAATAGGTGAAAAGCTGAACGCATTGGAAGAGTAACAAGTCCTCTTGCATCTGTGAGAGAGGAGAAGATGCGGGGCCAGATCAGAAAGGCAGACAGGCGAGTACAAAGAATCATGGCTTAAGACTGCAGGGCAGAGACTCCTAAGTAGAAGCTGCTGTGGGAACGAGTCCAGGGTTAGGGAAACCGGAACTGTAACTGATGAGCTACTGAAGATGCAATGTGGACAAGTCACAGGGAGACCCCACAGTTTTATGAGTTTTACCTCCGTGAGTTCGACCAGGTTCCTAGAGTAAATATCAGAGAAAAATCCCCTTGTGCTTTCAGTAAGAGGAGGGAAAAAGGAATCATTTTTGGAATACCCCAGAGCATTCTGTTCTTAACACAAAGAAACTAGTTAACAAGAACCTAACCTGCTGGGGTGTTATCAGAGCTTAAACTGACCCGGGGGAAGGAAAATCCCCAACTCAGCTCACTCTAGCCATCTCATCCCATTGTCCCACCTAAAGGGAGAGGAAACAACAGAGAAACACTCGTGAAGCTCCTAGTCCAAAGGCATAGGCTCACTAAAAGACCGAGACCTAACTGCAGGACTTCTAGAACCCTCCCCCTACTCCCACACCTTACTGCTACATTACTAAAGTCCTACCTATTGCAGTTCCTTTTACCTGGTACACCATGTCCTGCTATAAAGAAAAAACTCAAGGCATCCTGAAAGGCAAAAAACATCACTAGAAGAGGCAGAGCAAACATCAGAATCAGATGTGGGCAGGGATGTTGGAATTATCATTCACAGAATATTTTGAAAAACCTATTAATACACTAAGGGCTCTAATGCATGCAAGAACAGGTGGGCCATGTAAGTGGAGAGATGGAAATCCCAAGAAAGAATCAAAAAGGAGTGCTGGAGTTCAAAAACACTGTAGCAGAAATGAAGAATGACTTCAGTGACCTTAGTAGTAGACACAAGGAAAGAAGAACCTCAAGCTTGAGGATGTATCAATAAAAACTTAAAGAAGTGAAAAGAAAAAAGAGAACAGTGACTCAAAAAAAATCAGAATAAGGACAGTGGAGCAACTACAAAACGTATAACATACACATAATGGGAATATCAGAAGGAGAAGAAAGAAGGGAACAGAAAAAATATTTGAAACTGATGACTGAGAATTTCCCCTAAATAATGTCAGACACCAAACCACAGATTCAGGGAAGTTAGGGAATACCAAGCAGGTTAAGTCCCAAAAAAACTATCCCCAGGCATATAATTTTCAAACTACAGAAAATCAAAAATAATGAAAAAATCCTGGAAGAAACCAGAGGTAAAAAACACTTCACTCATAGAGGAACAAAGATAAGAATTACATACAACTTCTCCTCAGAAACCATGCAAGCAAGAAGAGAGTTGAGTGAAATATTTAGTGTTCAGAGAGATCCCCCACCAACATAGACTTCTTTATCCTAAGAAATTATGCTTTAAATAAATGAAAGAGAAATAAAGTCTTTCTCAGACAAAAATCAAAGGAACTTGTTTTCAGTAGATCTGCATTGCAGGAAATGTTTTAAATAAGCTCTATAAAGAGAAGGAAAATGAGATCGGTCAGAAACTGGGGTCTATTCTATATAAAAGGAAGAGCACTGAAGAAAAAGTAAAAATATAACATTTATTTTTCTTAACTGAAAATAGATACAGTTCAAAATTATAGCAATGATGTATTTGATTATGTATGCTTATGTATGTGTCTTAAGTATGTGTATATATGTATGTTTATGTTTGCCTATATAAAGATGAAATGAATGACAGCAATGATATATGGGATGGAAGGGAGAAATTTGGGTTATTTTATTATTATAAGGCACTCACCTGTGAAGTGGTAGTATTATTTGAAAGTGGACTTGGGTTAGTTGTAAATGTATATTGCATACTCTAGGCAAGCACTAAGAAGAATTAAAAAAAAAAAAGAAGTATAATGTGTATGCTATCAAAGGACAGAACATGGAATCATATGAAATGCTCACTAAAAACCACAAAAGATGGGAAAAGAGTGGAAGACAAAAATAGGAACAAAGAACAAGGGCAACAAATAGAAAAATATGGTAGCTCTCAACACAATTATATCAATAATCACTTTGAATGTCAGTGGTCTAAATGTACCAATTAAAAGAGATTGTCAAGGTGTATCAAAAACCAAGAATTATATGTTGTCTTCAAGAAACCCACTTTAAATAGAAAGACACATATAGATTAAAGGTAAATAGATGGGGAAAATATATCATGCTAACAGGAATCAAAAGAAATTGGGAGGGGGGGTATGTCAATTTCAGACAGACAGAGGAAACTTGAAAGCAGATTATCAGGGATAAAGAAGCACATTACATTAATGATAACGGGGTCAATTCTCCAGGAAAACATAATAATCCTTAACATGTATGTGTTTAAAAAGAGTGTCAAAATGCATGAGGCAACAACTAATAGAACTGCAAGGAAAATAGATGATTTGGGGCACCCGGGTGGCTCAGTTAAGCATTCCACTTCTGGTTTTGGCTCAGACCATGATCTCATGCCCTGAGTGGGACTCTGTGTTCAGCTGGGAGTCTGCCTAAAGATTCTCTCCTGCCCCTCTCCCCACTTGCTCTCTCTCATGCCCTCTGTCCCTCTAAAAAAAATAAATCTTTTCTTTTTAAGATTTTATTTATTTATTTGACAGATTACAAGTAGGCAGGGAGGCACGCAGAGAGAGAGAGAGGAGGAAGCAGGCTCCCTGCTGAGCAGAGAGCCCGATGTGGGGCTCGATCCCAGGACTGTGGGATCATGACCTGAGCTGAAGGCAGAGGCTTAACTCACTGAGCCACTGAGGCACCCCTAAAAAAATAAATCTTAAAGAAAAAAAAACCCACCTTTCAGTAAACTAGGAAGAGAGGAAAATTTATTCTACTTGATAAAGAATATCTACAAAAATGTATAGTTAACATCATACTTAATGATGAGAAACTCAGGGCTTTTCCACAAAGATCAGGAACAAGGTGAGCATCCACTCTCATCACTCCTTTTCAACATGGCACTGTATGTATTAGTGCTATGGTCTGAATGTTTGGGGTTCCCCCAATTCATATGTTGAAATCCCACCCCCCAAAAGGGATGATATTAGGAAATAGGGGCCTTTGGGAAGTGACTAGGTCATATGAGGGTGGAGCCCTAATGAATGGGGTTAGTGCTTTTATACGGGAGACCCTAGGGAGCTCTCTTGCCCCTTCCACCACATGAGGATATAGTGAGAAGCGTGTAACCTGGAGGAGAGCATTTGTCACCAGACCATGTGGGCCACCTGATCTCAGACTTCTTGCTTCTGGAACTGTGAGAAATACATTTCTGTTGTATGTGGCATTTTGTTTCATAGCCCAGACTAAGACAACTAGACCAGAAAAGAAAAATAAAAGGTAAACAGATTGGGAAGGAAGAAATAAAATGGATTGCCTTCACACGTAAAATGTATTATTGGGATTTTTCTGAAGCAGTTGGCAAATTTTTTTTTCATTTTTCAGTAACTTTTTTTTAAAGACATATACACTACTCATTAGAATAAAGGAAATATTTCCTTCTGTAATTACTTTCTTTAAGAATTATAATATCCCTCTCCTCTTTTTTATAACAGCTTTATTGATACACAATTCACATGTACATTTTTTTGAAGTGTGCATCCAGAGGTTTTTAGTCTGTTAATAGGTGTATGTATGTAGCTATTCCCCACTGTCAATTTTATTTTATTTTATTTTATTTTATTTTTTATTTATTCTTTTTTTTTTTTTTTTTTTTTTGAGAGAGAGAGAGAAAGTACAGGCATGCTCGTGTCCACACACACAAGCGTGGGAGGGGCAGAAGTAGAGGGAGAGAGAATCTTAAGCGGCTTCTACATCCAGTGTGGAGCTGATCTGGGGCTTGATCTCGATCCTGAGATCATGACCTGAGCCAAAACCAGCTGTGTTGTATGCTTAACTGACTGAGCTACCCAGGCTCCCCACCACTGTCAATTTTAGAACAATTCCATTAGAGAGGTTAGTTATTTAACTTTCATTCTTCTTTTTTTTTAAATTAAGATATACATAATGTATTATTTGTTTCAGGGCTACAGGTCTGTGACTCATCAGTCTTACACCATTCACAGCCCTCACCATAGCACATAACCTCCCCAATGTCAATCCCCCAGCCACTGCATCCCTCCCTCTCCCCTCCAGCAAAACCCTCAGTTTGTTTCCTGAACTTAAGAGTCTCTCATGGTTTGTCTCTCTTTCCAGTTTTGTCTTGTTTCATTTTTTCCTCCCTTCCCCTGTGATCCTCTGTTTTGTTTCTCAAATTCCTCCTATCAGTGAGATCATATCATTGGTTTTCTCTGATTGATGTCATTGCAAATGGCAACATTTCATTTTTTGATGGCTGCATAGTATTCCTGTGTGTGTGTGTGTGTGTGTGTGTGTGTGTGTGTATGCCCCATCTTCTTTATCCTTTCTTCTGTTGATGGACATCTAGGCTCTTTTAACTTTCACTCTTTATACCCTTTTTTAAACCATTTTAACCATTTTCAAGTGTGTAGTTCAGGGGCATTAAGTACATACCCAGTGCTGTGCAGCCATCACCATCATCTATTTCCAGAACTTTTCATCGTTCTCAACAGAAACTCCCCATGAGACAATAACTTCCCATTCTTCCCATCTCCTGGCAACCAGCACTCTACTTTATGTCTCTCTGAGTTTGATGATTCTGAGTACTTCCTGGAAGTGGGCTCATTCATTAGTTGTCCCTCTGGATCTTGCTTATTTCATTTGGCTTAATGTCCTCGTTCGTATAGTGGTTAGTATCCCCACCTGTCATTTGGCTTAATGCCTTTAAGATTCATCCATGTCATAGCATGTCAGAATTTCCTTCCTTTTTTAAGGCTGAGTAATATTCCACTGTGTGTGTGTGTGTGTGTGTGTGTGTGTGTGTGTGTGTGTGTATGTAAACACATTTTGTTTATGCATCCATCTGTCAATGGACTTTTGAGTTGTTTCCACCTTTGAGCTATTGTGAATAATGCCTCTGTGACTATTGGCATACAAATATACAAATTCTTTTGGGTATATACCCAGAAGTAGAATTGCTAGATCATATGGTAATTTGATTTTCAATTTTTTGAGGAACTTCCATACTGTTTTCCACAGTGGCTGTACCGTTTTACGTTCTCAGCAGTAATATACAAGGGTTCCAATTTTTCCACATCCTCACCAATACTTGTTATTTTTCATTTTTATGATAATAGCCATTCTCATGGTTGTGAAACGGCATCTCATTGTGGTTTCGATTTGCATTTACCTAATGACTAGTGATATTGAATATCTTTTCATGAACTTAGGAGCCATTTGTGTAACTTCTTTTGAGAAATGTCTGTTGAATTTTTTTGCGTATTGTTAAACTGGGTTGTTTGTTTTAGTTGTTTAGTTATAGGGGTACTTTATACAGTCTGGATGTTAATCCCTTACCAGATATATGCTTTCCAAACATTTTCTACCATCTGTGGGTTGTCTTTTCACTCTCGATAGCATCTTTGATTCACAAAATTTCTAACTTCAGTGACATCCAGCTTATGAATTTTTTTGGTTGTTGCCTATGACTTTGGAGGTCATATCCATTGCCAAATCCAATATGATGAAGATTTTTCCCTGTTTTCTTCTAAAGGTTTTATAGTTTGAGCTCTTCTATTTAGGTCTTTGATTCCTTTTGAGTTCATTTTTGTGTGTGGGGCAAGATAAGGATCCAACTTCACTCTTTTGTACCCATATACAGGTTCCCCAGTACTGTTTATTGAAAAGACTGTCCTTTCTGCATTCAGTATTCTTGGCACCCTTGTCAAAAATCAGTTGACCATATGTGAGGGTTTATTTCTGTGCTTTCTATTTTTTTGCATTAGTCTATATGTCTCTCTTTTTGCCAGTATATTTGGTTACTATAACTTTGTAGTAAGTTTTGAAATCAGGAAGTATGAGTCCTTTAACTTTGTTCTTCTTTTTCAAGATTGTTGGGTCCTTTGAGATTCCATATGAATTTTAGGATGGGTTTTGTTTCTGAAAAAAACAAAACAAAACAAAAAACCACCACTGGAATCTTGACAAAGATTACTGAATGTGTAAATTGCTCTGGTAGTATATTAATTTTGCTAGAATTGTAACAAAATGCCATAAATTGCATGGCTTAAGCAACAGAAGTTTATTGTCTAACAGTTCTGGAGGCTAGAAGTCTGACATCAAGATGTTGGCAGGATTGGGTCCCTTCTGAAGGTTGTAATAAAGAGTGCTTTCCCATGCTTCTCTCTCTCTCTCTCTCTCTTTTTTTTTTTTTTTTGGTTAGCACGCTTGTACTATGGTTTTAATAGACGTACATGGACAAGTCGATATAGACAGATTTATAATTCTATACAGTCAGTCCGACATACACAGGGACGCTGTAAACAGGGGCGCAGGCCGGAGAGCGGGTGTGCAAAGTGGGCGCGGCGCGGTGGGGGGGGGGCCCTGGCCGCGCCCCGAGCTCTCCCGGCTCGATCTTTTTTTTTTTTTTAAGATTTTATTTACTTATTTGACAGACAGAGATCACAAGTAGGCAGAGAGGCAGGCAGAGAGAGGGGATGAAGCAGGCTCCCCGCTGAGCAGAGAGCCGTATGCGGGGCTCGATCCCAGGACCCTGGGATCATGACCAGAGCCGAAGGCAGAGGCTTTAACCCACTGAGCCACCCAGGCGCCCCTCCCATGCTTCTCTCTTATCTTATGGTGGGTTGCTGGCTAGTTTTGCTGCATCACTCTGCTATCTGTATTCATCTCCACATGGTATTTCTGCTCTGTATCTGTCTCTCTGTCCATATGTCCCCTTAAAGGACACTAATTTTATTGGGTTAGTGACCCACCCTGCTTCCGTATGACTTTATCATGTTGATAATTATAATTGCAATGACCCTATTCCAAATAAGATCACGTTATGGGGGTAGAGGGTTAGGACTTCAACATATAAATTTTGGATACCACAATCCAGGTTTCCAGTAAGTAGCTTAACTTACCAATATTAAGTCTTCCAGTCTATGGACATAGGACATCTTTCTACTTATTTATGTCTTTAATTTTTTCCAGCAAAGTTTTGTAGTTTTTGGGGCACCTGGGTGGCTCAGTGGGTTAAAGCCTCTGCCTTCGGCTCAGGTCATGATCCCAGGGTCCTGGGATCGAGCCCCACATCGGGCTCTCAGCTCAGCGGGGAGCCTGCTTCCCCCTCTCTCTCTGCCTGCCTCTCTGCCTACTTGTGATCTCTCTCTGTCAAATAAATAAATAAAATCTTAAAAAAAAAGTTTTGTAGTTTTTATCACACAGGTCTTTCATTTCCTTGGTTATATTTATTCCTACATATTTTATTCTTTTCATTGCTACTGTAAACAGAATTTTTTTTAATTTTTAAAAAAGATTTTATATATTTGACAGACAGATCACAAGTAGGCAGAGAGAGAGAGAGGGGAGGAAGCAGGCTCCCTGCTGAGCAGAGAGCCTGATGCGGGGCTCGATCCCAGGAACCTGAGATCATAACCTGAGCCGAAGGCAGAGGCTTTAACCCACTGAGCCACCCAGGCGCCCCCAGAATTATTTTTTAAATTTTCTTTTCAGATTGTGTATTGTTATCAATAGAAATGCAACTGATTTTTAAGTGTTGGTTTTATGGCCTGCACCACTGTTCATTTCCTTTATTAGCTTCTGATAGTTTTTCTCATGATATCTTAGGGGTTTTCTATATGTCATTATGTCATAAGCAAACAGAGATCATTTTACTTCTACCTTTACAATTTGGATTTCTTTTATTTCTTTTTCTTGCCTAGATCCTCTGACTAGAACATCCAATCCTGTGTTGGACAGAAGTGGTAAAAGAGGACATCCTTGTTTTGTTCCTGATCTTAGGGGAAAAGCTTTGTCTTTCATCATTGAATATGATATTAGCTCTGGGTTTTTCATATATGACTTGTATCAAGTTGAGGAATTTGTCTTCTATCCGTGGTTTTCTGATTATTGTTATTATTATTAGATGCTGAATTTTGCCAAATACTTTCTCTGTTTCAGCTGTAATAATTATGTGGGCTTTTCCCCCTTCATTCTATTATTGCAGTATATAACTTTTTTGTTTGTTTGTTTTTGGGGGTTTTTTTAGTATGTTTGGCACAAAATATTACATTCGTTTCAGGTGTACAGCATAGTGATTAAACAAGTCCACGTATCATACTATGCTCATCCCAGCTGTAGCTACCAGCTGTCACCAGACAATGCTGTTACAACCCCACTGAATATATTCCCTATCCTACAGGTTTTAGTCCCATGACTTATTCATTCCATAACTGGAAGCCTGTATCTCCCACTCACCCTCACCAGTTTTGCCCATCCCCCCCTCCCTTCTGGCACCCAACCATTTGTTCTCTATATTTATAAGTCTTATTCCACTTTTAGTTTGTTTATTCATTTCTTTTGCTTTTTAGATTCCACATATAAGTGAAATCATATGGTATTTGTCTCTCTCTGAATTGTTTCACTTAGCGTAATACCCTCTAGATCCATCCATGTTGTCACAAATGGCAAGATCTCATCCTTTTTATGGCTGAGTGATATTCCATCATATATATGATGGAAAAAATATATATGTATATATGTATTCATATCTTGGCTATTGTAAATAATAATGCCATATACATAAGGGGTGCATGCATCTTTTTGAATTAGTATCTTTGTTTTCTTTGGGTAAGTACCCAGTAGTGGAATTACTACAGTAATGTGGTGTATAACTTTGATTGATTTTGGTATGTTGAACCAATATTGCACTCCTGGAATAAATCCCTCTTGATTATTTTAATATGTTAGTGAATTTATCAACCACTACGTTTTACTGTATCTCATTTTGCTATAGTACCTTAATCCTTTCCTTGCCAATATCTTAGCAAACAGATCATTCTCTTGTTATACAAATTGTTCTATAATGTAATAAACCATTAAACACCACCCAGTTCCATTATGTGAAGGAAATAATATAACTCTGGTAATAATACTCAATAAAACACCAGAAAGGGTAAACTATGGAATGTCTCTGTGCATACAAGGCATGGATTATCTCATTTCCAATTATTAACTACTTAGGAAGCATTTATTGAACTTCTAGTGGGTTTCAGGCACTGTCAAAGTTATTCTGAAGATGTTTACAAGTATGAAAGGGGAAACAAATAAATTGCTACCTACCATAGAGTTCAGTACAGTAGTATGATAGAAATGTCCATCAGTGCTACGTAATTACATTAGAGGGTATTTTCCTGAAAAAGAGGATGAAGTTAGCCTTGAAAAAATTGTGTTACTCTTAAACTGCCTTGAATGATGGGTCCTGGAGTTAGCCAGGAAAAAGAAAAGTTTCATACAGAAGGACTGTCTAGAAAGTGACACTGTGAAAAAGCATAATGATTGGAAAACTACAAAGATTTCCAAATGGGAGATCTGTACAAGAAAGTGTTAGAAAATGACATTTTTGAGATAGGTGGGGCCCAGTTCATAAAGCATTTTGTGGGTTTGGTTAAGGAGTCTGAGTGTATTTTTTTAAGACCCCAGGAACCACTGAAAGATTGTAGAGCCGCATGAGCAAATTTTTATTTTAGGAAGATCATCCTAACGAAGTGTGGACTATGATTTGAAGGGTGGGAGGGGAAGGGAGGGAGAGGAGACTGAAGGCAGAAGGACAGGAAGTGACTGTGTTAATCCCGGCCAGAAGTGATGAGGGTCTGTACTTGAGCGTCCGCAGTGGGATGGGAGGAGAGAGACACATTTCAGAAGTGCTTCGTATAGAGAATGAGAGGCTGTTGTTGATCAAGTAGGACTGTAAGGATGGGTTGTTGGAAACTGAATTAGTTGGGGTGTGAAGTTTGAAGGGCAACGATCAGAGAATCAATAGAAGACAGCAACGAGAAGGAGTCAGTAGTGGTTGTCCTGAAGGAATGAAGCTTCATGAAGTAGTAGTTCTTAACAGGGTAGAGCAAAGAAGCTCTCAGGCAAGCCTAGCATGTGGGGCGTCTCGGAAGACATTGCGTTGCCTGGTCTCTTCAAACTAATTTCATGGTGGGAAGGAGAGGAATTTAGGGAAGGATGGGGGGACTGTTTCACTTTGGAGGAGACCAAAATGAATAGATAGATAGATAGATAGATAGATAAACCAAAGCCAAAAACCAAATGTGGTACACAAACTTTGATTAGAGTTTAGGTTGAAAAATCTCTTAAGTGACAATTATGATACAGTTGGAGAAGTTTGAAAATGGAATAATTGTTAGATCTTAGTGAATTTTTGTTAACTTTAGAGAATGTCACAGTTATACTGGGGATATGTAAGAGAATATTCTTATTTTTAGGAGATGCATGCTGAAGCATTTAGGGACGAAGTATTGTAATGTTTACTATTTATTTAGGGACAGAGACAGAAGAAGTTTTACCAAATGGCAACATATTAACAATAGTTCAGTGGCGGTGCTGGGCATAGAGCTGTTTACAGTACTAAGCTTTCAACTTTTGTGTTTTTTTTTAAGTTTTTATTTTAATTCCAGTTAGTTAACGTACAGTGTTATATTAGTTTCAGGAGTACAGTATAGTGATTCTCCACTTCCACACATCACCTGGTGTTCATCACAACAGGTGCACTCCTGAATCTCCATCACCTGCTTCACCCATCCCCCTACCTCAAGCCTGCGTTTTTCTCAACGTTTGAAATTTTTCTTAATTAAAAGACTTGGAAAAAATATGACAAGCTAGGAGTAGGGGACTGTGAGCAGCAATGGGGAGCAAAATGTTGTTAATATTCTTTAAATCCCTGAGATAGTTGATGGGGAGAATGAGTGGTACATTCTTAAGTCCTTAGGGTAGCGATTCTCAACCTTTGTCACCTCCAAACAGGAGCATGGAAAATAATATTTGTATGGCGCCCTGGGGTAACAACTGAGGCATCCACATGGGGCTTAATGAAAAAAAATCATTGCATTTCCTGTATGATTTTTATTTTATTTTAAATTTTTTAAGGTTTTATTTATTTATTTGAGAGAGCACACGAGCATGGGAAGGAAGAGGGAGAAGCAGGCTCCCCACTGAGCAGGGAGCCCGACGTGGGGCTCAGTTCCAGGACCCCAGGATCATGACCTGAGCCAAAGGCAGACACTTAACTGATTAGCCACTCAGGTGCCCTTCCTGTATGATTTTTAGAAGAAAATAAAATAGTATTAGGAAATTTGTAAGTGATGAATTTATATATATATAAAAGTTCCAAATGTATTTAAAAATTTGTAACGAAGAACTCTAAGTGTGGGGCTTGAATTCAGGACCCAGAGATCAAGAATTACCTGCTCTACCAACTGAACCAGCCAGGAGCCCCCCAGAATATTGTTTAATATCAGATTTTATGCTTCAGTTTTTGAGTCTACCACCAATGAGAAGTTTTGTTCATACAAAAGTATAACTTTTGTATATTCTCAACTATTAAACTATTAAAACTGTTCTCAACTATTAAAAAATAATAACAGTTGAAATTATATTTAAATGGGGGCTCCTGGGTGGCTCAGTCAGTTAAGTGTCTGCCTTCGGCTCAGGTCGTGATCCCAGGGTCCTGGGAATGAGCCCCACATCAGGCTCCCTGTCCGGCGGGAAGTCTGCTTCTCCCTCTCCCACTCCCCCTGCTTGTGTTCCCTCTCTTGCTGTCTGTCTTTCTCAAATAAATAAAATCTTAAAAAAAGAAATTACAGAATCTAAAAATGTATCCTTTAATTGACAGATACAATATAGAAAATTTTGTAATAATGCAAGTTGTTTTCTAACTCGTTTGAACTTTCTCCTATCAATTTATTTCAAAGTAAGGATGAAGATTTAATTTCTAAAACAGGTATGTGTTGTTAGAGGCATGTAGCAAATTACTAAAAGAGCACGTCAGCTGCAGAGGGACAGAAGTAGACTATTTATGTGAAGATAAAGATTTGGGGCTGCTCCCTAGAGCCATGACACCCTTCAGTCCCTGATCACACACGGGGTTGCACAGTATGCTCCTTGGGCAACTGGAACATGAGCTTCTCCAGCAGCCCTCTGGTCCTTTGTCCTTGGTGGACAGCGGTGCATTTGGTATATGGCTCCGATGGGAGCCCATGTGGTAGATCACCTTCTTGGCAATGTGGGGCAGTGGGCGTCTGATGGCGTGTGTGGTGCTTGCCACCTGTGCAGACCAAGGGCCATGCCGTCAGATCCTGCGCTCCTCTAAGCCTCCTTCTGGGAAGCCTTGAAATAGATACTCTCAGCTACGTGACCTCATCCGGCCACAGTGAAAGATGAGAGGATCAGTATTTTTGGGGCCCCTGTCATCCATTCACATCTTGCTAATGTCCAGTAGGTGAGGATTCCTGATTAGGGAAGTCCCAGATTTCAATTAAGGCATAAATTATTCCTGGCAGATGGTAACTGGAAAAAGGAGATTGTATGATCGAGTGCATTTGGGAAATGCTGTGTCAAGTGAAGAGGTATCTTTGCTGTAGGACATCCTGAAGACTTCAGTGCGAGAGCACACATTGCAAGTGTGTTCAAAGTTGCCCAGAAATGTTAATCATTGGAGTCTTTTATCGAGAAGCCTCTTGAGGAATGGGTGTGAGACAGAGCACACTGCACAAAATGTAGAAAATTCCGGAGAGGGTGGTGAAATTAGTGCCTGTTCTTTTTTTTTAAAGATTTTATTTTATTTATTTGACAGAGAGAGATCACAAGTAGGCAGAGAGGCAGGCAGAGAGAGAGAGGGAAGCAGACTCCCTGCTGAGCAGAGAGCCCGATTCGGGGCTCGATCCCAGGACCCTGAGATCATGACCTGAGCCGAAAGGCAGCAGCTTAACCCACTGAGCCACCCAGGCGCCCCTAGTGCCTGTTCTTAATATGCAAAGTTAGATGGAGAAGGAAGGACGCTGCCTTCACTTGTGATACATGTTTTGGGACACAAGTCAGCACAAGGTTTGCTGGCCAAAGACTGGTGCTCGAATCTATTTAGTAGCAATAATTTTTTAAAAACCAAAAATTATCATTACCACTTTATGCATTGACGTGACTTTGGTAGTCAGTGCTATAAGTCATGAAGAGGAAATAAAAAGTATAAATTTTGGAAGGAAGAGACAAAATGTGTTATCAGGAAATGTAAGTTGACTACGAAGCAATTATTTTTTTTAAAGGTCTTATTTATTTATTTATTTGTTGGAGAGAGAGAGATCACAAGTAGGCAGAGAGGCAGGCAGAGGGGGAGGGGGAATCAGGTTCCCTGTTGAGCAGAGAGCCCAGGACCCTGGGATCATAACCTGATCCGAAGGCAGAGGCTTAATCCACTGAGCCACCCAGGCGCCCAAGAGTAAAATGTATTTTTTAAACTTTAGGAAAAAATATAATTGAGTTTTCACCAAATCTCCAGGAAAAGGATGATTTGCTCCCTCCTCCTTAGTCCTTTCAAAGTGTAAATTCTTTTCCTTTTCATTTTCCTCTCCTTTCTTTCTAAATGTAATTGAAATGTTTTCTTCACACCCTTTGAACTGTCTTGCATACCCACTGGGGCGCGTGTATCTTTTATTTAGATGCAGATTAAAAGTTAGAATAATTCGCTTCCAAAGAATTTTTGGATAGTATGAAAATCAATTGTACTTGACTTAGGGATGTGACACCAGTACAATATAGAGCAGATTTTACACAAGAGCTGTGTTCGGGTGTGGGGTAGGCTGCCCGCGGCGGGTAGTGAGTGGGGGGCTCTCTGTGGCGCCGAGCTCATCTGTTGAAAACTAGAGAGCCACACATCGTGCATGTTGTAGGAAGAATTCACAACTCCGATCAGGAGTTGGACTGAACCTCCAGCATTCCTCCTGAGCTTCTAACCCAGGAACAGATAGGGCGAGGTATGAGGGCAAGTGTGTGCAGCTTCTGTGCCCTCTCTGGGTGGGCCGCTGTCCCAGGACCTCCACATGGAAGGTCCACAAAAGGTAAGTTTCAGAAAGTTGAAGGATAAGAAGAAAACTCCTTGATGTGACTACCTAAAAATAAGAGATAATATACTTTTTAAATGACCTTAAAATTAAACAACGTCATGATTTAAAAAACCCTCCACAAAGTAGGTTTAGAGGGAACATAACTCCACATCATCTGTGCAAAACCACTGCTAATATCCTAAATGGGGGAAAACTGAGGGCTTTTCCTGTATGGTCAGGAGCAAGACAGGTATGTCCACTCTCACCACTATTGTTTGATACAGAACTGGAAGTCCTAGCCACAGCAATCAGATAGCAAAAAGAAAGAAAGGTGTCCAAATCAGAAAGGAAGAAGGGAAACATTCCCTATTTGCAGGTGACATGATACGCTATGTAGAAAACCCAAATGACTCCACCCAAAAACTGCTAAAACTGATAAATTCAGTAAAGTCGCCGGACACAAAATCAATGTGCAGAAATCTGTTGCATTTCTATACACCAATAAGGAAGCAGCAGAAAGAGAAATTAAGAAAACAATCGCATTTACCGTGCACCCAAACCAGTAAGATACCCAGGACTAACCAAAGAGGTGAAAAATCTCTACTCTGAAAACTATAAAACACTGACGAAAGAAATTGAAGGTGGCACAAAGAAATGAAAAGACGTTCTATACTCACGGATTGGAAGAACAAATACTGTGAAAGTGTCTTTACTGCCCAAAGCAATCTACACCTTTAATGCAATCCTTATGAAAATACCAACAACATTTTTTCACGCAGCTAGAACAAACGGTCCTAAACTTAGTATGGAACCACAAAAGACCAAGAATAGCCAAAACAATCTTGAAAAGGAAAAGCAAAGCTGGAGGCATCACAATTCTGGACTAGGAGTCATACTACCAAGTTGTGGTGATGAAAACAGAATGGTACTCGCACAAACACAGACACATAGATCAATGGAACAGAATAGAAAACCCAGATATGAACCCACAACTGTAAGGTCAATTAGTCTTCAGCAAAGCAGGAAAGAATATCCAGTGGGAAAAGACAAATGGTGTTGGGGAAACTGGACCACTTTCTCATGCAAAAAAAAAAAAAAAATTGAAATGGATTAAAGACCCAAATGTGAGGCCTGAAAACCAGAAGAATCCCAGAGGAGGATACAGGCAGTAACCTCTTTGACATTGGTTGTAGCAACTTCTTTCTAGATAGGTCTCCTGAGGCAAAGGAAACAAAAGCAAAAATAAACTATTGGGACGTCATCAAAATAAAAAGCTTCTGCCCAGAGAAAGAAACAATCAACGGAACTAAGAGGCAGCCTACGGAATGGGAGAAGATATTTGCAAATGACAAATAATTTCACTCTTATGTGGAACTTAAGAAATAAAATAAACAAAAAACGGAAAATTAAAAAAAAAAAAAAAAGCCAAACCAAGAAACAGACTCTTTTTTCTTTTTTTAATAAGATTTTTTTTTTAATTTATTTGAGAGAGAGACAGTGAGAGAGAGCATGAGCGAGGAGAAGGTCAGAGAGAGAAGCAGGCTCGCCGTGGAGCTGGGAGCCCGATGCGGGACTCGATCCCTGGACTCCAGGATCATGACCTGAGCTGAAGGCAGTCGTCCAACCAACTGAGCCACCCAGGCGTCCCAGACTCTTAACTATAGGGAACAAACTGTTACCCGAGGGGAGGTGGGGTGGGGGATGAGGAAACAGGTGATGGGATTACGGAGGACACCTGTCACAATGAGCACTGGGTGTCGTGTGACAATGTCGAATCACTATATTGTATTCCTGAAGCTAATTTATCACACTGCATATTAACTGACTGGAATTTGAGTAAACACTTAAAAAATAAATAAAATGACCTTTAGTTTAAAAAGCAGACATCAGCTTTGTGTGCTGGCCGTGTTAAAACCAGTGAGATTTTCCCAAGACAGTATTACGACTAGTTAGAACTTCCCCAATACCCTACACAAATTCTACTATATTCAACTCATTGTATTTCAGTGAGATAGTAAGACAAACTCACAAAGATGAAGGGCAAGATTGTGCACTAAAGAATAATTATAACAGTGGAAAATTGGAGACAACGGAAATGTCTACAATTAGAGGGTTGGCTAAGTAAATTATGGTAAAACTCTATAATGAAATACCAAGAAGTCACTAAAAATGGTACTGTGATCGACATTCTTTTGAGAATGAAAAATGCTCCCAATTTACTGTTGAATGAAAATTAGATTAGGAGACAACAGTAAGTAGCTAACCCTGCATGGTAGGATTCAAAGTGGTTTTTACTTAATCTAAACTCTTCCTACATATCCTTTTATTTTTTCTCCAGTAATCATTTATTATATTGGTGATCAGCAAGGATATGAAACTGGTTTTATTAAAAAAGAAAAAAAAGAAATGCAAACAACTGATTTGAAAAATTGTTTGCAGTAATTATAACACGGGGTTAAGTCATTATTTAAAGAGCACATACATCAGGGCGCCTGGGTGGCTCGGTCATTAAGCGCCTGCCTTTGGCTCAGGTTATGATCCCAGCGTCATGGGATCGAGCTCCACATCCAGCTTCCTGCTCAGTGGGAAGCCTAATTCTCCCTCTCCCACTTCTCCTGCTTGTAATCCCTCTTTCACTGTCTCTCTTTCTCTCAAATAAATAAATAAAATCTTAAAAAAAAAATAAAGAACACATGCAAACTGCTAAGAAAAAAATGGAAGATCCTAGTAGGAGTGAGCAGAGAGCAAGAACAGGTAGCTCACATGGTAGAAAGCAGACATCACGTACAAGCGTTTGGATCCTCATTCAGAGTCACTTGTAATCAAGGAAGTATAAATTTAAATAATGAGATAAGTTATTTTTTTGCTTATTAAATTAGCAACAGTGGTTCAATGCCATATATATATTTTAAATTTATTTGACAGACAGAGATCACAAGTAGGCAGAGAGGCAGGCAGAGAGAGAGGGAGGGAAAGCAAACTCCCTGCTGAGCAGAGAGCCCGATGTGGGACTCCATCTCAGGACTCTGGGATCATGACCTGGAGCCGAAGGCAGAGGCTTTAACCCACTGAGCCACCCAGGTGCCCCTGCCATATTTTTAATGATAAAAATTAATATCAATAAATTGTGGTATATCCCTTTGGTGCTGTTAAAAATTGAAGGTTATGTAGGTTATGTTGTAGCCTGGAAGAGTATAACATTTGAGTGAAGAGATGAAGAGTTAAGGTTTTTAAACTAATGAGTACTAGCAGTTATGTAGTGGTGGTGTGTGTGGGGGGATAGAGTGTGGGAGAGAACAGGATTCCTCCAGTGAGAAAGATCCCGTTCAGTCTAGTTCTGCTGCTTGGCAACTCTGCTCTGAGCTTTATTCTTTTTTTTTTTTTCAAAGATTTTATTTTATTTATTTGACAGACAAAGGTCACAGGTAGGCAGAGAGGCAGGCAGAGAGAGAGGAGGAAGCAGGCTCCCTGCCGAGCAGAGAGCTCAATGCGAGGCTCGATCCCAGGGCCCCGAGACCACGACCTGATCCGAGGGCAGAGGCCCAACCCACTGAGCCACCCAGGCGCCCCTGAGCTTTATTCTTTATTTGTTTTCTTTTATTTGTGTTTTTTGAGAGAGCGAGAGCCTGAGTGAGGGGAGGGTCAGAGGAAGAGGGAGATAGAGAATCCCAAAGAGGCTCCATGCACAGTGTGCAGAGCTCGAAGGAGGGCTCGATCCCACGACCCCAAAATCGTGAGCCAACCTGACATCAAGAGTCCGATGCTCAACCGACTGAGCCACCCAGGCACCCCAGACCTCTGTGAACTTTGACTGATACATACCTTTCTGGTTATAAATGTAGATACAGCATCTGGCACAGAACCTGGCACGTAATGTTTCATTCAGTAAGGTTTCGTTGAGTGAATGAGTGGTAGCTCCTAAGTGATACATATAAAAGGTTGTGTATGAAGAAAGATTGGAGGAAAATACAGCCAAGTGATTAGTGGTTCTGTTAGGGTAATGGGAATATGAATAAGCTTTTCCCATTTT
Organism: Lutra lutra; assembly: GCF_902655055.1. NCBI lineage: Eukaryota > Metazoa > Chordata > Mammalia > Carnivora > Mustelidae > Lutra > Lutra lutra. The sequence continues at coordinate 10,163,324 of NC_062292.1, forward strand.
CTACAATTTGATGGTATTATATTTATAATCAAAATGAGTATATGAACTTAATCTCTTCCTTTTTGGGTGTCCTATGTTACTATTTGAAAAATAAATTTTAAGACTTGATTGCATTATTTTTCCTTTTATTCCACTCAGCCAAACACCTTGGAGTCAACCTCAAGTGCTTTCTTTTCCTCTGCATCTAACATCAAACCTATCAGCAAGTCTTGTCGGCTCTGCCCTTTAGATTATATCCAGAATCCTATCATTTCTCACTATCTCCAACTGCTTCCATCGTCGTCCCTGCCACCTTTCGACTCTCCCTAGAACACCACAGTTTCTGGTCTCTCCTTCCACCCTTGTCCCTTTCTGGGATATTCTTAAGATTACAGCTGAGGTGACTATAAAAGCCAGGCCATGTCACGTCATTGCCTAGAACCCTCCAGAGGTTCATCCTCTCATTTAAAGTAAACGACAGAACCTTTAAAGCACTATATAGAGACCATGTAGAACCTGTCCTCTACCCCCAAATTCACACCTCTCTGACCTTATTTCCTACCATTCTGCCTCTGCTGTTCTATTTGGCTAAAAACTCCTGCAGATATTCATAAAGCTGGCTGTTTCCCAGGTGCAAAAGTCACCTTATTACTAAGGAGGTTTTCCAACACCAACCCCCCCCCCACCCCTTTCTCAAGACCCCACCCCCCCAGACTCTGTGTACCTTACCTGCTTTATTTTTTCCAGCACCATTTGACTGACAGTGTGTTTTTACCAAATATGTATAAGCTTATGTATCTCCCCCAATAAAAACAGCTCCGTGGAGGTAGGCATTTTTGCCTGTTTTGTTCCTTGCTGTAATGTTAGCACTTAGAATAATGTCTAGCACCTAGTAGAGACTCAATAAATATTTATTGACTAAATGACTTTTTAGTTTCTTTCTTTTCTTTCTTTTTTTTTTTTTTTTTGAAGATTTTTATTTGACCAAGAGACACAGCAAGAGAGGAAACACAAGCAAGGGGAATAGGAGAGGGAGAAGCAGGCTTCCCACTGAATGCGGAGCCTGATCCAGGGCTCAGGCCTAGGACCCTGGGATCATGAGCTGAGTCAAAGGCAGATGCTTAATGACTGAGCCACCCAGGCTCCTCTTTGTAGTTGTTTCTCATAAGTAAATCTTACTCTCAAAACTAGTTTGAAAGCCTTTTGAGAGACTGTCTCGTGTTACATTTGCCTGCCTCCTACCCCCAAGGTCAGCCGTCCTTAAGTGCACGGGCAGGCACACCTGTGAGCCACAACCTATCCATAGAGCTGGATTCCTTCTGCCTCTTGGGCTGGGACTCTGTCCAGACTGCTTGAGACAGAAGATAGGCTGTGTTGGAAAGCATTCTGTGTCTTGATCCACGTGGTGGCCCCAGGACTATGGACGTTGTGTACTCAAGAGCAGTGCGCCTCTGGTACTGTGTTGTGTGTGTCTTGTGCCTCGGGAAATGAATGTTCATCCATTCCTAGCTTAGTGGTTGAAATTTTTGTTTTTGTATTCAAAGGTAAAGTAAACACTTTTTATTACTTTGTCTTTTGCAGAGCTAGTCGTAGCAGAATATCACAGAAAAATCAAGGAGGCTTTTGAAGTGTTTGACCACGAGGCGAATAATACAGTGGATGTGAGGTTTGGCAATGTTTTCTTTGTCCTAATTCTAAATTATTGATACAACTCCTACAGTAGAAGAGGCCTCCTGTCTTTTTTTTTTTCAGTCCTTGGATTTATTATGCTATCTATCTATCTTTGATTTGAGAGAGACTGTGGGGGGTAGGGGTGGAGGGAGAGAATCTTCAAGCAGACTCCCTGCTGAGTGCAGTGCCCAGTGTGGGGCTCCATCCCTCAACCCATGAGATCATGACCTGAGCCGAAACCAAGAGTTGGACTCTGAACCAATGGAGCCACCCAGGCACACCACTTATTATGCTATTTAAATTTTTTATTTTCCGTGCTCTGTGAAAGGTCTTTACTAACTATTCTTCAGATCAATCCTGTTTCTTATTCTTTATAGTCTGGGAAAAGAATATCCACATTGCCCACTTCAACCATAGGCTGTCAGTTTTGCGGGGGAGGTAGACTCCGCTGGAGCATTAGTGCTAGAGACTGAGCTGGTGCTCAGTAAATAATTGTTGACTGAATGAACAGAATTTGCTTTTAAAATAAATAAGTATAGGGGCGCCTGGGTGGCTCAGTGGGTTAAGCCGCTGCCTTCGGCTCAGGTCATGATCCCAGGTCCTGGGTTCAAGCCCCACATCGGGCTTTCTGCTCAGCAGGGAGCCTGCTTCCTCCTCACTCTCTGCCTGCCTCTCTGCCTACTTGTGATTTCTCTCTGTCAAATAAATAAATAAAATCTTAAAAAAAAAAAATAAAATAAATAAGTATAAAAAAAAATAAAATAAATAAGTATAGGGCACCTGGTGGAGCAGTCTGTTGAGCCTCGGACTCTTGGTTTCAACTCAGGTTGTGATCTCAGGGTTGTGAGATCGAGCCCTGCACTGGGCTCGGCACTTAAGAGATTCTCTCCTTCTCCCTCTGCCCCTCCTGCTTGTGTGCTCTCTCGCTCTCTCTCTCTCTCAAATAAATAAACAAATCTTTAAAAGATAAAATAACTAAGTATGTATTATCAAGCTGTGAATTAGAAAGATTAATAATGCTTTAACGATGATGTGCTCCCCAAATAAAATAACAAAAAAGAACCCAAACAAAGGAACATAAGAGATGAGAGAGCCATGAATACTGGTAGGTCAGGAACAAAGGAGACGGAACCAGACCAGAGAGACCAGAGACCAGAGAGAAAAAAAAAAAAAAGGCAGAGGGAGACTATCCGGGAGAACAAAGAAGTTGTAGGGTCCACGCCGCGCACGTCACAGAGCAGCCGTGAAGCCCCTCTTCCAGGAGAGCGAGCGCAATGGTCCCATCCGGCAGGCCCGCGGCCACCGCACACAGCGGCCAGCCCGGCTGCGGGAAGGGACAGGGAAGGAACAGTCAGAGGCTTACGAGCAGGTGCCCTCACTTCTAGGACTAGGCAAGGCTCCAAGTGCTTTAACCCTAGCTACGCTGGAGGATGTTATTTTATTTGCGACAGGTTGTCACTACACATGTTTCGTTTCTTACATCTGGAGGCACCAGGTATGACTGCAGGAGAGGAGACGGAGAGGTGCAGTCCACTTCATTCTTTGTACTAGCGCCTTACGAAGCTGAGTTTTGTACCTCGCCTGTGTTTATGGGCCTTACAACAGGGGGTGAGGCTGAGAATTACCTTCTAGAACCGTCGCCGTAGTCAGCCCTGTATGAGCCTTGGCTCAGCTGTTGCCTCGGACAAGTGCGGGTCACGTGCTGGGCCCCAGGTGCTCGGGCCACAGCGCAGGCTGCCTGAGTGACCCCGGAGTGGGAGCATCCTAGGAGGAGAATGACCCGGTCGGGCGGCGGCGGCGGTGGCGGTGATAGGGTCTGGGATGGGGTGGGGAGCCTGCGACATACGTGACCGAATCCCCGGATGGCCTTTGCCGCAGACCCTCGCTGAAGCCGCAGGGTTCTCCTGGGGGCAGGGAGAGAGGGATTGTGCGAGAGGTCAGGGAAAGCCGGAGGGAGAGCCGGAGAGCTGTCAGGAGAGAGGAGGGGAGCCGAGAAGGGAAGCCCGCGTTTACTCACGGCTTGCTGCCCGACGGAGGACCCGTCGCTGGGGCAGGAGCTCACGTCCATGACCTCATCTTCGTCTTTTTATTTGTGTGCTAAGAGTTGGCATCTCCAGTGTCTGGAAACATAGAAAAGGTTTGCTCAAGGTCCTATCAAGATTTTAAAATTCTAGGTCTCTGCCTGCTCCCTCCTCACCCACCTCCACCCCTCACCCTTCGCAGGAGGCCCCCCTGGACCTGTCTCAGGCCTTTGGGCCTCCTGACAGAAGCAGTGAAAAGAAAGCCTCCCAACTCTCTTAGAGCACTGATGCCAGGTCTTTTTTGGGTAAAAGGGCTAATTTAGGAAAAACAGACATGCTTATGGGATGCATCTTTCTCCCATTCAAAATTCAAAAATTTACCTGCGGCCCCAAGGGTAAGTATGTATTTTTACAATGTAAATGGTCTACTTCATTATGTAAAGAAGGTTACAAAGACAATTGGCATTATTTTTCTCACTCAACGATTATTGCTATGCCTATTTGAATAGTAGCAAGAGGGATGGATGTAGCTTCCTAATCTTTATTCCTTCTGTTAATTTGCATAGCGCTCTGAAGTTCATCACGAGTGTTCTCATGCAGCTGGTGTCATTACCACGCGCCCTGTATGGGACAGAGAAGCCAAGTGACTTGCCCAAGAGGGCACAAGGGCTGAGCAGCAGAGGCGATGCTCAGAGTAGTTCCCTCTGTTTGGGCAGCTGCCCGGTGGCCCCAGACGAGACCCTGGGAACGCAGGGATGAATGAGATCTGGTCCTGCCTTCCCCGCTGGCCACTCCTTATTGTAAAAACAGTTAATCCAGCTAGAATTTATTTTGGCACGTGATTAAAAGTGAAAGTCTAAATATAGACTTTCCTCCCCCCCAAATTGCTAAAGTTTATTTTATTTACATCATGAATGTTACACCTACTTTATAATATGCTGCATTTTCTATAACTGAATCTAACTTGAGCTGTGTATTCTAATCTATGGCTTTACCTTTCGGTCTACTATTAGGTCAGTCCAATCCTAATTGTTTTTTTTTTTTTTAAGATTTTATTTATTTATTCGACAGACAAAGATCACAAGTAGGCAAAGAAGCAGGCAGAGGGCGGGGGGAAGCAGGCCCCCTGCTGAGCAGAGAGCCCGATGCGGGGCTCCATCCCAGGACCCTGGGATCATGACCTGAGCTGAAGGCAGAGGCTTTAACCCACTGAGCCACCCAGGCACCCCAATCCTAATTGTTATAAATTTAAAATGTGCTCCAATATCTGATAGAACTGGGCTCTTTATTACTCTTCTTTTTAAATATTTTTAATTAATTGAAAAAAATTTAATTGAAAAAAAAAACAAGACATGGAAATAACCCAGTTGTTCATCAATGGATGAATGGATTAAGAAGTTGTGATATACAGATATAGATATGTGTATCTCTATCACATAATGGAATGTTATTCAGTCGTAAAAATGAGGAAATCCTGCTGTTTGTGACAACATGGTTCAGTCCTGAGGGCTATGCTACGTGAAATAAATCAGAGAAAGACAAACACCCTGTGATTTCACGTATATGTGGAATCTAAACACAGACAATGAAAAAAACGAACTCGGAAGAAGAGATCAGACTTGGGGTTACTCAGGTGCGGAGGGTGGGAAGGAGGTACTTGGAGGAGGAATGCGAGGAGCCTGGTTGAAAGGAACGAATGTTCAGTTATGAGCCGAGAACTAGGGATGTGCTGTGAAACGGGAAGACTACAGCTAATGGTGCCGTATGGGCTCCAGGGAAGCTGGGAGGAAAGTAAATCCTAAGAGTTCTCAGCACGAGGAGACCTTTTCTTTCCTTTTTTAGTGTGTGTGTGTGTGTGTGTGTGTGTGAAGATATGTCGGTTGAACCTCTTGTGGTCATCATGTCCCAACAGCGATAAATCAGACCGTCATGCTGTATGGCCTTCAACTTACACAGCGATTGATACATGGCAATTTTTTTCTTAAGAAAACTGGGGGGAGAAAAAGAACCGAAGGCAGAATTCTACGTAAAGAGCGGTGTCAAGAAGCAAATGGAGTGAGAGTCCAGAGACAGAGATAATGACTTGGTTTGGGCAGGAGAGAGCTGTTCCTGGAGAAGCTTCTAGCACATTTGGCTGTGTCTTCCCTACCCTGTAGGTATGGCGCCATTTTCCTTGTAGGACAGACCCGGGCCCCCCTTACAGATGAGTTTTGTGGCTGTTATTCTCCCTTCTCCCTACCTCTGCTTTGCATAAATTGAAAGATTGAATTTGAAACTGTACCGCTATGTAAAACATCACAAAATGGGTCCCTGTGGCTGTCCTCCTGGCTCTGAGAGCCAACCCTGGGATCCAGAATCAGACTGCCTGGGCTCCACTCCTGGTTCTCTGAGTAACTTACTTTTCTCCTTTACCTCATAGAAAGGACCCTTTCAGGGGTCTGGGAAGTCAAAACTATTTTTATAATAAATCTAAGTCAGTATTTGCTATTTTCATTCTCGTTTTTTCACAAGTATACATTGGAGTATTTGAAAAGCTACATGATGTGTGATATCCCAACAGATTGGATGCCGAACCTGATAGGAGAATCCAGCTGTCTTCTGCTAAGCCAGACATTACAGAGATTTGCAAACATGTAAAATGGTGCCATTCCTCTAATTAAATTTGTTCTTGTGGAAACTACAGTTATTTTTCATAAAATTATGTTATTAACATACACTTGTAATGAATTTATTTATTGTTATTTCTAAATGAAAAATTTAAATATTTAAAAAAGATTTCTAAGTGAATATTTTAAAATTTTTTGAGTTCTAATATGGCAAATACAGATAAATACAACTCACAGAAGGAAAGGCTTTCTGAGGATCTCTATCATGTTTAAGACTGCAAAAGGAGTTCCGAGGCCCCAAAATATGAGAACCAGTGTTGTCAGTGGACATTTTTAAAGCTCTTAGAACAATATCAGCTCAGAAAAAACTAGCTTGGGATTTAAAACTTAGAACAAAGTAGGTATTATTATTAGTAGTAGTAGTACACTTTATATTCTTGAAGTAAACAATTTAGAGTTGTTTTTCCTCTATTTTCTCTGGATTAGTAATTATACGTAACAAGCCTCTCATAAGAATTTTTTACATAGGGGCGCCTGGTTGGCTCAGTGGGTTAAAGCCTCTGCCTTCCACTCAGGTTATGATCCCGGGGTTATCAAGCCCCACATCGGGCTCTCTACTCAGCAGGGAGCCTGCTTCCCCCTCACTCTCTGCCTGCCTCTCTGCCTTCCTGTGACCTCTCTCTGTCAAATTAATAAATAAAATCTTTAAAAAAAAGAATTGTTTACATATTTGTGTGCATTCTATTTTGATCTTTTAATTTTTGAAGCAGTTCATTTTCCTTGTTGAATAGTGTTTGCAAGTTGGCACCTTGAAAAACATCGAGGCAGGTTTTTAAAAAAATAACACTAACTGGGGGCATTTTAGTGTTGCCTCATATAAAACCTAGAACATAATACATTTTGACTTACGTACATTTTCCTGCTCTGTATTGAGATTTCAATCAATAAGGCTGATTGAAAATGAAGTTTTTGAATAGATAACATATAGACCCAGGATAAGATCCTTAAGGTACAAAAAGTAGTGTTGGATACATCTTTTTACCTCTAACTCATGGCTATCCAGTTCCTCTGTTTTCTTTTTAAGATTTTAGTTGTTTATTTATTTATTTGAGAGAGAGAACATGTGTACAAGTGGGGGAAAGGCATGAGGGGAAGAGAGAGGAACAAACAGACTCCGTGCTGAGTGTAGAACCTGACGTGAGCTCCCTCTCAGGACCCTAAGATCATGACCTGAGCTGAAACCAAGACCAGACGCTTAACTGACTGAGCCACATAGGCGGCTATCCTCTTTTTAAAGGCAAGAGTTGTTACGGGGTTTTTCCAGAGAAAGTCCATGCAAATACGTGTGTGTGTGTGTGTGTGTGTGTGTGTGTTTTATTGTGGTAAGTATATACAACATAAAATTTAACATCTTAGCCATTTTTAAGTGTATAGTTTAGTGACGTTAAGTATATTGACTTTACTACCATCCATCTCCATATTTTTGCTGAAGTTACTATATTGACAGGGTGTTCTCTGACTTCATTTTATGAGTGTGCCTGTGTCCCTACGATCTTAAACAAAGTTTATTATCAACCTCTAGGATTTTTGCTAATGTGTTATGTGAAAAATAGAAACTCAGTGTTAATTTTCATTTCTCTAATTATGGAAATCTTTCTGTATGTGTAAAAGTGATTTGTATTTCCTTTTGTTTGAACTGACAGTTCATGGCCTTTCCCATTTTTTTATTGAATTGTCTACCTTTTTATATATTAAAGATCTTAGCCATAGCGCGTGAAATATATGCCACCTGTCTTTTGACTACTTTTACTTTCCGGTGTTCAGAAACTTTAAAAAGATGGTTAAATTACACACCGTTTGAGTATGAATTTGGAAACAAACAAAAGTCATCAGAGTGATTTTAATAGAATCAATTTAAGTTAACCTGAATAAAGCAAGTATGGTAAAAAAGAAAAAAAAAAAAACACAACATTCCACAAAGAATGTCTCTAAAGTAAAGAAGTGATTTAATTTTTCCATGTAGATGATGAATTTAATTTGAATGCCACTCAAATCTGAATCACAAACCAATCTAGTTTCTTGTAATATATGTTCTTTCATCTTTGACTCTCAATGATAAAAGTCTACTAGAAGTTGGTAGAGCTAGTTGCTGGCTCTGTGATTGACTTTTTTTTTTTTTTACCTTATTACAATATTATTGACTAATTCCCTGTGCTGTTCGTTTCATTTGTTATTTATTTTATAGCTGGAAGTTGTACCTCTTAATCTTCTTTACCTATTTCCTCCACCCTCCCTCCTCCTCCTTTCTGTCAGCCACCGGTCTGTTCCCTGTATTTAAGGGTCTGTCTGGTTTTTATGTGTTTGTTCATTTCCTTTGCTTTTTGGATTCCATATATAAGTGAAATCATATGGTATTTGTCTTTCTCTGTCTGACTCATCTCACTTAGCATAATACCCTCGGGTCTATCCATGTTGTTGCAAATGGAAAGATTTCATTCTTTTTTTATGGCAAAGAAATGTTCCGAGTTGTGTGTGTGTGTGTGTGTGTGTGTGTGAGAGACATCTTCGCTAGCCATTCATTTGTGTTCATCTATCAATGGACACTTGTGTTGCTTCCATATTTTGGCTGTCGTAGAAAATGCTGCAGTAAATATGGGGGTGCATCTATCTTTTTGAATTAGTGTTTTGTTGTTTTTGGATAAATACCCAGTAGTGAAACTGCTGGAACATATGGTATTTCTATTTTTAATTTTTTTGAGGGCCTCCATTATTGTTTTCTATGGGGGTTGCACCAATTTATATTATATTCCTACCAACACTGCACGAGGGTTCCCTTTTCTTTTTTGCCCACACTTGTTATTTTTTGTCTTTTTGGGACTAGCCATTCTGATTGGTGTGAGGTGGTATTTCATCGTGGTTTCGATTTGCATTTCCCTGAGCACCTCTTCATGTGCATGTTGGCCATCTGGATGTCTTTGGGGGGAAAAATGTCTAGTCAGGCCCTCTGCCCATTTTAATCAGATTATCTGGGTTTCTTGTTTGTTTGTTTTATGTGTGTGTGTGTTCCATTGTATAAACTCTCTATATATTTTGGATATTAACCCCTTATTGGCAATATCTTCTGTCATTCACCCCTTATTGGCTATATCTTCTGTCATTCACTAGATTGCCTTTCTGTTTTTGTTGATGGTTTCCTTCACTGTGAAAAAGCTTTTTGTTTTAGTGTAGTTCCAATAGTTTATTTTTGCTTTTGTTTCCCTTGCCAGAGGAGACAGATCTACAAAAATGTTGCTAAGGGCAATGTCCAAGAGATTACTGCCTCTGTTTTCCTCCAGGAAGAAAGGTTTAGTGGTTTCAAATCTTACATTTAGGTCTAATCCATTTTGAGGGGGCTTTTCTTGAGTCGGTGTAAGAAAGTGGTCCAGTTTCATGTTTTTTTTTTTTGCATGTAGCTGTCCAGTTTTCCCAATGCAATTTATTGAAAAGACTGTCTTTTCTCCATTGCATAGTCTTGCATCTCTATCCTATTCTACTGATGCATGTGTTTGTTTTTGTGCCAGTACCATACTGTTTTGATTACTATGATTGGATTTGTATGTACCACCCTCTTTTTATTCATTTTCCTCATACCTGCCTCACTTAAAGCACAGGAGTGTCAAGAGTAGCAAATGAAAAAACATGAAAGCATTTCGAAAAATATAGGAGGTCAGATCAAGTTATATATGTTTTTAACACTCCTTTCTCATCAACTCCAGAATGGATTAATCCTCAAGAATTTGGTGAACCAAGATGATGTAGGTCCGATCCTGGAATAAACATGCTGGTCATCCCCTTTCCCCAGCTACACCCATTTGTGCCCTTGCTGTGTTTCAGTGCCTTTGCAGAGTGATGTGATTTGTATTCTAGACTATTCTATGTTTACTTTACTCTTGCCTCCACTATAGGAGATTTTTCCCAATTTTTTCTAGTTGTTTTCTTCATCTTTGGGCAAACTTTTTGCAGCCCAGCAGCCCTCAGTGTCCTGCTAATGCGGTGAGTCTCTTTTCCAGTGCTTGCACCTCAACTCAGCATGACTCTCTGAGGCACACAACACCCACTGTTCATCTTTTACGCTGATAAGGGGACTTGAGTTGCTTAAGCAGTTGGCAGGAACTCGGAGTGTATTAGGTCTTGTCTAAAATTCAGTAAGAAGTAGGTAGTAAGAACCTCTTTGTGATGGATTAGGGATCACTCTTCCAAAGAAGACTGGAGATACCATAAATATGATTTCTACCTCTTCAGATTTAATGCTTTGTTTGAAGATAAGTTAATAACAACCCTTTACAATACGTTTAATCAGGCAGTGAAAATCAATTATTAACTGAGAAAGCTTGAGACTCAAAAGAGCTTTGAAAAACTGTGCAGGTCAATAGATCTGTATCTGTGCACTGGAAAAACAGTGTTAAAGAGGAATGGGATTGTTGGACCCATGGACTACTTAGTAGGGAATTAATCATAAAAACTGAGGTCCATTTATACATAGTTCACACATATGAGCAAAATGACTAATGAATTAGACTAGAGGATAACTTGGATAAATTCAAGAGCAACGTTGAGTTAAAAATAATTACAGAAGGAAGCATATGTTCTGATAAAATATAAATTTTAAACCTACAAAATAATGGTGTCTTTTGTTTATGAATACAATGACATGCATGGAAATGGTAAATATTATCCCCAGAATAGTGGTGTCATCTGAAGACAGAGGGGGAAGGGATGGAGAGTGGGAAGTGGGACTTTAGCTGTTTTCTGCCATGTTTTATTGTTCAGGAAAAAATCTGGAACAAATGTGGCAAAAGGTTAACATCAGTTAAATCTCAATATTGGATATATGGCTGTTGTATTTTTTCTGTACTTTTTCCTGTGATATTTCACAATTATTTGTAAAAATAAACATTTTTTCTCAAGAGTGGTTTATACATTGTCTTTTCACCATCTCACTTTCCAGTTGCTTTGTAAAAAATAGGTTTGTTTATGGGGATCTGGGTGGCTCAGTCGCTTGAGGGTGTTGACCGACTCTTGATTTTGGCTCAGATCTTGTTCTCAGGGTCCAGGGATCAAGCACTGAGTTTGTGTGTGTGTGTGTTTGGGTGGGGGGTGTCCCTGCTCACCGGGGTGTCTGCTTGTCTCTCTCTCCCTCTGCCCCTCCCCCAGCCCACCAGTGCATGCGGTCTCTCTCTCTCTCTAAAATAAATAAATCTTTAAAAAATTGGTTTGCTTATAACAACCCTCTTGATGAACTGTAATTATAACTGTGATTAAGTAATCTCTTAAAGTTTAAAAAAATCATCCCAAATCCTACCTCCTGAAAGGACAGTTGTTCATGTTAGACAAGTGTAGCTCTAGATGTTTTTCTTACCCATGTGTAATAAGGTACATGGCTAGAAGGGTGGGGAGTTGATACAAAAGGAAGGAGGAGGAATGGGAAGACAGGAAACAAGAAAACATGTGGAAGAAAAAAATCTAGAATATAATCTCCCTGATGGAGGACCTTCTGTCTGTTTTGCTCTCTGCTGTATTTTAGCATCTAGGACAGTGTTTGCTGCATAGTAGGTCCACAGTATACATAGATTTATTAAATGCATGAAGGAGGAGACTATCCTGTAGAAATAAGATCACAATACCCATTCTTTAAAAAAATAAAAAGTATTAGTTTAATTTTACTTGAATTAACAAAAGAAAAAAATAAATTTAAATTGAAGAAATCGTGGAATCTCAAAGGTGTCCTGGTCATGAGCAACATTATTTTAAATTCAGAGAAGATAATGAGGAAAACATTAAGAGTTTGCAAAATGAAAAATTTTGTAATTTGTAAGGTGAAAAATACAATTTTTAGGGGTGTCTGGGTGGCTCAGTTGTTTGAGTGGCTGACTCTTAATTTTTGGCTCAGGTCATGATGTCAGGGTCCTGGGATCGAGCCCCACCTGGAGCTCTGCGCTCAGCAAGAAGTCTGCTTCAGGATTCTCTCTCTCCCCTGCCGCCCCTTCCCTGCTTGCTTGTTCTCCTCTCTCTCTCAAAATAAGTAAATCTGGGGCGCCTGCGTGGCTCAGTGGGTTAAGCCGCTGCCTTCGGCTCAGGTCATGATCTCAGGGTCCTGGGATCGAGTCCCGCATAGGGCTCTCTGCTCGGCGGGGGGCCTGCTTCCCTCTCTCTCTCTCTCTCTCTGCCTCTCCATCTACTTGTGATCTCTCTGTCAAATAAATAAATAAAATCTTTAAAAAAAAATAAAAAAATAAGTAAATCTTTAAAAAAAACACATTTTTTTTTACATAGATAATGTATTTACATGGTTAAAAATTCAAAGAGAACAGAGTACAGAGAAAAGTCTAACTCCCTTCTACCAGCCACTCAGGACCCCTCCAAAGTACTCGTTACTCAAGTACTAATTACTAGGGATCACTCCAGAAATATTCTGTGTATACATACACATTATTTTCTTACTCCACCCTTACATTTTTCCTCAAATGGTTGCATGCTTTCATTGCATGGTACTCTTCCCTTGGGATGGGATCAAGCCCGTGCTGAAGTTCATTTTAATGACATCTCAGTAGTGTTCCGGAGTCCAGAATGGATGTAGCTTTCCAGTTTATTCTTTTTTTCCCCCAGTTTACTCTTGGTCTATGTGCATAAATGCGCTAAGTTTTAGTGTATTGGAGGGCATCAGAAAGCCCCGTAAATAATATCCCGGGCTTTATAAACGGGAGCCAAATAGGATACTCTTGGAGTCCAACTACCCTGTTGGGACACTTAACTTGCTGTGTGATAAAGAGGATGTTTTCTGTATTTAATAGCTTTGGAGGCTGACTCGCTTGACTCTGGATTATAGCTATCTGTCTGTTGTGTTTACCGTATTGTCTGGATAAGTGGCGAATTTTGGTGTATGGCCGTGAACATCGGGAGCCAGAGGCTGGGGAATGGTGGTCTCAGAGTGTACTTCCTGGGGCCTCTGGATGTGTACCCTCTGTGACTTCCAGGTTCATATTCCCGCAGCCTCGACCTGGTCTCCTTAACATAGGAAATACAATATAATGAAAATAAAATAAAATAAAATAATGACAGAGCAGTGTGCTAATGATACAGTGTCATAGGCTTTCTGGTGTAGGCCCATGGAGAGAGATATTTGATTAAGTTTCCATCTCCGCTTAAAACAGCTGTGCCCAGGGAAGCAGGTCAAACGGTACAAAGCAGCACAACCTGCACATTAGGGAACTCTCACAAGGATTGCTCTCTATCTGGTACAGTTACCCCCAAATCCTGATGAGGGCGTATTAGGCCATTTCAACCCAGTATCTTGGCCAATATTGCTACTAATTCTCCTCATCCCTGGCAGTGCTAGTGATTCATACCATGGTGGTTGACTGTGGTAGAGATTAGGTAGTCTAATTTTATTACTCTTCCTGAGCGTATAACGAAGCTCAAATTCACGCACTCCCTTGAAGATAGAGGGAGGCTGGGAAGTAGGGTTTAGCTAGAGTTCAGACTGGTGGAATGTAGGTGGCAGTGATGCATATCACTTTTAGACCTGATGCTTAAAAACCTATCACGTATAGTCCTCCGTGTTTTCTCCCCTTCTGGCTGGACGCATACAAGCCGAGTGATGCTGGAAGCTGTGTGTTGAAATTGATCGAACCACAGGATGGAAGGAGCTGACCCCCTGAATGAGTCTTTGGAGCAAACCCATTCGTCGATCAGGAAGACTCATTTTGGATTTAAAAGAAGCCGTAAGTGTAGTAAGCCACTGGATGCTGGCATTTGTTGTAGTGGTGTTCGTTATCCTTGCAGAGCGGCATTATTGAATTTTCTCCTCTGGAACCCAAGGAAGGATTTGGGGACCCTAGATATCTAACAGGCTATGTCCTAGGTTGTGGCTGGTTGAAGAGGGCTGATGGGGACTAGGGGAACATCCATCATTGTTTGCTACTCCTGTCAAGCATGATGTAAAAAATGTCTCCCTTTATGACTTACCCTACAAACCGCAAGCTATGGAGAGAAGATATATTTGTGGTTGCATAAAAAAGCCTGGGAGTTGTTTGAAATTGCCCCAGATCTCCTTGGGGGGCAGTGAGGAGGGCAGTAGGGGTTAGTAACTAGTGGTTTCATGTTGTACCCAGTGCAAGGGACTCCATCCCGACCACAGTTCATTGTGGCCCTGGAATCCAGCGTCCTACAAGTTGTACACAGAGGGAACGGTAGAAACTTCATCCATTTCATCTATAGATATGGCCAGATGTCTAAATCTGGTCTTTCCCTGGGGGAGGTGAGAAAGACGGGACTGTTCTGGATGCAATTCGAGTGGTTGTGAAAGGGAGATTCGATTATGGGAACAGGGTCCCAAGGAGCATAGGAATTCATTAGTTGGGTCTTTGAGGGACTCCAAAACCAGTGTTTGGAAGTGTCACTGCATAATGCTGTGATGAAACTGGGCCAGAAGCCAGGCTGCACGTGCTGTAATTCAAGTCAGCTTCTGGTTAATTTAAAGGCCTGGTAGCTACACCAGCTCGCCTTCTGTTTCATTTTCTGAATTACTGAGACGTGACACTCAAATGTCTGGTTGTTGTTGTTGTTGTTGCTATTGTTATTGCTGTTTATTCCCTGAAAACTACTGGTGCATTTTGTAATGGTTTCCAACCTTTCCACTGAGAGCTCATTTTGGCCATCTTACCTTTGCTCACCCAACTCTGGAAGTATTTTTGGTTTTCCCTAAGAGCTTCTTTCTCTTGCGTCTCCTGAGTTATAAGCATATTGAAGACAAAATATATTGAATGTTTGGGTTCGTTGTTGTGCACAACATGGTCTTTTTCTATATTCAATGCCAATGATATTAGCAGAGGCTATGTTACTCATTTGCATTGTTATTGGAAATGAATGTGTAAAGATGAATGGGGCTGTGCATGGAATGGTCTTGTTTGTGCCCTGCGAAGGCTGGATGCTGTTATGCAGAAATCCTCAACGCAGAGAAGTAACTAATGGATTTAGGCTTTTAGAAAGAAAATGTAACTCTGGGAGGGTAGGCAGGTTGACACGTAGACCAGAGCAGTGGTTTCCAGTTCTGAGGGCACACTGGAATCACTTGGGACCGTCTAAAAAAAAAATGCCCCACCAAGAGACATGAGCAAAGACTTGAACAGGGACTTTTAGCAAGCTCCAGTGACATGAAATCTTTCAGTAGCAGCTACAGACAAGGATATGGGGCAAGAGGGATTCCCATGCTCTGCTCAAAGGAATCTTAATTAGAGGTTGGGGGAAAAAAATGGCTAACTATGTGTGTGTGTGTGTGTGTGTGTGTGGTGTGGCCTTTCAGAGCTGCCCCATCACACAGAGGGCCCAAGACTGCACACGGGAGACCCAAGGACTGCAGCTCTCCTAGCCCTGAGAGCTCTCCATCCTAAGGAGACCCAGCCACTCTCTTGAATCCATGGCCTAATGCAAACCGGAAACAGGAAGTCTGCACAGGGGCGGGCCTGGATGGTATGAGTGCCTAGCCATGCATTCACAAGTGAGTCAGCTTCCCTTGACATTCACCCCATCTCTGTATTGTGCTGAGTCCTCCTCTCCCTGAGGCAGTGAATGTGGAATGCGCTGGCAATCCTGGTTGGGAGGAAAAAGGTACCATGAATTGGATGGAAAGGTTTTCATTATCATTGCAAAATATCCCACTACATACATGTCTTTCACGTAAAACAAAAAAACTCCGACCCAGTAAAACCCCTGGCTAATACCCTGTCATTGTCTTTCTCTTCATAGCTAAGAATCTTGGTATGAAGGAGAGTTTGTTTTGATTGAGAACCTTCCCTCTGTTCATTCTTCATGTGCAATTGGTACTTTGACTTCTACCTCCAACCCCATTCCCATTCAAACTGTGGTATCCTGAGGTCACCAGTTGTCTCTTCCCTTGTCTTCCCTGAGTTCACCTGCTGTTTTCATCCAACATCTCCAGTTCTTCCTTCTTGGCTCCTTTTGGGGACAACTGGGCCTCTAGATGACATATTAATGTCCCCAGAGGTTCATCCCCATTCCTCTTTTCACTTTATACCCTTTCCTGGGAAATCTCATTCACATCCCCATCTGGAGCTCAATCTGGAAAAAAAATTTAAGAGTCTAGAAAAACCCTTAGGTCAAAGGGGAAATTTTAGGACAATGAAATTGAAAACTTCTGGAAAGTAACCGTAATGGAAATGACATATGGAAATGGAAATGGCATTAGAATCCATGAGATACAACCAAATCAATACTCATGAATGCCTTTATCAAGCTAAACGAAAGCATAAGAAGATGAACAGAATATTCAGTTCAAAAAACTAGGGGAGAAGAGTGAGCTGAGAGAAAGCAGAAGAGAGGGATTGGTGAAGATAAAAGCATAATGGCCCCAAGAAACAGTAGGAACTAATAAATAAAATGAAAGCCTGGTTCCTTGTGAAAGGTAAAAAAAAAAAGAAAAGTCACTGGCATTTTTTGTTTCTTTGAGAAAAGCACAAAAAGTCACCAATGACTGGGGTGAAGTAACAGTCAAAACAGAGAAAATTTAAATGTATCATGAGAGTAGTTTGTACAAGTCTGTGCAAGCAAATTTGAAAATCTAGCTGTGAAGGGCAGCTTTCTAGTAGAGTATAATTGGTCAAAACTCATATATGTGGATTGGAACACTTACTATCGTTAAGCTGGCAATACTCCCCCAAATCAACAGATTCAGCATAATTCCTATCAAAATCCCAGCTGCCTTTTAAATTTTTTAAGATTTTATTTATTTATTTGGCAGACAGAGATCACAAGTAAGCAGAGAGGCAGGCAGAGAGAGAGGGGGAGGTAGGCTCCCCACTGAGCAGAGAGCCCGATGCTGGGCTCGATCCTAGGACGCTGAGATCATGACCCGAGCCGAAGGTAGAGGCTTAACCTACTGAGCCACTCAGGTGCCCCTAAATTTTTTTTTCAGTAATCGGCAAGCTGATCCTGAAATTTGTACATAATTGCAAGGGACCTAGAATAGCCACAAACATTCTCAAAAAGGAACAAAGTCGAACTCACACTTCCCAATTTCAGTATTTAAACAAAGCTATAGCTGGGGTGCCTAGGGGCCTCAGTGGTTGAGCATCTGCCTTTGGCTCAGGTCATAATCCCAGGGTTCTGGGATCGAGGCCTGCATCAGACTCACTGCTGAATGGGAAGCCTGCTTCTCCCTCTCCAGCTCCCCCTGCTTGTGTTCCTTCTCTTGCTATCTCTTGCTGTCAAATAAATAAATAAAATCTTAAAAAAAAAAATCCTGAAAATAAATAAATAAGCAAAACTAGGGTAATCAAGACTCTGTGATACCGGCATAATGGCATGAGGCTACCCACGTCCTTCAGTGCAACAGAGTTGAGAGTTTGGAAATAAACCTTTACATTTACGGTCAACTGATCTTCAACAAAGTTGGCAAGTCAATTCAATGGAGAAATAATAGTCTTTTCACCAAATGGTGCTAGGACAGCTGGGTATATCCAAGCAAATAAATGAAGTAGGTCACCTGCCATATATCATATGCAAAAATTATCTCAAAGTAGATAAGAGATTACATGTAGGGCCTAAAACTATAAAACTCTACAAGAACACCTGGGTGTCAGTCTTTGTGACCAAAGAGTAGGTAGTGGTTTCTTAAATATGACACAGGTCATCAAGCACAGGTCATCAAGGGAGAAAAATAGATAGATTGGACTAAATCAAAATTAAAAACTCATTTTTTACCGTAAAGAAAATAAAAAGTCAGAAGGGGAGAAAACATTTGCAAATCATATGTCAGCATCCAGAATTTACAGAGAGCTCTTAATAAGTCAGTAATAAAAATACAAATAGCCCAATTAAAAAGTGGGTAAAGGATTTGAATAGACATTTCTCCAAAGAACATATTTCATGGCCAACATGCATATGAAAATATGCCAAACATCGTTAGTTGTTAGGGGAACACAAATCAAAACCATAAAGAAATACTACTTCAGATCCCCTAGAGTGGCTATAATTTTTTTTTAATGTAAAATAAAAAATGTTAGTGAGGATGTGGAGAAATTAGAACCCTCATATGCTGCTGGTGGGAATGTAAAATGATGCAGCCCGTTTCAGAAGCAGTTTTGTAGTTCCTCAAGAAGTTAAAACAGAGTTACTCTGTGACCCAGAAATTTCATTCCTAGGCAGGTACCCAAGAGAAATGAAAAATTATGTTCACACAAAAACTTGCGCATGAATGTTCATAGCAACATTATTCCTAATAGCCAAAAAGGAGAAACTCAAGTGTCCATCCACTGATGAATGAATAAACAGAATGTGGTGTATGTATACACTGGAATGTTCTTCAGCAAAGGAGAATGAAAGAACTGGCCCAGGCACCAAGGAGAGTGAACCTGGGAGACATTATGCCAAGTGGAAGACGCCAGACACAGCAGGCCATGGTGGTATGACACTTCCAGGAAGTGTCCACAGTCGTCATCCATGGAGGGGGCAGTAGTTAGTGATCCCAAGGAGGTGAGGGGAGGGCGAATGAGAAGGGACTAACAGGTCTGGGATTCTTTCTGGGGTGACAGAACTGTTCTAGGATTAGGTCGCGGCAGTGGCTGCCTACCATTGTGAGTTTCCTAAAAACCACCGAGTTATACACTTAAAAAAAGCTTATTGACAAAAAAATAAAGCAAAACAAATGAACAAAAAGTGGATCCCCGTGAAGATAGAAAATCTAAACATACTCACTTCGACAGAATCGATAGGGAAGTTTTCAAACAGCTCTCTCACTGAAAGCCTTCCATCCAGATGCTTTCATAGGAGAATTCTGTCAAACCTGAAAAAAACTTTTGTACCAAGTTCTTCTCGAGAATAAGAAATGAAGGCAAACTTCCAAATTCTTTTTCGGAGATAACTATAATACAGATAACAATAACTTAATTTTAAAAAAATCCTCCAGAACAATCTTACTTTATGAATAGATTATAAGTGATTAGGTATTATTCATTATTATGAATAGATTATAAGTGATTAGATTAGATTAGATTTACTTATGAATAGATTATAAGTGAAATGCCAGCAACAAAATGCAGGATCGTATTAAAGCAAAATGGGATTTATTCCAGGAGTGAGAGAATAGTGCTATGCTGGGAGGTGTATTAATATATTTAATTATATTCATAGATCTGAGAGGAAATATCATAGGATCATCTCTATAGACACTTAAGAGGCATTCAACCGAATTCAACACACATTCATAATTTTAAAGACTCAATACGTCAGATTCTGCAGAGAAACAGAAGCAGTTGGATTTGTCTGTATCATCTATGCCTACATCTGTATCTGCATCTGTATCTATATATTTATAGAGAGAGAGAGGGGATAAGGCGATTTATTATAGGGATCGGCTCACACAATTATGGCGGCTAAGAAGTCCCGTGACTACTGTGTGTAAGCTGGAGAACCAGGAGAGCCATTGATGGAATTCAGTCGGAATCCTCTGAAAGCCAGAGGATCAGGGGAGCCGATGGTGTAAGTCTGAGTCCAAAAGCGGGAAAAGCAGGAGCACCGATGTCCCAGGGCAGGAGATCGGTATCTCAGTTGAAGCAAAGACAGTAAATCGGCCCTTCTTCCACCCTTTTTTTTCCTGCTTAGGCCTCCATTGGATTAGATGATGACCACCTGCTTGGGTGAGGGCGGTCTTCTTAGCCTGCCATTCAAATGCTAATCACGCCTGGAGACAGCCTCACAGACACACCCGGAAATGATATTTTACCAGCTGCGAGGGCATCCCTGAAGCCCAACCAAACTGACATATAAAATGAACCATCACACTCGATAAAGTAGATCTGAAAATATGTATATCTTCACGTGAAGTATGTGTATCTCCGCCTAAAATCCAATTTCTTTCTTACTGAGGAAGGACAATCAACATTTCTGTTAAAATCAGGGACAAAATGAGAATATCCATACTTGCCATTATCATTTAGAATTTTTTTAAGTAGACTCTATGCTCAGCAGGGGGCCCAACACGAGGTTTGAACTCACAACCCCAAGGGCAAGACCTGAGCTGAGATCAAGAGTGGGACGTTTGACTGACTGAGCCAACCAGACCTCCCAAATTTAGTATTAGAGGTTTTAGCTAACACAATTAGACAAGTCATACTTGCCTCCATACATATGGAGGCATAAATATTGGGCATGACATAGTAGAAGGTAGAAAAGATAGAAGAGAGAATGACAACTATCCCTATTTGCAGATATGAAATCTCTAGAAAACCCAAGAGACCCAATGGAAAAATTACCTCAGGAAAAAAAAAAAGTCCAATAAAGTAGTAGGAAATAAAACAAATACACAGAAATCAAGAGCCTTCAACTATATAATGACCAGTCAGGTGATATAAAACAGAAGAAAAGACCCATCTATTAGCTAAAATTTACAGACATAAATATAACAAAAAATTTACAAATGCTAGCTTAGGAAAACCTGAAAGGTACAAAAATAGAGTTGAACAAATGGAGAGACATACCATGTTTGTGGGAAAGGAAGACTTGAACTCATAAAGATGTCAAGTAATCCTAAATCAACAACTTCAACACAGTCACAGTTAAAATACCAGTAGATCTTTCCTGGAGCTACACAAGTGAATTTCATGTTCATATAAAAATAAGCAAGAATAGCCAGGAAACTGCTGATAAAGAAGAGAAAGGAGGTAAGTTTAGCTTTATTTGATAGTAAAACATTACAGATCCTTTAAAACGAAGAGAGTGTGGCATAAAAGACAATGAAATAGAACAGAAAATCCAGAAATATCCCAAGTGCATATGGAGAGTTCACTTATGAAATGGGGAAGAAGTCAGTTAAGTGTCAGACTCTTGGTTTTGGCTCAGGTTGTGATCTCAGGGTCGTGAGATCGAGCCTCACGTTGGGTTCTGGGCTCAGTGCTCACCACAGAGTCTGAGAATCGCTTTCCCTCCCCCCCCCCCCCCATGTGCTCTGTCTCTCTTTCAAATAAATAAATCTTGTAAAATACATATATAGGTGAATTTCTTTATGAACTTGGAATGGAGAAAATGACTCAACGAAATCCTAAAGTTAAAAGATTGACCCACTCAGCCACGTCACAAAAATTTCAAGTAAAAGTACTTTCAAAGAAAAATGAAGAGATGAGCGACAATCTGAAAAAACGTTATATTGCAAAATGGCTATTATCTCTGAGGTGTAAAAGTGGTAGTAAGTCTTTAAAAATATCTGATTAACCAGAACTCTCCATTCTTTGACCACAGAGGAAAATAAAAGCATTAATTAGTATTTTAAAATAACATTTTATTTGAAAATTTTTAAATAAATGTTATTTTAAAACTTAATCTCAGTGTTTCTAAAAACATTTTATTTTGAAATTAATTTTAAGGTTACAGAAACACAAAAATTAGTGCCAGGCATTCCTTTGTATCCTTTTGCCCACCTTCTCCTGATGGTCACGCCCTAACTAGCCATCGCACAATTACGGAAACGAAGATCTGGGACTCTTACCGGCTTTCCCACTCCTTTCCGTTCTCTCTCCAGGAGCCAACATAGAATCCTGGTTGCATTTAATTGTCAGGGTCAGTCCAACAACCTGTGACAGTTCCCCAGTGTTTCCCTTTTGTGACCTGGATACATTTGTATCAAAGGACCTGCTTAGGGGCGCCTGGGTGGCTCAGTGGGTTAAGCCTCTGACTTCAGCTCAGTTCATGATCCCAGAGTCCTGGGATTGAGCCCCACATCGGGCTCTCTGCTCCATGGGGAGCCTGCTTCCCCCTCTCTCTCTGCCTGCCTCTCTGCCTCCTTGTGATCTCTGTCTGTCAAAAAAATAAAATCTTAAAAAAAAAAAAAAAAGTCTCAGTGATTTTGTAGAACGGCCTTCAGTCTGGGCTTATCCATTGTGTTCCCATGCACAGATCGAAGTAATGCATTTTGGGCAGGAATGCCAGAGGAATGATTTTGTATTCTTCTCAGAGCAGCACGTCAGGGGCACTTGATGTGGTTAGGTTTCATGACTGGTGATGTCAACCTTGTTCACTTGCTTAATTTTACCGCTGTGGGGGAAAATATAGTGGGTTCCCCACTATAAGGTTATTATTTTTCCCTTCGTAACTAGTAAACATCTTGGGGCAGATACTGCAAGACTACGCAGAATTTCCCTTCTCCTTAAACTTTGCCCACTGGTTTTAGCATTCATTGATTGATCTTCTTCGTAACGAGGATTACTGTCGTGTTTGCCAAATGGTGTTTCGGTGTCATTTTTTAAAAAGAAGACTCCAGGACAGCGAGCTTTTTGTTAGTTTTGTTTGGACCGTGAGCAGCCATTTGGCAATGTAGAACTTGGAATGACTTAGCCCTTTCACAACAATGGAAAAATGTTTTTGTTAATGAATCTTGTAAACATTTATTAAGCCCTTATTATAATCAAAAGGTCCACAAAAAGTATTCAAAAGCCATGTTTGTTCTGTTCCACATCTGGGTCTTTTTCTCTGCTACTACTTTTCACCTCAAATCCCATTAACCACCATGATTTGTCCTAAGAAGATGTTACTGCCAAGAGTCCTGAGCGACAGACTCTCAGGAGTCAGACAGTAGAACCAACTTCCAGCTTTGCTCCTTATGCTAGTTATGCTGCTGGAGGGTGAGTCAAATGCCTTCTCCAAGTTCTAGTTTCCTTATATTTAAAATGGGGACTATAACACGGATTGATGTGAGAATTAAATGAAAGTTCTTTTTAATTGAAAGGCATTTCTCAACCTGTAAAGTGTTCTACAAAGTCACATATTATTCAACAGATGTATACTGAGTCTCTATCAAGTGTGAGTCTGTTTTAAGTGTCAGAATGTAGCAATGAAAGGCCTCTGTCCACATGGAGCTTACATTTTATTTTATTTTATTTTTTTAGAAAGAGAACGGGGAGGGGGTAGGGAGAGGGAGAGAGAGAATCTTAAGCAGACTCCCCGCTAAGCATGGAGCCTGGCCTGGGGCTCGACCCCACAACCCTGAGCTCATCATCTGAACCAAAATCAAGAGTTGGCTGCTTCACCGACGGAATCCCCTGGGGCTTACATTTGAGGGAAGAAACAGACAATATCCCAGCAGACAGATTTCACATAGTAACAAGTGCTCTCAAATAAATAAAACAGGACAGTGTCGCACATCGCTGTAAGGAAGGTAGAAGATGACATGTTAGCAAATGAGGGTGTGGTGATGTGGGATGAAACTGTGTAGAACTCTGGTCAGAGCAAGTTTCTCTGGAGGCCATTTTTGAGTTAAGATCTTTAGGATTCGAAGGAGCCAGCCCGTGAAGAACTGGGGAGCAAACGTAAAGGTCCTCTGAAGGGGCCAGGGGATAGTGTGTGGGAGATCAGCACAGGAGGGTGGGGCGCCAGGTGAGGGGCTGGAGGCCCCGGTATGAGCCCAAGTCAGGGCGGCAGGCAGGTCCAGCTCAGGCAGAGCCTCCCAGACATCAGTGCAGTGGGGAGCCACTGGAATGTTCTAGGCAGGGGAGTTCCATACTATAATTTTCATTTTTTAAAAGATTCTTCTGGCTGCTAAGAGAGGGGACGCAGGTGGCTGGTGAGAGCCGAAGCGGTGACTACATAAGGGTGACTTCCGTCCGGGTGAGAAGTGGTGGCCATGAAAGGTGGTGGTGGACACAGGGAGAAGGTGGCCATTTTCGAGCCCAGGGGAGAAGCCTCAGAAGAAAGCCGCCCTGCCCCCATCTCCATCCTGGTCTTCCCGCCTCCAGAGCTGTGAGCAAATAAGTTCCTGTGCGTCAGCCCCCAAAGGCTGTGGCCATTCGTTGTGGCTGCCCCAGTGGACTCACGCGGTTATAGTAACGATGATGGTGGCCGTCATTTCTTCATGGTATTTCCCACTGCCTGAGACTCGCACATAGACCTGTGTATGTGCATGCTTTCTCCCGCACTTGGTTGCCTAGGGCAAAAGTAAAGATGCCCCTGAATTACTTTTTTATTATCTGCGTAATGTCCGGTATTTTATAGAGACTTTTCCCTGAGATACACCGAAGTCTGAATTCTTCACTTGGGGGCTGCACACTCTAGCACATAGGACGGCAGGAGAAATAATGCCCTAACAAGTTAGAACCCAGAGCTTTTTGGAAAGCATCTTTCACCAGTGGAAAAATGCTCCGCACTTGGTTAGAGGGACCTTCAGAAAAATAAGCACCCCCCCCTTTTTTTTTGAGTAGAGCCTTTGTCTGAATAAGGAGGTTTAGCCATTATTTCGGTTTCTTCATGGGTTTGCAAAAGAAGATCAGTCTCCGACAACACCCTCTGCCAGGTCAAGGTCCACCTTTTGTTGTCTGCTGCTCGGTAAATGGTACCTGGCCCGTGGTAGGGTTTGGCAAATATTTATGAAATAAATGAAAAACATTTTCAAATCCTGCTTTTGTTCCTTCTTAGACATTTTTGAATTGCTTTCAACATTCTCTTATACTTAGCTGAATATCACCTGTCCCGTAGAGGAGGTAAAGAACTTTGCCTTCTCTTCTCTCTCTCAGAATTGCGTCCCTTGTCCTGAGTCACGTCTTCACGGGAACGGTTTTGACCTTAGACTGCCCTTAAACGGAGGACTCTCCGCCTAGCTCCGTGGCACGGGCGCCACCTCGTGTCAGAACCGTGATACTGCACCCGCGGATTCAAGGAAGATGCCTCTACTGGGCGACTTTATTGTGACTCTTGTGTTCTGAAGCGATTTTGTCCCCGTGTTTACCACGTTATCGATAGTGCAAGCGCGAAGCCGATTGTTAGTATCGAACCATAAAGACTTCTGGCGTTGGTTCGCAAACACTCGCTCCGACAAAGGGGACGGCTCTGCAGATATTACAGGCTTTATGTGAGATGGTGTAATTGAGGCATCAGCAATTAAAAAAAGGAAAATCCCTGGGCACGTGGGTGGCTCAGTGGATTAAGCCTCTGCCTAAGGCTCGGGTCATGATCCCAGGGCCCTGGGATCGAGCCCCGCATCGGGCTCTCTGCTCAGCAGGGAGCCTGCCCCCCCTCCCCCCACCGCCTGCCTCTCTGCCTACTTGTGATCTCTGTCTGTCAAATAAATAAATAAATAAATAAATAAATAAATAAATAAATAAATAAATAAATAAAATCTTAAAAAAAAAAAAAAAGGAAAATCCCATGAACTTGATTTAGAAGAAAAAAATATTTCCGGAGGAGAAGTGTGTGTGTGTGTGTGTGTGTGTGTGTTGTTGTTGTTGCCGTTCTTACAAGGAATGCATTTCATTTCCATTCTGTGTGCGCCTTGTGTCGAAGGTGAGCCTGTCCAGCGACCTGGGGGCCAGGAGCTGTCTCAACGCAGTGGAATCCGCTTTGCAGCCAAATCACGCTGACTGGCAACCAGCTCACAAGAGCCGATGGTTACGTTTTCGGGAATTCTGCAAGGCAGGTGACTGATTTCTGTAAAACGTAAATTGCATGAACTTACGAGGAAATCGAGGAAATCGTATTAAAACCCTAAGGCGCTCCCTCGGGCAGCACTCACAGTGACATCGGACCCGCGCACAGATTAGCTTGACCCTCCCTGCACGAGGACGACGTGCAAAACTCATGCAGTGACTGACACGTTTTCAGGCTGTTCTGTATAAAATGCAACACGAATGTGTTTATGAACAATGAAAAGGTACCAAATACTCAGAGTTGACCGCTTGTAACTGCAGGTCAATGTATTTGACTTTATGCTTGCGAGGCAGTGAGTACGCGTGTGCGGGGGCCAGGCAGGGGTGTGCTGGGGTCCCCCGGGGGTCTCTCTTCCCATCCCCTCCCCCAGCGGCTGCGCTTGCGCAGCTTGAAGTTGGCCCCCGGATGGGGGACGGTGTAGACTCGGTGGAAATGCAAATGTTGCTCGTCTGGGCTTCTCCCTTTTGGGGAGCCGGTCGGTAACAGCCCATCCACCGCTGTACGCAAATGAGTTTGTTTCTGGCTTTTCCCTGAACTCTCTTCCAAAAACGCTTTGGAAGGAAGTATTAAAATCCAAAAACTCTTCTAGTTTTACTTCACTACATTTATTTCAGGAAGTTCCTA
Organism: Lutra lutra; assembly: GCF_902655055.1. Lineage (NCBI taxonomy): Eukaryota > Metazoa > Chordata > Mammalia > Carnivora > Mustelidae > Lutra > Lutra lutra. The sequence continues at coordinate 10,189,686 of NC_062292.1, forward strand.
ACTGGTTGCTTTAAAAGGCTACTTTAATAATTGTAAATACTTTAATGATTTTAAAATGTTACAATCGTCGTAAAAGTTAGTTTAGTATTTTTTAAAGATTTTATTTTATTTATTTTTAAGATTTTATTTATTTACTTGACAGAAAGGAATCACAAGTAGGCAGACAGGCAGGCAGAGAGGGGGGGGGGTGTGGAAAGCAGGCTCCCCGCTGAGCAGAGAGCCCGATTCATGGCTGGATCCCAGGACCCTGAGATCATCCCCTGAGCGGAAATTCAGAGTCAGATGCTTAATTGGCTGAGACACCCAGGCGCCCCTTAAAAGTTATTTTAAAATAATTTTCAATCATTTCACTTGATTCAAAATCCCATTTAGTAGACATGAAATAGATCAATCAGTCCTAATGTGGGTAATTGTGTTGCTTTATTTCATAATTTTGTTTAATGTCCCAGTGGTCTACTCTTTTTGTTATTTCTTATTTCTGAACTTCTTTTATTTTCGTCGTGAAGTTTTGGGATTTCTACTCCTTGTCTCTGAAATCTACAGTTTCGCCTCCTTCCTCCCTTTTCCTTTCCAGTTCTCCTTTCTAGACCCCTGCCCCTTTCTCAGGAACTCTCCGTCTCACAGTTTTCTGGCCTGTGGTCTTCCTTGCCCTCTCCCCCTCTCTGTTTTTCTTAGCTCAGCTTTAGAAGCCTCACTACTCCTGAGGGTGACGGGTTAGCTATGTGGTTTCTTCCTTTCTGGCCAGGACCTCAGCCCCATCCTGGCACCACCATCTGGGGTGCTGGAGGCCCACGTGACCCCTCCACCTGCAGTCCTGGTTTCTTGGCACCAGAATCCTAGCCAGAGCAGCTCTTGGGATCATCGGCTGACTGTGCCTCTGGTCTTGTATTTCGAAATGTGTAAGAACAAGAGGAGCTCAGAGGCGGCTTTGCTTCTCCTATAATTTCCCTCCCCTCCCTCCTCTTGTCCGGCCCCCGCTGCCTCCTCACTGTGGGGTCAGGGATGAACCAGGCTCCATCTTCTCCAGATACTTTTACCTGTTCTGAAGCCAAAATGATAGACAGTATATGCCTAATGGTTTTAAATAGTTTATATGAGGCAGGATTTCTGTTATTACTTCTTATCACTTTGGTTTTCATTCTCAATGTGCTTATCTTGTTTGTTTGTTTTTTAAAGATTTTATTTATTTGACAGAGAGATCACAAGTAGGCAGAGAGATAGGCAGAGAGAGAAAGGAGGAAGCAGGCACCCTGCTGAGCAGGGAGCCTGATTCAGGGCTCCATCTCAGGACCCTGGGATCATGACCTGAGCTGAAGGCAGAGGCTTGAACCCACTGAGCCACCCAGACGCCCCTTGTTTGTTTTTAAAGTACATTTATTTTTAGTAATCTCTACACCCAGGGTGGGGTTCGAACTCATTACCCCAAGATCACAAGTTGTGCCCTCTTCCAACTAAGCCAGCCAGGTCCCCACTCTTGTATGTTTTGTTTTGTTTTTAATGAAAACTTTTTATTTAAAAAATTTTACACTTACAGACAAGAGAAGCAACGATTATGAACATTTTGCCACATTTGCTTTTGCTTGTGTTCTCTACACACACACACATATTCACACTGTTTACACATTTTATTATTATTTCAATTTTGCTGGGCTATTTGAAAGTAAGCTGTGGACATTATGACCTTCCCCCCCAATACTCCAGTGTATGTCTTCTAAGAACTAGAACCTTCACTGACATAAGCCACAGGTGTGTGTGTGTGCGTGTTTGAATATAATAGAATCAGAGCAGCTGGGGAGAACTTAAAGAGGTCATTTGGCTCCTTCCCCTGCCTCTCGCAGATAAATGCCTACAGTAAATGACTGTTTTCCAGGAGTGATAAACCCAGATTTCCACAGGGACCAGGCCTGTGACACTTCTGAGGATGTGTACTGGTGGCCCACCTAGAGAACGAGACCAACACTTAGGCTGAACATAACCTGATCTGCTGGCCAAGTCTGTCCCGCAGGTCATCAGTTTTGAGCCCTGGATCTGTCCTCACTGCTCCCACGGGGTGGAGCCTCTGGTGTTCTCGGGCAGCACCTTGTTACACTCAAGGTCACCTGTAAGTCTCCTGAAATTCTCGGCCATGTTTCTGCGAGGCAGAGGCGCACGGGGGTGAGGAGGGTGGGGTCCCACGGCCACGACTTCCTAGGATCCTGGGGAAGTTGCCTAACCCGGTGCTCCTGTTTTCCTCCTCGGTAGAATCAAAGCAGGCGCCTTCCTCCCTGGGCTGTCGACAGGGGTAAGCGGGTAAGGACATTTGAGCGCCGGGAGAGCAGAGCCAAACCCTGGCACGGCTGCGTCGCCCCCTGCAGCCTGCTGGTGGGCGTGCGGGGGAGTGAGCTGTGGGGCGATTCCTGCGACTCCCAGAGGAGCTGTGGGTTCCCAGCCAGAAGGTCAGTTAGTCTGCTGTCTCGCAGTCTCGCTGTCCTGCGTCCGGTCCGACCCGCAGCCCCGGCCTCCTGCTCCTGGGGGAGCCGCTGCTGGAATGCTGTGTGTGGCCCTGGGCAAGTTGCTGAATGTCCCGGGTTGTCTCCTTGTCTGTGGAACGGAGAGAACACGGTGCCCCCCCCCAACAAGGGGCTGCTGCAAGGAGCAAAGGGGTCCTTGGGGACCGAGTTTGAGCGCAGAGAGTGCTGGCCAGGTGGGGGGGGTGCCCCTCCAGAGCTGCCACCTTCCCCGGCTGTGCTCTCTGTGCCTGCTTCTCAAGTCCGAGTCCCCAACCCCGCCTCCCCCACTGGCACCCCGCGGGCTTTCTGTCCCTCCTTCCCTGCGGGTGCTGCTGCTGAGATCACCAGTGGCCTTCTCTCTGTCCAGACCTGAGCTGCTGCCTCTCTTAGCTCTGGGAACAGTTTTTGTGTGTTTGCTTTTTAAAAGACTTTATTTATTTGTCAGAGAGAGAGAGAGAGTGTGCACAAAAGCAGGGGGAGTTGCAGGCAGAGGGGGAAGCAGGCTCCCCACTGAGCAAGGAGTCCAATGCAGGACTCAATCCTAGGACTCTGGGATGGTGACCTGAGCCCAGGGCAGCCTCTTAACTGACTGAGCCACCCAGGCTCCCCTCTGGGAACGGTTTTAACAGTGAGGTCATGTTGCAACCGGCGGTCCGGGTTGGGGGGCCGTTGAGGGGCCGTGGCATGCTGAGAAGATGGAGAGGCTCCCAGAGGCAGGACAGACTGACTGACTGGCAGAGGGCTGGGCATGGCAGGTCTGCGGCGGCTGGGCCTGGAGCTGGGCCTGGAGCGGACGGGTGGGCAGTGGGCTGACTGCTGCAAGAGGAGGAAGTCAGAGCAAGGGCTGGGACGGTGACTGAAGTGGGGAGCCTGCTCGGGGGTGGTGAGCACCTATTAGGAATGTCTTCAACATGAGGAAGGAAGATAGCTGAACATTTTAGGGCAAAAGAGGAAGCAACTAGTAGAGGACAGGATGAAGATGCTGAGCGGAGGCACGTGTGTCCAGAGCAAGAACCAAGACTGAGGGGCTTAAAAGTACACTTAGCAAGGTGAGCGCTCAGTAGTGTCTATAACCCGTGGGAAGAACGAGCCAAGACTGCAGGTCCGGGACACCAAGAGGGGTCAGCTTTCTTAAGGAAGGGCGTTTTATGTTTCTTAGAGGCTGAGAGGGACAGGAAGGGAAGGATGTCCGGACTTCTAGAATGTACACGGGCAGGGTCTGTCACGGCAGTGCCCCCCACCAAGGGTGTGCGTCCTGCCCAATTCATAGAGGAAGCCCGAACCCCACGATGTTTGGAGGTGGGCCTTTGGGAAGTGATGAGGTTTAGGTGAGATCTTGAGAGTGGCACCCCATGATGGATTAGGGCCCTTAAAAAAGGAAGACAGAGACCCAGAGTGGGCTCACTGTCTGCCGTGTGAGGACACAGAGAACGGAGGCCGTCGCGAACCAGGGTTCTCACCAGACACTGACCCTGACGACGTCTTGGCCTTGGACTCGGCAGTCCCTGCAACTGTGCACAACGGTGCAAGGCTTTCATCCACCCAGGCTGTGGCGTGGAGCTCTGCTGCCCGCGCTACCCCAGCAGGTGGGTGGGGGGTGGTCAGTGGTGGTGCCCAAACCATCAGCGTCTGCTCGGGGACATAGTGGGTGGGTCTGAGGGCTCTTCTGCTGAGATGAGGTGTGTCTGTGGTTTGGAGCTTGTGGCAAGAGATGGCAGATGGATAGAGCGAGCGGAGTGGAAAGTTAAGGGGCCCCGAATCTAGGATGGGGCAAATGGCCATTTTGAAGCGTTGACTGAGAAGACGGAGCAGCCCGTGTAGAGGTGTAGAGGAAATGACTGCTAGACATAGTTCACGGACCGGTTTGTAGGGGTGCAGGGGCGTTCTTGATTTACTGTGTCGTTCTTTAGGTCACTGTGGCTCGTCCGCCATAGAAGCTTTGCCTTTTCCTCTTAAGTCAATCAGGCCTTCGTGTTTTAGGGTTAGAGAAAGAAGCAGCTTGGTTCTAGCTGGATTCACTCAGAAAAGGCAAGGAGGGCGATTGGTCCTTCAAAGGGGAACTGAAGGGGAGAGAGAGGAGAACTTTCTAGGCAGAAAGGAAGGACCTGCCATCCTCTGACTCAGAGCAGCCTGCTGCTGCTGGTGGGACCGGGGTCGGGGATGGGGGTGGCTGTGTGCACACTGAGTACCGAGCACCAGCACCCCCACCACCCCTGGGGAGCCAGGCCCATCCACATCCAAGTGCGCTCCCCTCTCTCTGGTCCTACAGAATCTTCCTTGACCCCGTGTCCCCTCCAGTCATCCCTTCCTCCCCTTCACGTCATGTATCCACCCCCTGGACCCAGGGCAATCTGGTTTCTCCACTGCCTTCGACAGCAGCTTCCCTCATCAAAAAAATCACCGCTGATCTCCTTTCCTAAACCCAAAGGGCGCCTCTCAGAACTCACTCGAAGTCTCAGCAGCACGTGACACCAAGATGGCGCCGACTTTTCCCCATGTCTTTCCTCACTCCCTGGACACGGCCCTCGGCAGATCCGTGGAGTTCTCGCCTAGCGCTCTGGCACCTCTCCTCTGTGTCTAAGGCCGGCCCTCTTCCTTGGACCACTGGGTCAGGGCCGGGCTCTGGAAGGTTCTTCGTTGGACCCTTGGCTGGTCTCTGCCCGCCAGCGCACTCTTCTCAGGGAAGCCCTTGTGCTGCCGTGGCTTTGTTCCCAGAGCTGTCTCTGGCCAGACCTTCTTCCCAATCACAGTGTCGCAGGTATCCTGTCTCAGGGGGATCGGGCCCTACCCACAGCTAGCGCCTTAGCCCTTCCCATGTCCTGGGCTCAGTTCACTCTGGTTTACAGTTTCTCAGACAGACACCAGAAGCATCATGACCTTGCTGACCCAGTGCAGAGTAACTCTTTTCTCTCCATACCTCTCCTCTCACACGCTGACTCATGAAGACAGTTATTCCTAGCCATTTCCAGAAAGAGGGGGTACTAGTAATGTTCTAGTGCTGTTAAAATGTTCTAGTAACTGTATTTAAAAAAAGATAAAAGAGAAACAGGTAAAATTAATTTTAACACTATGTTTTATGCAACCCCATTGTCTAAAATAGAGTCATTTCAACGTGTCAGTTGAAAAATTATCAGTGAGATATTTGACATTTATTTTGATACTCAGTTTTTTGAAATCTGTGTGTATTTTACACTTACAGCCTGTTTTCACTTGTACTGATCACATGCCTGGTGATTGCTGGTCAGATGGAGGTGGGGACCACTGTCCCATGCATGTGCGTGCAAGAGCTTCGGGTCCCCGTCATGCAGGGTGACAGCCTTTCCTTCTGATTCTGGACTTCCTGTGCTTCTCTGATGCACATAGACTTAGAAGGTTACGGAGGGTCTAGATCTGTGAATACTGACCAAGTCATGCTTTTGTCTGTGCCTCATTAACCCTTGGTTCTAATGTACACAGTAGGAGTCTGATGTTCAATGATCTATTTACTACAGTGCTGTTTGCCAGATTCATGGGACATCTTTGGGGACTTCTTGGAAGTAGAGTCTTACAGGATGCTTCAGTGTCTCGTCCCACCTTCATGTTCACGTCCTGCCTTCATGAGGGACGTGGGCGTGAAAAGCAGTGCACGGGTGTTAGGACTGCGGTGGTCCGGCAGGCAGGGAACAGGAAGCCATTACGTGTTTACCTGGCCCTCATTTATGATGAAGGGAGACCAATAAATGAAAATTAAACCCATCCTCCGCAGTTACTCTAGCAATCAGACACTAGAGGCCACGCTTCTAAGAACTCTGCCACTAATGTGCACTTCAGCACAGAACTCTGTCCCCATTTAACAGATGCAGAAACTGAGGTGCAAAACAGTTAACTAACTTAAAACTTGCCTAGTAAATGGCTGGCATTTCTTTTTCCTACCCCCTTCCCCTTTCTGTTTTCTAGAACTTCCTGGGTTTTGGCTCAGGCAGGGCTTGCATTTGCTAATCAATGCAAACACTTATTTTTTCTCCCTTTGGTTTGCTTGGCTGCCTTTTCCTTTCCCTGGAAAGTAGCTCCTGTCCTCACAAGGCTTGCGTATTGAGTGCACTGTTTGCTGGGCGACCTCCGCCCTGAAGTTTCGAGGGACACCGAGCATGCTTTTCCAAGTTTGTATTCTGAAACTTCTGACCATTTTTTTCCTTGCAGAGAGATCGGAACAATCATCAGGTCACTAGGCTGCTGCCCGAGTGAAGGAGAGCTCCATGACCTGATTGCAGAGGTGAGTAGTGGGGGGGGGGGGTGGCAGCAAGGCTGCGTGCAGGGGGCTCTCTGCTCCCCCTTGTTCCTTGTAGCTAAAAACACTTACCTGCAACTGGCCAGGTCCTAAACTAATGCTTATGCTTGGCGAAGACATTGGGGCTGCTTTGCTTCAGGCAAACGTTCTGAAACAATATCAGATCTGCAAGAAATGGCTTTGACCCAGTAATGGAACAGCTCGAGTAAGGAGCCCGCCTTAGACATTATCTACACTCTTTAAAATGAATTATGAAGATGGGTACCTGGGGGGCTCAGTCCAGTTAAGCATCAGACTCTTGGTTTTGGCTCAGGTCATCATTGCAGGGTCATGGGATCGAGCCCCTCATTGGGCTCTGGACTCTGCAGGGAATCTCCTTGTCCCCCTCCCTCCGACCCTCCTCCTTCTCATCCTCTCTTTCTGTCTCTCTCAAATAAATAAATAAATAAATAAAATTTTTAAAAAATAAAATTAGTTGGAGAAAGGCCCACAGATTCAGGGGACTAACTCTGTGCCGAGAGAACACTGACAGGTGAAAGGAATGGGTTGAAGAATGTCATTTCAGAGAGGAGAGAGAGGGAAGTAGAGACTGGAGAAAATTTATGTTTATTGGGGGGGAAATAAAACTAACTTTTAGAACAAGTAGTACACATATAATAATAATAAGATAAGATAATAAGATAGTAAAATAATAAGAACGAACTTGACATTGACTGAACCGTCCAAGAATTGTAAAAATGGTTATTTGTAAGAGTGTAGATGAGTGTCTGGAGAGAATGATCCCATAAAGCAGTGAGATCGGAGAGCTTCATGCCCTGTTTGGTTTTCCAGAAAAGTGTCTGGTCTCACGTCATGCAGCTTTCAGTTCGACAAAGCAGAAGCCTGAAGGGAACAGAGCTGCCTGGGCCCCCACCAGGAGACGAATCTGTTCAGAACTGCTGATCTAAGCGTGTGGGTTTAGATGGAGTCTAGGCTTCAAGTGGGAGGAGACGGGAGGCAGGCGAGGAAGTAGGATTTGGTAGATTTTTGTGCCTAATTGGGCATCGACTCGAGATGAGTCACCTAACCTCTGTGTCAGTTTTTCCACGATGATCCTCCCTCAAAGAGAAATGAAATAATGTATTAGAAGACGTGTTTTGAATCCTAAAGCACTATATAGAGATAAGGAGTGGAAGATGGAAAGAGGACTCTGTTGCCTGTGTATTAGCATCTTTGTAACTCAAAAGCAGGACCGATTTTTCATTAGCATTTAAAAATATTCGGTAAAGCGCAGAATATTTACATTGTTTTTCCATTTTGGGGTCCAATAAAGCTATTTTTACTCAGAGGAGAAAAGCCTTATTTTTTTTCCCGAGTTGGTCCTTATTTTAAAAAAAGGTGTTGATCACTGCTCGATAGTGTTTATCGACAAAGCTAGAATTTGTGCTAGGGAAAGAGGAAAGTTGGCGCTGTAGAGCAGGTAGGAACAGGATGGTGAATTTACAGTGAAATCGTAATTATTGCATATAATTCAGTAGGGTAAGTGGAGCAGCAAGGAAAAATGCCTCTGGAAGGATAGAAAAGTAGAACCTGTAGAGCCTAATTCCTTCTGTCTGTTTTAATCAGCCATCCACAACCTCTGGGCCAAACCCCGCCCACCACCTGTTTTTATAAAGTTTTATCGGAACACAGCTAAACTCATTTATTTACATCTTGTCTCTGGCTGTGTTCTCACTACAAGAGTGGAGTTGAGTCCTTGTGATAGACAGAAACTCTATGGTTTCCGTATAGTTACTGTCTGGTCCTTGGCAGAAGAAGTTTGCCAACTCTCGATCTGAAAGTTTTTCTGGCAAAGTAGAACAAACACCGCATCTCGGGTCAGGCGGTCTGTATCCGAGTCCCAAAACCACCACTTACAGCTGTGCGAGCTTGGTGGAGCAGTCGAACCTTTCAAAGCCTGGTTTCCGCAGCCACAGGAGGAATGCAGCAACAGCAAATTTTGTCTTTATGAGGACTAAGTGTGATAACTGTGAGGATTCACGTGTTACTTGGTGGGTTTTGCTTGCTCTGTAGGTGGCTGTCTACCAAAGCGACCCCACGGGTTTGGGCAGTTGATCATAGTAGGTGCTCGGGTCCCACCGTTTTACTTTGTCTTTGGCCCTTCCTTAGGTATATTGACACAACCTTGGAAAATTACACACATTTAGAGCAGTTGGATCAGTAGAGATCACTGCGCTGTCGAAGCCCTATACACATTTTGCCTTACGCACATAAATTATCCTTGCGTATAATTTATTCAAATTAGAGCGATATGCATAAGAACTTCTGGGCGTGACTCTCCTTTTTGTGGTTTCCCAAATGAGTGAGGGGAACAAAACACATATTTATAGGTACTGAATACATCTAGAAAATCAGAGCTCCGGATAGTAAAGCTCGAGGGGCGAATGTCCTATTGCTGAGTGCTCTGTGGTAGTTTCAGAAATGAAATGATTTCTGCTTTTTTTGCTTTAAAACGCAATAACGTGACAATGCTCTAAAATTCAATAAAACATCAAAACCTCTGAGCAGGTCTCTAGTCACCATTTGCTTGAGTTTTAGTCCAAGTACATACTAACCCTCAGCCCCTCACTTCAGAAGAGCAGTATGAAATCTGATGTTGCTCTTGAAACAGATGATTTAAAATCACTCAGCATTGATCCCTCCACTTCATATTCTACAATTACCAACTTGCCCCAGATAATCTTGGCACATTTGGAATATCACAAAACTCGACAACTATGATAATGGTTAATACCCACATTTTATTGACATACAAGTTACCAAACAATTCTTCCTTTACTAAGAAGTTCTGTCCTTCCAGGATCTTCCGTGTGGGAGCTGGGAGGAGATGACAGTGTCTCAGTACCAGTGGGAAGGGCATGGAGAGGTCAACAGCCTTTGAAGTTCAAACCTAAGTGGAATTGTGGAGAATTTAAAGTATTTGGAAAGGAGAACTAAAAGAACTTTGGAAAATAAGATCTATGTTGGTGAGATTTTGACATTATACAGTGATTGTTTTTTTTTAAAGTTCAATTCATCAGAAAGGTATAAAGATTTTAAATGTCTGTGTACCTAATAACAGAGCTTCAATGGACATGAAGCAAAAATGGGCAGATGAAAGGGAGAAACAGACAACTCCTTTATCATAGAAGAACTTCTAACAACCCTCTCTAAATAACTGATAGAACAACTACATAAAATGTCAGCAAAGACGCAGAAGATCAACTGTCAGTCACTGTGGCCTATTTATAGGACATACACCCACAGATGCAAAATACGTGTTCTTTCTAAGTGTACGTGGAATATTCAATAGGGTGGAGTAAGTGTTGGACCATAAAACAAGTCTCAGTAAATTTTTAAAAATTAAAATCATATAGGACATATTCTCTGATTTTAAAGAATTAAGGGGCACCTGGGTGATTCAGTCAGTTAAGTGTCTGACGCTTGATCCCAGCTCAAGTCATGATCTCAGGGTCATGAGATTGAGCCCAATGTCAGTCTCGGTGCTCAGTGTGGTGCCTGCCTAAGATCCTCTCTCTCCCTCTCCCTCTGTCTCTCACCACTGTTCCTGCTCTCTTTTTCTCTCTAAAAAAAGTAAATTAAAAAAAATTTAAAAATTAAAGAAGGGATTAAGTCAGCATCAATTGAGAATAAGATAATTAGGAAATCCTCACATATTTGAAATTAAGCAACCTACTTCTTTTTAAAAAAAATTTATTTATTTGACAGAGATCACAAGTAGGCAGAGAGGCAGGCAGAGAGAGAGAGGAAGGGAAGCAGGTTCCCTGCTGAGCAGCGACCCTGATGTGGGGCTCAATCCCAGGACCCTGGGATTATGACCTGAGCCGAATGCAGAGGCTTTAACCCACTGAGCCACCCAGGTGCCCCCTAACCAACCTACTTCTAAATAATTTACAGATCAAAGAAGAAATCACAGGGGGAATTAGAAAATATTTTTCCCTGAATGTTCAGAAAAATACAGGATGTCAAACTTTGTGGGATACAGGTAAGCAGTGCTTAGAGGCCCATTTAAAACTTTAAATGTTTATACTAGAAAAGAAAAAAAAAAAGACCTAAAATTAATTATCAGTACAATCTCAAGATTAAAGGAGGGTTTATCATTATCCTCCAGACATCTTAAAAGCTAATAAGGGAACAACTTCATGCTAATAAATGGGGCAACTTAGATGAAATGGACAAATTCCCTGAGACAGACAAATTACCAAAACTGACCCAAGAAAATCTGGAGATTTTGAATAGCTCCATATCAATGATGAAAATTACATTTATAATTAATAACTTTCCCATAAAGGAAACTAGAAGTTCAGATGGCTTTTCTAGCAAATTCTCTCAAATATTTATGGCAGAAATAGTACCAGTTCTACACAAAACTTGTTTTGGAAACGTCACAGGAGATAACACTTTCCAGTCAAGCATTACTCTAATATTCAAGCCAGACAATCACATTACAAAAAAGAACAGACCTTACTGACATAGTTGTAAAACGTCCTCATAAGATTTTACCAAATCAATTTCAACAACGTGTTAAAAAGAATAATACATTATGAGAAAGTGGAGTTTATCTCAGGAATTGAAGATTGGCTCACACAATCAATGTACTTTGTTATTTATTACATCAACAGAACAAAGTAGATAAACCATATGATCATTTCAGTAAATATAGGAAACGCTTTTGAAAAAAATTCAATACCCATGGAAGAGAAAATACTCAGCAAATGAAGAATAGAAGGAATTTGTCAAGCTGGCCAAGGGCAGCTACAAAAATTCAAGCTGAAACTCATACTCAGCATTTTCTATCTAAAATCATGAACAAGGCACAGATGCCCGCATTCACCACTCCTATTCACCATTTACTTGAAATCCTAGCTGGTACAATAAGGTAAGAAAAAATAATAAAAGATATGCAGTTTGGAAAAGAAAAACAAACTCTTTCTGTTTCAGACAAGATTTTTCATGTAGGAAATCCTGAGAGATTTACCAAAAAGCTGCTAGAACAAATATGTGAATTTAGCCAGATCACAGGCTACAAGGTCAACATGAAAAAATAAATTGTATTTCTATACTTTAGAAATCAACAATAAGAAAAATGAAATTAAGTAAATGCCATTTAAAAAGCATAAAAGTAGAATAATGAATAAATTTAACAAAATGAAGGCAAAACTTAACCAAAACAGCAAACACTATAGAGAGAAATTAAGAGTTAAACAGATAGATATATATGTTTGTGGATTACAGAATAACATTAAGAGGGCAGTTCTTTGATTAATAGATTTAGTACATTCTCAATCAAAATCATAAGAGGCTTTTTTGAAGAAATTTATGAGCTGATTCAGAAATTTGCATGGAAAAGCAAAGGAGCTAGAATAACCAGAATAATTTTGGAAAAGGAAGGCCAGGGCAGACTGTTACGACCTGATTGCAAGATTTACCATGACACCAAGTAATCTTGACAGTGTGACATTTGTGTACTGAGAGATCTATAACCAATGGAACAAACTGGAGGATCCAGACATAGAAGCACACTTCTGTCTTTAACAGAGGGGCCAAAGTAACTCAACAAAGAAAGGATCATCATTTCTATAAATCTGAATAGGAAGAAAACAAACTTCAGCACTCTTTTACTCCACACATAAAGTGGATCATAGACCTGAATAGATGAGCTAAAACGATAAACTTCTGAAAGAAGACAGAGAGAAAACCATGTGATGTTGGGTTAGCCAAACATTTCTTAGGTAAGACACAAAAGCATGAACCATTAAAAAAAAATCACAACAAATAATGATTTCCTTCATCAATATTAGAAAATTTTGCCCAAAATGACACAATTAAAAACCAAACAAACAAATGCAGATCAAAGATTGGGGGAAAATATTTGCAAATAATTTATTTGACATTGTATCCAGAATACAGTAACATCTATTTTAACTAATATTAGGAAGGCAACAACCCAATTTTTGAGCTGGCCAAAGATTTAAATAGACATTTCACAAAGGAAAATGTATCAATGGCCAAAAAGCACATAAGAAATGATGAACATCTCTACCCATTGGGGAGTGGGAAGTGTTACTATACAACCATGAGAATGGTTACAGTTTTAAATTCTGAAATATTAAATGCTGGTAAGGATTTAGAACAGCTATAATTCACACATCACTGGTGGAAATATCACTTTGGAAAATGGTGCCAGTGTCTTATAATAATAAACATACACTTATTATACAACCTGGCAATCCCACTGATAACTATTTATCCAAGAAAAATGAAAGTCTACACCCACATGAGATTTGTAACCAAATGTTCTTGATAGCGCTAATCATAATAGCCAAAAGCTGAAAATAACCTAAATGTCCATTGACTGGGGAATGGATAGATAAATACTATGGACCACTACTCTACTCAGTGATAAAAAGGAACAAAATACAATACACCCGTGACATGGATGAATTTCATCAAGAAAATGTTGAGCAAGAGAAGTCAAATGTGGGACTTCCGGGAAGATGGCAGAGTAGGAGGACCTTAAGCTAACCTTGTCTCGCAGATACAACTAGATAACACACGTATCTGTGTAAACAACCCAGAAAATGACCCAAAGACGGTAGAATAGACTCTCCTTAGCTGGACAGAAGAGGCCACATCCAAGAGGGTAGGAAGGGTGGATACATAGTCGAGAGCCAAGTGGAGCTGTGGGACTGACCATGGGAAGGGAGCAGACCCCATCCTCGGGAGCCCAGGTACAGGGGACCCGGGTGAGGAAGATGAATCCCCATAGCATGGGTTTTGAAAACCAGAGATTGTAAAATTGGACTTTAAAAAGATCATCCGTTGTACTCTGTACTGACTCTGAGCCCTGCCTTCAGATGATAAGCTGACCCCTTCTCACCACTTCCATACCCATCACCTTGGTCCAAGCCACTGTCCCATCTCCCTGAACTATCATGGCGGCCTTTGAACTCTGCTCCTGCACTTGGTCCCCTGCAGTCTACTCTTCACACGACGGGCAAAAAGGATGCTTTTAAAAGAGGTTAAATCAGAGCTCACCACTCCAGTCCTCAGAACCGTGCTGCTAAGGTGCCCAACTCAATCAGGAGAAAAGCCCAAAGTAGTGTCAGTTACCACAGCTGACAAGGCCCTAACTGGTCAGGCCTATCACTTCCTGCCATTGTCCCTGATCACATACTGGCTTCCCTGCTGGCTCCCACTATGTCCCGCTTACTTCTCTCCAAGTCTCTGTTCTTGCCCTTACCCCTGCTCTGGGCTGCTCGTCCTCCAAGTACCCACAGCACTTGGAGACCTGATGTTCTAGATCTGGGCCAGAGTGAGTCCTAATGTGGCAAGAAAGCATCTCAGAGATGACGTTGCGGTCCCGAACTGCCCCATGTCTTACCTGTGTCTTGTGACTCTCTATCCTTGGAGGTTTGATACTAGGTAAGATCTCTGATCCTGGCCAATCTGATTTGACAGTACAACCCTTTGTGTTTTGTCTGTAGTGTTCAACATAATCTATAATTACTGATTTACTTCTGTCTTAAAACTCACTTCTGTCATAAAAAACTCCTTGAAGGCATGGAGTTTACGCTTTGTACATCAGCACTGAGAACAAAGCCTGACATATTGGCGTTCAAGGACCTGCTCTACCACTTCCTGTGGGCCTGATCAGTATTCTGGTTATAATTATGTTTCTTACACTGTCTCTTCTTGCTCTTGCGAAAACTAGTATCAGAATAGTGGAAAATTCATGCTTGCAAAGCACCGCAGACATAAATGAGAGAAGAGTTTTACAATAGGTCTGATTCATGTGCTCAAAATCCTGTTTCCAGTAAGTAAAAGTAATTAAAAACCGTTGTGAGCTGGTAATCATTCACTCATCAAATAATTATCAAGCATTTACCATGTGACAGGTACCAGGCATTCAGAGACACAAGGAAACTGAAAAAAAAAAAAAAAATTCTAATTTGGCTCAAGATAGTTTCAAACACTTCAAAATTGTGAACATCAAAAATTTAAATACATAGGCATTTAAATATTTGGGATTGTGTTCAGTCCTGTTCATTCAGCAGAATGAAGAAACTCACCCACAAATGAACGTCCAGTTGCATTTTCTGTGGTCAGTGATTTAATGGTAAATGAATGGTGGTGAGAAGCCTCTATGTGGTCAGTACTGCCTGGTAGCTGGCCAAAACAACGTAATGGTTCTACTGAGTCATTTCATCTTGGATGAAAAATGTCAGACCACACCAGACATAACCACAAGCCCCAAAGATCCCAAATCACAGTTTCTCGGTATTTTTAATTGGTTAAGTAATCTCAGAGATTTTGTCTTTGAAACGCCAGAAAGAATTTCCTAATTAGTAGAGCAACATTGGCATTACCCACATGCTTTGTCCATCCGTCTGAACTGTAACTGCGTCATCCTGGTTCCAAAGGAGCCCTGAGATGTCACAGCATTCAGAACCCAACTGTGCCAAGCTTCTTAGAAGACTGGGACAGTGTGGGGGTGATTACGTTCTGATATTGAAGTAGCTGGTGATGCAACATATTGTTGTCTGTTATTTTTCCTAAGTACCCCTGCGTTGGAGAAGGTGGGAGGAGGGAGTAGGTCTGTTCTAATTTGTGCTAATGTTCGATGCTGTCGAAGAATTGTAGACTAGTTGGGGTGCCTGGGTGGCTCAGTCGGTTAGGTGGTGGACTCTTAATTTAGGCTCAGGTGGTGATCTTGGGGTCCTGGTATTAAGCTCTGCACTGAGCAGGGAGTCTGCTTGTCCCTCTCCCTCTGCTCCTGCTCTCACTCTCAAATAAAAAAAAAAAATCTTTTAAAAAATAAAGAAAGAAATAAGCACTGTAGATCAAGAGGTACTTCGGAGATTGCTACTAGCCATGACTTCCGAATGCAAATAGGTAAATGGGGGGAGGGGTGTTGAGGGGATTGTGTTGTAGAAGGAAAATATCTGTAGTTAGAAGAAAACCACTAAATGGTGCTAAACCAGCAATCAGGAGCAGGAAACAAAACCCAGGGAAATCTGTAAAAGTAGCTTTCCCTCTCTTACATAAATACATGAATATGTATGAATTATGAATAAATGTATTTTATAATTTTATGTAAAATAGCCATAACAGGAGACTAATACAAGTTTTTATTTCAAATTTTTATGGTAATAAAGTAATATATTTGGGAAATTTTTAAAGAAATAGAGAAAAATCCTTTCCAATAATGCGTCACTGTAATGTGATCATTGTAATACTTTAGTGCGCTTCCTTCCATATTCTTTTCCTGTGCAGGTTTTCAACTTGACCATAATCTTATCGTGCCGTTAGTTTAGCAGAAAGCTCTTGACTTCTTCCCCCACAAGAGGATAAAATAGGGAAATTAATGGCTTGATCGCCACCGATTCCCCCATAGCTTCAAGGTGTAGAAACTCACATTTGGCGGGGACATTGTCAGTGCTCTGCTTTCACCACCTGTTGGTTCTTAGCGTCTCCAGTGGTCCAGCCAAGAGATGATTCCAACTTTTTTGGATATTTATATTGATAAGGGACTTCTAAAAAACCTGAAAGAATCACATATATTCGTTTTTTTGTTTTTTGTTTTTTGTTTTTTTTTTTTTGTCAGAGAGAGAGGGAGAGAGAGCGAGCACAGGCAGACAGAATGGCAGGCAGAGGCAGAGGGAGAAGCAGGCTCCCCGCCAAGCAAGGAGCCCGATGTGGGACTCGATCCCAGGACGCTGGGATCATGACCTGAGCCGAAGGCAGCTGCTTAACCAACTGAGCCACCCAGGCGTTCCTTTGGTTTTTTTTTTTACAACAGCCTCTGGAATGTTTGTAGTAAACAAATTTTCTAAAGTAGGTGACTTTTAAAATTTCCAATTTGGGGGTACCTGGGTGGCTCCGTTGGTTAGGTGTTGGACTCTTGATTTAGGCTCAGGTCATGATCTCAGGGTCCTGAGATCGAGCCCCCTGTCGGGCTCTGCACTGGGCGTGGAGCCTGCTTAAGAGTCTCTCTCCCTTTCCCTCTGCCCATCCTTGCTCATGCTCTCTCTCTCTCGAAAAAACAACAACAACAACAACAAAAGATTCTTCATTTGTAAAGGTAATTTTTTGGACAAATGCCAATGAACTTTTGTTATTATTTTATTCCATCCAAGATAGAGAAATAATTTCTAAATTGTCCTGTTTTCATTTTGAAACATGACTTACGTCAAAATTTGAATATGTGTTATTTAGAGTCTAACTTGAAATATCTCATGGCTTTTTTTTTTTTAAATAACAAACAGGTAAAAAATGTTATGTCTATCTTATTTGGTGACCTGGAACTAGTTGAATGTAGGTGCTTTATAAACCATCTTAACTACTGATATTATCTGGTGTTTGTGAAGCGTGAAATAGTTCAATCTCTTGACTGAGGGTTGTGTCACTGGGGAGAAATGAATTTTCACTGTGTGTTTTATTGCATCTACTCAGTGACTTTGGCGTTAAAATAAATAATGCTTTAATGAGAAAAGGGATGGCTTGATGATCTCCCTGTGAGATTGGAGATAAAGAACTCTGGGCCGCGGTCCTATCAAAACACCTGACCCAGTCATGGACAAGGTGGGCACTTCGCCTCCCTGTGCCCGACTTCCTGCAGAAGCCAAAGCAGATTAAGAAAATGGACTTTTGCCAAAGTGGACTGAGAAACAGTACTTACCTCAGGCTTTGAGTCTTAGAAAAATGTTGATATTTTGAGAAATCCCACACCGTGTGCATTTACTAAGCCATCTTCATGCCAGGAAGCGGGAGGAGGGGCGAGAGACTGGGGGGTCTGCTGCCAAGGCTACTTGCCAATTAGTACCTCCTTTGCAGCACCTTATCCTTCTTGGTGGCTAAGCAAACCAGATCATAACTGTTGGCGGTAACCAGATCTATTGGTTTGGCTTGGTTTTGTCTTCTGAAGAGGAGGGATATGTTTGGTGGCTGGCTGGTATGACCTCCCTACCCCCCATCAGTCAGTCCAAAGAGGCACCAAGGGAGACAGCGGAGGAGGAGGGCATGCCCTGTCCTCTAGGCCGGTGGCAGGGCCAGGCACAAGGCGTTAGATCTGTCCGGAAATGGAGTACGTTCTCCCCACGCGGGATGTGGCATTTGCAGACAGATGGCAGGACCAGACTTCTGTATGAGCAAGTTAGGGCCACTGGGTGAGTCAAGGAGGTTGTGTTGGAGATTTCAGCCCCAGAGATTGATTCTTTTAGGAGGAGGTGTGATAGAGATAGAGAACCAGATGTGTGTGCGCTGTTGCTAGAAAGCATCATAATCATAGCAAGAGACTCACGGTTCACGGGACCTCATGTCACGTCTCATGTGAACTTCACAGCAGCTGTGGCGCGTAGACCTGCTGCTCTTCCTGTTACAGAGGAGGATGCAAGAGGGGTGGATTAGTCAGTTAAACCGTTATTTGTCTCACATGGTTACTGTATTGTGGTATTTTTCCATGAGAAAGGCAACGCCTATTTTTTTTTTTTTTTAACTCCCCAATACAGAAGAGAAATGGGTTTTCCCAGGGCTTTGCTCAGAGTGGAGAAATGGCCATGAATTCCCGGTCTTTCCAACATGTCTGCTATTACCTGGGGGTCTTTCTTGAGTTCATTTCATTGTTAGTTGGTTAATTGAGTTTTCTCTCAGAGAAAGCAGGTCTGAGCTGCATTCTTTTCTGTGTATCAACTCTTGTAAAATCAGTTCTGAATTTCCAGTATCTGCTTTGTTAATCTCCAGTTGGTGAGTGTAGGGACATAAGCTTGATAGCGATTCGAAGTCTTTGGGTTACAATGAGTCATGCATGCTTAAAATATATATTGTGCGTATATATGTACATATATGTATGTGTACGCCTCTGTGTATATGCGTGTGTATGTGTACCTGTGTGTGTTTGGTTGGGCTGCTATAACGGAGTACTACTAACAGTAACTTAAACAATAGGAATTTATTAACTGACATTTCTGCAGGTTAGAAGTACAGAGTCAAGGGGCACCTGGGTGGCTCAGTGGGTTAAGCCTCTGCCTTCAGCTCAGGTCATGATCTCAGGGTCCTGGGATCGAGTCCCACATTGGGCTTTCTGCTCTGTGGGAAGCCTGCTTCCTCTTCTCTCTCTCTCTCTGCTTGCCTCTATGCCCACTTGTGATCTCTCTCTGTCAAATAAATAAAATCTTAAAAAAAAAAAAAAGTACAGAGTCAAGGCATGGGCGGGGTTGGTTCCTTTTGGTGTCTCTGAAGGAAGGATCTGTTCCAGGCCTTTCTCCATGACTTGTAGACAGCTGTATTCATGCTCACATGGCTTTCTCCCTGTGTGCATGTCTGTGTTCAAATTACCCCTTTTTATAAGGACGCCAGTCATATTGGATTTGGGCCCACCCTACTGACCTCATTTTAACTTGATCACGTCTATAAATTCCCTCTCTTCAAATAAATCACATTCTGAGGTACTGGGGGTTGGGACACCAATATGTGAATTTGGGGAGGACGCACTCAACCCATAACTCACTCTCTCTCCCTATATCTATGTATATATCCCCCTTCTACACATACACACACACAAACACACACGCAAATATAGTTCGATATGTGCTATATTTCTATTAAATCTTAATGACATTTTAATATGTGGGCCTAATAATCATAGAGCCATTGTTGCATAACATTTCTGGAAAGTAGTGTTTTTGTCTAGTCTTACTATGGCCTCATAAAGTTGACTAATTTGTCTGCAGCAGAAATAATAGAATCACATCTTATCCTTCCCTGTCTCCAGTCTTGTTTCCAGATGCTCAGAATCTTGTCTCCTTGTGATGATAGAGGAATTACCATATTTTAAAAATGACTTAAAAAAAAAAGATTTTATTTGTTTGTCAAAGAGAGAAGAGAGCACAAGCAGGGGGAGCAGCAGGCAGAGGGAGAGCTTGACACGGGACTCGATCCCAGGACTCTGAGATCATGACCTGAACCAAAGGCAGATGCTTAACCATGTGTCCCTAAAAATGACTTTTAGAAAAACAAATGGAATCCAAATAGAGCGTGGAGTTTAGTAGATTCTAATGTATTTATATCACTTCATTAATTGTGACAACGAACAATAAAGTTGTACCATAGTGATCTAAGGGTTAACAACAGAGAAAACTGGGTAAGCGGTATGATGGGAACTCTGCACTGTCTTTGCAACTTTTCTTTTTTTTTTTTTTTACAACTTTTCTAAATCTAAATCTGAATCTAAAACTATTCTAAAATAAAATGGTAATTTTTAAAAAAGATTTTATTTATTTATTTGACAGAGATCACAAGTAGGCAGAGAGGCAGGCATAGAGAGAGAAGAGGAAGCAGGCTCCTGGCCAAGCAGGGAGCCCGATGCGGGGCTGGATCCCAGGACCTGGGATCATGACCTGAGCCGAAGGCAGAGGCTTTAACCCACTGAGCCACCCAGGTGCCCCTAAAATGGTTATTTTCTTTTTTAAAGATTTTATTTATGAGAGAGAGAGAAAGCACAAGTGGGGCAGGGAGGCAGAGGGAGAGGGAGAAGCAGACTCCCCACTGAGCAGGACACCCCACTCCATTGGATCCCAGGACCCTGGGATCATGAGCTGAATGAAGGCAGATGCTTAACCAACTGAGCCACCCAGGCCCCCCAAAAGGTTAAATACTAAAAAACCTTTTATGATATAAAATATTTTCACGTATATATTAAACAGGTTACTAACACGGTAGTAAGAATGGTCATATAGTTTTATTGTTTTTATGCCATTGCATATCTTTTCATATAGAGGAAGGGATTAGATGTGGCCTCTAGAGGACAGTGTTGGGTCATAGAAAGATTTTCACGATCTGCCTGAGATGAAGATGCATTTACTTATTTCTCTTCTTCCTTTGTAACCACAAGCCCTCTGTTGATTCATTATTCCTCTTTGACTTTCAAAAAACGTCAAAGAGAATGTATGCCTCCTCGGCTATCCTGATCAGCTGGAGATCTGCTTTCACTTGCTGTTTTTGTGCCCTCTTCACAAATAGACGGGGCCAGAATGCTTGCCATTTTCACCCCTGCGTTCAGAGCACTGGGGGCTCGTGGAAGTCCTGTGGGAGCCCGGGGACCACTACAGGGCACACACAATGTACTGCGAATTCTCGCATGGTGGAGAGAGTGCTAGAGAGGTGACTTCCCTTTGGAAACACTACACACCGTTTGTAGATGGATGAAGATGCTCATAAAACACAGCAGGGCGGGGGGTTTCAAATTCTCAAGGTCAAGGCTGTTTGCTCTGCAGTGATTTGTTGGGGGTGGGGGGTGGGGGTAGAGAAGGAAACAAACCGTTCGCCTAGCTTCCAAAGCACATTTCTGGAGTCATCAGCATAGAAACTCCCCATTTTAATTTAAAAATTATCCCTCAACAATGAAATCTGTTACACTGAAAAGAAATTAAATAAAAATAAAAATTATCCCTCCAAAGGTCATCTCATGGGATTGACATTTTATTTTTAAGAGGCTCCAGGGGTAGGTAGGTTACGGAGTGTGACTCAAGCACATCAGGGCCGGATGAACATTAATTTGCAAAATCTTGCCTCATACGTAGAGGCAGCTGAAACAATTGTTCGAGGATTGATGGGCTCAGAGATTGTGGAGGACCATTCCGTCATTCGATGGATGACAATTTCTCTCCATAGTGGAGTCTGAGGTTCCCCTTGTGCTAGGTGAGAACATCCAATATAAACACTGAAAAAGAGTCATTTGGACAACAGCATGTTCCACTTAGCGGCAACTTACAGATTTCTTATTTTTTTCTCAAAGAATAAATCTGCTAAAAGGTCCACTGTTGAATTGGGATGGATGAGCCTTTTAATAGAAACTTTGAAAGGGAGTGGAAATTTATGGCTCCTTGTAAATAGCCTGACATGAACGTTCAGATCAATAGTGTTTTATTCAGCCACACCATCGAAGCTGAACCAATGGGCAGGAGTCTCTCCTCCTCATCTAATAGTGCTCGATACCAAAATTTCTTTCTCAGGTCTAGTGTTCTCTTATTTAGTGGTAGTATAACAAAGTTCCCTTAACTGTGTAGGCGTTTAGTAATTATCACAGTAATTTGATAGGTATTTTGGTCCTTGAGATATGATTGGTTCTCTAACCTCGTTCCCCGCCCCTTTAAAAAATTTTATTTATTTATTTGGGAGAGAGAGAGAATGAGAGAGAGCATGAGAGGGGAGAAGGTAGGAGGGAGAAGCAGACTCCCCATGGTGCTGGGAGCCCGATGTGGGACTTGATCCCAGGGCTCTGGGATCATGACCTGAGCTGAAGGCAGCCGCCCAACCAACTCAGCCACCCGGGTGCCCTCGAACCAGGTCCCTTATCCCATGTTCCTTAACACAGGAGAACGTCACTCCATCCCATTTGTGCAAGTCAGAATCCTTGACTGCTCTCTTCTTTCTCGTCCTTGCCCAGAATAGATGCAGCACCAGGTTCTATTGCCTTTTCTTTTTTAAGGTTTATAATTTTTTTTTAGAGAGAGAGAGTATGTGTACATGACCAGGTGGAGGGGCAGGGGAAAGGGAGAGAGAGAGAAAAAATCTCTGACAGATTCCCCATTGAGCGTGGAGCCCCACACGGGGCCCAATCTCACGATGTGAGATCATGACCTGAGCCGAAGCCAGGAGTCAGACGCTTAATGGACTGAGCCATCCAGGCGCCCTTGGGTCCGATTGCTTTTACTTCTTAAATATTTCTCGAACTGCCCACTTCTCCCTCATGGCCACCGCTCTAATCCAAGCTCCCTCACGGCTGCCGAGCCCACCGCAGAAGCCACCGTGCCCACAAACAGTGTGATCTTTTACACGCACACCTACCAGACCTCCAGGGATCTCCTGATGTTCTTAGGATAACAGCCAAAGTCACTTTCGTGGACCGTAAGACACTGCAAGGACTGGTGTCTGTCTCTCCCTCCAGCCTCATCTGGAAACAGTCTCCTCCTGGCTCACTATGCCCCCCAAGCCTCCTGGTCTCCAACGGCACTCAGTTTCCTCTACCTGGGTTCTCGAACCTGCTGGCTTCTACGCACACTTTGTATATCAGCCCCGGTGTGATTTCCTCATGAGTGCCTTTCCTGATCTGGCCTAGAACTTTCCTTTTCTACACTCTGATAGACCCATGTGCCGTCACTTCACTGTGTTTATAATTAGACACTCAGCTCTGTTGTTTTTTGGTTAATCTGTGTCTCTATGACCAAATAAAAACTGTGAGCAGAGACCATGCCCCAAAATGCTCATTATCAAATCCCTAGCACTTGGCTTAGGGAAAAGGCGTTGCTCAGGACACTTGAAGTAATCAGTGGCTGATTATTTTTTACGGAGTGTTTAGGTAGAGGAAGAAGAACCCACTGGATACATTCGATATGAGAAATTTCTTCCAGTGATGACCGAAGTACTGCTGGAAAGAAGGTAAGAAAGTACATGTAATTGTTAAGGTGAAGCAGTGATTAGAATTATGTTCATTTCAAAACACTTGGCTTTTTCACTCTGTGTGTTATACTCTCCAAATATTTATCCTGGGATCGCCTCCCTCTGACTTTTCGCTATACTTCTGAACTGCCAGGTGAAGTGTGCTTAGAAATATCAACCACGGGGACACCTGGGTGAATCAGTGGGTTAAAGCCTCTGCCTTTGGCTCAGGTCATGATCCCAGGGTCCTGGGATTGAGCCCCGAGTCGGGCTCTCTGCTCAGCAGGGAGCCTGCTTCCTCCTCTCTCTCTCTGCCTGCCTCTCTCTCTGTCAAATATATAAATAAAAATCTTTAAAAAAAAAAAAAGAAATATCAACCATGTTTGTATTAATCTCATAAGCAAAGTGTGATCACAGAGCAAAAAGGCCACACAGGGCACAAATCAACAACGTATTTATTATCTTCTATTGTGAGCTCTCAGTGAGAATTCACCCTAATTCTTTTTCTAAGGAACGTGTAGTGTTAGTTTACCACAGTTGGTTTATTGTAGAAACTTTGTTTCCAAATATTTTCACAATGATGAGAAAGGCTAACAGATATCTTCACGTAGGCCAGTGAATTTGAACTCAGTATCTTCTGTGGCTGTGGAGTGCTTTCAACTTCCAGAAATTTCTTTAACTTCTAGAAATCCAAACATGTTTCAATGAGGGAAGTATTATTATCCTTGCATATCTGTAGGCTTTATTTCATTTTATGTGATCATTTATTGTGTAGAGGCTGAGCTAAATACTATGGCGTTTCTCCTTTTACCGCATGATTAGATACAGACCAATTCCAGAAGATACACTGCTTCGAGCGTTTGAGGTGTGTAAGCTCCAGATTTTACGTATATTTATATGAAAAATTCATCCTGTAGAGTATATTCACCAAGCAAAAAATAGAATATCTACTCCTTCTTTTCTCTTAGGTATTAGATCCATCTAAACGTGGATTTCTTACTAAGGAAGAGCTGATCGAGTATATGACTGAAGAAGGTACGAGGCATTTATTATGCATTTTATAACTGTGACTTATTTA
Source organism: Lutra lutra (assembly GCF_902655055.1). Taxonomy (NCBI): domain Eukaryota; kingdom Metazoa; phylum Chordata; class Mammalia; order Carnivora; family Mustelidae; genus Lutra; species Lutra lutra. Next base: position 10,213,996 of record NC_062292.1, read on the forward strand.
AGTGATTAATAATTTAACAACAATTATGGAAAAATTCTAGGAACACTTTTAAATCAATCGTTCAGGTTCAAAGAGTTATTTATGGTTCCTATTATTTTGGTATTGGAGTGGTTTCTGTTTTGTGGGGTAAGTGGACAAAGGGTAGGTTAAAGAAAGATTGATTTTTGCCTTATAGGATTTTACAACATATAAAGATTCTGCTGTAAATTGAAGTCACTCCATTCAGTTAGAGTATTTTTCAGAATAGAAGCTATGCCACTTGGAAAATATGAGCTGTCAATCAGTAGAAATCAATGCCTGTTACTAGATTGAAGATTTGAATTGGATTATATAAAAATTCCTTTTTGAAGAGCTTTTCAGTTGATGAACTTACAGATAATACAGCCTCCATTGAATGGAATCCACACAAAAACTTACAGCTTTTTCTGCTGGTGGAACTCTGTATTTGCTTTGACCTTGACCTATGCACGCACACACACGTAGCCGTCATATCGGCTCAGCTCTCTGGGCCACCATGTTTCCTGGAGGCGCTCGCTCTCTGCTTCGGCTGATGTGTTTGTTTTCCCTGAATGTCAGTGGCCTGATGGGCGTTCTCTTGAAACCATGCCCCTCTTGGTCACCTCCCCAGTCTTCCATCTCTTCTGTTCAGTTCACCGGTTTCCAGATTGAGCCCAGTGTGATTCAGAGTTGTTGTGATCGCTTGAGGCGGAATCAAAAGTGCAGCTAATTGTGAGGGGGGGAGACAAACACCGTGTCTGCCTGCGTTGCTGGCTGACCACATCGGCCTCACCCACCGCGATGTGGGGCTACGGACAACAAGGGCAAGAGTGACATGGCCGTCACAGCCGCCACCAAGCTCTGGGATGCTGTAACAAATGTCTTAGGGGTTCACTTTGATGGGAAGGGAATGGCTTTCAAAGCATCAACTTCTTAATCCTAAAGATTAATTAAGGGGAGTGAATCCTGGATTATATGAGGCAATGAATTTAGTCAAAATGGCCAGAAAGAGTTCATTGTCATTAATAGGGTGACCTGCTGTGTGGAGGTGAGGGGCACTAAGGGCAGTGAGAGGGACTCAAAGCCCCATTTCTCTAGGATATTCGACTGGGGGGAAGAAAGGTGACGTGAAACAATTCACAGCATAAGACAGTGGATTCTCGGGACGGTAGGCTTCATGTGGGTGAGTTACTGGGAGCAGGGCTGAAGTCTTACACGTTCCAGTGCCCGCCCAGTCAGTCTCAGCAAGTCTGTGTTGAATGAATGAATGAATGAATGAATGCGCAGATGGACGAAGAATGTGTGAAGGGGTCGATGAAGAGAGATGCCCTTGACCACACGGTGTGAACAGTAGCGGGGAGCTGGAGTGAGTGTGATACTGTGATATCCTGGAGTCTGTGAGGGGAGAGGACCCAGAGGTCTCGCTGGCAGCCAGCAAGAGACAAATCTGGGGACGTGTGTGGACTGGCCCATTGAGGCCTGGGCCCGGGGGGCTGGAAGTCTCCATGTGGGCACTGCAGAAGCCTTGTAGGGTGCTGGGCGCATGGGCCTCACAATGCAGGAGAGGGTGTTGGACAGAAAGAAGCGATAGCTACAGCAGGACCGTGTGTAGCAGGACCCGTGGGTCTCGGTGAGTCACGGAGTGCAGGGGACAGATATGGGCGCTGGGGCCGGAGTGATGGGTCTTTGACCTTGGTGATGGGATCAAGGTGATGCTGCTGACATAGAGAAATCAGGAGCGGGCTACCGTGGATACAGCGTGACTGTTCGCCATGTCTACACAGTCTTAGGCTGGGATGATGCCTTCTAAATGCCCAGGATGTCACGTGACGAATGTGACAAACCACGTGGACTCAGATTCCTACAAGTTGTCCAGGCGTGTGTATGGTGTCAGACAGTATTTAGGAACAGGGAAGGTCTCAAAAAATATATTTTTTAAACAAACCCACATTGCCACCCACAAGCCATGCAATATTCTAAGTGATATTTCAATAATAACGTTTCTCGTGCTCATAACGCCACATTCAGTAGGCACTGTTATTATCACTTCATTTTACAGACAGGAGAACTGAGGCTCAGAGAGTCGAAGTGACTTGCCCAGCTTTTGAACCTAGGCTGTCCGCCTCCCAGGACTGTGTTCTTAATCATTAAGCTAGTCTCCTTCCAACCTTAATCAAATACTGCGTATCTCCTTCCTTGCCCAAGGAAGCAGCGTGGCTGCCTTCTGGATTTTACTGTGAGCAAGGCCTTGTTCTGAGCAGTCGAGTGTGATCCTGGAGTTCACGCACCTTGAGGTGGACGGCGGTATCCAGATCCCAGCTCTGCCTCTCACTGGCGGTGGGGGAAGCAGCCTCACATCTGTGTGCTGGTGTCCTCTACTCCTCCTTTTTCTTTTTAAGATTTATTTATTTATTTGAGAGAGAGAACAGCAGTGGGGGTGGGGGAGCAGTGGGAGAGGGAGAAGCAGACTCCCCACTGAGCAGGGAGCCTGATGTAGGTCTTCTGTGGGACTCGATCTCACGACTGCGAGATCTTGACCTGAGCTGAAATCAGGAGACGGATGCTTAACAGACTGAGCCTCCCAGGTGCCTCTGGTGTCCTCTTCTGTAAGTGGGGTAGCAGCTCTTACTTCTAATGAGGCGGCTGGCGGTTAACTTAGTGAACGTATCTGAAGCACATAGGTCAGTATCTGGAACACAGCCGTTCTCGAGAAATGCTTGTTACTAGCATACTTTTAAGGATTTCTGTGGTGCCTATCAGAATTCACTGGCAGTGGATGTAGCTGGGTATAAGAGAGATTCAGAATCATCTCCATAGGCTCTGTAGGCATTCTTTTCTTAGGATGTAAGGACAGTTTCAAGGACTCGACACACTCCCCTTGTTTGATCATCTATCATCGTTGTCATCATGATCCCCAGGTGAATAATTTCTGTGGTACGAGCTGACTTCCAGCCTAGAAAGGATTGTTCATAGGGGCAGGTGACAAGCTCAGAAGGTGAGCGATCCACAGACCTTGGTAACTCACCTGCTCAGAGAAGACTCTTTGGGGGGAAAGTGGTGATTTGGATGTTTCTGTATTTTTACTTAATATCAAGACAAAATTCTTTCTTATGTACTCGGCGACATTTCCAATGTTCCTCCTGAGTTTGCTTCTCATCTTGGTGAAACTGATGTCCGAGACGATCCTCAGCTGCTCTCTGAATCCAGCGAAAGCCACAGATTTTCTATGCCGCTTCTGGTTCCGTTTGACAGCAACACTGGGCCAAAGCTGTAACAAAGAGGGCCCTTTAGACACGGTGGACAAATGGCATCTGTCCCTGGGCTCAGCTGGTGTCATGAAGTGTCCAGACCTGGTTAGGGGATATTCGGAGATACGGTGGTTGCAGTTCGAGCCTCCGCTCTTCAACAATTTTGCATTGAGACCGGGTGGTCCCATCCTCACACCCTTGCGAACATAATGATAAGATGCCCTAGAAAACTGGGACTTCGGGTGAATCCTTAGGCAATCCCAATAGCCTTAATTTAAAGAAACAGCCTTGTTCAGGATGTCTTAATGTTCTTCTGCTGGGTTGGCTCAAGTGATCGATTTCATAGGTTGCTTGAGCTATGACATTCACAAGGTAAATAAGTCCCAGATCAGACAGCAGCTCTTGGAATCTCCAGACTGGATTGACATGCTGACCCCAGGGCCCCAGGAGGGGAGCCAGCAACCCAGCAGGGACCTGGGCAGTTCCAGGGCAGGGGAAGTTGGCTGATGGAAGGAGAAAGAAAATGATCAGAAGATTGTCAGTGATGAAACTTTCTTCTTGTCCTTCCCAGGTGAGCCTTTTTCTCAGGAAGAAATGGAAGAAATGCTGTCTGCTGCCGTTGACCCAGAATCGAATTGCATTCATTACAAGGACTACATAGCCATGATGGTGGTGGACGAGAGCTAGGTACCCTGGACACTCATTGAAAGGATGACTATAGAGATGGCCTGCCCTCGTTAATTTCACATCTCATAATTAATGCCCAGTGACAACTATTTTGCAGTACTTTGGATTGTAAAGATGAGCACCAATTTATTTGGTATGTCTAGCCTTATGGAATGACCAATGGCTAATTATTTTAAAGCTTGTTCTTAAAAACATTTTAACATTATCTGTGGATTGTTGTGGATTTTCTACAATAAAACCCCAGTGACCTTCAAATTCATTATGCTGACAAAATGAAGAACGACCAGAGTGACCCCAGGTTGGGCATAGAAAGATCTTGGGAGGGGACAGAGTGAGCACAAAGTGAGGGCCAGTATCAACATGCTGAAACAACAAACAACGAACCTTCAACATCGGGATGGGAGGGGGTTGTTGAAAGGAATATTAATAATTAACCCCTTACGAGTGTCATTTATAAATCTCATCTGAAATGTTAGTAACTTAGTGTGACAATGTAAGTGTGCTGATTCAGTGTGTTACCATTTGCAGAGCAGGTAACGGAGTTGAGGTCATTGACTCTAGAGACAAGAAGACTGAATGGAAATTGACAATGTAAGGGAGTGGCCATACTCTTCTGGTCTTTCGAATTCTTAGCTATTCTCATCGAATTTAAGTTGAAAAATAAACAAAAAAAAGAATTCTTAGCTGTTCAGAATAATTGCTGTGAGAATATTGTTCTGAATGCTGAATAAGAATATTGAGAAATTGTGTGGTACGCATGAGCGACAGCAGTGGGAAAAGCAGAATGAAGTCTGAGCACAAGGAATCACAACGAAGAAAGACCCAGGGACTCAAAGGCAGAGGGAAAAATAACGTGAAGAAAAATGAATAATCTCCCATAACCTGTGTATTCTGTCATGTGTACACGGTGATCCCTATTTGAAGATGCTTCCCCCCAGCATTTGATGTTGCTTATGATGCTTCCTTCTAGGCATGCGGGACGGGGGCTGCTAATGGAGAGGTAATTTGTCACTGTTTGTTCCTTGGAACATTTCCTGAGTATTATTAGGTACTGGGTTAGGAACTGGAGCTGCGCGGGGGCTCTAACTCATTGAGGTCACAGTTCAGTGAGGGAGATCTGCAAGTCATTCAGCAACCACATTTCAGGCTAGGGCACATTCAGGGTGCCGTGGAAGTGCAAAAGAGGGGCAACTCACTCGGCCTGGGGGGTGAGTTTCTGGCGAGAAAATGGTCTATTGATCAGAAAGGACCTCCCAGATCAGGCGACACTGACAGAGGCGAGTAGTTCACTAAGCTGGTGATGGGACACAGGGGGTTTCCACGGGGGAGCAGCAAGTACAGACACCCCAGGGGTGTCATGAAACAGGGAGCACTCTGGGAATTGAAGGTAATGTAGATGTGGGGAACACGATGAGAGATGAAACTGGGGTGGTAGACAGGAGCTATACCATTGAGGATATCGGGTTGGTCATACAGTTGGGTTTTCTTGTTAGAATCTGGATTTTTTCTAAAGATCACAGAGAAAGATCCTTTGTAAATCACGTGGAAAATGATCTCGAAGAGTCGAGACCAGAAGCAGGGAGACCAGGTGGTAAGGGAGCTGGTTGGTGGAAGGGGTAGGTTGGGAAGAATCCAGCAGGTGGCCAGGGGTTGGACGATAGAGCCATTTATTTAGTGAAGAAATCAAGAAGCAGGTCAGGGTCGGTGGGCAAAATGGGGAGTTTGGCGGTAGATCAGGGAGCCAGTGAGGTACCTAGGGGAGACAGCCGATCAGTTGGAGCAGTAGGAGGAAGATCTGGCAAGAGAGATGGATTTTGGAGGTTCCAACATGTAAGTAGTAGTTAAGGAAAAAAGTAGTAGAAGAGTGGTGCAGGGAAGAAGAAGAGTGTCAGCAGCCCAGGGGGGACATCAGCATTTAAGGGCGGGCAGGGGAGGACGAGCCCACGAGGGGCAAGGAGGAGAGGATCCAAGGAGAAGACAAGGGCCATAGAGAGGGCAGGTAAGTTGAAGACGGAAAATGTCCACCAGTTGGGGCAACCGAGTTCACTGGTGGTCACTTGGTGAGTGACGGGGTGAAGGGTCGTGGCTAGAGGGCCAGAAAGCTGCGGGACCGTGAGCACGAGGACAGGGCTGGAGAGAGCTGGCAAGATGGAGGGGGTATTTGCAGGAGCGCGGGCACCCACGGGTGTTTGTGCTCTCCCCGGAGGAAGCAGGAGGAGCCGGATTGCAGAGCGAGGAAAGGGTTGCCTCGGGATGGCTTGGAGCGCCGAACAGCGTGGACAGCTCCTTCCCAATGGCCTCTCTCATGTTTGCACGAGGAAGAAGGTGGTGGGTTACAGAGCAGGAGATGAGCGATCTGTGTAAGGATTTTCAGGGACTCCTGGAGGATTTTGCCCAATAACCCAGGCTCAGGAGCAAACACGGTGGGTTGCTGTGTCGGCTCAGGGTTCGGGTTTTGTCAGCTGGGATGGAAGGAAGCGAAGGTCAAGGCAGTTGGGTCCAGCAGCGCGCGGGGGTAGTGATGGCCCTTGGAGCCCGCGTGCTAGGGTCAGAGGCAGGGAGGAGAGCTACCAGACTGAAAGGGGCAGGGGTCTGGGGACCTCCACTGCAGCGACCAGTATAGCAGGAGGGGAGGTGGTGACGGGCTCCCCTGCCATTCCCGAGTAATAACCCAGGCTGCTGGAAGTTTGACTTCACTTTGTCCTTAGGGTCATTCCATTTACAAATAGCAAACATGAATGCGGGCAAGGAATCATCACTTATGGAAGGTGTAGCGATGGGACCCAAGATGAAACCCAAGTGCAGGGTTGGCTTAGCCACGTGTGCGAGAGTCACTTCCCAGATGGGGGTCTGAGCCCTATGCCTTTAGGTCAGAGGGGAGCAGCGTGGGGAGGGGGCATGGTGACCCTTCGGAGAGCTCGGACCCCTTGGGGACATACTGCAGCCGCTGAGGATGGTGGCAGGGACGTGACAGGTCCTCGAAGGCGGCGCCTCCAAGGGCACCTCGTTGGGCAGCATGGGCCAGCCCCAGCATGCCACGGTGCCCAGGGCGGAGACCCAGGTGTGGACTTGTTTAGACACACGGGTGGCTCCAGGTTCTCTTCTAGAAGCCTGTTGCCCTGCATGACCCTTGTGTCCGAGAAGCACAGTTTAGTGAGTTAACCCTGACATATTCATCATCTTTCTGAGGACCGGTGCTCCCCTAGAAGGACGCCTCAGGATCAGCTACTCCATTCTAGAATTCTGAAAGTTTTGACTGATGTCCAGCTGCAAAGCCTGTCTCAAGGAAATTCCAGTAGTCATCAGAGTTAGCTCTTTGGAATCTGATTCATTTATCTTTAGCACAAATTTGTCTTGTTTTTTTCTTTTTTTTTTTTTAAGGCCTCCAAAAAGAAGCAACACAGACTTCCCACAGAAATCTGGTTTTATCCCCCAGTTCCAGAATAAATGTGGCAGAGTCACAAAGGGAACATTTGTCTTTCTACTCAAGCCATTTCGGTTCATCTTTTACCTCTCTCTCCCACTTAGCCCCCAGCCTCTGGTTTCAACCACAGGGCATTTTCCTGGCAAGAGGGGTGCTTGGTTTCTCGTGCAGGGTCTTCTTGTCCTTGTGACCCTGGCTTCTGGAGCGCCTGCCACACCCCCCAGCTCTGCTGGGCCTCGTGCGGAGACAGCTTTGCCCTGTGTTGCCCGTGACTCACTCTGGTCAGGTGCCCCCTCCTGTGCACCCTGCCTGGAAAACAGAGCCCACCTCAGCTTCTCACGCCTTCCCAAGCGTCCCAGTGCCAGATGCTAAGAGGCAAAGAGAACGTCCAAGACGGTTGGCTGGTTTGGGATTTCCATTGGCAGGATTATTTTCTGTGGCATGCGATGCATCGAGATCTTTCTCTCTGCCTTCCAACTTTCCCTCCTTCACCTTTTCTAGTTGTTTTCGGGTTAGAGAGCGCCTTGTTCCTACAGCCACTTCCCTGTAAAGGGTCAGTGTCACTACATTGCCTCTGGGCACTTTAAAGAAGCCAAGAGCCCCCTGGTCACATACCCCCCCCCAACCTCATGCTGGACGGGGCGGCTGTGTGTGTCTGCAAGTTGGGTCAGCAGTCTCCTGCATCAGAACACCTGGGAGGGGTATATATTAGAAATCCGGGCTCCTGGGCCCCGTCAGGCCCCAAGACCGAATCTCTGGGACAGTATTAGATTGCACAGTCAAGTGTGGGGTTTGGAGCTGGGCTTTGCCACAGACCGACAAGGCAGTGGGTGCAGACATTTAATACTACTGGGTCTCTGTGTCCCAATTTATGAAGTGGGAAGAATGCCAACCTTGTCGGACAGGTGGGAAAATCAAATGGATGATAAAGGTGAAAATTCTTTAAAGGGTATAAGGCATGGCACAAATCTTATTTATAGGAAACCAGCCTGGGTAGGGAGGAAGTAGTGAAGGAGGAAGAGGAGAAAGGGGAGGGAAGGGGGGAGGAGAGGAGGGAGCGGACCGCTGCCTGGGTAGGCAGGTAGGTAATAATGTATTTGATCTATGGGCGGAGGGTAGAGAGCCACCTAAGTCACTGCTGGTAGAGATAACAGGAGATTTGCTATCCTGGTGCTGCTAATTATAAGCTCTTAAGTTTACTTCTAGATTGTGAAATTAGGGGTTTTAGGCAGCACTTGGTCTTTTTTTTTTTTTTTTTCTGAAAACTGCAGTAAAAAATCCCCAACAGTATAAAATGAACCATCTTAATCATTGTCCAGTGTACCGTTCAGTAGTGCGGAGTGTATGTACGTGCTTGTGAAACAGATCTCCAGAACCTTTTCGTCTTGCAAATCAGAAATTTTATACCCATTAGACAACACCCCTTTCCCCCCTGCCACTAGCAAATACCATTCTGCTTTGTTTCTGTGCGTTTGACGACTACGAGTTAGATACTGCTTGTAAGTTGAATCACACAGTATTTGTCTCTTTGTGACTGGCTGATTTCACTCTGCATCCTGTCCTCAAGTTTCATCCATGTTGGAGCAGGTGTCGGGATTTCCTGCCTTTTAAAGGCAGGCTGAAACTCCGTCGTCCATACTTAGTGCGTTTTGCTCCTCCATTCGTTTACTGGTGGGCATCCAAACTGCTTTCACCTCGTGGGGCACCGGCATGGCTCTGTCGGTTGGCGTCTGATTCTTGGTTTTGGTGCAGGTCATGATCTCAGGGTCATAGATCAAGCCCCATGTGGAGCCCCAGATCAGTCTCCCTGGTCATCAGGAAGTCTGTTTGAAGAGTCTCCCTCTGCCCCTCCCCCCACTTGTGTGCTCACACTTTCTCTCTCTCAATAAATAAAAACTCTTTAAAAAGTGGTACTAGTAAATATATGGGTCCTGTCCGAAGGAGGCTGTGCAGGGATAGGCACCACATTTGAATTGCTTTCACTTCCTGGCTCTGGTGAGTAAGATCACCATGAACGTGAGTGAGTGTCTCTCTCTCTCTCAGACCCTGCTTTCGATTATCTTGGATAAATACCCAGAAGTGGGATTGCTGGATCTTTCTTCTTTTTTAAAAATTTGCTAGCAGCCATAGTGCTTTTAAAGTGGCATAAATTATTCACCTTGCCCCCTGGAGAAAACTCTAATTCATTTGAGGAAGCAGTGTTTTATTTTGATCAAAAAAATTCATGGGGCACCTGAGTGGTTCAGTCGGTTAAGCCTCTGCCTTCGGCTCAGGTCATGATCTCAGGGTCCTGGGATCAAGCCCCGCATCGGGTTTCTACTCAGCGGGAAGCCTGCTTCTCTCTCTGTCTCTCAAATAAAATCTTAAAAAAAAAAAAAATTAGGGTTTTTGTGATCTGAATGCTTAGTTTTTATTCTTATTTTTTTTTTAATTTGATTTATTTGAGAGAGAGCATGAGCATGGGGAGGGGCAGAAGGAGAGAGAGAAGCAAACTTCCCCCTGAGGAGGGAAACCAATGCAAGGCTGGATCCCAGGACCCTGGAATCATGATCTGAGCTGAAGGCAGACGCTTACCTGACTGAGCCCCCCGGGCACCCCTGGACACTTAATTTTTAAATATCTTGCCAGCTGTGGTGGCTCTACTCAGAGCCTGGTTATCCGCCCAAGGCATGATGTCCACAAGGGGCAAAGTTTGTTGTTAGTGAGAATGATGGTAAATTGATTTGCCGACTGGTCTTCTTGATAATACACAGACTTTTTTAGTTACTTTTCACAAAATCAGATGAGACCTTGTCACTTAGCTGACACGGAGCTCTGCCATTTTCTTGGTGCTTGCTTCTGCTAACAGCACTCCTGCTATTTTCCATTCCAGGCCACTTTGTGGGAAACTTTCTAAGCCTCCTGTCAGTTTAGGGAGGCTAGTTTTGTTAAAACCAGATAACATTTGTGAATGCTCTGCTTCACTGGGCACCCATATATTTAGTAAAGGGCGAGAGTGTGTAGGCGGCCCGAGCCACACCCGTGCTGCCCTTAGGACACCTGCCTGCCTTCCTGACATGTGTCTCCTGACACATGGGTCCAGTGACCGATGCGATGCATGCTGGTCAGATCGGATTCTAATTTTGAGAATCTCCAGTGGAAAGGGTTTTTTGAGAAAGCAATGTAAAATGTAAATACTCTAAAAATCGTTATAGTATTTTTAAAGCAATGCAGAGCTATTAAAAAGAAACTGGAAAATACCAGGAAGCAAAAAAAGAAAAGAAAACCGAAGACTATGTTTTTTGTTTTTTTGTTTTTTCAAAAAAACTTATTTATATATTTGTTGGGAGGAGCGAGAGAGAGCACAAGTAGGGAGAACAGCAGGCAGAGGAAGAAGCAGGTCCTCAGCAGAGCAAGGAGCCTGATGCGGGACTCGACCCCAGGACCCTGGGATCATGACCTGAGCCAAAGGCAGATGCTTAACTGACTGAGCCACCCAGGTGTCCCAAGACTACGTGGCTTTATAGAGCTTCTTCAGAGTATCCCTGTGGAGTCGATTGGTTGGGGTTCTTGACTACAAGAATGGAAACAAGCCTACTTAACCGGAGAGAAAGGGGCTTATTCACTGGGAGCCAGAGGTCCTCACAGAGCCCACGGGAGCCGGGGAAGGAGGCTCAGGGCAGACAGGATCCAAGAGGGCTTTCTGGGGGCAAAGAAGCTAGGGGCAAGACATAGCAACCACCTCCTAACCGGCACAGCCCGTCATGGGGGAGTGACCTCTCACAGGCTCAGGCTAGAGTCCTGGGAGGGACAGGGGGGTTGGAGGGCGGGAGCTGAGGACTTCCTGCTTCCAGGCATCCACGGAAGGCAGGTGTCATCCCAGAGATCATTCAACCACTGGCTATCCCTGCCCCCACCCAGGGGAGGAGAAATAAATCCGACAAATATTTATGGCAAGGTTCCTATGATGCGATCTGTACTTCAATACACCCTGAACAATTTTTCTGCGTTCATGTATCTTTACCCAAAATATAAATTTAATCACAGAATAGTATCTAATTGTTGGGATCTGTTGTAATTTATTTAACTAGTTCCTTGTTCCTGGTCATTTAAATAATTTCTAATTTTTCTCTATTATGATAAATTGTTATGAACATCTAGGTAGTTAAATCTTAATTATTGGCTTAGAATACAGTCCTAGAAATGGAATGGTTGAGTCATCTTTAAAGAGCTGGGGATGTCTGTATTTAGAAGCCTATTGTTAAGAATGTACTTTCGAGCTATTCTAGCAAAACCCTCAGTGTTTTTTGGGCTTTTAATAGTGCCAATTTGATAGGCAAAAATAGTATCTATTGATTTTTTCAATGTCTGCATTCCATTGATGACTTGAACTTTCTAAAGGCCCATGACAATGTGTACTGAAGGGTTCAGCTGGATTAGCTCCAGGAGGCACCCAATTTGAGCCCTCGCAGATGGTTTCCAGCCAGACAGAACCAAGAACCGCCCCCATCCCCCGCCCCGGCTGCTGCGAGATGGAGCCCACAAAGCACATCATTACGCAGAATCCCAATTCAAGGGGTGCCTGGGTGGCTCAGGTCATGATCTTGGGATCCTAGGATCGAGTCCTGCATCAGGCTCTCTGCTCAGTGGGGAGCCTGCTTCTCCCTCTTTCCCTGTTTCTCTGCCCCTCCCCTGCTCATGCTCTCTCTTTCTATCTCAAATAAGTAAATGAAAATCTTAAAAAAAAAAAAATCCCAATTCATTGGGATTTCATCCTAAACAGTTACATTTCATTCTAAACAGTTACCACTTGGAGGAGGTCATGAGGAAGAACATCCCACAGTCAGAACAGTTGGCAGGAATGTCCCATGTGTTCAAGCAAAGAAATAGGAGCTGGGGAAATAAACACGCAAGTAAGAGAGGAAGAGTGATCACTGAAGCCAGAACGAGGGTCTAAGTGGCCCTCTGCTCTACTACCAGCTTCTTGAGATGTAACTGTAGCTCCTAACACAATTCTTCTGCTCATTCAGTCAACGTTTATTGAATTCCCAGTATGCTCCAGACAGATCTGGACACAGAGATGCCACAGTGAATGAGACACAGTCCTTGTCCTTGAGAGGTTTCCGTCTTATGGGCTAGACCTCAAGACAAGCTGTTACACCAGGCAATAGGTGTTCAGCATTGTGAACGAGGGTTTTGGGATCAGAGCAGAAAGCAGCCAGCTCTGTGTGTAGGACTCCCAGAGGGCTTCACAGAAGGAGATGACAGGATGAATCACAAGACGTTTCTGGGTTCCTGTAGGTTTTGCTGCTAGTACTGGGTGGGAGAGAATGTTCTGGAATGAGATGGCTTGAAGCTCATACTAAAATAGCTTTACAGCATGGCTCAGGGGAAACAATGGACCTGCTTCTGGGCTTCCACCTGTGCCAGGTGCAGGATAGGTGACCTGGGAGAGGTCATTGGATAGGTCTCTACCTCAGTTGCCCAGCTATAAAATGGCAGTCATCATATTTACCTTGTAGAGAGCCTCTGAGCATAAAGGGCTTGATATGTATCTGTCACTACAAAGTGCTCAGTCAATATCTGTTGAGTGACCAGTAGAAATATGCTCTTTCATAGTAAGTCTTTGAGAATTACGTAATGAGCTTGATTTCAGGTCCTTGGAGTATTTCTGAGAATCAGGAAGGCTGTTTTCCTAAACTAGTTACCTCAGGAATTTTATGAAGAAAGGCAGACATGTCATTTTAACTTCATTCATTCCATAAACATTTCTTCAATGATACTCTGTGCTCGAAACTGCTCTAGTGAACAAAACCAAATCCTTACCTTACGGAATTTGGCTTCTAGTCAAGGAGACAACAAGAAGTCAATCTATATATCGCATAGGGATAAACACTGCAGAGAACAAGACAAGGATAAGAGGGTGTTAGGGCACCCTTCCAGTCAGGGCGATATGGGATGTCCTCTCCAAGGAGGTGACATTTGCACAGTGAGTGAAAAAAATGAAGGAACATTGGGGAAGAGAATTCGATACAGAGAGGACAGCAAGTGCCAAGAGTTTGACGGCCTGGAGGAACAGAAAGGAGGCCGCTGAGGCCGTGGTAGACTGGGTAAAGAGAGGGAGGCAGGAGTTAGGGATGGAGAGGGAAGCAGAATATCCCAGAACATAAGGGCTGCATAGTCTGGGAAAGAACTTTGGCTATCTGCTGACAGTGAAGAGAAGCCACTGAATGGTGTGGAACCAGTTCACGGCCTGTCGCATAGGATTTGGCCTCTCGGACAAGGGTGTCACTGGTAGATCGGGTGAGAAGTGGTTGACATCGATCCATTTGGGAGGTAGAACCAAAAGGATTTCCTGATGGATTCGATGTGAGTGGAGAAAGAGAAAAATGTCAGGGAAGATAACAGGGATTTGGCCCGAGTGATAAGGTGCCATCAGTCAAGGTTTGGGGAAATGGAGGGTGTGGTGGGGGACATGGCAACACAGAGAAGCCAACCAAACCCCCAGGCTGGTTATCAGAGCCTGGAGCCCATGGCAGAAGCTATGGTTGGAAGAGTCGGTGTTTGGTGACTTAAAGCTGTGAGATTGGGTGGATCACCTAAGGAGGGCGGCGGGATAGAGAAGAGGAGGGCTCTGAGATCTAAACCTGGGGGCAATCCAAAAATTGAAGATGGGGAAGAGGAGAAAGACACAGAGGAAACGTAGTATCGATAAGATCCCAGATCCTGCAGCGTCCCCACCCACCCATAGCACTGAGGGCTTCCGTCTGTGTAGACCCTCACCCAGGTCTTTCTTTTCAATGGGCCTTCAGATTCCCTGAAATGATTTGGACTCATCTAGATTGAAAAATACTGCAGGTGTTTTGTGTCCAACTCAACAACAGCTCTAAACTTTTTACTTGCTTGAGAAATCCAAGAATATCCCCTCTTGTCACATCCTTAGTGAACTATCGTGAACTATCACGATCCCCCGAATTTCCCAGTTTCTTTTAAACACTCAGGATCTTTAACCCTGAATGAAGGGAGTCAAGATTAATCAGGTCCAATTAACACTGTTGGGGGCTTCATTAGAAATTATAAGGACTAGAGCTTGATGAGCCAATGTGGTGGCTACCAAAGGTAAGTAAGCCATTAACAAAAATTGTGTGTCTAAAGATAAGTGCGAAGAGACTTGGGGTTCGTAGTGTTTCAATATCAGGAAGGAATTAACGGGCAACCTGACCCTCAGGCATGGAAGATGCCCATCACATTCTGGTAGCTTTGTTTTTCTAAATCAAGTCTGACTCCCAGGTGCCTCCTGTCCAGTCATATCACAAAGAGCCCTCAGTCTACCTGTGCCACATAAGAATCTGGGCGTTTGTACACTACCTCTAAAACCCACGATATTTACCACAACATGACCATTGTTTCTCATCACCTAGCACCACCTGAGAAGTCCTTTCATCTTCTCTGGTTGCTGTATGGGGAACTCGAATGGCTCTTGTGAAGAAACAAGGGGGAAATTGAGCACCTTCTCTAAACATGGGGCTTTCTCCACACGATGGGTGTTAAGACCACAGTGAAGTGTAGAAGAAGCCGATCTCTGGAGGAGGGGACATTCCTTCCCCACTGCACGTCTGCCCTCCTCTGCCCTTCCCCCTCCCCAAGCCCAGAGACCCCACCTGCTCTCTCCATGGTTCAGCTGTTGGCTTGTTTGTGTGAAGGCTTTTGAAAGCAAAGCCTTTTGCCCCTGCCCTATTTGCAAAGGAAGCCCTGGTTGTCCGGGACTCAAAGCACAGCTTGCCCCCAGAAAGGGGTGGGTGGGGAGGAGAAGAGAAGGAATCACTTTTAATTTTTTTGGTCTCTTTTAACAGCAGTAAGAATAATAAGAATAATAACAAAATAATAACTCCATAAATTATCCCACCAGGTTGCAATATACATGTTTTTTTGTAAAATGCTTTATTACTGAGAGTTCAGTGAGCAACGTGCAGCGAACCCCCACTTCCATCTTCCTGAGCAGCTGTCACCTCAAGGCCAATCCTGACTCCATCTTCAGGCATTGTCCTCACACTTGTTATTCTCCTGCCAAATTCAGCCTCTGGGAAACTCAACAGGACAAACATGGTTTCTTCAATAATTATTGGGGGGGGTGCAGATAGGGGAGAAAGGTTGGAGACAAAAATTATATGTTAAAGGAAACCTTACGTATCAGCCAACCACAATACATGAGACATCATCTCACCTCATCCATAATATTTTCAGCATGCATTTTTTACAATTTGAGAGAGAGAGAAGAGAAAATGAGCAAGAGCATGAGGAGGGGAGGGGCAGAGGGAGACAGAAAGGCAGACTCTCCACTGAGCAGGGAGCCCGATGCGGGACTCGATCCCAGGACCTGACCTGAGCCAAGGGCAGACACTTAACTGACTGAGCCACCTGGGTACCCCCTCAGCAGGCATATTTAAAAGATAAAGATTCTTATTAAAAAGCATAACCACAATACTCTGATTACCCCTAAAAAATAAAAATTGCTTAATGTTATCAAATACCCAGCCAGTGTTCAAATGATCAATTTTCCCATAAATGTAATGAGAGGCTTTGAAAAAAATAACAGTTTGAATTAGAAGTCAACAAAGATTGACTGTATTGTGGTTGGCTTATACGTAAAGTTTCCTTTAACATATAATTTTTGTCTCCAACCTTTCTCCCCTATCTGCACCCCCCTGCAAATAATTATTGAAGAAACCATGTTTGTCCTGTTGAGTTTCCCAGAGGCTGAATTTGGCTGGCTGCCTCCCCACGGTCTATGCAGTTGAAATGCCTTCCTCTGTCCTCTCTAATCCATAAATTGGCCATTGCATCTAGGCTTGATCAAATTCTGGTTTGAGTTTTTGGGGATATAAGATTACTTTATAGGTGTTGTGTCCTTTCGTCAAGAAGTGAGTGACACTTCTTGGGTGTCACCTGGGTGGCTCAGTGGGTTAAAGCCTCTGCCTTCGGGTCAGGTCATGATCTCAGGGTCTTGGGATCAAGCCCCGCATCGGGCTCTCTGCTCAGCAGGGAGTCTGCTTCCTCCTCTCTCTCTGCCTGCCTCTCTGCCTACTTGTGATCTCTCTGTCAAGTAAATAAATAAAACCTTTAAGAAAAAAAAAAAGGAGTGACACCATGTTATCTGGGCATCAGTGCCGTTATTGATGAATGCTAGGTTTATTAATACATTAGATGCTGTCTATGTCTATCCTTCCTCCTTCCTTTCTTAGTCGCAATTCTTGTTTAAAGGAAACTATTTCTCATCTACTATTTGGTTGCCCAGTGGTACAGTCTTACAAGAAAAAGGATAAATGTTAGGAGGATTTAAAAAAATTTTTTTTATTTAACAATTTTGAAAATAATGATTTAGTTTCCTAGCATTCTCTAACAGTGACCAATTTTTGTTTGTTTACGTTTTAGCATTGTCACAAACATGTGTGTCTGTCGTAAACTTACGTGGGTTTGGTGTGTTTCCCCCCATTGCAGTTCTTCTTACTTGATGCTGGCAGTTACCCATCCTTGCTTGGTGGAAACCTCTTCAGGTTGGCTTCTAAGAGCTTCCTGGGTTTGGAGTATGAGATGTTTTAGGCTGGTGTCGTCCAATATTTAATTTTTAATGACGTGTTGTCGATCCTTGGTGACCTGAAATTGGGGCCAACACTGGACCTTTCCAGATAATGCGTTAATAGGCAGTAAGTAGAGAAAGAGAGGTTTGGTTGGTCTAGACACCTGCTTTCCACCATGGCTCTACACAGAAGTGCACAGACACAAACCCACTGGTCACACAGGGATCAGAGAACCTCCAGGAAGGTTTATGAGCAACCTCATGTCTCCTGACTCAAAAACAGAGCTGGAACCCGCAGCCAATAAGGGGGCCTCCTATTTAGCTCAAGAGTCTTTGGGGGGGCACTGGAATTTAGAGGGGTGCTTTGATGGAGGGGGTGAGCAGAAAGCCTAACAGGTGGAGAGCAAATGAGCTTATGTTATTCTGGAACTGCCTTTGCAAGGCACTGATCACCCGTTTGGGTGATTCAAAAAGGAACTTCTAGTAAGAAATGTCAACACAAAAAGAATTGGATCAAAGGACCCCCATGGATCCATCACTCTCTGTCAGCCAGTCTTGCCCTATCTATTCCATGTCTACCCTACCCCCTGCTAGATTATCTCTGAACCAATTCCAGACATCACGGCCTTCCCTCTGGAAAGGCTTTGATACTCTCTCTAACAGGTAGGGACCCCCTTCCCCTTTTTTCCACACAACCATGAAACCATTATTGTAACTAAAAAAAAATTAGCAATGATTCTTTAATGTTGTCTGATAACATGGTCGTTCAAATGTTCACCATTGTCTCATAAATGTCTTTTTATTGTTGGCTTATTCTAGTCAGGCCCCAACAAGGTCCACCCATTGCATGTGGCTGATGTGTCTTTCAACCTCTAACAGTCCCCTCCCCTTCCGTTCTTGCTGTTTATTTGTTGAAAAGCCTGGCCACTGGTTCTATAGGATTTTCCACGTTTTGGGTTTGTCTGATTGCTTTTCTGTGGTAGCGTTTGACGTGTTTTTCTATTCTTTGTACTTCCTGTCCACCAGTGGTTAAACCTAGAGGCTTGATCAAGTTCAAGATCAGTTTGGTTTTGTTTTTGCTTTTTGTGAGTTCGTTGGAGGTGGGGTATTTTTATGGCCCTCCCTAGGGAGGCACATATTGTTAGAATTTTCTCTCTGTCCATCCCTTGCTCCGATCCAGTTGCCATCAGATCCAATGACTATGAAGTTCCCCATCATCCTTTCCCTAATACTTGCCTAGAAACATTGTTTATTAGGAGTTGCAAAATGGTGGTTTTTCAAAATGCTGTTATTCCTTCTGTGTTTATGTGCTGGAATTCTCTGTTAAGGATAATTTTCCTTGGAGGCGTCTGGGTGGCTCAGTCAGTTAAGCATCTGCCTTTGGCTCAGATCATGATCATGAGGTCCTGAGTTCAAACTCCTCATGGTGGGGGGTGCTCAGCAGAGACCCTTCACCCTCTCTCTGATGCTACTCTTGCTCATGCCCTCTCTCCCTGTGTGTCTTAAATAAATAACTACTTTTTTAAAAAAAAGGATAATCTTCCTTCCTGAATTATTTGGCTTCTTTGAAACGGAGTTTGAACAGCAAGGCAGTTTGCTTGGTTCATTAATTTTTCAAAAGAAATGTTTCTTGATGTCTTTTAAAAGCCTGCATTTTAGTTTTAGAATTGTGTGCGTGACAGGTGGGGTTTGACATTGCTTGTGCCCCTTTTGGGAAGTATGGGCCCCCACTTGTTGGGCGTCTTAGCCAAAGCTGCGCTGGGTACCGTTCTGCTGACCTGATCATTTTCGGGTGATTGACAAGGTTTGCGGTAGGGGTAACTCTGCTATTTTTGTCACAGCAAATCTATCTTTTTTCCTGTGGGTGGAAGTGAGGTGTTTGGACTTGGCTTGATTTAATAAAGCTGTTGCAGGTTGACAAACAGGTTTCAAACATCATAAGGCTATAAAGAAAAGGATGATTTAGAGTAATTATTTATGTCAACGTTAATAGCACAGCAAGAATTCATAACAATCCTGAATGCGATTCTTCCCTAGCTCAATACATAGAAATAACCAACTAACACATATATTTTAGAATATTTTGATATTTAACATATTTAAATTATATATTCAAAGTAATGTATATTTTATAATAAGAAAACCACCCACGCAGCTCAGATGTGCATCTTTTTGGTTCTGTGTCTTCCACTTTCAATTTGGCCGTCTGACAACACACTTTGCTTGTACCACGCAGTGTGGAGTTGTAAAACCAGAGAAAAACCTAGTCAATTTCTGCAATAATTGGGACGGACCAGACAGCGGCAAAATTCCTTGAATGTAGGAATCGGGAATTCATATGGCCTAGGACATAGAATTACTTCCAAACCGTTGTAACCTAACTTCAAAGAAAGGTTGCACTTTTAACCCCCTGATGGCATTGCCCGGATACATGGCTAACATCAAGGGCTCGGGTCCTGGGAGCAACATAGCAAATCGTGGGCATGAGTCGGCAGACACCAGCCCTGACACTGAGAAAAGGAGAAACCACAGGCCCGAAACATAGACCTGGGACCCCATCAGCAGTGGTTAAAAACCGTGCCCGGAGGAGGGGAATCAGGGAGTGGCTCCAGGGACACACACACACACACACACACACACACACACACCCTGAGACACACACACACACACGGAAACTGTGAGGCCTACAGGGCTCCTTGCAGAGGTCAGCTAAGGTGTTTTATAGGCAGGAAAAATGATGTGTGTGCGTGCAGGTAACAGACGGCTCAGTGTCATGGGGGTCACGCCCCATACCCAGAGAGGCGCACCGCACCCCATCACTGACCTCCTGTAATAAAATCAAAATCAAAGGCTGCTCCAGATGTTGGCATCTCTTCTCCAAGTTCCTGCCCCGCCCCTGGGCCTCCGTCTTGTCTGATCGGAGGAACCTGGCCTCATATTGGACAGGCTTGCACACTCTTAGCAACACCCTCCACACTGCCCCCTCCTGGCTCACAGGCCTTAGTTCCTGGCTGGGGCTGGGAGGCTTTGTCGGGGGGCTAGCTCCAGGGCAGGGTCCAGAGTGGCCCCGAGTCCCTGAGTCCAGACACCTGTTGCCAGCAGCATTTCCATCCCCTACCCAGCCTCCCCACCCCCTGGCCCCCGAGTGCTCCCTCATCTCAGAGCTGGGCTGCATGGTCACCGTCTTTATCTCCTAGCCTCCTGCTCTGGTCCCTCCGGCCACCTCCCTACCTGTCTTCCTCCATCCTTTGTTCTCCTTCCTTTTCTCTTTATCCACCTGTTAATTTCTCTCCGGACCCGATCTCACTCAGGTCTACCCCTCTTTTTAGGGACACCTGCCTTCCCTAGGACGCACGTCCCCCAGCCCTGGTCTCTTCCTGCCTGTCACCGCTGGCCTCCGTCCAGCCCTCCTGCCCTCCGTGTGTGGCTCCTGGCCAGCCTTCTGCCCTCCGCTCCCTCTGCAGCCACTGACCAGCTCACCGTGTGCCTCCCAGTTGCCAGTTCCATCCTTAGCCTGTGTGAGTTCACAGCAGTGTCTCACACTTGCTGGATTCAAAGACGCGCACTTTCCAGAACCCCTCACCTCTCTCGATCCCCACCCTTCAATGTTCCTGTCCCCAGGATTCCAGCCTCAGCTTTCCTTTAAACAACAACTCCCCTTACCCACTGCCCAACCCCTGGTAGCCACCATTCTCCTATCTGTTTCTATAGGTTTGGCTACTCTAGGACCCTCCTTATATGTGGAATCATACGGAATCAGTATTTTTATGACGGGGGTATTTCACTTAACACAATGTCCCTGTGGGTCATCTATGTTGGAGTGTGTGATGAGATTTCTTCCCTTTATACGGCTGAATAATACTCCATTCTACTCTCAGACCACACTGTGTCTATCCATTCATCTGTTGATGGACACTTGGTTGCTGACACCTCTTGGCTCTTGTGGAAAGCGCTGCTTCGAACATGGTCGTGCAAATGTTTCCTCAAGATCCTCTCAGTGCTTTCGGGTGTATACCCAGAAGTGGGACAACTGGATTGTGTAGTAGTTCTATGTGTAATTTTTTGAGGAACCACCATATTGTTTTCCATAATGGTTACACCATTTTATAATCCCATCAATAGTGAGTAGGCATTTCAATTTTTCTATGTTTTTTTAAAAATATTTTATTTATTTACTTAGAGCATGTGCAGGGGAAGGGGTAAAGGGAAAGGGAAAGAGAATCTCAAGCAGACTCCATGCTTAGCACAGAGCCTGTCACAGGGCTCCATCTCATGACCCTGAGATCATGACCTGAGCCAAAATCAAGAGTGGGACTCAAGTGACAGAGCCACCCAGGCACCCCCAATTTTTCTGTTTCTGCCAACACCTGTTATTTTCTGGGTTTTTTGGATAGTAGCCATCCTACCACATATTTTGATTTGTATTTCTCCGATGGTTAGTGACGTTGACCATTTTCTCATATGTTTGTTTGCCATTTGTATATCCTCTTTTGTAGAAATGTCTATTCAAGTCCTTTGCCCATTTCTAAATTGGGTTATTTGATTTTTTGTTGTTGACTTGTAGTTCTTTATATAGTCTGCATATTAACCCCTTATCAAGTATCAGATTTGCAAATATTTTCACCAATTTTGTAGGTAGTCTTTTCCACTTTGTTGATTTTGATGCACAAAAGTTTTCAAGCTGGGCGTGTTTATAGAACATGTTTGAGTCACACAGCTCACCGGCTCACGCCACAGAAGGGCAATAAGACTCAGTGCCACCATCTTTGTTCCTTACAAGGCTGTAGAATTGGGGGTTCCTAGTTTTTAGTGTGGACTTATGCTCCCTCAAATTGGGGGGGGGGAAGCTTCTTACTGGGCAGAAACTTCCCCCAGGTCCACTGTAATCGACCAGCTTATAGATTGTTGAGAAAAGGACGCTTTTCCTTTTTAATACAACAGCAGCCTATAACTACATGCACAAACTTATAAGAACCCATTGACACGGGGTACTAAACCTGTGAATAAGCATATCCTAGGGAAGCAAAGATCAGAATAATGCACACTTCGCTGCTAAAAATT
Source organism: Lutra lutra (assembly GCF_902655055.1). NCBI lineage: Eukaryota > Metazoa > Chordata > Mammalia > Carnivora > Mustelidae > Lutra > Lutra lutra. Next base: position 10,235,969 of record NC_062292.1, read on the forward strand.
TACTTTGCCATTTACTTTTTGGCAAAAGGGGATAACGGGAAAGAATAGTGAAGACAATAAAAAGGCAGTAGAGAGACAGCCCTCCCCTTCTTCTTCATCCAGGTCCTGGGTGTTCATCTGGTGCTTGTGTGGACTGAGTGGAGACGACCAAGTGCGTCCGGGCAGTTGGTGGTGGGAACCCAGGGTGACCTGCTCAGGACGTCAGTGCCCAAGCCTCTGCCCACCTGCTGACTGCAGGGTGACATGTTTGTAAGAGAAAAGTCTGGCTCACCACCCCCTCAATCCTCCACAAGCCATCTACAGAAAAGAGGGAGCTAAGTACAGTCTCTTTATAGGGCACATGGATTCTTCCAGGGCTACAAATACCAATAACTAATGAAGGCTACGTCAATATCTTCGTTTCATGGTATCTGTGGATCTTGGCTCTTTCTTATCTCTTGAAATGTTTCCGGTGCCTACTATGTTCATCTTTCTTCTGTTCACTTTCATAAAAGACAGCCTTTTTCTTCTGACTTAGAAATTCCCTGTGTAAACAACATAACATCTTTCGTTCCTGAGTCCGTCCAAGGGAAAACAGCGCAACAGCTGGGAGACTTCTCGAAAACCCTCTGGTTGCCATCAGCGAATCTGAAAGAATGTGTATGACCCTATTACTCTAAGTATTTCCTTTGAGGTCACCTTTACCATTATTGGGGTTTAGAAGAGGTATCTGTACCTGAGGGAGAGAAGGTTACTGAAAATTTTACTATATTTGTGTGTTTCTCTGTTTAGAGAAATGTGTAAAAGTAGATATGTGATTTTAAACCTTTTCATTTTTTTTTGTTACTGTAGTGAAATACACACAACACAGAATTTATCATTTTAACCATTTTATGCACATGGTTCTGTGGCATTAAGCCCATTCACATTGTTGTGCAACTGTCCCTACCACCCATTTCCAGAAGTTTCTCCTTCCACACTGTAGATCTGTACCCATTAAACAACTCCCTGTTCCCTCTTTATACTTTTTTTGAGAATGATTTTTATTTTTTTAAAGATTTTATTTATTTATTTGAGAGAGAGCAGAAGCAGGGGAGCTGCAAGCAGAGGGAGAGGGAGAAGCAGGCTTCCTGCTAAGCAGGGACCCCGATGCAGGGCTCAATCCCAAGACTCTGGGATCATGACCTGAGCCGAAGGCAGATGCTTAAAGACTGAGCCACCCAGGAGCTCCTAAAATGACTTATAATAAAAGCTTTTATTTTGAAAAACAGGATATGTTTTACCTCGACCCACAAGTAATGTTTGCTTATTCTGTTGTGTTTCCAACTTTATTTTTCCTATGAAGTTGTTCCCCCACAAAAGCTCATTGCAGTCTCCTTCAACTGAGTCAGTCAAATGAGACACATTTGAAATGCCAATTTTATGAGGTTTCAAGGTAATCTTCTGTAAGGTTTCAGAGAAAGTGAGTAGGACTTTCTCTAGAATGACTCTCAGTGTTCTTAAACCCATCTGTTGAGCTCGTTCACAGATTTTGTCCATTGTGCGAGCTATATCTTTGTATTTCTTCGTTGCCTTTCATTTTCATTTTTTTCTTTTTCTTTTTTTTGGGGGGGGAATAAAATCTATGGTTGGCACTTTTTAAAAGAATTTTAATGCCAGTGTAGTTAACATACAGTGTTACATCTGTGTCCAGCGGACTACACAGTGATTCAGCCCTTCCGTATATTGGTCAGTGCCTGCCAAGATAATCGTCCTCTTAGTCTTACAGTTTTCTTATATTTGCTTCAGTGCCGTGTCTAAGGCCCATTGTTGGCTCTGCACTCTACTGCGCACCATGGAAAACATCAAAGTTGAAAATGTGGTTACCACTTGGAACAGTAATGTGGTTATGGGGAAAAATGCAATAGAACTAGGACATTCATTTAGAGCTGGCTACAGAAAACGTGATTTCCAGTGTAAAATTAATATGCCACTTATGAACATATGATATGAAATCAGCTGAAATCTGGAAATAGATTAATAATAATGATGATGATATTAACACCTAATAGTCATGAAGCACTTGTGTAATGTGCCAAACAGCACACCAGTTCATCCCCCACATGATCTAGTAAGTGAGACTTACTAGTAAGACTCACAAAAACTCTACAGTAAGTTACTGTCAGTGTCTCATTTTACAGTGAAAAGAGCTGATAGACACAGAGATTCAGGGCAAGGTGCTGGCGTGGTGACAGGGAGATCGGGTTGTTCCAGGAACCGAGGGTGACATTCCCCATCGTTGTGCAGACAACCGTTGGTACGCCCTTACGTCATTCAGAATGTCTGGTCTGGAGCTAAAGGAGTTGATCGCGTGCTGTTAGATTTTGTTTTTCGTTGAAATGAAAATCAAAAGGGAGCATTGATGAGACCATCCGAATTTTATAACGGCCTCTCGTATCACGGTTCTCATTGGTTTGCAGGCCAGGGTTCTTTCTAAAAAAGCCTTCCTAGGCTGCCTCCGGATCCCTTCTCGGATGCCTTTCCCTGTAGGAAACCACTGTGCAAAGCTCCGTGGTTCACCAGATGCCGGTTTCTGCCATTCTTCATGTCAGGTGGAGGACTTGTCCCAGAGGAAATCCAGTGATGCCTGAAGAGCCTGACTGATTGATTGTATGGTCAGTTTTTTCATTTCTTAAAAATGTACTAAAGGGAGATACTATCAATCAGCTGATGTAAATTATTATTATTTTTTTAAAAACTATTGCCCACTCTTGAGCTGTGAGGAAGGAGAGTTCCTTCATGTTCCCCCCAGAGATGCAGGGGTGTGCTCTCAAGGCAGGACCTGGTGATAGCTGATCCCCCACCTCCCTACCCACCCCCCACCAGCCACTTAGAGTATCTTTGTCTTAAACCATAGATGTCAAGATAAATGCTGTCAACATAGCATAAAGGCTGGTCTTATAAAAAATATTTTATCAACAGAGGAACTATAATAAAATCCTGGCTCTTTAGCTCCTTATCATGGGCTGTGTGGTTACAAAATATTTTGTTTTTATCTCCCTTCTTGTGGCTAATACTTATAAAACCAGTAATGATTTTATCTGACATTCAGAAATATCAGTGTAAGAACCCCTAAGCCCTGTAAAGAAAATTACTGTTTTTCTTTCCTCCAATATTGAGAAGCTCCCAAATGCATCCATTGTCAAGCAGTTTGTGGCCGGTGTGGTGTTACTGCATCTGGCTTCCTTCTGTCGCCAAGTGACAACAGCGGAACTAAAGCATGTCCCTTTAGTTTTAAATCGGCCTCGAATGGGAAGGAACGGAGCCCAGGCAGGGGGATGGGGATGCAAGCAAAAGGCACAGGGACAGGGCATGAAAATTACAAAAATCTGAATATGTTTGAAAACTCTGGGAAGGGGATGTTTGTTCCATTTTGGGGCATTATATCGGCATCAGAACTATCCTCGAGTCAGAGACATCCCAGTTGTGCCATGAGCCATAGACGAGAAGGGAGTTCGACTGAACTAAGCCACCTACGATGCATTTTTCCAGACGGAAACGGCAGACCATCTCTTCCAGGAAGCCCTGAATAAATCTGGGACAGAAGGAGCCGGGAACAACGTGGGGCTCGGCTGCTGGGGAAGCCAGGGGTGGTTGCGAGGTTTCCGGAGTGCCCTCGAGGTTCACCGTGCCGCCTCTGCAGAATGGGGAGAGAGCTTCCAGAGTTCTTGAGGAACTCAGGAAGCCCCCGCCGCTGGAAGAAGCTCAGTGCTGGGCGGTCGTGATCATCAGGGTCCGGCACTTTGATTTCTAGCAGATACAGTGCAAAGGGGAAACCGTGCCTGCATGGGACGACTGGCAAGCTCTCCAGCTCGAAAACATGCGTGACTCAGCCACCTGGTGAGCAGCTGGGCAGAGGTGGCGGAGAACTGGGCGCGCTCAGGTTGCCCGCGGCTTTGAGATGTAGGCAGAGCCCAGCGCACGCCTCTGGCTGCGACGTGGAGGTGGGAGCATTCCACCGCGCTAGGGCCCTTGCTCTCCCCGGGATCTGCTGGGAGCAAGAAGAGAAATGATGGCCAGGCTGACAGCAAATTGCAGCGAGTACTTCAAATTACCCGCAAAGTGAATGAATGAGTAAATAAACAATGGGAATTCTGGACCAAAGCGTAGCCATGACTTTTAGGTCAAATAATGTCTCCATCCTGTTGTGTTTCATGATTCTAGCCAACCACACATTTAAATGTAACACCAGGGGCTCTCTCAACCCCAGTGTCCTCCATCAGAAAACAGCACATGTGAAATCGAAGAGCAGATTTCTTTTTCATAATAAAAGTGAGCATGATGAGTGAGGAACTGATCTGCTGTGCCAGAGACTCAGGGAAGGCTGGGGGCCATTTAGTTAAGGAAACAAGGTTGATCGTGAATGTCAAAATCAGAAATGATCTAATTCACTTTTCGAATGAATTAAAGGGCACTTGGTACAAAATTCAAACGGCGTAAAGTCTCCCAGAATAAACATGAATCCTTCTTTTTAAACTTATCCCTCCACCACTCCGTTCCCGCCCCACCCACTCTGCATTCGCCCGTTCTCTGTGCAAGCGTGTGGGTGGGGCGCCGACTGTATGCAACCGTATGTGTCACGCTTTCCCACTAAACAACAGAGCCTGCACACCCAGTTCCTAAGTATCGTGAATACCTGCCTTGTTCACTATCTGCCTCACACTCTGTGACACGAAGGCCCCGTATTTCCTTTCAGCAGTCCCCCTTTAAGCAGTGTTGACTTCTTTTCCAACTTTTCAGTAAATCCGAATTCTCTTGCTGTGGATGTTCCGGCCCCTAGGTAACTAGACCCCAGCTTTGTCGATATTTTCATTTGCCTCATAGGTTTTTGGCTGCACCCCGGCCCTTCCCACCCCCGGGGTTTCGTCCCTGTGCGATGGTGTCAAGGACACGCCATTGGCAGTGACGACCAAGGCCGCAGGGGAGCACCTGTCTCCACGATCAGCCCGAGTTGGTGGGGGACGTGTTGAGTTAGAGATGTCCCTTGGACATCCAAGTGGAAACTTCCAGAAAAGACCCGAACTGAGGGGTCTGCGGGGGCTGGGGGTGGATGGGGGAGTCAGGGAGTCTGGCAGCCCTTCGGAAATGGACACCAGTCAGAGCCTGGAGCCTGGGTGAGGGAGAAGACATGAGGACCGAGAGCTGGCCCCAGGTACTGGGAGGGGACTGGGAGGGAGCCAGCAGGGAGGTGGGGCCCCGGGGGGTGCCGCTGAGTGGGGATGGCTGTCGGCAGCAGGGCTGACCGGTCAGGCTGGGGTGCTGGGGCTGGGTCACAGGCGGGAGCGCGCCATCAGGATGGGCCCCTCCTTCTACTTATGGCATCACTGGGAGGGGGGCGAGCAGACGGGGAGGCGATGGGAGCGGACGATTCTTACGTCACGAGGCCTAGAGAGCCCTTGTCTGGAAATGAAACACCAAGAAATGGCAGGAATGGTAGCATCAGCGCATTAGGAAAAATGGAGGCGGACATTTCAAGATGGTCCAAATGGTTGCTCTGGAGGACAGGGCGCTGGCGGGCAGTGCAGGGGTGCGGCCTAGGACCTAAAGAGACGCCTTTGGGTACTCTGAGCCGGCACCCTGTTGGAGCGGGGAGGGAGGCGGTTTCTTCCCTAAGGAAAGTCTGAAAGACAAAAAAAGTGGGCATTTGTGCACAACCCCCCCATGCACTCCCCTACCACACCCCTACACACCGGCCCACACTCCACACACCGTCCCCCTACCCCCCATCACATGTGCAAGCCTGTGGGTGGGGCGCCTACTGTATGCAACCGGCACCACACCCCCCGCAACTCCCCACACCACACACATCACACACACGCACCAGTCCCAACACACAGACACACACACATCCCATTCCCCCGCACATACCCCACGTACACCACATACCACACACCACACATACCCTACACACCACACACCACACACATACACCAGACACACACCACAAACAGGCACCATATACACACACCAGCCCCAACACACATACACATACACATCCCACACCCCCACACATACGCCACACACACACACTACACACACCACACATACCACACACATCATACACACATATGCCCCACATACCACATGCCACACATACCATACACAGAACCCCCCACACACCACATACCACACACCATATACCACACACACACACCACATACCACACACCACACACCAGCCCCAACACACATACACGCACATATCCTACACCCCCACACATACACCACACACAGATGTCCCCACCACACATATACACACACACCACACATCACACAACACATCAGTCCCAACACACACACACACACACACACACACACCACATACCACACCACGACAGGCCTTCTCTGGGCCTCAGGAGCTGATGACCCACAGAGGATGTGGGGAGGCTGCCTGGGTGTGGATGGGCGCTAAGACTTTGTAGTGACGCGATGGGGGGCTCTTTGCTTATTTTCTGTGGCTTTTGCTCCCAGCAGAGGTTCTGGCTCTCACAGGGAAGTGTTTGGCACACCCCGGCATTCATCATAGGGGCTCCTGAGGTGTTGCAGAGGTTTTCCTGGTTGGAGGAAGGGAGGCTGGGTGCAGTGACACCCCTGAACCAGAAAGAATGAGAAAGAAAAGAGAAAGGGAACCACTCTGGGCTGAATGTCGGGGTCCCCACCAGCTCATAGGTGGGCACCGAATCCACCCCCCCCAATCTACTTCCTCAAGGCTCAAGGAGGCAGGGCCTTCCGGAGGCTCATGGTCACCAGGTGGCGCCCTCAGGACACAGCCGTGCCCTGACAGGAAGATCCACTCTGTGAGGACGCGAGGAGAAGCTGGCCGGGCTGTCGCCCCCTTGAGGGACCTCTAGCTTCCAGACTCTGAGAGAGAAATGTTTGCTGGGGTGGTTGGCTATGGCGGCCCATACAGGGACGGAGACCACGCGACAGGAGGTCAAGTGAACTGAGATGAAAGGAAATGATTTAAAAGGCAGGTGTGGAGAGGATAGGGAGTCGGGGCGGGGGCGGGGGGGATCTGTGTGTGTGTGTGTGTGTGTGTAGGGCCGCACAGGAAGAGAGGAGGCTGGTCGGAGAACTGGGTTTGGGTGTTATTCTGTGGACGGATGAGGTGAATTCATGTGTTGGCTTCCTGGGCCTGCCCTAACAGCCACAAAGCTGATGGCTGGAAATGGCACAGCTCCGGGGCCTTGAAGTCCAAACTCGAGGTGTCACCAGATGTGGCCCAGCAGCAGGGCTGAGTGTTAGGGACATTGTGCTAAGCGAAATAGCAGTCACAGGAGGATAGATGCCACTTATAGGAGGGACCGGAAGGAGTGAAAGCCGTAGAGACAGAAAGAAGAATGGTGGTTGCCAGGGGCGGGGGAAAGGGGGACGTGGTGTTCAATGGGGTCAGAGTTTCATTTTGGGAAGATGAAAAGGTCCTAGAGACAGCCGGTGGTGATGGTTGTGTAACAGTGGGAACGTACTCAATGCCATTGAACGCTATACTTAGACATGGCTGAGCTGGTGAGTCTTACGTTATGCGTGTTTCACTGTGATTAAAAAAATGCAGACCTACATTCAGATTCCCAAAGAGCCCAGAAGATGGCCAGCGATGGAGCAGCGGACCACATCCATGGTCACCAGCTGGGCCGGACTGCTTTCATCTCTCAGGTGCGTTATTGTAAAGGCTGGTCTCTGCTTCCGCCCTGCCCCCCTTCTCTCTATTCCATGCATCAGCTGCTCAAAAACCTCTAGGTGGCTCTTTATCTCACTTGGAATAAAAGCCAAAGACTTTACATGGTCCACAGGCCCTGCTGGTGGCCCCCTGAGGCCACCTATTAACTATTCTCGTCCTCTGCAGCCACGTGACTTCTTGACTTGCTGCTTCCCAAACAGCCTCTTCCCGAAGAGCCCAAAGTGCTCTTCCCAGAGCTGAATGCCTTGCTCCCTTGCTTCCTTCAGGTTTCAGCTGAAGTTTCACTGTAGGAAGGAGCCTTCCCCAACTACCCTACAAGATAATAACACCCCGTCCCTCCCCACATCTGTCCTCCTCAGCCCGCACTCACCAACTCCACCATATTTGCTTATTCATTGACTCCCGCTTGGTCGCAGCCGCTGAACTATAAGTTCCAAGAGGGTGGGCCTTCTTCTGTTTGGTTTGCTCTCATATTCCTGACACCCGGAACGGTGTCTTTCCTTGTCTTAAGTGTGGAATGAATAAGTAAATGATAAATATTTATGAGTGTGTTGAGACGTCTCACTTCTTAGGCAATAAATCCATCAGAGGAACAGAGCCCACTCTGGGTGCCAAGGGAAGGGAGAGCCGTTGGCCACCAGCCGTTGGCCCACACTAGCTGACATAGAAACAGGTAGTTTCAGAGCCCGTAGGACCCACTGCCAGTGTCACAAGGTGTGACTTCTCTGGGAAAGGAGGCCCTCGGGGAAAGTCCTGTGCTCCATATCTGTCTGTTCCTGAAGGGGGAGCCACTCGATGGTTTGTATTTCCTCCATCTTCTAGAGGTCACTTGAGTGCTCTGGTTGGTGCCATCCGTTGTTATTTGGGAAATGTAGTTCCCAGGTTTCCCTGCCATTAAGGGGGAACTACATAACTACATAAATGTAGTTCCCAGCCCCTGCCATTAAGGGGGACTGTACAAGAGTAGAGAACAGAGCTGACATCCCATGGAAGGCAGGGAATGTCTACCCTCTTTGCTCTTCCTACTTTATTCTCTTGAGTGAAAGTGTTGTTACATGGATCGCAGTATGTCAGACTTGTTGTTCCCTGTGAGGAAGGTTCCGCTTCAGATTTTCAGAAGGTAATGATTCTAAGCTAGAATTTACGGAGTTATCTATGTCCAACGCTGTCCTAAGCCCCTCACATTAATTACCCAATTTAGCCCTTGTGAGGTAGGCGTTATTATTCACCCTCTTTTAATGGTGAGAAGATAAGTGAGAAAAGAGGAAGTGGAAGCTGAATAACTTGTCCAAGTTTGCACGGCTAGAATTTGATGTTGGAGTTTGGGTTTTTAACCCTTAGATTACACTGCCCTACTCAGAATGTAAACACCAGTCCCAGGGATCGCAGCCACATGAAGGCGCACAAGGAGGAGAGGGTTTTGTAAATCTAGGTGAATTTGTCAATAACATAAAAAGAAAATCTAGCTGAATGTAGTGCTTGGGAACCTAAAAACACAATCCAGGGGTAGGGCTCAAGAAGCATGTCCTGTGGGCTCAAGGAGTCCTGGAATCACAACATCCCATGCTCACTGCCACAAAGAAAGAGGTAAGTAGAGAAAACCGTGATTTGTGATTTGGCATTCTGATCCTCTCTGTGACATTCTAGCTTCTTTTTTGGTGTTGGGCATATCATTCAGCCTCTCTGTGTTTTGGGCAGCACATCAGTGTAAACGAAATAACTATGTTAAGCTTCCCTTTATACTCACTCACTATAAATTATTCTGAAAATCCAACTGTTACAGAGTAATGTCCTATGCAGGCATAGAATTGAACATTGGACTAGAGGACTATCCAGATGTCATTTAAAATTCATCAGTGATGGGCTTGCCTCCAGTCATGAAGGAAGACAATTACACAGTCTGCTAGATTTTGTAGTCATTATATTTACCTTGAAAGCTTGCCTACACTTTCTTAACTTCAAATCCATCACTTTTAATTTTAATCTCAAATGAGTATGTATTCCTGTCTTTGTTCTCACCTCTAGAAATGGACTCACTGAAAACAGTCTTGTTTTACCACAGTTATTTTTAGACTTTGTACATATTCTAGTTGCTTCGGTCTTCACTATTTAGTGATTTCTCCTAGATTCTTTGATTACTTGTGGTCATACATCAGATTGGTCTTTTGGGCTATAAGTTGTTCAGAACACAGTGTGGTGTTTGACATCAAGTGTGAAGTGAGTTATTTTGCAGGAAAAGCAAAGCACTCAAATACTGATACACACTCACTTCCACCATAAACGTGTATTAGGAGCCACACCCAGGGCTGTCCTGAACGTTAGGGACTTAAACATTAAAGACATGGCCACTGGTCTTGAGGAGCTTACAGTGGGTATCATGCCCATAATTTTGATCCCTTAAATGCCTGTCTCAATCTTAATTTGGACAGTCTTGGCAACCATCTTGAACCCCAGCATTGCATCGTGGCTGGAGAACTCTAGGGCTGCTGGGAAGAAGGGCGAACGGAAGCAGACCATGGACAGCTCCTGCCCCGCCATGTTGTCCTGCAGCTGTATGCTTGATGCTGGGTGATGAGGGAGGGGGGAACAGTTAAGACCACAGTACCAGTGGATCTGTAGAGAATGGTGTGGCTAAGCAGGACTTGTTGGGGAAGGCTTCGTGAAGTGGGCCTGTTTTACTGGAGCAAAAGTTTATTTTTTAATTTGGAGCCAACTCTCTTTCCTTTGTCTTTTAGGGAAAACTGCTCTCTAATTGTCAACCATTCCGAGTCAGGAGCTCAAACTCCACCTCCTTGATGTCGGAAGTTTGATGCTTTTGGCTTGCTTTTGTGCTTTTTGTTTTCTCACACTTCTGAGACTCTGCATTTTCACACATCTTCTTACTTTCTTCGGGAGTGTTGGCAAATACCTCCCAATTTAGCACGGCTCTGCAGTTCATGTGTTGTTTATTCCTTCTTAAAGATCAGTTGTTGAGATGACGGCTAAGACCAGAGCAAACACTTGGTCCCAGGCCTCCCTCCTTGTCTGAGGACTGGGGGCCATGCGTCATAATTGGCAGTCTGAGGCCTTGGATCATGCCTTCTTTGGAGGGTGGTAGATGGGAAGGGCAGAGGGAGAAAGAGAGAATCTCAAGCAGACTCCATGCTTGGCTCGGAGCCTGACACAGGGTTCGATCTCTTGACCCTGAGATCACGACTTGAGCTGAAATCAGTCAAGATCCCATCGTTCAATCAACTGAGCCACCCAGGCAGGCGTGTTGGGTTGTGCTTTCAATCCACATGCCTGTGCTCATCTGGGAGATGAGATTTGTAAGATTTGCTACCGGAAAAGCTTTGCCAAAACAAATATCTGGCATCTCTACTGGGCTTTCTTCACCTACCGAATAAGCCAAAGTCTCCAAAGGCGATCAGGTACCCAAGCCAGGGCTTCTATTCTTCGACACCCGGGTATTTGTTGTTCTTTTTCTGAACTTTCTTCTCGCTGGAGGGACTTTTTCTTTCTCTTTGTAGGCATTTGTGGTTCATAAAGAAGTTGCTTCTGTGGAAGCCAGTTGAACCAAAGCTCTATACAATTTCTTCCACTCAGAGTAAAAGCCTCTGGTTTTTGTTATTGCTTTTTCAGTTGCTTGTGACTCAGTCCTCAGTGGCAGGGGTTTGGAAAAGCTCTCCAGAAGGACCCAGCGCACAGTAGGCATTCAATGACGATCAGTTTTACTGGTGCACTCTGGGCAGCCCTGCTATCAGCATTTTATCCTGCTGCCTGCTGTCAGGGGAGAGTCGGAGTAGCCAGCGAAGCATCGGCTGGGGTTTCTCTGAGCACATTGTTCTTCTCCTGGGACTTGGCTTCTTCATTCATTAATTCTTTGTTTTTGTTTTTTTAGAGATTTTATTTATTTATTTGACAGAGAGAGAGAGAGAGAGAGAGAGAGACAGACAGGGGACACAAGCAAGGGGAGTGGGAGAGGGAGAAGCAGGCTTCCTGCTGAGATGGTAACCCAACGAGGGGCTCGATCCCAAGACCCTGGGATCATGACCTGAGCTGAAGGCAGATGCTTAATGACCGAGCCACCCAGGTGCCCCAGTGGTTTCTTCGCTCTTAATGTGGGAGTGAGAAGGCTGCCGCTCTCGCAGGTGGCTGCAAGGAATTATAAACCAATAAAGGGATTGCTTAGCATATGGCTGAATGTCAAGGGCAATATAAATGCTTAATCTCATTTATTTAGTAGTAGTTGGGTGGCCACGTGAAGGTTGCTGTGGAAACCATAACTCCTGAATTCCCTGATACTTGTTGTTGTTTTTAAATGAGGCCAAATCCTGTGATTTAAAAATACATATATTAGGGACACCTGGGTGGCTCAGTTGGTTGGACGACTGCCTTCGGCTCAGGTCATGATCCTGGAGTCCCGGGATCGAGTCCCGCATCGGCTCCCGGCTCCGCGGGGAGTCCGCTTCTCTCTCTGACCTTCTCCTCGCTCATGCTCTCTCTCACTGTCTCTCTCTCAAATAAATAAATAAAATCTTTAAAAAAAATAAAAAAAATAAAAATACATATATTAGAAAAGTAACAGGAAGGATCACAGCTTGATCTCAATAACAGCCTTTTTATAGAAACTGTGAGTTGCAGTCCTCTCACCCGGAGGTATCTGTCATCCAGTTACTCTCACTGGATCCTTCTTTTTGTTCAAGGTCATGTCTCCCATCCATTCCACCCACCAGTCACCCAGCCACCCAGCCATTGACTCCCCACTAACTCCCCCACCCATCCATTCATTGACCCTACACCCACTGACCCCGCCATCCACCCACCCACCCACCCATACATTCTCCCTACCTACACATCCTCTCACCCATACACCAACCCATCCATCCACTCACCCACCCATCCACTCACCCACCCACCCATTCATCCATCCACCCACCCATCTATCCACCTACCCACCTATCCACTCACTCACTCACTAACACACCCATCCATCTACCCACCCACCCAACACGCACACACCATGCACCCACTCACCCATCCATACATCCACCCATTCATCCATTCACCCACCCGTACATTCCCCCTACCTGCACATCCCCTCACCCATACACCTACCTATCCATCCACTCACCCACCCATCCACCCACCCATCTACCCACTCATCATCCATCCATCAATCCAGAAAAACTGCATTTCCAACTCATGAGCTAGAAATGAGCCCAAGCACGAGTAATCAGAACTAGTGGTTTTGCAGGGAAGGCACAGCACTGAGAGGACATCCTGGGTGATGGACAAGCCAGAGCAGAATTTGTGCAGCTGGTGCAACCAGAGGTAGAGGCAACAGAAAGAGTGGTTGCTAATGTGGGAGTGGAGGTGTCAGCAGTTCAGAGGAGGACCAGAGGCTCCTCATGCTGGTACCCAGGGCTCTGGCAGCACACAGCTGGGAGACACCCAACAAGGGTTCAGGCAATGACAGTACTGGTTAGAAACGTTGGTTCTGATTTTAAGTCCTCTTTGGAGGAACTCTTGGAATGCCACACCTCCTATAAGTTTCTCTCTCCTGCAAACAGGATCTTCACATGGCTCCCTTCCTTCCATCGTGGTCTTTGAAGCTCTTCTTTGGGTTGTGTGTACCTTTCTGCCCATCGCCACTTGTGGCTGGCCAGTGGCTCCTGGTCACTCCTGCACCTGCCGGTGCTCACACGACTTGGGTACAGACAGCCCACTCCTCTTTTCCTCCATGACCTTGCTCTGACGATTCCTTACTGAGATCCTAATACCACAACTTTTTTTAAAGCACACATTTCCAGTTTGTTTTCTGGCCCCTCAGTTCCCACCAGCAGTCAGCCAGTGTCTCCCGATGCCCTTCCCAGTGGTGGGCTCCACTCTGGCTGATTCACAATGTCCGCCGTGCGGGGGTTCCTGGATGGCACACGTGACCTCTCTTTCTGGGGATTCTGCTTCAGAGGGCCATCGTGGCCGGATCTCTTCGAAATCACATGCCATCTTCCTCCCACCGGCCTTGTGTTGGAAACACTATTGCCACATCTTCCTTGTCCTGCAAACCAGCCTGGCTACTGCCACCTTCCTCCTTAGGTCTCTTTAGTCTCCAAGCCGAGCTCGCCCAGGGCTGGTGGCCTGGAATGGATTCCTCATTTCCATCCCCTTTTGCCTCGTCCAACACTTTTATAAAAATGGCTTTCTTGAGATAGATTTTACATATAATACAAGTCATCCGGCCTGGGTGGCTTAGTCAGTTAGGGTCTAAGTCTTGATTTGGGCTCAGGTGATGATCTCAGGGTCATGAGTTTGAGCCTGGCATCAGGCTCTGTGCTGGAGCCTGGAGGCATGGAGCCTGCTTAAGATTCTGTCTCTCTTCTGCCCTATCCCCCTCACGTGCTATAAATAAATAAATAAATAAAATTTAAAAAGAAAACTCATCCTATTCATATGCACACTTTTGTTTTTGTTTTTCTAGATCACCACTCAGCAATACTCCATCACCCCGTGAGATCCCTCAAGCCAGCTAAGCCCTGTCCCTTCCTGGTCCCCAGGCAACCACGGATCAGCTTTCTGTCTCTACCATCTGTCCTTTCTGAGTATTTCACATGGAAGCCATCCGACAGTGCGGGTCTCTTGGGGGTGCTTTCTTTCGCTTGGCCTGTCCATCCCTTCCTTCTCGGGCCACTGACAGTAGGTTCTTTCCACGCTGGGGCTACTGTGAGCAAGTTTGCTGTGTGCAAGCTTTTGCCTGGACGTATGTTTTCTTTTCTTTTCTTTTTTTTTTTTTTTCTCCAGGGTGGATACTTAGTTGTAGAATTAATGGGTGGGACAGTAATTTCCTATTGAACTTTTTGAGAAATTGCCAAACTCTTTTCCAAAGCGACCACACCATCTAACTTCCCCCCAGCAGTGCCTGGGAGCCTGCATTTCTCCGTCTCCTCCATGATGGTTTTTGATGTCAGCTGTTCATTGGTAGCTCATTGTGGCTTTTAATCTTCACTTCCGCAATGATGAATGCTGTTGAACATAGTTTTATGTGCTTATTAAGCTGTTTGTCCACTTTTTGGGGGGTGAAATATATGTTCACATCTTTTGCTTTGGGATCAGGTTGTTTATTTTCTGATTATCAAACTAGAACATCTCCTCTAGCTTGTTACCTCCTAACAGGTACACCTGTCTGGAAAGTTGGCGCCCTTGTGACCTCCCTGTCCCTTGTCTGATGTCCGTTCTACCTTTTTGTAATCCCTGCTCCATCTTGCCCCGTCCCGTCAAAGGCTCTTTCCCCCGGTGGGGGGGGGTCCCTTGCTGCTCCCTCTAGTGGGAGTATCTCACCCTTCCCTGACCTCCCCGGCTCTGTTTCCTTTGTCCTGCTGGGCTGAACTTGACCTGCCTGTAAGCTAAATGCTGTTCTAGAAATTTTAAATAAAAATGTTTCCTGGCACCCACATGATGATGTTTGGCTCCAGCTCTGCCCTCACGTCATCAGACAAGTCATCCAACAGGTGCGGTTTGGTTTTACTACATGTCTGACTGTCGGACTGGACTGTCACAGGGTTCTTATTCCCACTTGTCACCAACGGGGTCTTCCTGGCTTTTAAGTGGGGACCAAAGAAGGCTCTGGGTTTTTCCTTGGCCTTCTCCCTTGGCTGGATCTGTGTCTTTGGGCCAGCCACCTCACCTCTGGAGAGCTCTCAGTTCCCTCTCTTATAGTCCTAACTCCAAATTTAAGAAATTGTACAGATAAGTGAAGTATGATTAGTTTTTTCCCTTTTTTTGGTGAAGCACTTGGAAAACCTGTTTTATTGTAAAATAGTTAATCACTGACATTCTCTACTCTTTTCCCTCCTTGGCTTTGTTTGGTTTGGTTTGGTTTGTAGCCTGGTCTCAACTAAGTATGAAGGTGTGTGTGTATGTGCATGTGTGTGTGTGTGTGTGCGTGTGTGCGCACGCGTGCGTGTGCATGTGTGCATGACTGTGTATGTGCCTGGAAACGTATGACCATGGGTGTTTGTGGGGCAGCCCAATTGTTTACCTAATGATTGATCCCTTTCCTAAAAATCAAAACTTGTTCTAAATTCTTTTCTTATTTTAGTAATCTTTTTCTTATAATAATATTACATTTGTCGCTGAAAATAGAATTGGAAACTCCCAGAGAGCTATAATACTCTTAATATTTTGATGCTGGATTCTAGTCTTTTTTTCCCTGATTGTATACTTACACTGCATTATCAATGTACTGAACCGACTTTACGTTTTCAGTCGTAACACATCATCACTGTCTTTCTATTACTTCCATAAAATTCTTTTATGGAAATGTTCTTAATGGCTGCATAGTATTTCCTGATCTGAGGACAGTGTAAGTTATTAAAACCGTCCCCTACAGATGCACGTGTAGGTTGCTTTTCTTCCTTCACAATTATACACAGTGACACATAGGATGCCCTGATCTCTTTGCAAAGCAGGTCACGTCTTGCGATAAGTGGCGGCATGGGTCATGGCTGTCCATCTGCTACCCAGCGTCCGTGGGCTGGACACACACTGTCTGGTCTTCTTCTCTCTTTTCCACAACTGGTCTTCTCTTCCCCAGCCTGAAAGCAAAATAAAAATAGTGATAGAACATTTATCCCTCCAGCCACACAAATTTCGTTCAGCCCTTTCTCTTGCTCTATTTTTATCTACGGTCACCTTGGGACTGAACTCAAACTTGGAGGTTAACGTGAAAGGAATTTACGAGGATAAAATGATTAGTGATTGAAATGATAGTCCAAGAGTGGAAAGCCTTCCTTCACTCGCAGGGTGACAACCAGCCTCTTACACTACAGTAGTGACCAAGCACGAAAGTGAAAATTACCAGCTTGCTGATGACTCTTTGGCAACCCACACATGATCATATGGTCCCCGGAACGGCAGTAGATCCAATACAAATATTGTGTGCACAGTCATCAAGAATACCACATGGGCAGTGTAAGCTGTTTTAATTATCTGTCAAGGAGAAACTCAGCGGCCTCTGGCACAGGCAGTGAGCCCACCGGTTCCGCTGGCATGTTTGTGGCTGAACCATTATGGAAGTTATTTCAAAAGAAAGGTATTAAAGAGAAGGGGAATCTGTTATCTGTTGCCCTCTGATTAGCAATTAGAAGTGGCCAGCCTGATTTTGTTTTTGTTTGTTGTAATTTTTGATTTATTCTTTTAGACTTTCAAAAATACAGTGCCATAATATAGTTTAGTTATAAAATTTATGAGCTACTTGTCCCTGAGATATAAATAATGAGAAAGCTAAACTGCATTTTTGGACAATGTAAAAGTCACCTGAAATGTTCCCAAAGAAGTTATGTCCACTTAATAACTAAGGAGCGAGGAATATGGAATAGGAATTTCATTCTTAGCCAAGTGACAGACCTTAGTTTTTTTTTGTTTTTGTTTTTGTTTTTGTTTTTTTGCACTTTGTACTCGTGGATGTAGCAGGGAGATATTGTTTCATCCAGGGGTATCAGTGGAATAAATAAATTGGTGTTTAGAGAAGCGCTCAGCTTTTAGAAGCTAGTATGTAATTTCTTCATTCATAAAGTAAGGTGTGTGTGTGTGTTTTTGAAGTAATGCTGTTAACGTCCTTGAATGTGAAAAGGTAAGATCTATCTAGACAGGTAAACCCGTCTAGATAGATTTGTCTGTCTGTCTATCAGTGAAGGGTCTAGTTGCTTCATTAGAATCCTTCAGTCCGACAGAAAATAAAATAGACTCTTAACCCTTGATCTTAGCCAAAAGGCCGAGAAATGATATACAGTTAGATTCTTTAAAGACTAATTTTTTAGGCTGCTAATTCACAGAGTAAAAACCCTTGAAGCTACAGGAATTCTAAAAACCTAAGATAGACTTGAAAAAGCCTCCATTAAGACTAAAATTGGGGAGTATTTTATATATACAATTGAATTCCCTAAAGAAAACAATTACAAGCTGGATAACAGCAACAACAAAAAGCCTATTTAAAGGCATGGGAGAGTGGCCAGAAGTAGGCAGCGGCCAGAGGGGAGTCAAGGGTTCAGTCCCCGAATGAAGGATTATATGGGTCTCTTCAAGTCTGCTGGGCACAGTGGCTATAACTCAAGGAGAGAGCCAGTCTTTCTGGTGTGAGGCATTCCCTGGTGGAGTTAAGGGCTATGGCTGGAAAGGGAGAAGAAAAATCTTGGAAAGGAGAGAAGCAGCCCTAAAATCTGCAATTTCCCAAAGTCATTGGCTGATATTTTTGAATTTTGCATACATGGGAGAGCAACAGGAAGTCAGGGGAAAGTAGTATCTGGAAGCTGGAAGAATTGATTTCAGCTGCTGTCACTACAGGGGAGCAGAGTCTGGGTGTAAATCCCAAGCAAGAGGGTCTGGCAAACATTTTGGTCTTTTTACTGAAATCCCAGATGCTCTCCACTTTAGGGGTAAAGAACAGGTCTCAGGACCAAGGAATTTTTCTTAGATATATCTAAGCTACAACTGACATAGATCTGGTCTAACAAAGCATAAAGTCAAGTTGCTACAAGTTTAAGGTGATCTACCACTAGCTTAAATGCTTGTTGCTAGAACAAAAGGGATACTCTTCAAAGGAAGATTGCACAATCTAGCAACTCTATGATGTAATGTCCACCATATTCAGCAAGCAGTTAAATTTTATTGGATATCAGATATGAAAAGAATCAGGAAGACGGGATTCAGAGTCAAGAGAAAAATCAGTTCATAGAGAGTGACCCCCAAGTGAGCCAGATGTTGGAATGAGCAGACAGGAAATTTAAAGCTGCTCTCATGACTATGTTCAAGGATTTAAAGGAAAAAGAAGCAGATAAATGGAAACTATATATGTATGTATGCATGTATTAAAAACAACAAACTGAAATAAAGAATTTACTGGATATTCTTAATAGAGACTGGAGATAGCAGAAACAATGCTTAGTGAACTTAATAAAGGATCTACAGAAATTATCCAGATTGAAGAATTGAGGGATGAGGATAATATTAACAAAAAGAACCACTCAGTAACTTATGAGACAATTCAAGTAGTATAAAAATATGCATGTAATTGGTCTCCCAGAAGGAGAGGAAAGAGAGAATGGGGCAGAAAGTAATTTGAATAAAAAAATGGTTGGAATGACCCCAATTTTAGTGGAAAAACTTCTAGATTAACTTACAGGTCCTAGAAATTCAGCAAACCTTACCCAGGATAAGTACAAAGAGAACCACATCTAGGAGCATCATAGTCAAATTGTTGAGAAGTAATGGTAAAGGGAAAATCTTTGAGCATCCAGAGGAAAAGGACATATTCTACACAGAGGGAATTCCTATAGGTTTGCTGTTGATCTCCATTCAGAAGCAAAAAAGGCTGGGGTGTCTAGGTGGCTCAGTTAGGTAAGTGTCCAAATCTTGACTTTGGCTCAGGTCGCGTCACAGGGTCCTGAAATGGAGTGGGGCTACACCCTTAGCAAGAATCTGCTTAGGATTCTCTCTCCTTCTCCCTCTGCGTCCCTCCCCCCTTCTCTCTCTCTAAAAAGAAAAAAAAAAAAACCCTACTTAAAATTTTCTAGTTTTACTAAAAGACAACATGTTTAAAATAAAATCGATAAGACTGCACTTTGGGTTTTATAATGTATATAGATATAAAATTTATTTAAATAGCACAAAAGAGAGAGGTAAAATGGAATTTACTCTTGCGAGTTTCTTACATTTTAGTCGAAGCGGCACAATGTTAACACTAAGTGGCCCATGATGAATTAAAGATGCACATTATAATCATTAGAGCTCAAAGGCCAGTAGAGAGATGAAAGCACCCCCCCCCCCCCCCGCCGCCGGAATATTCAGTTAACAGAAGAAAGCAGGAGAGACAGGAATGAACAACGGAGTACAGACAGAATACAGACCCGTACCCAACAACATGAAGGTCAGAAACTTTATAATAAGCGACAAAAGCCAACCGCCATAGAATGCAGACTTCCCGGGGTCCACGAATAAAAAGTTCAAGATCAGGCAAAACTGATCAATGGAGATGGAAATCAGTGCAGAAAGGCTGGGAGCGGGGCGTGGGGACGGCCTGGGAAGAGGCAAGAGAGAACTCTGCAGGAGCGGAAATTTATACCTTGACCGAGGTGGTGGCTTATCCGGGAGCCTAGATTTACCAAAATTCACAGAACTGTACCCTTAAGATTTGTGCATTTCACTGGGTGCAACTGATAGGTCCATTTTTAAAAGCCTGGAACCAACTCAACTCTCCGGCGGGGCCTCGGGTTGGAAACTGTGCTCAACAGAGGGCGCTCCGAGCCCGCCAAACGCACTTGGGGGACCCAGCTACTTCGGGATGCAAAGCGGACCAGCTCCCGTCTCCGTCTTCAAGGTGGGTCTCGCAGCTCCGCGACAGTTCTCCCTCGACACCCCATCTCCGCATCCCACCCCCACCCCCTGCCACGGCTTCGGGGCTGGTGCATTTCAGGGGGGCGCACGCTGCTGTTCGGCAGAGGCGCCGCGCGGAGCGGATGGCGAGGCCGTTTCCCCGCGGCCCCTCCGCGGAATACAGATGTGGCTGGGAGCTGCCGTGGGCCGCCCGGAGGCGCACCTACCCCCCTAAGGTCCTCTCTCTCGATGTGATCGCTTTTAAATTGGAAGCAGGAACGTCATGGAAACTTCCATACTGCTCTCGACATCTTCATTTTGACCTTCTTACCTCGCTTTGGTGGCTGTGAAATCTTCCCACGCCAGGGCTGCAGCGGGGGGGTGGGTGGCGGCTGGAGGGAGGCACAGAAGGAATTTTCCCCGAGCAGGGCGGGAGGGGCGTTGCCCCAGGGTTTCAGCACCCCCAGAAGGTTGCCTTCCTGCCCCCTCCCTAGCTCAGAAAGAAGCCAGAGGCTGGAAAGCCCCAAATGTCTTTGGCGCCCTCGCCCACCCCCAGGCCGATGTCCCTCGGCGCGGAGATGCCATTACACCTCACGTGATCCCCGCGCTGGGCCGGTCCTTCTCGAGGCGTCTCGCGGGGTGTTAATTAAAGGTCACAACAAAACAGACCTGCCGGCTCACCAGGAGAAATGTCCTCCCGGGAAATGAAAAATGACACCCCGGAGCAGCCACGTGTGGAGCCTGGCATATGCCGGTTTCTTGCACTCCCCGGCGCTGTGCCGGGGGTGGCGGGGGGGGGGGATCGGACAGGGGGCGGTGGCTGGGGGCTCCTGGGGCTCAGGCGCGGGAAGAAAGGGAAGGAGAGGTGCCGAGGGGGGAGCGATTCCGGAGCGGCGGGGAGAGGTCACCCCGCACACACCCCCTTTCCAGGCCTGCCCTGCGCGTGTGCACCGCGGCGAATCCCTCAGTTTCCCCTGCCCGGTGGCGGCCGGCCTGGTCCCGGGCTCACCTGGGCCAGCTTGGGCGGCTCGGCACGCTGCAGCTTGGGGCGCGCGGGGCGGGGGGCGAAGGCCCCCGGCCCTTGGCTGTGGCTAGGTGGCTGTCCCCCTTCCCCCCACCCCCCAGCCGGCCTGGAGGCTGGTAGGGCAATTCCAGAAAAGGTTTGCAGGGCAGGTCTAGGAGAACAAAGGGCGGGGGGGGGGGGGGGGAGGACCCGGCATGTTTGCGGACTTGTTTGTGACTCAGTCCCTTTTACACGGCGTTTCAAAGGCAGAACTGCAAGCCTTGCCAGGAAGAGAAAGAACTTGGGGGCGGGGAGGCTCGGGCGCATTTCTGTCCAGCCCTCTCGCTCGGCGCTGCCCCTCCGCGCCAGGCTCGCGCAGTGGCGTCTCATTAGGGCCCTGGCCGCGGGCCACTCTCCCGTAACTTCCCCGCAAGGGGCGAGATTTACGACCCCCCGCCCCCAGCCTCGCCTCGCACTGTCAGGCGCGCGCGCCGCAACATAAAATGGATCCCGGCCGGCGCGGCGGCGGCAGGCAGGCGGCGGGCTCCGGGGCGGCGGGGCGGCTGTTCCCGAGGCTCCGCGCTGCGCCCGGGCGCACACGCGCGCGCTAACCGCGGCGGCGCCCGGGCCACGCCGAGCCGCGTCTCCCTGCGCTCGCGGAACTGTCAGGCCGAGCGGGCCGGCGGATATTGGCTCCGCGACGCGCCGAGGCTCCTCCCCGAGCCTGGATCCTTATATTTTGGGAGAATTTCTTTGAACTCAGTTACCGAGCTCCGTGAAGGAGGCAAGTTCCCACCGCCGGCTCGCCGGCGGGAGGCGAGGCGCGGCGAGGGCTCGCCCACCTTCCCCGGCAGCTGCGTGTGCCTGGCGGCCCGCCTCGCTTCCCTCGTGGAGGAAAACGGAGCCACCTGGCCGAGGAGAATGCCAATTATCTGGATGTGACCGTGCAAAGAGAGCGTGTGGCTGGAGGAGGCAGAAGAGGATGAGGAAAAGCATTATTTGAAGAGAAGAATAAACCACCCACTCCAACCCGTTCTGCAAATTTAGTGCTATTACTTCTGGGCTCCATTCTCTTTGATTCTCTCCCGCTCCCCAATTAAGAAACCTTGACTTGAGGGCCAAGAGGCAGCCCTCGACAACGGGGGGACCCTTCTGGGTTGGAAGACCTTTTGGATGTAGCGTTGGTGGAACGTTTAGACACTCTGCTCTGCAAGAGCCACCATGAATTCGGTAGCCGGGAATAAAGAGAGGCTGGCGGTCTCCAGCAGGGGGAAGAAATACGGGGTAAGTTGGGACGGGTACATTGCGGAGGCGCGTTACCAGACCGCCCCACCCCTCGGCCGGGGTCCCCCTTCCCTGGCGCCTCGCGGCCCCGCAGGGCGGCTCCGAGCTCTCCTGCGGCTGCAGAGGCGCCTCCGCCGGGCGGGCTGGGCGTGCGTGCACGGAGGCGGGTCTGCCGGCGAGGACGCCCGCACACTGGCCTGGCCCCCGGAATTTTCCCAGTCCTCGCGTTCCTGGCGGTTCCCGCACCCCTAACTTTTGCGGCATTCGTGCACTTCAGGCAGAGTTAAGCCGAATTGGGCGGGGGGGAGGGGTTGTCCATGAATTCTCTGTCGTCCCTCGGGATCAGTGCCCTGGAGCCGGGGGAGCCTTGCATTTACCTTCAGGATCCGGAGGGCTGTACCCTGAATGAATACAAATCCAGATGCCCCCCACCCCACCCCCCGCCCCCGGCATAGCGTCTTCCAGGATCTTGAACCTGGGCTCTTTCTGGGATGGGTGTCGGGTTCAAAAGCGCGGGGCGCTGACTGTATGAGTTCCCCTTGCAGAAACCATGGGAAGTCCCTGAGCGAGCCCTCTCCTCCCGACCCGAGGAGGGGTCCGTCGGCGCCCGGGAAGCCGGGACCTACTCAAGGACAATTAACGGGGCAGATGGAGGCAGATTCGGCCGCCGAGCTCCGAGCCGTCCCGAACGCGCGCTCCTTGGCGCTCGGCCCGGCCCTCGGGGGCGCGCGTTTCCCCGGCGGGCGGGAGGGCGCCCCCAGCCCGGCTTGGCCCGGGGGCGCGGCAGTCCGCAGCCCTGCGGCCCCTGACTCTGCACGTCTCCCCGCAGGTGAATGAAGTCTGCTCGCCCACCAAGCCCGCGGCGCCCTTCTCCCCCGAGAGCTGGTACCGGAAAGCGTACGAGGAGTCGCGCGCCGGCAGCCGGCCCACCCCCGAGGGCGCGGGTTCTGCGCTCGGCTCGTCGGGGACCCCGTCCCCCGGCTCGGGCACATCGTCCCCGAGCTCCTTCACCGGCTCCCCGGGCCCCGCCTCCCCGGGCATCGGCACCAGCTCGCCGGGCTCCCTGGGCGGCTCGCCGGGCTTCGGCACCGGCTCCCCGGGCTCGGGCAGCGGCGGCGGCTCCTCCCCCGGCTCGGACCGCGGCGTCTGGTGCGAGAACTGCAACGCCCGCCTGGTGGAGCTGAAGAGGCAGGCGCTGAAGCTGATCCTCCCGGGGCCCTTCCCCGGCAAGGTGAGCCCGCGCGGGGGGCAGGCGGGAGGGCGGCCCCGGGGCGGGGGAGACCCGGGCGGGCGGCGGCCGGAGGGGCCCCGGGGGGCGAGTCCGCGCCTCTCCCTCGCCAGGCCGGCCCGGGACGCAGAGCGGGGAGGTGTGCCCAGGCCTGTCCGCCCACTGGGTATGCCCCAGCTCATCGGTCCTGCTGCTCTCCACTCCCCGCACCCGCCGGCACCTGCCATTGGACCTGCGCTTGGCGCCCTCCCTGGGGACCCTCTGCCCGCGCGCCGCCCACCTTTGCGGTGCGGCAGGCCTGGGGACAGGCGACACCTGCTCGTGGGGGGCTTGCTTTCTGCCTCGCGCCGGCACTGTGGCCGGCTCCTTAGAGTGTCCTCCCCACGGCCCCCCGCGATCCTTACGAACAGGCCGGTGGGAGTGGTAGACGCAAGCCGAAACTTAGGGCTTGGCGTGTCCCATGGCCTCTTCGTGGGCCTTCGTTCCCAGAATGACAAAAACGGAAACTCGTATTCGAATGCCAGCACGTCCCCCCTGACATCCCGCGTGTGCGCCCGAGGGAGATCAGGGGGTGGGAGCGCCTGGGCTGCCTCGCGGCCGGCTCAGCACATTGGCCCCTCCGTGCGGTGTGCGGGAGCCTCCCGAGTGTAACACAATGCAATTGTATTTGCACTCTTGGGTCCAAGTACTATCAAGTGATAATATTTACTCTTCCACTTCAAAGAGTTTTTATCAGTGGTTGGAGAGAAATATTGAGAAAACAGAGTGCATAGCTGTGGGGGTTTCCGACACTGCTCCGTGGCATTTTCTGATTTGTATTTCTGTGACTTTTGAAATGGCGTGCTGTGATTTTGAGTCGTGAAGTTTAGCAGTAACTGCATCTGCTTGCCTCGTCTGCGAATCCAAATTCACACACATCAGTGTTTTCCCAGGCAAGGGTTAAATTAAACAAATACCCACAGAAGTTGTAAAAATTTTACATGTGGAAAATTGCCACCCAGAGAATTGGTTTTATGAAGCCCCAATTTATCCCAAGAATAATTAACTTGTGGATTGTTGTCAGGATGCCATTTTTGTAGTTTGATAATAAATCTGTCCAGACTCCCCGGGGAAGGATCTCAGGAAATCGAAAAGCTTATTTTATAGTTGCATTCTGTATTCTCCAATTTAACACTGCTTCATTCACACATTTATTTGCTCTTTTGATCATTTATCAATAATCTCTGACTTCCTGCTGCTTTCAGGGCACTGTGTTAGGCACAGCAGCGAAATAACAGCCCTCGTCCACAGGGAGCTTATATTCTAATGGAGGGTACAAACTACAAAATGCACCATTCAGAATTTGTTCCCATTGCCGTAAGTGCTTGAGAGGTAGCGTGTGGGGCACTGTGAGATGATAAACCAGACTAGACCCTCTGATAAATTTTGAAAAACCTTGGTTCTTAAAGTTACCATACAATAGGTGGCAATCCTAGTAAGTTGCAGTGTACCGAAGCATTCTAGAACATTCTCTAGGAATGGTTCTTACAACAGCTTATTGGTGGTGATGTTTGAGTGCTTCCGTGTGCAAAGGTAAATCAAAATCTGCTCTTTTCATGCAAATGGAGGAAGGGAAGGAAACCTATAGGACGAAGTAACAAATGTTTGCAATTCAAATGCCTCCATCCTGTGTTGTGACAAAGTTGATTTGGGGTTTTGTTGGAAGCACCTGGAAAATCCACTCCCCCGGTGTTACAGTTCAATATATTTGCCAATTGTATTTACCTGATGAAATTAAAGTGACCCTAGGAAACTGGTCAGGGGTCTCTTAACTCAGTGCTCTGTGCCAGCTCACAGTCACGCGGGCATGTCTGAGGGACAGCTGTCAGGCACCGAGAGGTCACCGGGGTCACTTGCAGGCACACATCAGTATCACCCAGGACCACAGTTGCCTGGGGGCACAAGACTTAGCCAGAAACAACAGTGACATGGATTGTCTCCTTCTCAGTTGGGAGGTGTGGGGCCTCAAGGTTAACTCTAAGTCTTCTGTGCGTCTCTGGGAATAATAATAAAAGTTCAGCTTTTTTTTTTTTTTCCTTCTTTAAATATCGGTACCCTCAGATGAGGTACAATTTCCACTCCCCTTTTAAAGCCTGCAAGATTTTAAGGAAACACCTGCTGTGTTCTCTTGAACAGCATGGATGGAGGTGATAAGAGTTCAGACATTAGACTCCTTTCTTCCCAGGGCTGCGTTTATGAGCTCTCTTTGGACCTCCGTAGCCCTCTGGCACCACAAGAGTTAAATTTCTTTAGCCCAAGAGATGCCACTGTGACTCCAACATGCAGTTTGCCCTGGAGAGTAAGCATCTAGAAGATGAAGGCATGTTCTTGAGGGGAAATTAGCAAAAATCATCATTGTAATTCACTTAAGACACTTAACGGTATTTGGGAACTATTTTCTTTCTTTTTTAAAAAGATTTTACTTATTTATTTGACAGAGATCACAAGTAGGCAGAGAGGCAGGCAGAGAGAGAGAGGAGGAAGCAGACTCCCTGCTGAGCAGAGAGCCAGATGCGGGGGCTCCATCCCAGGACCCTGGGATCATGACCTGAGCCAAAGGCAGAGGCTTAACCCACTGAGCCACTCAGTCGCTCCTGGGAACGATTTTCTTAAACAGAGTTCTAAATTCTACTAGGTGGTATGAAAAGTCTCCTAGGTGGGCATTTAGAAGTCAGAGGCAGACTAGCACATTCGGGAATCTTCTTATTTATTTGGTTTCAGTTGTCTCTCCACTGCTGATTTATTTTGTGACCTTGAGTAAATCCGTTTTTGTCCACATTTATAAGTTTCTTTGGAGAAATATGTGGGGCTGTTGATTATTAATTAGCCAAGATACTGTTAGGTTTATGTTTTATAGAGTTAGATATTTTTTTTTCAATCCAACATTATCCATTTTCAGTTTCTAATTTCATCACATTTTCCAAATATCACCCAGCGGTAGGAGTCCTCACCCTGCACTGTTTGTAGGTAGCAAACCCTGTTGAACCTCACCCCCGCCCCAGTTTTGTCTTGGGGACAGTTGGTTAAGGAGGGGAGGAGAAATGCTGGTGAGCCCATCTGGGAGGGGTGTCTGGCTGAACCCAGCCATTAGATGGTGGCCGCTCTGGTGGCCTGCAGAGTGACCGCCCTTATTCTGAGCCGCCTTAGGAGTCACGTGACCACAGGAGCCCAGGGCTTTGGGGTGGAAGGTAGCAGCTGGCCTCTGAGATTTCTGGGTGCAGGGCGGGCATGGTGTTAACTGAGGCAGGAAACGAGAGGAGTTCCACACTTGGGAGGGGCTCGGAGAGAAGGGTACTCATGGGTTTGGTTTTCCTTGCACTGAGTATGAGGTTTCTGGAAACAGGCAGGGAGTGGAGGCAGATTGAGGAATAGGACAGGCTCTGCAGTGTAGAAACGGCAATGGTGATCTCATGCACCTGTTGATGTTCTGGATTTGTCCCTTCAAATGACAACTTACCTGGTGAGTAAACACCTGTGTCTGGTGGCGGATTGTAAAACCTTTGGATTAACTTCTATTACCTGCGTTGTCAGGTAAAAAAAAAAAAAATACTCGCTGGGTTTTATACCACATCTTTTTTTAGGGCTGGAAGTAGAAGGGGAGAAGTAGAAGATAGATTTTATTTATTTGTCAGAGAGGGAGAGAGAGAGAGAGCGAGCACAGGCAGACAGAATGGCAGGCAGAGGCAGAGGGAGAAGCAGGCTCCCCGCCGAGCAAGGAGCCCGATGTGGGACTCGATCCCAGGACGCTAGGATCTTGACCTGAGCCGAAGGCAGCTGCTTAACCAACTGAGCCACCCAGGCGTCCCAAGGGAGAAGTAGAAGATAAAAGAATGTTGGTTTGTGAAGTGTTGGGATTTGGGGTAAACACGGTCCTTCTGCCCCTGGCAGCGTTCCCACGTGTATTTCACATCTGCGGGCACGAGTGTCTTTTCTGTTTTATGCACAGTCAAGCCACCAAGCAGAAATAAGGGCCAAGGAACGGATCTCCCATTTTGGGGCTCTCCTCGATCATTCGGGGAACTGAATGGAACTTTTGAATTGAGACTGACCTAAGAAACATCAGCCCGAAGGAATTCCCTGGAGTAGGTGGAAATGTTCCAGATTGGCAGAAGGGTCTCGGGCATCTGATCATTTCCAGATCAACACAAGAAAATCTTTTATTAAAAAAAAAAAAAAAAAGAAAAGTGTTCAGAACTATATTGCTATCTGATTTTTTTTTCTCAGTCAAGTATTCTGGGCCCATTTATGTCCCGGAAATATCAGGAAGATTAGCCAGTCGTACCGAAAAGGGTGGCCAGGAATCACAGAGATGAAAGAAAGGAATGTGTCAGAAGGGTTTAAAAACACCAAACGTAGACTGTAAATAGCCAGAGCCCAAGTAAGTCTAGACTTGGGGAATATGTGTGTGTGTGTGTGTGTGCGCGTGCGCGTGTGTGCGCATGTGTATGTATATTTCTGTATTTTCCCAGCTCCACAACGGGTATGAAAAAATAACTATGGAAAGTTTCCTCCAGAAGCCATGGTGTGACTCTTTATAGATACAATACAAATTGCATTTTAAATGCTTATTAATTAGGAGAGATGTTTATCCGAAATCCTTTTAAGAACACATGGTGATTTTCAGAACATGTGCTTTGAGCCTTTTCCGTTTCAGAAATATTTTCAATCCAAGACCAGCTAATAGATAATATCAGTCGTGAGAACATTCCGGAAACATGTTAGGGGTTCTAAATGCCCTCCCAGCGGAGACCCGTGAGTGGCAGTCTCTTCCTTCGGGCTTAGCAGGCTATGGAATAATGGCATTTCATTCCACTAGACTTTTAATTGTGAACCAACATGGTCAGTTTTTATAGTGACTTAATTCACTTTCTGAAAATCCCTGGGCTGTAGTAACGTCTCCCGCACGCCTCACAGATAGGATTATTGCATTAGAAATGTGATTTTTAAATGGCTGAGGCTAGTAATTTGTCAGCATTTGGAAGGATTAAGTCAATAAAATTTAGGCAACATGAGCTGCTCTTTGGCATGTCCCCGATTACGCCATTCATGAACTAATCCTAATGGTGATGGTGATGATTACGAACGGGTCGCAGTTACCGGCCTTGGTATGTGCTGCGCACTGTACTTGGACCCCCCCCTCCCAATCCATTAGCTCTCCTATAGCAAAGTGGAGATGAATGCAGTCTCTTTCCCCGGGAATTCCAAGTGATCAATGTGGTTCGGGTCACAAAAAAGGAAGCATGAGTAAAGGTGCAAGGAACAGAGAAATCCAAGGAAGCCGTCTCCCCCAGACCCCGTGATGAGGGTCACTGTTAGGGTAACTGCCTGAGTGGGAATCCACCCCCACCCCCGACCTGGAGAGACAGAGTCCAGATTATTTTTCCTGGGCTCACAGATGGTAGCAACACTTTTTGGGGGTGGGGGTGCGGAATATGTGGGGCTGTCAGGATGGTGAGTTGAATAATTTTCTTGGCTGGAGTGTAACGCAGGGGGTGGGGGAGGAACTGCCTCATATTTCTTCTAGTCACTCAGTCGAGACTCCTCTGTTGCCTGCCCTTTCTGGAAAACCCTATCAGATGAGGAGGCTCCGCTGACCTCCCGAGGGGAAGTGCTCTCCAGGGGAACATCTCCGAGCCAGGTCTGTGGGCCTGCCAGACTCCAGCTCTGTTCTGTCCTGGCAAAGGTTGCAAGTTGGCTGGTGTCTGTCAGGGTCCCCAGTCTCTTTTCAGGAATACAAACTGGTTTCATTTTTACTATCTTGAGTCACAGGCTGACCTTAGCATCTTTTCTTTACCTCTTTTTTTTTTTTTTTTTTTGAACCCTCCTGTATGGTCTTACTGTGGCAAAGAAGCACGAATTCTATGGGTTCTCACTCATCTCTCATACTTTCGAGCACCAGTCTGAATCCCGTAGAGGGTATTTGCACAGGTGCCAAAGGACCGGGAATAAGCCTACATTCCTAAATTACTTTAAAAAGTTTATCAAGGGGCACCTGGGTAGCTCAGTTGGTTGGGCGTCTGCCTTCAGCTCAGGGCATGATCCCAGGGTCCTGGAATCAAGTCCTGCATCGGGCTCCCTGTTCAGTGGGGAGTCTGCTTCTCTGTTTGCCTCTCCATCTGCCTCTCACTTGTTCTCTCTCTTTCAAATAAATAAATAAAATCTTTAAAAAAAGATATTTTATCAAAGGGTGCCTGGGTGGCTCAGTTGGTTAAGCATCCAGCTCTGATCACGGCTCAGGTCTTAGCCTCGGGGTTGTGAGTTTAATCCCCTCGTTGGGCTCCACACTGGGTGTGGAGCCTATTTAAAAAAATATACGTATCAGGGGTACTTGGGTGGCTCAATGGGTTAAGCCTCTGCCTTCAGCTCAGGGTCCTGGGATCGAGCCCCACACCAGGTTCTCTGCTCAGCAGGGAGCCTGTTTCCTCCCCCTCTCTCTGCCTACTTGTGATTTCTCTCTCTGTGTTAAAGAAATTAAAATATATATGTATCAAATTAATCAGTTTATATCTGTCATCCTGCTTACTGTTGCCTTTGGGATGCTCCAGAACCCATCTAAGAAGGGTGGATTTCAAGTACAAAGACTGACTATCACTTCCAGGTTTCAAAGGAATTCACCTTTGTTTTCTTTGAGTGTTTCTATGGCTTCCTTTTAAATATTTAGATGTCTGATCCACTGGGAAGCTACTTTGGTGTATAATGAAAGGTACAGATCAATTTTATCTGTTTCTAAATGTCTGTAGTTGTCACCAGACCCGTTATTAAAACATCCGTCTTCCCTCCACTGATCTGAGATACTGTCATTATCATAAACCAGCTTTTCAGTTGGACTTGGATCTATCTCTGTACCTTCTGCTATGTGCCATTTATCTGTCTCTTCATATGCCAGTTCCATTTTATTTTATTTTAATTTTATTTTTTTAGATCTTTATTTACTTTAGAGAGAGTGGGTGTGTGCACGCGTGGAGGGGGGAGGGGCAGAGAGGGGGCAGGGAGAGGGAGAGCGAATCGGAAGGAGACTCTTGTGCTGAGAGCAGAGCCTGATGCCGGGCTCAGTCCCATGACCATGAGATCGTGACCTGAGCCAAAACCAATTTTCAAGGTTTTTTCCTATAGACTTTGAGGATTTCTTGTTAAATTTACTCCTAGGTATTATATCTTTTATTGCTATTATAAATGGGCTCTTTACTTCCATCTTTTCTTCTAATTGATAATTGTATATAAGAAGGATATTGACTTCTATGTTAACTTTATAGTCTATTAAATTCTATTAATGTGTTCATTAGTTTTTAAAATTCATCCTCTTGGATTTTTGAGAGAATTTATCTGATATAAGTAGAGATACCATTCCTCTTTTCTTTCGCTCTTTGTATTCCTTTATTGGTTTTTCTCTTTTTTGTTACATTGATTCATGCTTCTGATACATTGTTAAATGGTCATGACACAATTGACAGTTTTTCCCACTAAGCAAGATGTCGGCTTTTCGACTGAGGCATACATAATAATTTTACAAATTAAGGAAATATCCTTCAATTCCTACTTTATTTAGTGATTTTCATCGAGAATGGGTATTGTGTTTTGCCAAATGTATTTTCAGTCTTTAGGGAGTTGATCATATGATTTTTCTCCTTAGATCTCTTACTGTTGTGAATTATCGCTGTTGACAAGCCATCCTTGCATTCCCATAAAAAATTCCACTTGGTCACAATGGTTTTTTTTTTTTGTTTGTTTGTTTGTTTGTTTGTTTTGCTTTTTTTAAGATTCCTCTCATTTGACAGAGATCACAAGTAGGCAGAGAGGCAGGCAGAGAGGGAGGAAGGGAAGCAGGCTCCCTGCTGAGCAGAGAGCCTGATTCGGGGCTGGATCCTAGGACCCTGGGATCATGACCTGAGCCTGAAGGCAGAGGCTTAACCCACTGAGCCACCCAGGCGCCCCTGTCACAGTGTATTTTTAAAGGATGCTGTGGATTGGATGTGTTACTATTTTATTTACTGCCTTCGCTTTCATGTTCACATGCTCATAAGAGTTTCTGATTCCTGCTCCTTTATCCGCTACAGTGCTCTGCCACCTTACAACCAAGGTACAAAAAGGAGGAAAATTCCTGCCCTGGAGCAGCTCCCATCAGTTTAGAGACCGACAAGAAGCTGGTGTTCAAGGGCAGTGTGGGAGGTGACGGATTGCAGGCTGGGTGGGCTGCCAGGGAGCGGAGGGGAGGCTGGAGAGCCTTCGACAGGTGGCTGAGAGTTCGGCTTGTTGAGCACAGGGCAGCGCCGAAATCCGGCCGAAGGGAATGGCAGACACAAAGCACAAGAAGGCTATGCACGCTTGTATGCTTTGGGGAGCTGCAGGGGTGCATAGTTACCGTAGCACAGCGTGCGCATGGGTGAGTAATACACTTGGAAGATGGCAGGGGTTAGGCTGAGTGGCCTCACAGCTGGAGAGTCTCCTATGACGTGGTTGTCCTTGGGCAGCTGTGGATGGGCATCTGGAAAGGGAACGAGGTGATCAGATACCATTGATGACACATTGCTGTGTCACTGAGGGAAGATGGGCTCAAGATGACATCTGGGAGCCCATGAAGAGGCCCCTCACCATGGCTTGGGTGACAGAGGATACAGGCCTGAGCTAAAGCAGTGGCAGTAGGAATGGGGTGGCAGCTTGGACCAGACGTGATGCATAAGAAACCCATGGGGACATGGGGCAGAGGGAGAGGAGGAAGAAGAGGGCTCCCCACCCTCCCTGCCCCCCACAGCCCCCCACTGATTTCAGGCCAGGACAAGCGTGAAGAGCTGCCGCCATTAATTGAGATGGAGAGTATAGGAGGGACTAGGGCTTTTGTTCTTGTGGGTCTGGTTTCTGAGGACGGTGTGGATAATAAACTTGTTCTGGGCCCTCTGGGGCTTGAAGTGGAATGATCCAGTGGGTCCCGGTGGGATTCAGAGCTGGAGATGCGGGTCTGGGGGATGTTGGCGTGGAGAGGGTGGTGGGATCCCTGGAGGCGGAGCTGTCTCCTGAGAGTGGGGACAGCAAGTGGAGATTGGAGCTGTGGGACCCGGGACAGTGAAGGCACAGGCAGCCCCAGGAGTCAGGAGGAGAAGTCAAGGAGAAGCTAGGAGAAGGGGAGGAAACTCGGAGACGGCGGAGCCACAGAAGCAGAGAGAGAAGCAAGCTTCAGAGGGAGGCAAAGGTCCGATGCCTCGGGGAGATCAAGGAGGTAAGGACCGAGGTTTCCCTTGATTCTGTGACTCAGAGGTCACTGGGGATCTTTGTTAGAAGAGTTTCTGGTGCTGGAGAGAGGTGGGCAATGACCGTGTGTCCAGGAATGGGTGGAAAGGCGGAGGGCATGTGGGGTAGCATTTGCGTCTTTGACCACACTAAGAGGTTAAGAGAGATCCACTTTTGAAGCTCTTACGACCTTAAAAAGGAAGACCTGGGGTCAGAAAACTTGGCTGCAAAATCAGGTTACTCACAAAGGGTGTGACCTTGGGCCCAGCCTTTCTGAAACCGGTCAGTCCTCTTTACTGGGGCAACAACGATAGGACCCCTCCAGGGTTGTTGTGAGGGCCTGTGAAATGGGCGAGATAGTGTTCAACCTTCACTTTCTGTTTATTCCAGTGATTTTCTCTAGGAAGGTAAATTTTAGAAAAGCCCCCTCTCTCCCTCCCTCCCCCCTCCCTTCCTCCCCTCCTTCTCTCCCTCCCCCCACACCTCCCTCCTTTCCTTCTTCCCTCCCTCCCTTCCCTCTCTCCCTCCCTCCTCCACTCTTCCTTCCTTCCCTCCCTCTTGCCAGTGGTCTGACAGCAAAAACGCAAAAGCAGCAGTCAGAGAAAATGGAGCCAAAGTGCTCTTCTCCTTTTCCATGCCTTCCCCTCCCCGCGGATAAAGCCCTCATTTATTCCTCCACAGGGTGACCCCACAGAGAATCTGGGAGAGCTCAGTGGATGAAAATAGCCACTCCTTTTAGCTGAGATGCTGTGAATATGGAATGCGATCCCTTGTCACAGATGGAAATCCCTTCCTTGTGGCCCTCGGGGAGCTTGGCAGCCGCCCCGTCCAGCATTCTCACTCCGGAGCCGGCAGCGGGGAGGGGGCTTCCGCTGCGATCTGGCCAGTACGGGGGATTCGGGCTTATCTGCCTTCCCATCCAGCTTTATCTCTCGCAGACAGTTTTCTTTGCAGTTATGCTTTGCTGATCCTATCGCCTCGATTCTGTCCAGACCCTGCGGAGGAGTCTGAAAGAGAGACCCCCTCCCCCACATGCGGGATTTCCTGCACAGGGTTGGGCTCTCAGAGCCTCCTCGGAGACTCTCACCTGCCCAGAAAGGGTCCATATTCCTGTGCTGCTCTGGGGGTCCACGGGTCCGGAGGCTCTGGGGTAGATGGAATTCCTTTGATAAGCAGAAATCTATCTAAATGTATCCTGCGTGTCACAGGCCAGGTGGCAGCTGAGGGGCTGTTTGGGCTCATTGTCTCTGCTTAATGGAGTTTGAGTTCGATATCGTGGCCAACCACAAAACGTTCTTGGAAAAAGGTTTAGCGCTCCACCTCTCCACTCACGACAGGGTTTTTAAAATCTTTGATAGTTCTTATGACAGAATGTCTTTATTTTTAATTCTTTTAAAGATTTTATTTATTTATTTGAAAGAGAGCGCACAAGTTGGCGGAGGGACAGAGGGAGAGGGAGAAGCAGGCTCCCCGCTGAGTAAGGTGCCTGATGTGGGACTCAAACCCAGGACCCTGGGATCATGACCTGAGCCAATGTCAGATGCTTACCCCACTGAGCCACCCAGGTGCCCCAAAATGTCTTTATTCTTAAAGCATTAACTGCAAATCATAAGATAAAACCTCCTTTGCCACCACAGAGGTGATGAACTTTCGACATTTTATCAAATCTGAGTGATGACTGAGATTTATAATGGCTAATTCAGGGTCCCCCCGAACTTCAAGAGCTTGCGATTCTTCCTGTGGTTGTGATTCCATTTTTTAATTAGCGGTGATGAGCAGCTACGCTTCCCTGAGCAAACACCACCATCTGATTCAGAGCGGTTGCTTTCTTTGGAGATGAGATTGCTGCTTCCCTCCACCCGCTCCCTCTTAATGCCGGGTTCACACAGCAACAGGAGACTTGCTTATTAACTAAGAAACCAAGACCAACCCAAAGCTGTCGAGTTATCTAACCAGCTAGTTGTCCAGAAAATAAGCAGCCGATCAGGCGAGCAGCCAGCAACCACATGGTTTAAGAGAAATGGTCAGCTGCTGGGGCGCCTGGGTGGCTCAGGTGGTTGAGTGTCTGCCTGTGGCTTTGGTCATGATCCCCATGTCCTGAGATCGAGTTCTGCCATCAGGCTCCCTGTTCGGCGGGGAGTCTGCTTTACCCTCTGCCTCTGTCTCTCCCCCTGCTCATTCTCTCTCAAATAAATAAATAAAATTAAAAATTAGGAAAAACAATTAGAGCAACGGTCAGCTGCCTGGTCCAGCTGTGTGCCTTTCTGTAGAGGGACGACCTGGTCCTGAACACGTCGGCCTCCCAGGTGGCCTTGAATGTCATCTCTGCCGAGCTGGGAGGCAAGGCCACGGGGCTGAGGGCAAGAAGGATGGAAGATGGCAAGGGGAGGAATAACGATGAAGGGGACAAGGAAGGACAAGAGAGGGCGAGAGAAAAAGGGAAAGAAGGGGCAAGGGTTGGTAGGCATCGAAGGTTGTCTACAGCCCCAGATGTTTAGATGAGAAGAAACGGTCCTTAGATGAGACAGTTGCCATCGTGTCCACAGCGCTAACTAGCACTGGGATCCTGGGCCCGCCAGCCTGTGCTTGGTCCCTCTTTTGTAATCCGAGAGGGTCAGCGTCGGTCCCTATGAGTCTCTGTGAAGCCACAGAGGAGCCCCAGGACTGGGACACCAAGTCCTTGCTCCCAAATTCTGGAGGGCTCTGCTTGACAAGGCCTGAGGTGGTTTTCTGGCCAAACGGGCGTTTAGGTCTCCCACCCCCAGCCAGCCAGGCCTGCCCCGTGCCCCAGGGTCTGCCCAGCCCCACACACGGGTGCTGCCAGCCCCGTCCTCCCTGAGGTTCCTGCATTTGGAATTTGGTTCATAAACGGACGGATGGGATTCTTCCTGTTTCTTAAAGCTGTTTACTTGTCTGTCTTCTGTGTTTGTACACAGAAATAAACTCAGGCAGACAGAGAGACAAATTGATTTTATAAGAGCAATTTGGTTAAGGAATGTCTGAGAAAAAATACTGCCTTGGATATAAAGATGACTTATAGTTTTACATGGAAAAAAATCTGTCATACTGATTAGGTTTATTCATTTTAAAGATTTTTATTTACTTTTTTATTTGAGAGAGAGAGAGAGCGCACAAGCAGGGAGAGGGGCAGATGGAGAAGCAGTCTCCCCACTGAGCAGGGAGCCTGATGTGGGGCTCGATCCCAGGACCCCTGGGATCATGACCTGAGCCAAAGGCAGAGGCTTAACCAACTGAGCCACCCAGATGCCCCTGATTAGGATTTAGAAATAATCTGGGGGCGTTCATCCTGGGCAGCAATCCAGGATCACCAAAACTCCAGACATCTCATTTGTGTTTCTTTCAAAAAAACTACATCTAGGGGCGCCTGGGTGGCTCAGTCCGTGAAGCATCTGACATTGGCTCAGGTCATGATCCCAGGGTTCTGGGATCGAGCCCTGTGCTGGGCTCCCTGCTCAGCGGAGGGTCTGCTTCTCTCTCTTGCTCATGTTCTCTCTCTCAAATAAATCTTTTAAAAAAACCTCTGCCATCTAGACTTTTTTTCTAAAACATTTCTTCCCCCTTTGGTTCCCCTTCTTCCTTCTGCTCCTATGAATGTTTAGACAAGGCCACAATTGTTTACACCAACAGTTACATCCTCCATGTCCACGACATGGGTGTAACTGTCCCATTGTTTTGAAGGGTGGCCCGCAGAGGAGGGGACAGGTGGCCGGCTTGGGGGTGAGCAGTGAACAAGTTCTGTTCATTCATTATCCAATTTATTTTTCTTCTCTTATAACTAACCCATCTTGTCTTTAAGCTGTCTGCTTCCTGTGAGATGCCCCCCTCACTCTTATAACTGTAACACTCTGTATGCGTGCACACTGCCATCTGAGCACAGTTCAGGGAGCCCTACAGATACTAAAGGCTGAGCTGCATCTGACCTTGAGCGGGATTAGCACTGGGGTGCCCGCACGCGTGAGGGCAGGCATGGAGCAGCTGGAGATGTGGACATGCACTTGACCCTCCGCATTCTTGCACTTGGTTCTTGGCCCCTATCCCTGGGGTGGGGGCAGACTGACATCCTAGGCCGTCACAGGGCTCGCCCAACTCAGCACAGCATCTTCTCCGCGTGTTTGCCTCCATTGTGTTCCCAGATATCGGAACTGTTGTTTCTCCTCTGCTCCTTCCCCCCCTAAATTTGCTCAGGCGACCCTCGGTGGCATTTCTAAGACGGCTTGCTGCTCGCTGGGCTGTGCGCCTGTGTGCATGTGCGGGCACACTCCGCAGGAGCCCCGGGAGGAAGCCCGTCTCCGGTTTCAGACATTGTCAGGCCCGAGCTCTTATTGGAGGTCAAGGCTGCTAACAAAGTGGGCCGTGCCATCCAAAGGGCACTGAGCAGGGAAGGGTGGCGGGCGTCTGGGCAGCCTGCGGTCGCAGGAAGGGGCTGCCTTCGGCAGATGCGCTCAGGATGGCTTGGCGAGCATTTTTGCAATCAGGGTGACAAGTATAAGAACAAGGCACGGCTTTCCTCTGTCTCTTCAGGCTCTGCTTCCTGTGTGCGGCAGGACCCCGGGAAGGAAGTTG
Source organism: Lutra lutra (assembly GCF_902655055.1). Taxonomy (NCBI): domain Eukaryota; kingdom Metazoa; phylum Chordata; class Mammalia; order Carnivora; family Mustelidae; genus Lutra; species Lutra lutra. The sequence goes on from NC_062292.1 coordinate 10,273,372, forward strand.
CTAGCGGTGGGCTCTTCTGTGGTGGTAGTTTGTGGTAATTTCCTTTTTTTTTTTTTTAAATGAAGTATTCCTTGTTATTAGTGATTCTCCAGAATGGCCCTTTTTGGTGGACAGGAGGAGATAACAGAATGGCGGAGAGGTGTGGGGGGCTCTGGGGTCTCCCCGAAAATCTCTGGCTGTGGAGGCTCCATCAGGTTCAAGTAGGATCTGTTGTTTAGCCCATGCCGATCTCCTGGACTCTCAGCCCTGGAGGGTGGCAGTCGTGTTACGAATTTTACGTTTCTCTTGGTACACGCGCACCCACTAGACAGTAATTAATTAATTAATTAATTAATTAATAAAGATTTTATTTATTTATTTGACACACAGAGAGAGAGAGATCACAAGTAGGCAGAGAGGCAGGCAGAGAGAGAGAGAGAGGAGGGGAAGCAGGCTCCCTGCTGAGCAGAGAGCCCGATGCGGGGCTGGATCCTAGGACCCTGGGATCATGACCCGAGCCGAAGGCAGAGGCTTAACCCACTGAGCCACCCAGGCGCCCCTACTTATTTGTGAACTCTTCAAGGATTTCTGGCCTTTGCGGGGGGTGGGGGTGGGAATCTCCTTCTTTCCACTTCTGTGTGATGGAAACTTTATGGGGGGTGAAGGAAGAGGCTGATGGAGGAGGGGATGCTGGCCGCAGGGTATGGGGAGGAGGGCCTGCCACCCGCCCCCTGACCTGGCCTCCTGTTCTAGAAGAGTGAAATCCAGAGGGATGAAATGCGAGTGGGACTCCTTCACCGGGGTGGCTCCTGGTCTAGGTATTTCTGGATCCTTAGTCTGAAGGCCCTTGAATTTCCTGTTAGTTGCTTTGACCTTGTTTTTGCTCCATTTAATGCGCTTGTGCTCACTTCTGGTCTGGAGAATAACAGAACGTGGGAGTGCTCACGGGGTGCTCAGGATGGTCCCAGGGATCCCACGGAGGAAGCCTGGCTTCACTGGTCGGAACGAAGCCGCGAGGGCAAGCTCAAGGCCTCACGTCCAGACACCAGCCCCTGAGGTTTAATGTCTCCCTTCATCTGCGAGTTGATGTGCGCAGTCGACACTGCCCTGCCTCTGTTATTTGGTGAGATGGTGACACACGATCACCTGCAGGCCGGAGCGGGGTCTGCAGTAACGAAGGGCCCCTGCTCCTTTGGAGCGGCTGCTTGGAATGGCCATGGTTTGCAGGGAGAGGAGCAACGCTCCAGGCTGGTTTCAAGTCCTTCAGGGCAGAGTAGCAAGGAAGTGGGCTGGTTTTTTTCCCAAGACGTGGATGGGGTCACACTTGTTCTGAAAAGTACACAGCAGTGTTCGCTGCTCTGTTGTAGAGCACACACCAGTGTCTTGGTAGAAGGATCATGAACTTTTCAAACCCTTTGCCTTACACATGGCAGAATTCAATATAATATGTCGATTTAAATGAACACCATGAATTTTTAATGTTATCTGTCACTTTGACTCCTGGACACCCGATGCGGTCCTTTTGAATCGTTAGGATTTTTTAATCCTGGGACTCTAGCAGAGAACGAGCTTCAGAGGTTTATGGAAAGTTGGGTTATTCCTGCTATTTAAAAAAAATATATTTATTTATTTATTTATTTATTTATTTTTTAGAGAGAGAGAGAGGGAGAGAGAGTGACAAGCTGACTCCCTGCTGAGCACAGAGCCCAACACGGGGCTCGATCCCACAGCCCTGAGATCAGGACCGGAGCTGAAACCTCAAGCCAGATACTCAATTGACTGTGCCACCCAGGTGTCCCTAGGTGACTTCTTCTGTTAAGAACATGGTTCCTGGGCACACTGCTGGCTCAGTTAAGTGTCTGCCTTTGGCTCAGGTCATGATCCCAGAGTCCTGGGATGGAGCCCCGCATCAGGCTCCCTGCTCAGTGAGGAGTCTGCTTCTCCCTCTCCTTCTGCCCCTCCCCCTGCTTGTACTCACTCTCTTTCTCATTCAAGTAAATAAATAACATCTTTATTTTTTTTTAATTTTTTTAAAAAGAGATTTGACCTATTTATTTGACAGAGAGAGGCAGTGAGAGAGGGAACACAAGCCAGTGGAGAGGGAGAAACAGGCTCCCCACTGAGCAGGGAGGCCAATGAGGGGCTTGATCCCAGGACCCCGGGATCATGATCTGAGCTGAAGGCAGACGCTTAATGACTGAGCCACTCAGGCACCCCCCATAACATCTTTAATAAAAAACAAAAAACAAAAACATGGTTCCTGCAGCCAGACCGCTAGGCTGTGAATCTTGGCTCTGTCCTTTGCCACCTCTGTAGTCTGTGAACTTAGAGGGCCTTGCTTCCTGCCTCAGTTTCCCTGTTTGTATAATGGCATTAACAGGAACAATTGCTTCCTTGGTGTGTTTTGTCTGGCACGTAGTAGGCGTTCACTAAATATTAGCGTCCGAACTGCCATTTCCTAGAAGAGGAAAGTCAAACTCGCATCTCTAGACAGTGACCTCCCGACCCCAGGATTCATTCCACGCAGTTAACGTCAGTGTATGTATTTTCTGCTTCTCTCGTGCTCCATGTCTGTCTACCCCTTGGACTGCATGCCTGGCCAGCGTTTCTTTGGCTGTCACTGTGCAGTCATGTGGTCACCTGACTTGGGGCACAGAAGGGTGGTTAGGACACAGCCCTGCCCTTGAGCCCCACAACCTGGGGTGACAGCTTGTCAGACAGCAAGACAGTGGTGTCCCTCCCCAGCTCTCAGCAGCATCCTTCACCAGACCCAAGAGGGGAGAGCAACCCAAGGGTCCATCAGCGGGCGAAAGGATAGACTAAATGTGGTGTACACACGATGGAAGGAGGTATCTAACACACGTGTGTATTACTAGAGAGGATATTTACTTCCTGTATAAAAAGGAAGCAACATCAGACACCATCTCTTACTGCGTGGAGGAACCTCGACGTGATTCCGAGTGAAATAAGCCCGTCCCCAAAGGGGCAGATCCTGTGTGGTTCCGATTTCCAGGTGATGCTTCGAGTTGTTGGATTCTCGGAGATAGAGTGGTGTGGAAGGATGGGGGTGGGGGCGGGGGGACGGAAGGGGATGGAGACTTGACACTTAACCACAAGGAGCTTTAGTCTGGGGAAATGAAAACAAATTCTGGAGATGGGAGGGGGTGATGATTGCACCAACATGGGCTGTACCTGATGCATTTGAAACTCTGATGCATTTGAAACTGTGCATTTGAAAATCGTTAAAATGTTACATTATGTGGGACATTGCCTTTCTGCCCACCCCACGCCACCCACAGCAGGGTGAACTGTGTCACAGCACAGCGATCTAAGGGAAGAGACGTCCCTGCGGATTGCCTGGGCAGGGAAGTGACTCGTGAAGGGGTGACCGTGACAACTGTTGGGCTAACCACCACCGGCATCCCAGCACGCCGTGTGCGATCCCATCTAATCCTACGACTGGGTGCGCTTACTGTTCCCCATTGCACGGATGAGGAAACTCAGCAAGGTTAGGGACCCGGACCCGCGTCCTGCCAGGGATGTGGGGCAGGGATAGGATAGGGGACCTCCCTGTGAGCCTCCCTGCTGTCCCCACAGGAGGGAAGGGGCCCGGTGAGGCCCGTGGAGGGTGCGGGAAGGGCCCCTCACTGCCACTTACCTTCCAAGAAGCAGCCTTTTCATTTGTGCCTGTAGGAGTTTGCAAGTTTTGCGTGGGCCGTCGTCCTCCCCAAGTGAAAACAGGAGGCTGGCAAATTCATCTTTTTGAAGGCAGCACGTCCGTGGTCCCCTGCATCAAAGTTATTAATGTAATACTATAATTATATTGCACAATTTGCAGTAAACTTAAAAAAAAGACTTATTAGCCCTTGGGTTCTTGACAGTGGTATGATCAGTGGCTGTGACACTCTTCTGAATTTGCCAGCACATTTTCTTGTGGGCATTGCTTTTTTGGACTTGGACCAAACGGACACTTTGGAAGATTCGATAGGAGCATACAACCTTATATTTAAAAACCTGCCTTTTTCAGGGTTACTGTCCTGGGCCTTTGCCATTTCATTTCCCGACTCTGTAACATTCCCTACAGGGATGTGATGGCTGGATATGGGGCTGGGGGGCAGCGGTCCGTCTTAACCTCATTTAGCAAGCTGGAGAAAGAAAGGTGGAGAGAGAGGTCAAGAGAGCTTTCTTCGCTCCTGCTCAGCAAGTGTTCGGACAACATCTGCTCCGCGCCCGGCCCTGCTCTTGGCCTAGATCGCTGTCCCCCATGAGCTCACTCAGCCTCACATGGCTGCCTGCTTTTTTCTGGAAGGCTGCTGTTCTGCGTTGGTGGGGATTTCATAGTTTCACAAGCTCCTTGCTCTTATTAAAGAGGTGTCTGACTTCCCAGGTTGCGGGAAGGGAATTTGGCCCCAGCGCCCCTTCCCCCCACAGCATCGACATCAGATTCTAACGCTCGTGGCTTCTCTCGCAAAGGGCTCCTTCAAGCCGTCCCTGTGGGTTCTGGCTGATGGAGAGTTTCTCTGGGCGGCAACTCGCTCACTCCGTGCTGCCTTTGCTGCTTCAGACTTCCCCCAGGGCGAAAAGGTACAGTGGTGGCTTTTGTCTGGAGCAGGACCATCAATGGCACAGTAACTGCTTTCGGACGTGGCCGAGGTGGCCCAGACTCAGGATGGTGACCTGGAGGTGACAGGATCCAGATCCCATTACAGCCTGGAACCAATCCGCCTCCACCCTCTAGGGCATTTGGGCGGAGAAAGGGGGAAGGATAGGGTGACCCAGGCACTAGACATTTTTGTAAAAGGCATTGCCTACGTTAATACAAAAAACATCAACAGTGCAGTCCTACAATCTTGGAATATAGGGTGCGTGTCTAGAAGCTACGTGTGTGTTATATGTGAACATAACACAGTGCACAGACGTGAATTACAAAGCACTAGGCTCACACGCGGGCTTTTTTCCGTTTCATAATCTCGAGAAAGGGTGAAATCTTAATGTGTTGTTTAGCGTCCCCAGAAAGGGGTACAGATCTGAACCATCATAGAAGATGGAAACTCACCTCCTTGCCAGGTCTCGGGTCCCATTGAGTCTCCTCCCCTGGGGCTGGCTGGTAGGTCACGTGTGCTGCAGGCGTGACTGTGGCGGGGGCCTCAGTGAGGTGAGGACTCGAACACACAGCCCCAGAACAAGATGCTGCAAAGGGGGTAATGAAGGAGCAGGCAAGGTTGCCTTCCGACGGTGAGATTCCCCAAGGCTCACCCTAGAAATACCAGCCCACGGCCAGTTTTCACTGGCTGCGATCCCTTGAGGTTCTGTCAAGTAGAGATTTAAGGGGAAAAAAACAAACAAACAAAAGAAACCACCCAACCCCAAAGGCACAAAAAATTAGAAGATATAATTTTGTGGCCAAATGTAGAGAGTCCCTGAGCCTAGCTATGATCCCAAAAGAACAAAGAGGCCATAATCTGAGTTCTGAGATCTCTTTTATTGTATTCACGTTTCCTCAAAAGCCTCTTTCTGTTTGTCCTCTTTCTGTTTGTTTTCTCTTCCTGGCTAGGGTTCAAAGGGTAGAACAGCAAGCGTGGAAATGTTGCTTTTGTTGAAAGTGGTGAAATCGTACCTCCATTTTTATTCCCTGTGAGATGGTGGGGTTATTTAAAAACAAAAACAAAAAAAAACCCAAAAAACAAACCAAAACATGTGTTTGGGAAGAAATAGATCTATGGTCTATGAAGATCATACCAGAATTTACTAGGAAGCAGGAAGGAGTAGAAGGTTCCCCTTCTACAGAAGGGGACCGGAGACGTTCGAGAAAGATGTGTCCTTGAGGTCTAGCCTGGGATTTCATTTCCTTTCCTCCCGGCATCCCTGCTGGCGTCTGGACTTTTCTCCTAGCCCTGGTTTCCCGGTGTGTTTGCCATTGCTGGGCCTGCCCCTGGGAGGAGCCAGAAGACTCTGGGCCTGCTGTCGTCCTCACCCGCCCTAGTCATTCCCTAGACTGAAGGTGCCCACCCTTGGTGACGAGGCTGGCAGCTGAGGGCCTAGAAGGAGCCGAAGGCCCTGACAGGTGTTGCGTGATAAGTCAGACCAGCTACTGTCCCCAAGACGGTGGTGAGGGGATTGGTGGGACTCTCATTCATGCCTTTCACGCTCAATACAAGGCTTTGGGGACATTTGGTGGGTCGCTTCTGCTATTAACAGTGACCTCGGCTGTTGTGGGTGACATACGGCTGACGGGATGGGCCCACGGGTGATGGAGCTGCTGAATATCAGATGATCTTTTATTACTCTTTTTAAAAGGTTTTATTTATTTATTTATTTACTTATTTGAGAGAAAGACCGCATGATGTGGGGGGAGCGGCAGAGGGAGAGGGAGGAGCAGGCCCCCTGCTGACTCAGTCCCAGGACCCTGGGATCATGACCCGAGCTGAAGGCAGACGCCCAACCGACTGAGCCACCCAGACGCCGCTGAATTTCAGACGGTTCGTTCTGTGACTTTTGTAGGATGTACTTTTGAGCAGAACCTGGTGTGAAGCGTGTATCACTCTGGTACTTTCGGGAGGAGGTGGTTTGCAGGGAGCTGTGCTGTGGTCCCCGCAAGCCATTTGCCATAGCTTTTGCACAGAGGCCCGAAGGCCTGGCCCATTCCCCCCCATTTTTGAAAGAAAGACAGCCCTGCTTTGTGGATCCTTAGTTCCCTCCAAGAGGACGCTTTCAACACCCTGTGGGTGCAGTCCTGAGCCCGGGTGAGTCTTTCTGGCCGAGGACGCTTTATGGGTTCGTGGCAGTGGTAAGAGAGGGGGGAACGCAAAGAACCAAACGCCAGCCATGGGAACACACTCGTTCCTGCTCAGAGCAGCATCTGTGTCCCTCTGGAGTCATGAGCAAGCTCTCGTCCTCGGCTGGGGGTAAGGTGGGTGGGCGTCTCCCCCCAACTCCCCAGCCCAGCCGGTCGGAGTTGAAGACCCGTGCCCCATCTCGGTTACTCAGCACACTCCCATCGGATCTGCTGCTCTGCACTTTCTTCTCTTTGTCTTCCTCATGCACAAACTCAGTGCCTCCTCTCTCTTCAAATCACTTCCGTGCTGTTTAACCTCTCTTCCCTGATTTCCCCTCCTCTGCTGCTGCTTTTACGGTGGTTTCCGCTAATGGATCCCCTGGATGAGATGTTCCGGCTTTGTGAGTGGCAATTAGTGCTCCCCCTGAGAAAGGGCTGGGTTGACTGACGGCCTCGGCTTGCAGGATGGATGGGGCCTGACTCTTTTCCCGTGAAAGTAGGTTATCAATGAGCTCCAATGCCAGATTACTGCCCGGGCTCTTGCCAACCCCTCTTGATCTCCTCGTGGTGTACATTTTCAAGATCGTATCACATTTGCTCAGGAGAGTTCAGGAGAGAAAAATGTACTAATAAAGCAAAAAAAGGGACAGAGAGAGAGGGAGAAGAAAATTATGAGTTCTTTCATTATATTATAGCCCAGATGAAAAGGAACCTGACTCTATGGGGCTGGGCTGTGTTCTGAGAGAACCTGTGGGATATGTGTGTGTGGAGGTGGGTGGGTTATGGGGCACGGAGACACCTAGCAGCAGAGTTAAAGGACTGTGTTTTGGTTTCTTCTTTGGATTCCTTGTAGGACTGGTTTTCTTTCTTTCTTTTTTTAAAAATTTAATTTAATTTTATTCTATTTTCAGTGTTCCAAAATCATTGTTTATGCACCACACCCAGTGCTCCATGCAATACGTGCCCTCCACAATACCCACCACCAGGCTCACGCAACCCCCCACTCCCTCCCCTCCAAAACCTTCCATTTGTTTCTCAGAGTCCAGTCTCTCATGGTTCATCTCCTCCTCTGATTTCCCCCAACTCACTCTCTCCTTCACCCAATGTCCTCCATGTTATTCCTTATGCTCCACAAGTAAGTGAAACCATATGATAATTGACTCTCTCTGCTTGACTTATTTCACTCAGCTTAATCTCCTCCAGTCCTGTTCATGTTGATACAAAAGTTGGGTATTCATCCTTTCTGATGGAGGCATAATACTCCATAGTGTATATGGACCACATCTTTATCCATTCGTCCATTGAAGGGCATCTTGGTTCTTTCCACAGTTTGGCGACTCTGCCCATTGCTGCTATGAACATTGGGTACAGATGGCCCTTCTTTTCACTACATCTGTATCTTTGGGGTAAATACCCAGTAGTGCAATTGCAGGGTCATAGGGAAGCTCTATTTTTAATTTCTTAAGAAATCTCCACACTGTTTTCCAGAGTGGCTGCACCAACTTGCATTCCCACCAACAGTGTAAGAGGGTTCCCCTTTGTCCACATCCTCTCCAATGCATGTTGTTTACTGTTTTGTTAATTTTGGCCATTCTAACTGGTTGTAAGGTGGTATCTCAATGTGGTTTTGATTTGAATCTCCCTGATGGCTAATGATGATGAACATTTTTTCATTTGTCTGTTAGCCATCTGTATGTCTTCTTTGGAGAAGGGTCTGTTCATGTCTTCTTCCCCCTTTTTGATGTGATTATCTGTTTTGTGTGTGTTGAGTTTGAGGAGTTCTTTATAGATGTAGGTTATCAGCCCTTTGTCTGTACTGTCATTTGCAAATATCTTCTCCCATTCTGTGGGTTGCCTCTTTTATGTTGACTGTTTCCTTTGCTGTGCAGAAGCTTTTGATCTTGATGAAGTCCCAAAAGTTCATTTTTGCTTTTGTTTCCACTGCCTTTGGAGACATATCTTGAAAGAAGTTGCTGTGACTGACATTGTCTATGTGTAGAAGAATGAAACTTGACCATTCTCTTACACCATACACAAAGATAAACTCGAAATAGATAGAAGACCACAATGTGAGACAGGAATCTATCAAAATTCTAGAGGACTGGTTTTCTTAGGAAATCATGACTTTAGGGAAAAGATGAGATGGGGTGTAGAGTCGGCAAGATCCTTCTAGTGTCAACTTTGTGAGACATGGAGGCGATGCTCGCCACTGAGGGCTGGCTGGTGTTACTTTTGGAGGCCAGGTTGTTTGCTGTTGGCCACACTCTTGCACATGCAGGAATGTGGAATCATTCTTTTTTGTTGTTTAGTAGCTTTACTGAGATACAATTTATAGGCCACACAATGTACTTGTTTTGAATGTGTAGGCCAGTGGGTTTTAGTATATTCCCAGAATTTTGCAGCCACCATCCCCATGGAATATTAGAACATTTCTGTTCCTCTCCAAAGAAATGTGGTGCCCATTTTCAGTCAGTCCCCATTCTCCTGTCCCTTCAGCCCCAGGAAACCATGGCTCCACTTTATTTCTCTATGGATTTGCCTGTCTTGGACATTTCCTGTGCATGGAAATTGTGCAGTATGTGGTACATCGTGACTGACCTGTTGTGTTCAGCGCGATGTGGTTAGGGCTCACCACATCATTGTGTGGAGAGGAATGGCATTCTATTGTGTGGGTATACACGCTGTGTACCTGTTCATCAGCAGAGGGCTATGTGGTTATTTCCAGGTTTTCACACTTAAGGAAAAATGCTGTAGTGAACATTGTCTTTATGAGGACATATATATTCTGTTCTCATGGGCTGATACTTGGGAGCGGAATTGCTGTTGAGTGTGGTAACTCTGTGTTTAATGTTTTGAGAAACTTCCAAGCTGTTTGGCATGTGACCGCACCGTCTACGCTCCCACAGCAACAGATCAGATGTCCTTCCTCTGTTGATTCCTTTTGATTCTAGTGGATGTGAACTGGTGTCACAGCCTGGTTTTGATCTGTGTCTCACTAATGCCTAGTAAGGTCGAACATCTTTTCACGTGCTTATTCACCTTTCTTAGGTTTTCTTTGGAGAAACGTCTAATCAAATCTTTTGTTCATTTTTTTAGTTGGGCTTTTTGTTGTTGTTGTCACTGAGTTGTGAGAGTCCTTTATATATTCTGGGTAGAAGTCCCTTAGCAGATACATGATTGGCTGGTGTTTTCTCCCAGTTTGTGGCTTATCTTCTCATTTTCTTCACGATGTCCCTTGAAGCACAGATCTTTTATTTTGGATGAAGTCCAGTTTATCAGCTTTTCTTTCATTGCTGTGCTTTTGGTGTCTTATCTGAGAATTCACTGCCCGACTTGAAGTCCTGAAAATACATTCTTGTATGTTCTTTTAAGAGTTTTGTAGTTTTTTTTTTTTTTTAATTTTTTTTATTTTTTCAAGAGTTTTGTAGTTTTAACTTCAACTTAGGTCTATGGTCCCTTTTTTATTAAGTTCTTTCACTTTTCCTGCAGTAAAAATTATCCCCAAACTCATTCAGGTTTCAGTAAGATTGATGCAGATTTTCTTTCATGCTCCTTATTTGTTAACACAACATACCTAGTGGTCCTCCTGTGTTGGGTAAGGGTTAAGACTGTGGAGATGGACAGGAGAGTTGGGTCCCTGCCAAAATCTCTTCATGTGTCTTTGGACGGATGGCAGGGAGAGCAGTCACACGGGCAACCCACAGGCGGGAGATGGACCCCAGGACCTTGGCACTAAGCAGAGAAAAGCTTGACCTCTTGACGAGCATCACAGGTGACAAAGCAAACGAGCCATCAGAGAGAGGGACCTCATGGAGGTGGTGCAATGAAGTCATGACTCTTGGGCGGCCTGCCAGGTAAGTTGTCAGAAGGGCAGACAGTGATCAAGATTTTTGCTGGGGTGCCATCATGTAGTCATTTGATTAAGCGCTCTCTTAAGTTTTGCTTTCAGTGTTTTGGTCTTTTTTGTTTGTTTGTTTTGTTTTACATCTTGCTCCTCACTGTCCTGCAAAATTTGCCAGGGCTTTCTGAAGCACATCTTTGGTTTGCCTCCCATGTCCCCCAGGGATCAGCTACATATAACTTTTGGGGATGTGAAGGGAGAAGGGAGGTGCTAGTCTTATTTTTACCCAAAATCAAGACTGGTGGCATAGGCTAGAAGTCATAGGATGCAATGATCTCATGGGATGTTCCCTCCTGAGGCATGAATCATAAAAGCAAGTTGACTGGTAGCCTTTTTTTTTTTCCTTAAGGATTTTTTTTATTAGAGAGAGAGAGAGAGAGTACAAGCAGGGGGAGGGGAAGAGAAAAAGGGAAAAGCAAACTTCCTGCTGAGCAGGGAGCCCAATGCAGGACTCAATCCCAGGACCCCAGGATCATGACCTGAGCTGAAGGCAGTCGCTTAGCCAATGGAGCCACCCAGGTGCCCTAGTGGTAGCCTGTTGAGATGAAATTTAATACTTTGTCACCTGAGCTCCTGGCCAGGTCTCAAAACACGATGGGCACATGGCCGGACAGAGCTCAGCCCTCTGGCCAACTGACTGATTGTGGAGAGTGTAGGATGGTCTTAGGTGCTGATGTTGGTGTTTGTCCACACGTATGCAGACCGTATCTGCACGCACAAGTATGCGCTGTGTCCCTAACTCTCCAGGAAAGCCCTGCTTCATGTTTACTGTCCCTCCATCCACCACTTGAGTTTAATATCTTGGGGGAAAGTACTGAAAATCAAATAGGGTCATGTCTTCTGCATGAAATAAGAAGAGAGTTGTGATTTAAAACTCTGAGTTTACGTAACAAATCAAATGCGGAGTACAGGTTCTCATCACAAAATGGTGTATGTCCATGGTTTACCTTTAAAAAGCAGGTTCTTTGGTATAATTGCAACAAACTTTTCAGAATTCTCTTCTTAAATATGGAAGCATGTCTGTACCTCCCTTCTCCCAGTGTACAGACAGAGGCTGCGTAATGTATAGTAGATGATTTTTAGCAAATATGGCTGTTTGATTTCTTCCTCCTAAACCCGAGAGGATTGACATAGGCTTGTCACTGCCACAGTAGATAGAGATGTGTTGCTGAATGCGTCTCTTGTTTGCACTGAGAAAGACTTTCCAGAGCACTTACTTTAACATTTCTCTGGGTATTTATATCCCCGTACAACAGGAAACCATATGATTCGAGATTGGAATCTGAGACACTCAAACCCACAGTTAATTTTCAGAGCCAATTTTTTTTTGTATTGCTTCTCTGGGATTATGCTAATCATCCAATTCAGATTCGCTTCCACGCACATTTCTGAGAGCCTGCTGTGTGCTAAAGCGGTGGAGATATTTGATAAGACATGGTTCCAGCCTCAAGCGTGGTCTAGCGAGGGGAGAGTCTGGACAGTATCCAGACACGCGTGTCGTATTGGGACTAAGTGAATCTAAACATCCTTTCCTGGGTTGTGTCATTACTCAGAAAGTCAGCTCTGTTCCCCATCAGTGAACACGGTCGTCTGCCTTTCCTCTTTGCAAAGCCCGAGGGGCGGCCCTTTGTAGTCTTCGCCCCGGTGGGCCATTGTCTGGTAGTTTAACAACCAACGTCAAGAATTCCCCAAAACACGAGTTTACTCATATTTTTAATGTTTGTGTTTTCTCAAAACGGGTTCCGCCCTTCCACTCCCATGGGTGCTGGTTTTCTAAATAATACCACCACCAGCAAAATCCCCCCAGGACGAGGCATTGGCAGAACTGGGTTGTGGAGATGCTGGCCGCGTCCCCCGAGAGTTGTGTGAAACCCTCCCCAGCAAAGGACTGACCTGCTTCCTGACCTCAGGCTTCGTGTCACCCACCGGCACCTTCCTCGGAATCTTCATTTCCCACTTTATTTGTGTGCAGCTAAACCAGGCAGCCTTCACAAGTTACGCTCTGGGATAAAGCAACTTGCTGTGTCAATGAGGAAAAGGGAATTTCAGTAGCTAGTGTTGACGGTTGTTGTCTGTAGATAGCAACCCTGAAGGGCGGTGGGAGGTGCCAAGGTCAGGAGTCAGAACTTGTAGGGGCTCTCATTCCGCTTTCTATTCTGAGAGCTGGTGGGGAGGAACTTACCTCTGATCCAGTCTTCCATAGAGTGGGAATCATCATACTTGTCCTGCTTACCTTTGCAGGTAAGAATCAAGTGCAAAGATGGAAATGTCTATGAAATTAAAGTGACGTCATTGTCATCATCACCACCAGGGAAGGTATGATAATATGGGACAAAAGGTCCAGTAGTTTCCTAACAATCTAAATGTCCAAAATAAAAGATATTAAGAACTTTGGATAACTCGTGGGATGTTTTTGTTTTTTGCTTTTTTAAGAGAGAGCGAGCAGGGAGGAGCAGAGGGAGAGAGAGAATCTTAAGCAGACTCCATGCGTAGTGTGGAGCCTGAACTGGTGCTTGATCTCACGACTCTGAGATCATGACCTGAGCCGAAATCAAGAGTTGGTCGCTCAGCTGTTTGAACCACCCAGGTTTCCCTGGATAACTGGTGGTTTGGCTAATGAAGTAGAGTGTTTCTCTGGTCACTTGCTTTTGACCAGCTCAAGAGACAGTAAAAGGGATCATTCGGGTTCCTATTTGGACCAAATGCTCTGTCCATCCACTTGTGCTTAGGGGAATGTGTATTGGAAGGCTCTTGGTGTTTGAGTTTTGTGAGTGGGAATGTGCAGTCGTGATGGAGGGTGATGGGACGGTAACTCAGTTTTCATGGCTGACGAGATAATGGTAAACAGTTATTGGAGCATTTACTAATCACTTCACAGGGGCAGTTGGTTAAGGGCCTTGAAGGACCAGCAAAGGATGTGGGATTAATTCTTGTTCTCGGGCTCAAGACTGAGCTGACGAAAACTGTGGTTGAGGATTACCTTTCTGATCTTGGAGAAGTTCAAGTTTGAATGTGTGAGAATCTGCTTGAAGATTGAGATGGGAAACAAGGGCAGATTTAAGACCCTGTGGGACAGGCATGGCTTCATGAGCTGCATGAGGTGGGGGGGGGGGAAGAAGTGAGGCTATTGTAAGAACGAGCAAAGCCCACCTCTCTCTTTCTCTGACAGCCTCCATTTGCCCCAGGATTATATTTTCATACTGTCGTGTTTGGGTTGGATTTAATAGCTCAATTTAGGGAAGACATTTTAAATTTCCCTTTATGCTTTGCAAACTACTGACAAGATGCGTTTAGAGAAACTAGCTCCCACGCAAATTCCACTTCCACAAATGTTTAAACTTTAAAATGGTGATTCATGCATTGCTGGTAGGAATGCCAAATGGTGCAACTGATAAAGAAAAATGGTGTGGTGGTCCCTCAGAAATTAAATGTAGAATTCCCATACAACCTAGCAAAAATGTAGAATTCCCATACAACCTAGCAATTCCTCTTCCGGCCATACACTGAAAAGAATTGGAAACAGGGACTCAAAGATCTATTTGTACTATACATATATATATAGTTTGTTTATCCATTCATCCATCAGTGGATGATGGCATTGCTTCCACTTTTTATCTTATTTTATATATATTTTAAATTTTTATATGTATTATTTATATTATATGTTATATATCATATATTAATATATATTTATATTATATGTACTTATTTATTTTATTTATATTAATTATATATATGTAAACTGTATAGTATATATGTATAAACTATATATATATAGGGCATTTTAACACACATACAAGATTCAGCCTTCAAAAATAAATGCCATTCTGAAATGCTATAGTGATGGATGAGCCTCAAGAACATTTTGTAAAGTGAAATAAGCCAGTCACAAAAGGGAAGATATTTTATGATTCCGCTTACATGATGAGTCCAGACCCGTCTGATGCAGAGACAGGTTGCAGAATCGCGGTTACCAGGGTCTGGGCGGAAGGAACCGGGGAGCTTGTGTCTAATGGTACAGGGTTTCAGTCTGGGAAGAAGAGGGAATTCTGGAGATGGTTGGGAGTGAGCACAGCAATGTGACTTACTGCTGAACTGTACACTTGAAAAAGGGCTAATATGGTCAATCTTACATATTCCACAGGGAAGAAATGGTGAACTCTTCTCTTGAATCAGTGATTTTTTTTTTTCCTTGAAATCCTGGAAAATATAGATTCTAAAATTCTCTTCTCTGTTTTCCAGTTCTGGAAAGTTAACTATGGTGGTCCTTTTTAAAGGTCATTTGCTTTAAAAAAAAATGCAATGATGTTTCCTAGGCCAAGCACACCCTGTTGACAGGTTCAATAATACACTGCAAAGTGTAATTTCAAGTTTATCCCACTCTGCTATTGTTATGCCACAAAGAGGCAGTGTTTACATCGGGTTTTATACTGACAACTGGACTGTCTTGAAATGTGGGTTTGTGGGTGCACTGAGTACTTTGTGGGCCTTAGACTGTGTAAGGGTTTGGGCTCTAGATGTCCGCTGGAGTTTTCTTTCTGAAGGAGACCCGAGATTCAAGGTAAACCTCATCCCGCCTGTGTGACGCTCCAGAAGTTAGAATTTTGTGTCTTCTCTTTGTGGTCAGGAAGAGGATGATCTCTGGAGTTTCAAGAATGTTAATGAAATGTGAAAGCTGCTCAGAGAACAGCCCACAGAAGGGCTCTAGGCCTGCTGCCCACATCACCAGGACCCACTTGTCCAGACCCTTCCTCTGTCTGTGCTGGCTGTTACCAGAACCAAGGCTTTGAGGGTTGATTGTCTTTTGGGTCTTTTGTCTGGAATTACGTGGCATGAGGCCTGGACCAGCAGCCCACATTGGAAACAGTCTCATTTTCCGCAAGAGCAGCTTCCAAATTCCAAATTCCTGGGCCAGCATCCATTTTCCTTCCTCCCTTGCCCTTCCCCCCCTGCCCTTCCCCCCCGTAAGATTCCTGAAATGATAATCTTACACTTCTCACCAATGTCCTTAAAACTTCAGCACCTTTGTAAAGCGTCCTTTGATTCAAAGAAAGTGGCCATTTTCCCTTAGTGTCACGAGTCTGTCTCGTGTCTCAGTCTCCCTTTAACAGACGATTACCAAATATGTGTAAATATCAACATTTGTTTACCTGCGATCCTAACTTTTCCTGTGATAAGGGACCACCGAGATTTGGGAAGACAGTTGGAAAGAAGTTACCTTCTAACATGGACACCAGTAAAATCGACACCTACAGGTGATGTCATCCACGTGTAGAAAACCTTTAAACGAATCCATTGAAGAAAGGACTGATCAGGGATGAGTTGGTTCGGCTAAGACATGTTCTCTGGAAGATAGGACCAGATCTTCCTGTGCAGAGAAATTTGTAATCAGCTCGGTTGAACCGATGGTGTCATGCCTGACCAAGAGAATTAGTTGGTATTTGTTTTCATGCCTTGGAAACCTCCAAGGGTGAGGGTATTTGACGATTGATTATATGGATAAAATAATCCCTGGAAGTGGGGCAGATACCCAGCTGCTGTGTACCAGGAAAGTCTGCCTGGTTGCTTATGGCCATTGCCTTTCCTGATTTATTGGGCACCTTTTTTGATGGGTTGGGCGTGTCTTCTAATTATAATTAGGCAGGTCCCAAGTCAGAATTTTCTGTCTCTATGAATTTGCCTCTTGTAGGTCCCTCATCTAAGAGGAATCATACAATATTTGTCCTTCTGCAAACACTGTTAATTAGCTTAATGAAATTAACAGTGAACTTAATCACCGTAATAATTATTTCCGGATTCCATTAAATTGTGAGCGTTATTGTTGTCCTCAAGATGTAATTAAAGTGCTACCTACTAAAATAAATTTTAAATAGGTAAGAGAATTAAACGTAAGAAAAAAACTAAAATATAGAAAAACATAGGTGATTAGTCAATGGATGGAGAAGATTCTAAGCAGGAAGGAAGGAAAGGTTCCACTGTGTTCTATGTCCAATAGGTCTCAATAAATAAAAGAAAGACAAAAAGAGAATGGAAGGTATCACAAGAGAATACAAGGACGGGTGTGATGATACACATTGGGTAAATAAAACCAGTGCGTAGAGGATGTGAAAAATTAGAACATGGTGTTATCATACTTCATATATAGTATCTTTGTACATGTTGTTCTTGTAAATGGTAAGACCTCAGGAGACACGTGGACAAAATTTACGTACAGACTTTGAAAAAGGGAAAGCAGAAGTGGTTAAAAAAAAAAAAAGCAAAAACAACCCGAGGAAAATGGTTGAACCCCATTTCTAATCAAACACATGCCAATCCCAACAACGCTGAGATGCCAGTGCTGATTCAGCTTCGCAAAGACTTTTTTCTTCTTTTTTTAAAGATCTTATTTATTTATTTGACAGAGATCACAAGTAGGCAGAGAGGCAGGCAGAGAGAGAGAGCGGGAAACAGGCTCCCCGCTGAGCAGAGAGCCCGACGCGGGGCTCGATCCCAGGACCCTGAGATCATGACCTGAGCCGAAGGCAGAGGCTTTAACCCACTGAGCCACCCAGGTGCCCTTCGCAAAGACTTTTTAAAAATGTGATATTCTCTGAGGCGGCCCTGGGCATGTTGATGACACCTGTTTCGGAGAGCGGGCTGTTGAGATGTCAAGTGACTCTTTGCCTTTGACCTAGTAGCTTCACTTCTGAGAATCTCCCTGAAAGGAATAATCGTGGCTACGGAGATCACGTGTGCGAAGGTATTTCTGATGATTATAAGGAACTTCTAAGAAGCGACATGCTCGGTGTTACAGAAACGGTTAACTGAATTATGACCCATCTGATCAAACACTTTGTGTTCATTTAAATGAAGTTTATGAAAAGTTTCCAGGGCACAGGGCGAAAGCTCCTGCTGTAATTGAAGCTAATTGTGCAGAAAACAAGGATGTCACACAGCGTGGGCGGCGTTAATCAGAAACTTTGCAGAAAAAACAAAAGCGATTGACTGACTTTTGGCTAAAATCTTAACAGAGCAACATGAGTGGCTGCTAATTTCACGCGGTGGGCCGTTTTCTGATTTGTCATAAAGGGCACATTTTACTTTAAAAATATTTAAAATTTTTAGGTGCCTCGTTAGCGCAGTAGGTAGCGTGTCAGTCTCATAAAAATATTTAAAATTTTGGGGGGCATCTGGGTGGCTCAGTCAGTTAAGCCTCTGCCTTCCGCTCAGGTCATGATCCCAGGGTCCTGTGTTCAAGCCCTGCATCAGGCTCCCTGTTTGGCGGAGAGCCTGCTTCTCCCTCTCCCTCTGCCTGCCGCCCTGCCTACCTGTGCTCTCTTTCTCTCTGTGTCAAATAAATAAATAAAATCTTAAAAAGAAAATTCAAAATTCTGGTTCATTTTGCAAAAACTTGATTCTCATATACCCATTTTTAGGATTTGTCTATCAGATGACCCTCTTCTGAGAAGTTACATGGCTTCCAAACTTTATATCCTGCTACGTGATCATCTATACGGTTGGCTTTTTAAAATAATATAATCTTGTGGAAGAGATGAAAGAGCTGTGTTTATTTTGGTGCCTGCACAGCCCACAGGAACTCCTGCCTAATGGGGGAGGGACAGCCAAAGAGGAGTCCCCGGTTTGTGTACCATCTCATGCGTGCTTGACTTCTTGGTGCCACTGTGCTCATTACACTCACAGTCAGATACCATGTCGTCTTTTCAGCTGGCTTTGGAAGAAGCAATCTTGGGGCGGGGCAGCTGGGTGGCTCAGTCAGTTAAGTGTCTGCCTGCAGTTCAGGTCATGATCTTGGAGTCCTGAGATCGAGTCCCATGTTGGGCTCTCTGCTCAGCAGAGCATCTGCTTCTCCCTCACCCCCTGCCCTTCCCCCCCACCCCTACTCATGCGCGCTCTCTCTCTCTCTCTCTCTCTCAGATAAATAAAATCTTTTTTTTTTTTTTTCTTCTTAAAGAAAGCTTAGGGGCGCCTGAGAGGCCCAGTTGGTTGAGCGTCCGACTCTTGGTTTTCAGCTCAGGTCGTGATCTCAGGGTCGTGAAAGCAAGCCCCGAGTGGGTTCCGTGCTGGGCTCAGAGTCTGCTACAGGTTCTCCCTCTGCCCCCCCTCAACCCCACTTGTTCTCTCCCTTTGAAATAAATAAATCTCAAAAAGAAAGCTTATGCTTTAGTTTTGAAATAACTTTTTTTTTTTTAATAGAAACCTTTTCTCCCCCCTCTTATATTAGGGATGTAATAAATAGAGCTCATTTGTATCTAGCTCCCGTTCTAGGCCCTGCCCATGTGCTATGTCACTCACTGTTCACAAGCCGTCCTGTTGGGTAGCTAGCGTTCTGATTCTAGTTGTGCAGGTAAGAACACTGAGACATGAGCACGTCAAGTACGTGAAGAGACCCTTATTCAAACCTGGGTGATCTGACCCCGGAGTCTCTCCCCTGTGCCAAGTTCACCGACAATTTGCGTGTACTTTATGTGGGAATCAGCTCGGGCACAGACAGGCCAAGGCTGGCATCTGATGAAACGTCTGGCAGATCAGGGGCGGGGGGAGGTTTGGAGCCGAGCCCTGGCTGTGTCCATGGACCAGTCGAGGAACGGAGCTTTGCGGAGCCAGAGTTAACATCTGCACGCTGGAGACTGCTCCTGGCTTTTAAATGAGCAGGTGGGAGTTGTCCATGGACTTTGGAGGAGAATTCCGCCATAACACTAACACAGTTGTTGAAGCGTTCTGTGTAGGATGCTGGGTAACTTCATTTTCATAGGAAGAGAAGTGTGGTTGCCCCTTCCACAGGAAGTTTGCTTTTCCTCTTCTAGCTTCCTTGAGCTGTGCAGAAGGCCCGATCCCTTGTAGTGGCAAAGCGTGTTCTTAAAATCTACACCTTGTTTTGGAGTTGACTTGGACTTCGTTTTGCATAGATTGTCGGACGCGGGAGAGAGTTCTGGAAAGGGAGGCCATCTCTGAGCTGAGCTGCCTCGACTCTGGTAAGACAGTAACGCTGCGGACTCAGAAGACGGGAATAGCAAGATATTTCGTGTTTCGCCTTCGAAACTGACATTTTAGCCACTCCGTCCTACTCAGATGGAGAACTTTGGCCTAGGTGCCCGTAGAGCCAGAAAAATAAAGATGCTTGTCATCACGGGTTGGTGTTTTCTTGAAGAGCCAAAATCTGTCCATTGTAGAAAGACCAGTAATCGTCTCACTCCATGGAGTGTTTGTGTTGGGAGAGGGTTGTAGATTTAACAGCTGTTTGACTGTGGTTATATATAATTAAGACTCTGTATGGAGGGCTCCAAGGCCTTTAACATATGGGGAAATTTTTAAAGGGGGAAATTTTTACAGGCAGCTACGTGGAATTGCTGGCTCCATGGGTTCTGCTGGGATTTCGCGTGGGAACCAGTGTGACCTGGGGAGATTCCCATGCAGACTGCCTTTAAAAAGCCACCTTTGTGGGGCGCCTGGGCGGCACCTCAGTGGGTTAGGCGTCCGACTCTTGGTTGAGGCTCAGGTCGTGATCTCAGGGTTGTGAGATCGAGCCCTGTGGAGTCTCCTTGAGATTCTCTGACCCTCCCCTTCAAAATGAACAAATCTTTAAAAAGCCGCCTGTGCCTTCCTGTCTTGCTGCATTTGCGCAACTTCTACCTTGGGTTTCATTTCTCCACCTGCAGCCGGGCAGGAAATCAAGTATCATGTGTTACTTTTACTAATGTGGGCGGTCTCCTTGGTGATGCCCACGTTTTCCTGCTGCTTATTTGACACCCGGTTCGGGGAGCGTTCCTCTCTCTGAGGTGGGGATAGCGTTGTTGTTTTGTCCTGCCGCCGTTTCTCCATCATTTAAATAGCGACTGTGTAGGGCTGGTGAGTGCCTCGTCCGTACCTGCTGGTGTGAAGGGTGCTGGGTGGGCTGCACCCTCTAAGCTGCGTGTTGCTTGATGTCCTTGGGGGAAGTGGGTTGCAAATATGAACCTGTGATTGCGCTGGGGTCGAGTGTCAGCATTTCCACTTGTATGAAGTCCTTGCTTTTGATCTTCCCAGGCAGGGGGTCTTGGCCCCGTGGGCCCCTCTTGAATGCGGAGGGTGGGAGGCAGGCCTGCATGGGGCACCCGGAGGAGAGTCTTTGGCTTCTTGTGCTCCATCTCGGGCAGCAGAGCACTGGAGCCCTTGCCTGGGACTAAAGGGATCTCTAAGGTCTTCAGTCTGCCCTACTGTGGAATGAGGACCTTTCTGGTGTTCTTCTCTCAGGCGTTAGGACCTTTTGTGTCATGGCTAGAGATAGGACACAGTGGTTAGATGCTGTCCTTATGGCAAGGCAACCATTCTTCTGGTAGGGGAGGTTTAAAATATAGTGGTCTTTTGTCTCCTCCCAGCAGCTACTTTGTGGCCACATCCGAATCCTGTCAATTCCCGGCTCTGGATCAGGATGTCAGTGCCTGTCTCTTAGCCCACACCCTGGCCTCCTGTCTGGTCTCCCGAATTTTCTTTACCATTCCTAATGGCTCTGAACACAACGTTCCCTGTGTTGTTCAGGTACATTGTAAAGGATGGCTCTTGTCACGTCATGGATCTGCTCAAAAGCCTTCACCAGTTCTGTGGCGAGTGGTGAACTTGAAGCAAATTCCTTAGGCCCCCAGGTCTCCTACCCACCTTTCCGAGGCTGGTGCCCTGGATGTGTCCTGTGCTCCAGGCCAGTGCTCCAGAGTCACTTGGAAGACTTGTTAAAACATAGATTTCTGGGCCCCACCCCCGGAGTATGTCTGCATTTCTAACAGGTTCCCAGTGAGGCTTTGTGAATCACAGTTCCAGCCAAACAGACCGTCTGTAGTTTAATGGACCTCAGGCTCTTCCTTGAATTTCTTTTTACTGCCTCTTCCTTCGCTTTGAGTACTCTTCTCGGCCCATTCTACCCATCAAAACCCTCCACGTCCATCTGAGTTTTTCTGGATGCCACCCTTCAAGGAAGTGATCCTCGGCCCCTCCAAATGGCTCTGAGCCCGCCTTCCTTTGGCCACAATCCTATTACCTCTTTTATCAGAGCCTACCATGTGCTGTGGTTATTTATATTCTATCTTCTTTTCCCCTCCTGGATGGTAAACTCTTTGAGAGGAACAAAATAGAACTCCTTCGGTGTTTGGTGGCTAAATAATGTTTTGAGGTAAGAACCCGCTCCCCCCCCCCCCAGTTGATTCTGTACTGTTTGAAAGGTTCTGGCAAGTGCTTTGAGACTCTTAAAGGGCAGGGATTATATCTTATTCGTATTCGAAGCCTCTGCAGCACTTGACTAATTCCTTGTCCATATAGACCCGGAATAAGTGTCCATTGAACGGGTAACAAGCTTAAGTACTGGAGATACTGCAGGCCTGAGATGTACGGAGGAAACTCTGCCTGGCCCTCTCGCTTCTCCACCTTTAATCTTCTTATAAACTGCGGGCCTTCTAGGAGCACATTTATTATTTTTAATGAACTGGTGTGTGGCATAGCTTAAACCTATTTATTATCCTTCCAACACGTAGGCTTGAATAGTATCCGTCAGCCAGGAAGACCTGGGCGGGGCCCACCCTCATCCCCAG
Organism: Lutra lutra; assembly: GCF_902655055.1. Taxonomy (NCBI): domain Eukaryota; kingdom Metazoa; phylum Chordata; class Mammalia; order Carnivora; family Mustelidae; genus Lutra; species Lutra lutra. The sequence goes on from NC_062292.1 coordinate 10,295,582, forward strand.
GACATTACTTTTCCAGAGGAGAATGCTTTGAAGAGTGAAGGCCGATCTTTTATTTTAGCTCAATATAATTATAACAACCTTGTTCCATAAGACGTACAGGCACAAGTTGCTTATGGCCAGGGATGGTGGCCGTGTAGCGGCTCGCTGGGAAGAATGGAGAAGCAGGGACAAGCAAGGGAGAGGACATACATGTTTTTGAGGATTTATTTTCAGTACTTGGTTTTAAAAATTTATAAACCTAAGGGACACCTGGGTGACTCAGTCAGTGAAACATCTGGCTTCTGCTCAGGTCGTCATCCCCGGATCGAGCCCCATATCAGGCTCCTTGCTCAGCGGGGAGTTTGCTTCTCCTTCTGCCTCTGCCCGTGCTCTGTCATTCTCTCAAATAAATAAACACCATCTTTAAAAAAAAATTTACAAGCTTAATATATGCTCACTGTAAACAACACACACTTTACAGAAATAGACAGACCTCGAGTTTAAATGCCCCCGGGGATGGATCCTTTATAAATTCAATGTGATATATTGGGAGATTTTGCTGTTTTAATGCCCCAAAAGTAAAGTACATGGTGTTTGCAGTACAGAGCACAATCTGATTCTTCCGATGGCTTCAGGATTATTTGCATGTCTATACAGACCTGAGTGTCACAGGTGTTTCAGTTCTCCATTTGAGCGTTTCCTAGTGGTTTCCAGCAACCTCCATCCAGCTACTTGGGAGAAAAGTGAAGGTATGTGATCCTGCCTTGTGATTTTCCCTTGTCCCTCCCCTTCTCCCAGCAGATCTTCATGGAGTGGCTTGCCCCATGCTGCCGCACTCAGGCAGGTGCCAGGCACCATGGATAGTGGCAAGTGAGACAGACCCAGTGCCAGCCCTATGGGAGGTTTGAATCAGGATCGGAGAGTCAGTGCGGTCTCCGAAGGCAGACAGCTGAGTCCACATCCCACACCTGGCACTTACTAAGCAGTGTGCCCACAGACAAGCTACCTGTGTCTCTGGACCTCAATTTCCTTGTCTGTAAAATGGAAATGAGAAAAATACCTACCTCAAAAGTTACCGTAGGAATAAAAACATGTAGCGTGTGTCAATTGAGTAGAGAGGACCCTGATATTTGGTAAATGCTCAGTGAGTGTTATTTGCAGTTGAGGGGGCACAAAGGTGAAGGATGCGGTGGGAGGGGAATGTAAGGGGTCCTAATGTAGACTGGGATGTCAGGGATGCATGGCAACTGCAGTGGTGGGAAGGTGGTCCGTGTGGCGGTGGGGAGCGGGAAGGGAGAACGTGTGAGCCAGGGCTGGAGTCCGGGGCAGGGACAGAGCATGTGGGGCCAAGGACATCTGGGTCACCTCGTCCACCTTAGAGATGAGGCAACCAAGGCCCTGAAATGATCCACTTTTCCAGGTCGCCATGCCAGCCAGAGCGAAGGCGAGACCCAGGTCCCCTTACTCCTGAGGCAGTACCTCGAAAACCCTTTACCCTTCAACTCTTACTACTTCCAGTTCCTGTCGGAAGCAAATCTGAATGTTTTTATACTTGGGCCTGGCGGGGTGCAAGGTGCCCATGCCCAAGGAGGCCGAAGTATTGGTGTCTGTGATGGACCATTGCCACTCCAGCCCCCACACGCACGTGCATACGTGGTGCCCTCCCTCCCTTCCTCTTTCTGGCTTCCTTACTTGGCCTGGTGGGGCTCAGAGAGCTAAGTTAGGTGGTAGAGGGTAGCTGAAGCGGGAGAATTCAGGCTGCTCCTTTGTTTCCAGATTTAAATGATCTGGCCCATGCATATCTCATTTATCCATCCATCTATCTGTCTGTCAGTCCATTCATCCATCCTTCCGTCTGTCCGTCCATCCATCCATCCATCTATCTCTCCATCCATCTATCTACCAGCTATGCAGTCTGTAAATATTTACTGAAGGGCAGATATAGGTCAACCATTTGTGTAGGGTATTTTTGATAGTCAACCCAACCAACCCAGTCTCTACCCTCATACAGTCTAATAAATACCGTTAATAAATCAATAGCAGCTTAGCACACACCCACACTTGATGTGTGCTACAGGATGCAAAGAGGTGTGCAGGCTGGTCTTAACCCCCACAAGGAATATATGACCCTGTTAATCCCACCAGGCTGTTCCTTTGCTGGCTAGCTTATTTTTAATTTCCACGATAGGGGCGGCGCTAGTCCCAAATCTCATTTCTCTCCTGCATCTCATTTTCACAGATGCTCAGTGAGGGTTGGGAGATGGTTAGAGTAGCACATGGCATTCAGCAAGGAACAGAATTTTGTGAACCCATGTTTTTATTTCCCTTCTGGTCTCTTGAGTCTGGTTGATCTTGTCTAGAGCCCCGATAATCTCCTAGACAAAATATTTAAATCTTTTGCAGCTCTGGGGACTTTGAGGAAGGAATATTGTGGCTGAAATCCTAAATATTTTGTAATATAATTAATGCAAGTGTTACCCACAGATGCTGCTTGGCACAGTCTCCATCCCCAGGAGAGTGAGTCACTGTCTTTGTGTGTGGAAATGTACATGTATGCTCATGAATTTCTCCAGCCTCCCAACTGTGCATCCCTCCCCCTGAGGGGCTGCCCCCTACTTCCCTCTTTTGGTCCCTGGTTGCCTTCATGGATGTTTTTCTCTTTGTTTCCAGAAAAGAGAAAAATTGTCACTGTAAAATGACCCTTACGTGTTCCAGAGGAACTTGCCTTTTCGTAGAAATCAGAGCTTTCCTCCGAAGAAGCCACTCTCTTATTGTTTCATTTCGGATGTAGGCGGGGCTGGCTTGGGGGTAATGGGATTTTCCAAGGATTCTTGAAATGACAGCGGTACAGGTATAAACATAACTCTCGCTGCCCCGGAGAGGCTATGAGGTTGCACATTTTTCAAGTAGGCTGAAGGCCTTGTGCTCTCCTATTGATGCCTCTTTGTCCTGATTTTTTTGGAAAAGGCAACCAGATTTAAAAAAAGAAAATATTTATTAGTCCCACACCAGGAAGCCAGGATCACCCCTAGCCTGGGGTATTGCCACTTTATTTGACCCACAAGGCAACTGGCGACTCCAGCAGTGGAGGGACTCGCTTGCTTGAGGCCACATGGCTGAGAATGGGAGTTGGGCTTGAGCCCTGGGCCCTTGGGGGCTGGCTCACCTGGCCCAGGGAGATCCAGCTCCGGGATCCCTACCGCCTCACCTCACCCACCTCTTAGCCATTTTCAAGTTATCACAAGTTACACACACCAATGCACCAGGTCCATTGCAGTTTGAAATAACACAGCATTTAGAAGGTGGGTAATAATGAGAAGAATGTTCTGCCCAAAACAACACCGTCCCAGCATAGCCACCTGCCCACGAGACGGCTGGCAGAGAGGACGGACACCGAGGTCTCACTGGGCCAGTGAGGGCCAGTGACCAGCTGCTGCATTCTCGACGCATCCAGATTTGGCGCATTTGCCTTACGGCCCTGTGGCCCTGCCTATGGTTTCGTCTGTGACCGCTGGAATTCTGAATTCAGAAAGGTTATTAGCCACCTGGATAATTGCACCTTTATAACTTTTGAGACAACCACCTAGAGGCAGAGGATCACTGCAATAAATGGCTTGTAATTCGAGGTCTTAGATCTTTGCTTTGACATAAAACCAGCTTTCCGCTTCCTTAGAGTCACAGCCTTGGAGAAATCAAAGCTAAATGTTGCCAGAAGCCGTCATCTACCATTTAAAGCATGTTCTGAAATGGAAACAGGCCTCTTTCTCAGGGCAAGAGGGGTAAAGGACCCATTTTAAATTTCTCCAGGCTGCCATAGGGATTGGTTTAATAGGGAGGATTTTTTTTTTTTTTAACCCCCGGCCAGCCTTCACCATGGGGGTGTGATTGTACCCAAGGCCATGGCTTGACTTTCTGCTTTGAGGAGGAGACAGGTACTTCCTGTGGGGTTTTAAAGGCGCTCCTGTTGATGTTGCTATTTTATAAGTCTCTCTGAATACTGAAAGGCAGGAGGCCTGTCAGGGTAGGTTGTGTTGGCCTTGGGGCATTAGCATGACAGAGTATCTTTATTTAGATTTGCTAGGTAGGCCATATGCACTCAATTATCCCCATTCCAGCATCTGTGTCCTTTGTATAGGACAAAGGCACCCAGGGACAGCAGGAGGTGGCCTGTATGTAAGGACCACCCCCCCACCCCCCACCCCCCACAACCGCTCCACCTCTCCATGCAGGCCACCTCCCACTGTCCCCAGGTGCCTTCAGCAGGACCCCTGGCAGGGAGCGCTCACATTTGTATCCCTGGGCCCTTGTGACACCACCCGCTGTCTTTGCTGCAGAACACAGCCCCTGCGCACCTCCACCTTAACTAAGTGCTCCAGGAAGCAATTGAAAAAGTCCACTTGCGCCAATCGGGTCCAGAGACTACAGGATGTGGAGGGAAGAGCACAACCTTGACTGACCACAGTCCAAATTCCGATTCACAGGCTACTCAGCTTTTCTAAACCTCGGTTTCTCCAGTTGAAAGTGGGTTGAGGTTTAAGGAAGTTGATGTAGGCTCCGTAAGACAAGAGGGCTGAAGGATAGTTGCTTCACACGTGGGCTGCCCCGAGGCTGGGTACTGACGGGGCAGATCTCCAGACCGGACGCAGGACCCGCATTACTCTCCTCCCCTGCTTCCCTCAGAGGCCCTCACTCAACAAACATTTATTTATTTATTTAAAGATTTTTATTTAATAATGAGAGAAAGAGAGAGCACCAGCATGGAGGGGGGTGTTGGGAGAGGGTGAGGGAGAAGCCGAGTCCCCGCTGAGCAGGGACCCCAGTGTGGGGAGCTCGACCCCAGGACCCCGGGATCATGACCTGAGCTGAAGGCAGCCATTTCACTGACTGAGCTACCCAGGCTCCCCTACCGAGGCTTCCTGAATGTTACCAGGAACTGGGTCTGGTTCCCCAGAAGAGGATAAACCCCAAGCTATTCATGTCTGTACACAGATGGCTCACAGGGAGTGACCGATTAGCTTACATCCCCCCGCAAGATGTTGGAGTTTTACTTCCCGCATCCTGGGGTAGCCACTGTCCTGCCCGGCTTAGGTGGCAGAGAGACAGGGAGATGGTGGGGGGACTAGGATGGTGCTGTCCTGAGCGGGGGTGGGAAAATCCATCAGATCTAGGAAGGAACAAACAGAAGTCACCTTGGAGCTTCCTGGGTGATAATAATTCACTTACAAAATTTCCAGCTGGAGCACTAAGTCGAAATACTATTTGGAACGTCATCCTAGAAACTGTACTAATTTGTAGTTGTAGTGAAACGTGTCTTATGCATTGTAAGGATCTCTTCAATTCCTCTGATGGCTCTTTCTCAACCTCAAAGCAAATAATTCCCCTCAAAAGTTCAGGTTTTTATCTTTTTCTTAGCACAGAGTTTTATTTTGTGAGCTACTACTTAATTGTTCATTAATAGCCCTGATTGGGGCTATGAAAGGGACTCAATGTGTTTGTTTAATGTCCTTTGTAAATTCAGGCCACGGAGTACCTTCTAGCACATAGTTTCCCCAAACACTGGGTTTTGTGCACGTGGCGGTAGCAGATTCTATTAAAAGGACCATTACTATAGTTAATTGCTTTTGCAAATGCAGTTTAGTCTAAGCACAGTGTGCTAGAATTATTTCTATAATTCGTGGTGGTGTTATCAATAAGGTGTGTGGAAAGAACACTAATTCTCGTTCCTATAGGATAGAACAGCGAAGGCCCAGAAATCATTCTGCCTTATTGGATCTTCTCCTAAAAATCTAAGTGAGACAGCGCTTCAAGTGCGCGATAGGAATAATAACCATAATACGTTCAGCCAGCTATAGCAGTTACCCTAAGAGTGATGTGTGGGCGAACCACATTTGCACAATAATTACACCACTGCTGTTCACCTGGGAAAGCAAGCAGCCGGGTGACAGAAGCCACCACTTCTCCCTATGCACGCCTCCTGGCACAGCGTCTGGCTGGGAGCTGACGGGGAACCCGGCGAGGGGTCCAGTGTCTCCTCTCCATTGACTCCCACTGTGGGTCCTTCCTGGAGGATTGCAAGGATTAACAGGAGTCCCTCGTTAAGCGCCAGCTCCCTGCGAAGTCCGAAGACACACCTCTGGGCAAATCTGCTCTGCTGGGGAGAAGTAGCATCACCGGGTCCAGAAACGGAGGGGGAAGCCCAGAGCCCTTGTCGTCCCTGTGTCCATTGCTCACGTTGGTCCCGGGCTCCGTGGACACTCCTTGCATCTCACGTGACGTGTCTTAAGTTGATTTTCCTGGGGAGGGGCAGAGAGGAGTGGAAAGAGGAGACAAGCGTTGAACGCAGCGATGTGTCTTTTTCCTGGAATAATGTGTTCTCGGCATTAAAACACAGTGTGCAGCTGTGGGCAGCGACTGATGGACAGAAGCCATCTCTGGCCGCTTGGAGGGGGTGGGTGAGTCTCTACCGAGACAGGCCGCATGACTCCCGGATAGCGAGGCCGGCTGCTGGGGCTCTAACCCCCAGTGCTATGCTGCCGTCCACAGCAGCTGTGCAAATTTGTTTGCCTTGGGTGATGGCCACGGGGAAGGACTGGCTGGTAGGACCTCTGGATGCAGGCCACTTCTGCTCCCCCTTGCTCTATTCTTTAAAAATTAAATATCGGGGTGCCTGGGTGGCTCAGTGGGTTAAAGCCTCTGCCTTTGGCTCCTGTCATGGTCCCAGGGTCCTGGGATCGAGCCCCGCATCGGGCTTTCTGCTCAGCGGGGAGCCTGCTTCCTCCTCTCTCTCTGCCTACTTCTGATCTCTGTCTGCCAAATAAATAAAATTTAAAAATCTAAAAAAAAAAAAATCTTAGATGAGCTTATAACAAGTCCTATTCTTTTTTTTTTTTTTTAAGGATGTTATTTATTTGACAGAGGGAGCTCACAAGTAGACGGAGAGACAGGCAGATAGAGAGAGGGAAGCAGGCTCCTTGCTGAGCAGAGAGCCCGATGCGGGACTCGATCCCAGGACCCTGAGATCATGACCTGAGCCGAAGGCAGAGGTTTAACCCACTGAGCCACCCAGGCGCCCCACAAGTCCTGTTCTTTTTAAAAGATTTTATTTATTTATGTGAGGGAGAGAGAGCACAAGCAGGGGGAGCCCAATGTGGGTGAGACTCGAACCCAGGACCCCGGGATCATGAGCTGAGCCCAAGGCAGCCGCTTAACCGACTGAGCCACCTAGGCACCCCTAACAAGTTCTATTTTAAATAACAAAATAGCTTTGTTTATAAAAGTGATATACACCCAATATAGAGAATGTGGAACACACAGAAAGAGACCAAGAAGAGGAAAATCAGGGGTGCCTGGCTGGCTCAGTCACTAAGCGTCGGAATTCAGTTCAGGTCATGATCCCAGGGTCCTGGGATGGAGCCCTGCATCGGGCTCCCTGCTCAGCGAGAAGCTTGCTTCTCCCTCTTCCACTCTCTCTGCTTGTGTTCCCTCTCTCGCTGTCTCTCTCTGTCCAATAAATAAAATCTTAAAAAAAAAAAAAAGAATAGGAAAATCATCTAGAGAATCACACTACAGAGATCACAGGACTGGGCCTGGGTGATTTCGTCCCGCCGGGATGATCCTGTCTGAATCCACACGTGGTATCTAAATGGGGTGTGGTTGGCTCTGAGGGTCTCTGCCGCGTGTCAGAGGAAGCCTGGGGTCCCTGTGCCTACCTTGGGGCTGGCCCAGAGAGGGCAGACAGGAGTGTTGCACAGGGAAGGAATGAAGTGAATGCAATAGTGGGGCCGAGTAAAGGCAGGACTCGCCGTTGGAAACACACCGGCATCTCCCTGGGGACTCGTGTTGGATGAAACCCATTCGGAAGGGTTTGGGAGCTTTCTCCCACTTTCCACCACCTGCTGTCCCGCAGCGCCCACCTAACACGTGTGTGCATCAGTTCTCATCCCCCACGTTGTTACTCTTAGGCTTTTTGGTAAAGAAAAGTGTACTTCTCGGTCATGCGCCAGCCCTCTCCCCAGCAGGTGCACGTGTCCGTAGGTCTGCTGACACAGGGACACAGGGACGTAGGAAGGAGCAGCCCTTCTGGTGGCTTCCCGGCCGCAGGAGGCAGATGGAGAAGTCCCGGGAGGTGGGCCCTGCAGCCCCAGTCCCGCCTCAGAGAGACACACCTGGTTTCCTTTCACGACAGGTTTCTTTCCTCAACAGATAATTATTCTCTGTGAGCTGAGGAGGGCTCCTCGTATCTGGCTCCGCTTCTCTCCTCACCTCCGAGCCCGGGACGTTTTCCTGGCAGTTGAAACCAGAGCAGCAGATTGGCTGGGGGACTGGACTTGGCGAGGGGTAAAATAACCAATGATTGCACATAATTGCAGGACACGGTTTTGAATTTTATTAATGAGGCGCTCCAAACGACGTCTTTTTGTCCCATCGTCGCACTGAATGGCCAATCCGCTGGGGTTCAGCGCGCTGGAATGTGCGTTCATCCTCCCGCTCCCGAGGCCCCAGGGCCCTGGGCTCTGTCATTGACACAAGCTGGTCATTTTCGGGGTGGCTCTTCTCCGAAGCTGTAAAATAAACAGACTTGCTGGAGTGCTGCCTTGCTTCGTCCCTGTCCGGAGAGCCAATTGGCTGCGTCTGCTTGGAACTTCTCTTCTTTCCTTCGAGGCAGTGTGGGCGCAGAAGGTCCTCAGGTTAGCAGTTTCCAGGAACAGAGGCCCGGAGAGGCACGGGGAGATCCACGTGAGCTTCTTTCCCTGTCATCTGCTTCCTCCTACCCAGCGAGCAATGGGATTTTCAGGGTCGCCCCACAAGCCTTTTGGGGTAGGAATGGCGGTAAGGTGGGGAGCTGTGTGCTGTGCACATGGCATGCGGAGACCTGCCACCCCACCTCTGTCCAGGTCTCCATGAGCTCAGCTAGCTCAGCACAAACCTTCCTGTTGGGCTTAGAGACCAACCTGTAGCTCCTTTCACGCATCTGCTGAGCATTGTGTGGCCAATCTGCTCCGTGCTGGGCACTCAGGGAAAATGAAGGTAAAACCCGTGGCTGTCTGAGGTGCGTTCTGAACGTAGCTGAGGTTAGTTATTTCCCAAACGGGTTGTAAGTCCCTTGAGGGCACGGACCTTGTCTTCCCTGCTTCATCCTTGGAGCCTGCCTAGAACCTGGAACGCCGTGGGTACCCAAAGAATGTTAGCAAATGGACCAGTGTAGTGGAGGAGAGAGGTCACGTGCAGACCTACATGCAGAGCTGGAAAGGCAAAGACCCAGAATGATCATTAGAAGGTCCCAAAGGGGCTGCAGGACTTAGACTTTGCCCCTCCTGTTTGGGGGCAAACAGGAGGGCTTCCTGGAGACTCTGGCCTGGAAGATGGGCATTGTAGGTGTGAACTCAGAGAACGCTGGGCGCACAGGCAGAAACAGTACCAGGTGCCCAGCTGCCATTGGCTTTGACTTGGGGGTTGGAGATGTGTTAAGGATGGGGTTGGAGGTCAAAGGGGGAAATGGAGGTCGGAGGCGAATTATAACCTGTCAGGTCATGTGATCCTTCTCATAGTGAGGTGACTTTGTGCAAAATGGGAGGGGAGGAGAGGTGTGGTTGCTCCCTCTGGCCCTTGGGCTGCCCTCCAGATATGCCGAGGAGCCACAGACAGGAAGGTAATCCTTCGGTAGGACAGGGGAAGGGAACGCTTTGAGTAATATCTTGAATAACAATCCATTATTCGGTTTAGGGCATCTTATTCTCTTCCTGAGCAAGGTTCAGGGTGATCTCATTCCAGTACTGAGGGCACAGAGTCTGTTTCTTTTTCCTAAGATGTGGTGTTTTATTTTAGAGAGAGGGCCCAACAGCAGGAGAGGCCGAGAGAGAGAGAGAGAGAATCTCAGGGAGACGCCGTTCTGAGTGCGGAGGCCAGTGCGGGCCTCGATCCCCTGATCCTGGGATCACCGCCTGACCTGACCCGAAACCAAGAGTCTGACTTGGTTAACCGATTTAGTTAACCAAGTTAACCAAGCCCAACCAGCTTAACCGACTGAGCCACGCCGGCGCCCCCAGGGTCTGTATCTTTAGTGGTTAGGCCAGAAGTGGAGCTGGAGGACGAGAGCATTTCCATGGAGCTTGTCACCGAGGGAGAGGCTCGCTCACACCAACCCGGAGAGCATTTCCATGGAGCTTGTCACCGAGGGAGAGGCTCGCTCACACCATCCCGGAGCCCGGGAGCCTCCCCGGGAGCATATACGTTGGGTCGTGGGTCACCTGTGGTCGTCTTCATCCCTGTGGACACCCCTCAGCGTGTGGGAGGGCGGGGGTGCTCCTGCTTCCCGGAGGCGCTAGGCTGTTCTTGGAGCGTCCTTCGGGGCATCTGGACCTGTAGCTTTTTCCTGCCCCCGAGGAACCCCCCAGATGAGGGAGATCCTTTCCTAAGCTGCGTTTGCCTCCTGCCAGCTGTTCATACCGCTGGCGATGTTGGCTTCTCCTTGGGATACCAGAGAAGCCTCATTTGTTCTTTGAGACCAAAAATATGTCCCAGGGAACTCTGGCTGTTGTGGAGCTCACAGCAGGGTGATGTTTGCGTGGGCTTTGTGTTTTCTTGTTGAGATGTTTGCCAGCAGTGGGCTGAAGGAGGGCGGCGAGCCAACTCTTGCTAAACCCAGTATTCCCTTGTGAATGAGAAGGCCCAGCTTCCAGCCCAGCTGGGGTCTGGCGGGGCTGGGCGTGGGATGGGAACCGCCACCACAGGCTCCCCAAGTATCTGTCTGAGCCCCTGTGTGGCCTGAGGCTCTCCCAGTCTGGAATGCAATCGAAAATCTCTCTGGCTTCTGGAGACCAGCGAAAGAGGCACCATCCACGCACGCGTCTGGATCCTTCTGCAGACCCACCACAACTGTCTAGCTTTCTGCTATTGTGACAGCTCTGGAGATGACCGGTCTTTAGAAGCCAGCTCTGGGAGTAGGGCTGCTGCCGAAGCCTAGTATGGTGGGAGGAGAACGTGGCATTTTTGGGTCCCCAGCATCCCATTTTTGTTCCGAGCTTGGGGCTTTTCTCTCTGTGCTTGCTCACAGAATTTTTCCTTCTGGAAGAAACCTTCAAACGCGATGGTCGTGTTTTTGTCTCTTAGGCCAGATTGTGGATTCATGTTTTTTAGTATTTTCTTCCTTACACTCCTTAGTAAGTCTGGGAGAATGCAGAGTGATTTTTTTTTTTTTTTAAATCAAGAAACACAGCCTCTTTTCTTTCTCTTTGCCTTCTTTTCCTTATGGTACCTGCAAACAATGAAAAAACTTTCTATCAAGATTCATTGAGTTCTGTCTCCGGAGCAGTTTTTTCCTTCTCTGGGTCTTAGAAAATGCAGTCAGACTTGTTGCTGGTCCCAAACCCTATCAGACATGTTTCTTCTATGCAGTAGGTACCCAGGGACGTGAGCTCCTCAGGGTGTCCCTGGGGGAGGGTGTGGGACTTGGGAGAGAGCTCGGGGCTCCCCGGGATCACGAGAGGCAGTGCTCCCACAGCACAGGGGTTTGGAGGCCAGAGGAAGGGAGCGCCCCTTAGCCGTGCCTCAGGACGCCGTTCGTCCCCGCCCCTCGGGGGTCCTCCTGGACGAGGGTGTTTATCTGGGCTGCTGTGGCTGGGTGGGTGGGTGGGTGGTGGGTGGTGGGCATGGCCTCCGGTTCAGGGCTCGGAGATGGGGTGTGGGGAGTCTTCCGTGGGAGAAGAACTTCCTCCACATCCCATCAAGGAGAGAAGCCTACCGTTCCTCTCCATGTTAAAGGCTGGACACTGGGAGGCCCGGAGGGAGGAAGTGGGTTGCTCCTGATAAACAAGAAAGTGGTGTGGCTGGGCCTGGAAACACGGTCCTTGCAGGCCACCATGCCACCTGCCACCATGTCAGCTTCCTCTCTCGGGATGGACACAAAGCCACGAGGTCCCCTGTTGTCTCCCTTTGACCAAAAGGTTTGGATGCCCGGAGGGAGTCTGGAGTGAAAAACCAATGCAGGTTTTCTGTCCCCTCCCTCCTTGGGGACGCCCACATAGTCCCAGCCTCTGCCAGGCATGTGGGGTTTGCCTTTCTCCTTTGACGCCATGGAAAAGACAGCTCGGGGTGGGGTGGGGGCTGCCTTCAAGGTCCCTGCTGGTGTGAACGCAGACGTTGCACCTGGTTTTGAAGCCAGAGTCCGTTCACCAGGGGCACTTTGCATGAAGTCACCACGACAGGTGTCCCCAAGGCGGGACCGAGCAGCCTGAGCTCATCCTACTTCACCCCTGTTGTTGCTGGTCACAGGAGCACCAGCCACTTAATGAGCACTTAATACTCGCCAATTGGATGCGATGAGTCTACATCCGGCACTTTCCATGCCTAGAAGTGCAGGAAGGGCTCCAGTCATCCTTTATGGATGTCCTCCTTGGAGCAAACGCAGAGTAGGAATTTGACCCAGTTAGTTGAAAGCTCAAGTTAATAAACAACATTAACACGTTTTTAGGTCTATTGACCGATATCCTTTAAATCAGTGGGGGTTTTCCAAGGCGGGGGACCGGAGGGGGGACCCCTGATGTAGTCAGAGCATTATTTTTTTTTTCAATTAACCTAGTTCAATTTTGATTTCCTTTTGGTTCAAAACAATTTAGGTCAATCTCTGATTTTTAAGAATGAATCTCTGGAGGGAAAGGAAATTAACAGGGCCCTAAGGGGGGTCGGTTACCACAATTAACCCCGAAAGACAGACGCTCAGGCTGGTGGGGGTCCTGGAGAGGGGCCATATGACCACTTCGGGCCATCTTCTCCCACAGAGACCCCGGTAGGAGCGGCCTCCTTTCTTCCTTGCTGCCTGATTAAATAAACATTTGCCTGCCACAGTGCCTTCTGAGGGCTTCCCCATTTCTCAAGCTCTTCCTGTCTTTTTTTGTTGTTGTTCGTTTCAGAGGTAGAATTTGGTGATTCATCAGTTGCCCATAACACCCAGCACTCCTTCCATCCAGTGCCCTCCTCCACGCCCATCCCCCGGCCACCCCATCCCCCCTGCCACCTCCCCTCCAGCAGCCCTCAGTCGCCTCCTACGGTTAAGAGTATCCTATGATTTGTCTCCCTCTCTGATTTCGTCTTGTTTTATTTTCCCTTCCTTTCTCTATGCTTTTCTGTTTTATTTTTTAAATTCTGCATATGACTAAGGTCATATAATTGTCTTTCTCTGACTGACTTATTCATAATACTCTCCAGTTCCGTCCACATCGGTGCAAAGGGCAAGATTGTGCTTGCTTGCTTTCTTTCTTTCTTTCTTTCTTTCTCTTTTTTTCTTTTTCTTTTTCTTTTTTTGATGGCTGAGTGATATGTCATTGTGTGTTTGTATACATACCACATCTTCTTTATCCATTCGTCTGTTGATGGACATCTAGGTTCTTTCCATAGTTTGGCTATTGTAGACATTGCTGCTATAAACATTCGGGTGCACGTGCCCCTTCGGATCACTACGTTTGTATCTTCAGGGTAAATATCCCGTAGTGCAATTGCTGGGTCGTAGGGTAGTTCTATTTTCAACTTTCTGAGGAACCTCCATGCTGTTCTCCAGAGTGGCTGCACCAGCTTGCGTTCCCACCCGCAGTGTAGGAGGGTTCCCCTTTCTCCGCATCCTCCCCAACACCTGTCGTTTCTTGAATGGTTTGTTTTAGCCATTCTGACTGGTGTGAGGTGGGATCTCGTTGTGATTTTGATTTGTGTTTCCCTGATGCCGAGTGACACAGAAGCGCTTCCTGTCTTTTAAAGAGGATTGTTCTCTCTTCCCTTGAGAAGGGGGCTTGGCAGCCTGTCCTCCCAGGGTTCGCTGGCGGGGTCCAGGGATGGACGAGTTGGCCCCAGGCAGACCTCAAGCAGGGGCCAGGAAGAGGTCACTCTGCACCGCGTGCCATAAGTCGGGAGCAGAATCCTCGTAGCCTTGCCCCATGCTTAAAAAGCACTTCCTCAGTGTGGATGCTAACGTGGCCGTGTGCTGGGCCACATGTCACTCCTTACTGAGATAATGGGGGACGTGGTGCCTCAGCTTTGAGCTCTTCCTGGTTCAGGATGGGACCCGGGGTTCCCCCGAGGGAACCGGTACCATCCTTATATACCTGGCATGCAAATGTTGCCAAAGTTGGAAATCTGAAATGCAGTTCACTCCTTCCCACAGAGTAAGACCCCCCCCTCAGGCCTTCTGTGCCCCTTCCCGGGATGCTGCTTCTTCCAAGGAACCAGAGGCTGAAATTCTGTTAGCAGGGAGATCGTTCCGGAGGAAGGGAGGACATGTGGTCGGTACCCCCATGCTCGGGCTCAGAAATGGGAGGCCCCTCTGGAGTGGTTTTTCCATGGCTGGAAAGTCTGGGTGTTCATTTTCTTCCTGGAGGCTGGTACATCTCCTGCCTACATTCCCCACAGGGTTCTAGAACTCAGGCCTAAGTTAGAAGCCTGACTGGTCAACTAGGAGAACAATCTCTATTTCAAGGTCTTGGCTTGCAGGGGCCTGGCTTAGCGTGTCCGTGTCTCACGTGGCAGCTGTATTACGGGGCGTGAGTGCCCATCCAAGGCTGACGCTCACCCCCCCTCTGTAAGGGAGAGACCTTAAAGAACATACAACACAAGTGGTCACAAGACCCTTCGTCCGTATCAGTATGTATCTTCCATATAATTCTAAGCAAAGTATACTTTTCTCCTGGCCTGCCAGAACTCCAAAAACAAGTTATATTCGGACAGAGTTGGCCAGTGACTAAAATGACATTTTAAGGGGAAAACCTTTTCCCCACCCATGACTGTACGGTGCGCTGGTGGTACCAGTGTGCCCCCGTCTCCCCGAGTTGAGAAAGGCTGCTCTGCTTCTCGTCGTCAGATGTCACCACCTTTGCTCTAGCATCTGAGACCACGTGGAAGAGAAATTTTGATATCGGTGTGGGTGGATGGGTTTACTGTAATACTCTGGCAAGAGGGGCACCTGGGTGGCGCAGTCGGTTGGGCATCTTACTCTTGGTTTCAGCTCAGGTGGTGATCTCAGGGTCGTGAGATCGAGCCCCACGTTGGGCTCCACACTCAGCATGGAGTCTGCCTGAGATTTTCTCTCTCCCTCTGTCCCTCCCCACACACCCTCGCTCGTATGCGCACGTGACCTCTCTCTCTCTGGAATAAATAAATCTTAAAAAATATCTTCTGACATGAAAATAAATAACAAAAGCCAATGTTTTTACTTTCTGCACTTCCTGGTTTGAATTTTGCTTCATCATTCTCTTGGTGTATCTTCCTTTGAGGTTTCGTTCCCAGTGTGCCATCTTTTTATTCGTCTCTGAAAAGACGTATCGCAGTAGTCCTGTCTTCCTCAAATCTTCCAGGCCCCCTCAAAGTCTGTAATTTGCTTCTCTCGCTTCTTTTATTCTGACTTTTTTTTTTTTAAGATTTTATTTATTTATTTGACAGACAGAGATCACAAGTAGGCAGAGAGGCAGACAGGGAGAGAGGAGGAAGCAGGCTCCCCGCTGAGCAGAGAGCCCGATGCGGGGCTCCATCCCAGGACCCTGAGACCATGACCCGAGCCGAAGGCAGAGGCTTAACCCACTGAGGCACCCAGGTGCCCCTTATTCTCACTTTTGACTCAGTTTCCATCAGTCAATGTTTTCTAAGTGCCGGTCGTGTCCCTACACCAGGCAGGAGCTCTGATGAATGATGGGGGAGAGCAAGACGTCTTCTTGTCTCGAGGAAGTCTGTGGTTTATTGGGAGTGCAGCAGAGAAAAGTGCATGAGTAACTGGTAGGGTTTGGTAGTTGCTAATGCAGGAACCACAAAATGGGGCTCAGAAGAGGGGGCATCGTGTCTGAGGGGCTGACGAGGGAAGGAGGAGGTGACCTGTCAGTTGGAGCTCACTGACAACAGATGGGCTACCTCTTCTTTTCTGCTTAGATCTTTCTCCTTAGCCCTCCTCTTCCATTTCTCTTCCTTTTCCCCAGACTAAAACTCTCCCCCTGCTGCATTGCCTCTGCGTGGCTCAGGTGGTGATGAGACGTGTCCTTGGTTTATGTGCAAGGCCGATGGCAGCCCCTGGGGAGAGAGTGGCAGCTGAGTGCAGTTAGACTTTGAACTACCTGGGTTGGGACAGCATGGGTCTTACTTGTACATGTTTGTATGTTTTTGTTTGTTTTTAGTAAATACAATCCAGTGCTGTAATTTTAAAAAATACTTTCTTTTCCCTGGTTTACTTTATGGTAACCATATACTACATAGAACATATAAAATATGTGTTAATCAGTTGTTTATGTGATCAGTAAGCCTTCCAGTCAACAGCAGGCTATTAATAGTTTAGTTTTGGGGGAGTCAAAATCTCCGACCACACAGAGGGATGGTGTCGGTGCCCCAACCCCTGCGTCGTTCAAGGGTTGACTGTACTTCTGGGTGACCAGCCAGGTGCCCCAATGGGAAGTGGTCCTAGGGACCTCCCTTCACTGGATTGTTGGGAGGATGTCGGGAAGAATTCCTGTGGAGTAGATTCAGTCCAGGAGAGGAACAGAGCTCCCCAATTATGGAACACGCCTCTCTGACACTAGGGAGCTGATGTGCTTGCTCAGTCTTGAAAGGGATCTCTTTCTTCAGGGCATGTGAAGACAGAACTTCTCTCCCTCCCATTTCTGAAAGCCCATGGAAGCTTTTCCTTGTCTGAGGATTCATCTTATTTGTTAGTTTACTCACTCGTTCATTTGTCCATCCATCCATCCATCCACCCACCCACCCATCTGTCTATCCATCCATCTGTCCATCTGTCTGTCTTTCCATTCATCTGTCCATCCATCCATCCATCCATCCACCCACCCACCCACCCATCTGTCTATCCATCCATCTGTCCATCTGTCTGTCTTTCCATTCATCTGTCCATCCATCCATCCATCCATCCATTTATCTATCTGTCCATCCTTCCATTCATCCATCTATCCATCCATCCATCATCCATCCATCCATTCATCTGTCTGTCCATCCAGTCATCCGTCCATCCATCCACCCATCATCCATCCATCCATTCATCTATCTGTCCGTCCATCCATCCGTCCATCCATCCACCCATCATCTATCCATCCATTCATCTATCTGTCCGTCCATCCATCCATCCATCCATCCACCCATCTATCCATCCATCCATCCATCCGACACATGATTGTTCAGCATCTCCCCCATGCCAGGCGTGACACTGGGCTCAGGGACTGCAGAAGGGCACTGGACCTGATTTCCCCTCCTGAGGGTCTTATAATCCCTAAGGTTGGATTTTGGACCTGGGAAGCTATGATAGTAGAAATTGGGTCTCTGTGTATCATTTCTGTGCTTTCATGTTTCTTAGGGGCTTACTTGATAATGGTTTTTTTTTTGGGGAATAATAATGTTTATTCTTTAGGTTGTTTGAAAATTGCCCTCTACCTTCATCATGTGGCATGCTATGACTTTGGTGTGACCTAATCTTCCTTTCAAGATTTCATATTAAGGGAGTCAGACCCCAGCGTCATATTTGTAGTGCTAGTTATTTCTTTAGGAGAAACCCCTTCTTCCTGTGTTCCTTTTTTTTTTTTTTTTTAAATTTAAGATTTTACTTATTTGAGAGAGAGAGAGAGAGAGCATGAGCCGGGGTGGAACAGAGGGAGAAGGAGAAACAGACTCCCCACCGAGCAGGGAGCCTGGTGTGGGGCTTGATCCCAGCAGCCCGAGATCATGACTTGAGCTGAATTCAGATGCTTAACTGACTGAGCCACCCAGGTGCCCCTTGAGTTCCATTTTTATTGGCCCAACTTGTCTAAATAAATCCCAAGCTGCTCGACATTGCATTGATATCTCCTGAAGATAAAGCATCATTTCTTTTAAGGGAGCTCTTGGCAAGAACAGATATGTCTGTCCCAAAGACAAGGGCAGGAGGGAGACCCAGAGCTCATGCTCCAGCGGGGGGGTAAACTCAGAAAGATGGCAGCCCTTCCGCCCACCCTGCCCCCAGTCTGTCCTCAAGATCTCCCGAAGAACAAAAGGCAATTCACATCGGAGAACATTATTTCTGTCACCGTAGCACCAAACTATTAAAAATAAAACTGTCCCTCAAGGCAAAACATTTCATTTATTTTCCTTTGAATGAGCAACTTGTTTATGAAGATGAACTAAGTGGCTAAGTCTAGATTGTATGCAGGCAAGAAAAATTGATTTATTGTAGCCTTTTAGAAAGCGTTGCTTGGGAATTATCTTTGGATTTTAAATGAAGAAGAACTCATTCTGTCAGATGGGGAGCTGCTCCCCTGGGAGTAAGCCTCAGTTGGCTCTGCAGCCTTCCGGGTAAGAGTCAACTGCTGTCCTTTTGCAGGTTGGTCCTTTCGGGCTAAGTGAAGGTGTGGAAAGATTTGCCTGGGTTTAGTGATCCTTCAAGGAAGACTGTATTTCTCCCTCCACTGTGATTATAGTTGTGTGTGTGGTTTTTTTAATTGTTTCTTATGAAACTGTTTCACTTCTGCCTTTTTTCATCTCTGAGACCATTCTAGCAACGCATCCATCATAGTCCTGGGAGAGCTGAGGCTTTGTGGTTTCCTGACCCAGCTCAGAGGCATTCCAAGGGCAGGGAAGGGTGTTGGTCTCAGCAGGGAGGTCCCCCCTCCCCACATTGCTGTCTGCTCATCTGGGGACAGAGGCCCGATGCCTAGCTCCCCTCTGAGGCCCTGTTTGCTCTCCAATGATAGAACTCAGGAGGAGAAAGAGCTATAAATGGTTAAAAAAAACAACAACAAAAATCTGTACCCAACTTAGCCGTGAAACAGAGGAAACTTTGTGTTAAGGAGAGATGTCTTTTGTTCCAGTGAACTTTCTGTCTAAATTTTGGACCATGGAAGATTCTTCTATTTTTTGGCTGTAATTGTTTTAATGATGCAACCCACATGTCATTTCCAGTATGCAATCTCATGACATCTCCTGGCACCCAAGAATCGTGACCAGCTGCCTGCTAAAGATGATGAACCTTATTTTTCAGATGAGGACACAGAGTAGCTTTCTGACTTGTGTGACAGTGACGATGGTAATCACCAACCTGCCCATTTGGTTTTTACATCACCTCAGTTTTACAAGCGAGGACCAGAGAGGCACAGGGAGAACAGGTGAGGGCTCGAGATTACCCAGCTGGTGGCAGAACTGGAATTTAGCCCGGCGTGTTTTCCATTTTTTTTTTCCCTGAGTCCCAACTTCATGATACAGTGATTCAGTATTTGGCCATTTTGATCTGGGACTTTTGCACTGTGCCCTTGAAGAGACCCCCCTCCAGTTCAGTAGACATATGACTTGTGCCCTGGGCAGAGGGCGGAGGCCGTGGCTGGGACTCCCAGGGCCCAGAGGCTGAGTCCCAGGGATCCAGCTTTCTGTCGGTGTGTTCATGTCCCCCGAGCAGTGACATCAGGCTCTGGGAGGAAGACCATGCCTGGGGCTCTTTGGTGGGTGCATTATAGCCCCTCCAGCAAATGGGGTTCTGTCCCTTTGGTCTGCTTGGGATAACATGAGTGGGTATGGGACCAGCAGCTGCCTTGGGAGTGGGGGAGCTCAGGGGAAACCGAGAGAGCTCCTGGCACCCTCCCTCCTTCCTGCTTCCCTTTCTGCCCGCCAGAGAAGGAAGAAAAGGAGGGTGAGTGAGACAGCACAGGCAGCCCGGCCAGCTGTGGGATCTTGGGATCTGATTAGTAACTCTGCACTGGAGACCAAGAGCCAGGTTTCCCTTTTGGCCCCATTGCCGGCCCTGGTGGGGAGGGGGCACTCCAGGAACCCCGCAGCATGCGGTATGGAATTTGGGGAGCCGGGGCTGCTCAGGAACGGACAGCTTCACTGCATGTCCCACATGTGTGCTCCAGCTAAGAATTCTAACCAACAAATGTGCATCACACCTTGCTGTAGGGGCTTCTACTCCCAAACCTGTGAACTGCTGAACAGGACTAGCCTTTTTCAAAAGGGAGCGTGGGGCAGAAATGAGCCACAGGAAAGTCACTGGCTCTTAACTGCTGTTTTTTGTGCATCTTGGCAGGGTCCTGTGGCCACACCTGAAACCCTTTCCCCAGGGTTGTGGGAGCATTTTGGACCTTTTCCCCCCAAGACCGTGGGCGCCGGGCGTGTGCATTGTGCTCCCTGCTGTTTTCGGGGAGGTGCTCTTTCTCCAGAGTCACAAGTGGCTCATTCTGACCCTCGGTTTCTTCTCTGTGTCTGTCCGAGAGTGAAAGTCTGTCTGGTCACAACAGGAGGCACCGAACACCTGCTTGTATTAGAAACTGGTGCTGTGTGGCATCTGGGCGGCTCAGTCAGTTAAGTGTCTGCGTTTGGCTCAGGGCAAGATCCTGGGGTGCTGGGATCGAGTCCCACTTTGGGCTCCGCACTGAGCAGGGAGCTGCTTCTCCCATTCCCTCTGCCCCCCATTCATGCTCTCTCTCTTTCTTTCAAATAAATACATAAAAATCTTAAAGAAAGAAAGGAAGAAAGAGCGTATTAGCTGTGTCTTCCCAGTTTCCCACCTGATTGTTGCTTTTCTGGTCAGCTCCCCGCTTTCCAAAAGAGGTGGTGGTGGTGGCAGGGGACCACTGTGACCTCCTTCCTGGCTGCTGGGACTTGCCCTTAGGCTTTCGGGGTGAGGGGCGGATTCTACCTGCGCTCACTCCTCTGAGGAGCCCTGAATGGCCCACGCTCTGCTGACCTCCTTCATTTGCCTTCGTAGGAGGCGTGATGACAGGAGGGACCCCAACAGGATGTGGGGTCATCGGGGGACCCCCTGCCTGCCAGGCCCTTTCTATGGACCTTCTGGTCTCTCTGTCAGCAGCATGTGGCCCAGTTCACAGTGACCCAGTGCCTGTGGGTGATGGGGAAGGTGTGGACCAGAAGATAAGAGGAACAGGGTGGTGCCTTCCCTTTTTGGGAATTCTTCGTCTTCCCCTTCATAGTTGGATGCAGGGTTAATAATAAGCCTCGATAGTGAGTCACAGGGACCAGTCTCTTAAGGCTTTCATCCACGTCCACGTTCATTCCCGCAGTAACCCTGGTGTGGGTCGTAGGGTCGGAGTTATCCCCACTGCCTGTGTGTGTGTGGTGTGTGTGTGTGTGTGTGTGTGTGTGTGCGCGTGGTGGGCCCAGCGGGTGAGGTTGAGACACGTTCTTTGAGTCTAAAACACTGTCTCTTGCAAAAAGAGGTTGAGAACTTGCAGCTGGTTTTCTTTAACGAACAGCAGCACCAGCATTGTTTCAGAAACCCACAGAATTTCCAAACACAATGGAAATTCCAGGAGTGCAGGGTGTGGGTTCAGGGGGCCTGGGATGGGTGTGGGCAAGCTCGGGGAGGGACGGCCCCAGCCTGAGCCATCCTGTCCTTCCTCGGTAACGAATTTCACACGGCTCCGCTGTCCTCAAGGTCTGTCTGCAGGATGCCCAAACTGAAGCCTGGGAAAGAAGGAGATGGGAAAGGAGCAGGCCCCAGGGATTAGCGGCGGCCATAAAAACCAAACATTAGCCCAGCACAGCCCCATTTGGTGCGACTCTCCCAACTGCCTTCCCATCAGCTGGTGTCCAAGGAGGCACATGGTGTCAGTTTAGCTCCAAAGTGACATTTGTATAAATAAGCTCATCAACGGGAAATTAATTTGTCCCTCCCCAGTATTAGAAAACACGTAGTCTGCACCCAAACAGTTTCAAAATAACATTCACAGGAACAGCACATGGGAGTGACAAATGTCACCCACGGGACCCGGGACCAAACCAAAGAAAGAGAAGGAAAAAATGGACAAAAGGAAAAATTGTGTTTTTGGAAAGGTTTTCGCTTCCCTGCAAGCACTGGGGGCCTGTTTATTCCGAGCCTGCTAGCCCGGGGCTCAGAGGTGGCCTGACTTCTCCGAAGCCCGAGGGAAAGGAAAACAACGTTTGGATTCGCATCCAGCTTTTCACCCGACGAGCTCAGGAGACCGGACCAAAGAGCATGGTCCGTGAGGATTCAATTCTGGGTTTGGAAGTAAAATCTTAAAAATGTATTTTTTTTAATCATTTTTTAATCATTTGAAGCACAGGGATGTCAGGACCCTGGGTTCTAGGTCTGGCTGTTCCGGAAGCTGACTGGAGTGGACACGCCATCAGCAGGGTCAGGTGTACTTTCACGACGTGGCCACAGCTGTGGGAGCACAAAGAGGGCAGTCAGAGTCCTCTCCCGCCTTGTGAAGAGCACAGGTCTAGGGAATATTCTTTTTTTGTTTTGTTTTGTTTTTCCCATCCATGGAGGAAGAGGTACGTCATGATGGTTAAATATTACTTGCCAACTTCATGAGGGGAGAAAGAATCACTTAATGCATGGTTCTGGAAGGAACACCACATAATAACGTACTCCAGAGGGATTAAAGGATGAATTGTAGAAAATGAAACTCTGAAAGGAGGAGAAGAAAATACAGGCGCATTTTTATTTGATCTCGGAGTGGGGGAGGCTTCTCAAAAGGGCAAGGGAAGAAACGCCCATGAACGAGAGTGGCCCACCGAGTCACAGATCACACAGACACGCATGGTCATAGCGGCACAGGGGCGGAGCCTGGAGACAACGCGGGTGTCTCTTGAGAGGTGAAGGGATAAACTGGTAGAATTGTTCCACAGTGGAATTTTAAAATTTTGGAATTTTATTTTATTTTATTTTATTTTTAAAGATTTTATTTATTTATTTGACAGAGAGATCACAAGCAGGCAGAGAGGCAGGCAGAGAGAGAGGAGGAAGCAGGCTCCCCGCTGAGCAGAGAGCCCGATGCGGGGCTCGATCCCAGGACTCCGAGATCATGACCTGAGCCGAAGGCAGCGGCTCAACCCACTGAGCCACCCAGGCGCCCCTAAAATTTTGGAATTTTAAAAATCACAGCCAACGTTGGTACCTCCAACGACACACAATGAAATGTCTAAATCTTAATAGCTATGAAGGGCAAAAAAGATGACTTCCAGCCCAATGGCATTTTAAACATCTTATTTATTTTTAAATCGAGGTATAATCGATGTAATATTACACTTGTTTCAGGTATCCGGCAGAACGATGCACGTTCGCCCCAGATTTTAATGGGACGAGTTTCAAACAGGAAGTCAGGTTGGAAGGATTTTACAGGGACACCTGCACGCCCACCTTCTACTTTATTCCATTAGCATTTTGCTTTATTTGCTTTCCTGCACAGCTGCCCATCCTTCCCCTTGATCCTGGGGCTCTCAGCTGGGGGTCAGTGTGTCCCCAGAGGGAACTTATGGGCAATGTCTGTGGGCGTTTTCGGTGGTCACAACGGGGGGGGGGCGGGCCAGTGGCATCTAGTGGGCTCAGCACGCAGCATCGCACAGGACGGGCCCCACAGCAAAGAATTCTCCAGCCCTAAACTTCACCAGTGGAGGACCCTTGCCTTCCTTAATCTATCTTGGTTTTGGATGCATTTCCAAGAAGGTCGGAGAACGTTATCAGTGTCTCAGAAAGGCCTCTCACGGTCCCTCAGAACACCCACCACCGAGGCAACACTGGTGTGATTTTTTCCAGCACACACCACTTTTGTCTGTGCTAGAACTGCAGATAAACGGGGTCACACACCACATACCTTCCCGCGTGAGAGCTCTCTCAAGAATGTGACACAGCAGTGTTCAGTGTGCTCTGTGGGCCCTGGGAGTGTCCATAACCCCTTTTGGGGGGTGTCTGCATGTCACGGTTAATTACCCCCCTTTGGGGGTAGGACTAGGACTAGGACTTACCCCCCTTTACATCATGTACCCCGACATTGATGACACAAAGGCAGGGGAGGTAAATCAAGGCTGTGGCACCAAATCGTAAGTCACCTGTTGTTCACCCCACACCTGTAGGAAAAAAGCTGGCATTATTTAACAATGTCCCCAAGGAGCCTGTAAACGTGATTTATTTGATCAAATTCTGTTCCCTGAGTCTGTGTCTTTTTTTTTTTTAATTATTTATTTATTTGACAGAGATCATAACTAGGCAGAGAAGCAGGCAGAGAGAGAGGGGGGTGGGAAGCAGGCTCCCCGCGGAGCAGAGAGCCCGATGTGGGGCTCGATCCCAGGACCCTGAGATCATGACCTGAGCCGAAGGCAGAGGCTTTAACCCACTGAGCCACCCAGGCGCCCAGTCTGTGTCTTTTTAATCCATGCGCTGAACCCAGAGGTGCGCGTAGAGCTCTGTGACTCAATCCCACAGGGTCATGACCGGCGCCAGCAACGGCGACAGGACTGACCCGCCACCCGAACTAGCCAAAGATCACATGCCAGGCAGGCTCTGGTTATTTAGTGTGTGCAGATAGAGCGGACCTGTCCCTTGAAATAACTCACGATAGTTGTTGCCATGGATGAGGCTGGAACTTCCAAATGAGGACCAGGATTTTGGAGACTTCCTCCCCTGTGAGCTTGATCGCTGCTCTGGTTTTGCACGTGAGCTTGGTGGTGACTTCAACCCAGCTGACTTTATAAAATATTGTATGATGACATGCGTTGCTGTTTGGAAATTTTGCCTAGGTCGGGAGATCGTTATTTTCCAGATGGCTATGTGTGACGTCACATCATCCGTGGTCAGAGTTCCATTCTGAGTGTAAATAGACCAACGAATTTTCACATAACAAAGTATGAACACTCGACTGATAAGGTTTCGGTTTCCACACTGCGGCTTTCCTTTAAGAAATGGCCACTTAGGGATGCCCGGGTGGCTCATTCGGTTAAGTGTCTGCCTTCGGCTTGGGTCATGATCTCAGGGGCCTAGGATCAAGTCCCACCTCGGGCTCCCTGCTCAGCAGGGAGCCTGCCTCTCCCTCTGCCTGCTGCTCCCTTTGCTTGTGCTCACACACACTCTCTCTCTGTCAAATATATAAATAAATAAAATCTTAAAAAAAAAAAAAGAAATGGCCTGTTGTGCAGTTTTGACTTGTATCAAAGATGAATGGCCATAATTATCCAAAAAGGCTATTATACTACTCCTCCATTTCCCAAATACATTTCTGTGTGAGGCTGAATTTTCTTTATATCCTTTAAGCGCAAAAACCAATCATGACAGATTGAATGCGGAGGCTGAGAGGAGATCTGACCTAGGTTCTGATAAGCCGAACATTAAAGAGATTTGCAAAAATGTAAAAAAGAAAAAAAAAAGTTTTTTTTTGGTTTGGCTTGGGAAAACAATTGTTTTTCTCAAAAATTAAAATAATTGGTAACAGGTTAGTTTTATCATATTTAAATGAATTAATACATATGTTGGAATGTCCTCATTTTAATTTCTGTTGCTGTAAAACACCACCCACACAAACAAAAGCTTTTGGATATTCTCCACACTTCAGGGCACGAAGTGGCCCGGAGACCCGCACTGCTGATTTTCACAATGCATTTAAGATGTGCCGTGTTCCTGGATCAGTAGTTGATTCCTCTTTATCGCAAGGTGTATGGGTTTCTCTCGCTCTCCCACCGCAGAGCATTCCTCTGAAAACTTTCCTAAGCCGAACTGGCATGAAGCAAAGAAGCAATTTCTATTCATCTATATGGAAACATTTTTAAGAATTCCCAGACCCCAAAATAACCTTAGAACTTTTCCCCCTCTAATGCCATAGGACACAAACTAAATCGAGATCAAGTACAGATGCTCGCAGGTGCAGGTCTCACTGTGGGGGCTGGAGGCTGAGATGCCCAGTGGGGTTCGGGGAAGGAACTGGGCTGGTGGGGGGGTGTCCCTGTTGCTGCTTGGGGCAGGGGCGCAGTCTCTATAACACTTAATGTGAAATAGACACCAACCCTTGTTTTCACTTTTTGTGTTTTTCCATAAAGGCCAGAGTCTTCTTTGAATTTAGCTAGATGTAAGGCATTATAAAGCACAATTAGAGCACTGGGTATTTTATGAAACAAGGTGAGGGATATCAGGGAGGGGGGCGCTTTCCAATAAAGAACCACCTCCTGGAATCAGGCTCTGTGGCAGCAACGTGGCAAGGGGCTGAATATTCCTGTCCAGTCTCTGCGTATCTGAGTCTCCTTCCAGATTTCTACAGTGAGCCGTCTGTGGCCTCCAGGGTGGCTCCTGGGGAAAGCATGGTTTGCTGCGTCCATTGGCTGCATGGGACAAGAGCAAGGAGCTTCTGTTCCTGCCATTTAGGAATTCCTATTGGGAGGCCACTACTTTTCTGTTGGCCTTCCCTCACCCATCTCAATCCTGGATGTCCTTGCTGTGGATTCTCCCCTCCTTTCCAGGTCCAGTGTTGGTGGCTGGAGGCCAGCAAGAGGCTTGGGTAGCTATAGGACCAGAAGCGCCCTGACACCACCTCCCCACACCCCCCCCCCACTCCTCCCCCCCATCCGTGGGGAGAGAAGGATTTAAGCCTAAGTTTATTCATCCTCAGCGAAGCCCAGCTAGCTTTTATTATTATTATTATTTTAGGACTTGAGATAAAAAGGCCCATAAAAACAAGAGCATAAAACTGCTTTTACTGAACAAACATTACGCTGATTTATTTGTGAGCGAAATCTGAACCATATGGCCTAGTCTCCCTGAAGACGCACAAGGGGTTCCGGATTAAGGGAACAGGCACTTGGCGAACTTGTTTTGTGTATCACTGAACGCATTATGTTAAAAAAAAAAAAGGTAAAACAGGGGTGCATGCGGTCTCAGACACGCTGGGCGCTGACTGTGAGCAGGACAACGTGCTTGGCGAGCCCCGCCCTGATCCACCACAGTCCAGCAGGGGGCGCCCGCGACCCCCCGGGGCAGCAGCAGGGCCCAGAGCAGGGCCTTATAACCTGTAGGAATTTTTGGCAAAAGAGGGTAAGATCTGAAATCCAGGCTTTGTCCAGCAGTGACAGCTTTTCCAACTTAAATCCCTGCCAGTGAAAGAGATGAAACTGAACACGGGCCACGAACCCGGGGCGTGCCGGTGAGCCCGTCTTCTCGGGTTGCAGAGCCAGGGGCGCGGTCCCTTTAACAAGGTCGTGGCAGGTGGAAGGATAGCGGGGTCTTCCTGTTGGCCAGGGGGCAGGGCCACATCCGGGCAGGGCCACATCCGGGCAGGGCCACATCGCGGGGGCAGTCTCGGGTCTTCGTGGACTCACGCGGGTGTGATCTGTGAGTTCTGGAAAGAAGAGTCAGGCGCTGCCCGGAGCGAGGGTGAGGATGGGATTTTCATTCATTCCCAGCCTTGTGATCATCCAGGTGCTTGCCCTGGTTTGTCTTGCGGCATTTTTGCACATTCTTGAGATGCAGGCCGTTTATTCTGAATGAACTGTAGGGGATGGCGACTGTGAATTCAGTCAACCCCTACAGTGGGTCAGTCCTAGGTCACTTTTTTTTTTTTTTTAAGATTTTATTTATTTATTGGAGAGAAGAGAGCATGAGTGGGGGGGAGAAGCCAACTTCCCCCCCTTCCCCTTCCATATGCTAGAGGCACAGAGAAACAGGGTAAGCCTGTATGAGGGGGAACCCTCGCTGGGTGTTTGCAGCCAGACCGGAGGCGTGGTCTCCATGCTTTCCTCTGTCCTGGCCTTTTTCTTCCTGTTCCCGTCACATGATCCCTCTTATGCAAAGCCACTGCCTTCTCAACCTGCTCCCTACTTTGCTCTGGGGCGTGGAGATGAAAATCAGGAATTGCAGGAGAGGGAAAGAGCAGTTAAAATTTTAGAACCCTTGCTTTGTGAGTCATTAAGTGTATCAGACTTTGTTTTATTCGGGTTATTTCTTAAAAATCCCATTGTATTTCCCCTCCAGACCTCTGACTGTATGTGTCACTGGAAACAATGATAAAACATACCTATAGCTGGGACACATGAATGGCACAGTCGGTTGGGCATCTGACCCTTGATTTTGGCTCAGGTTATGATCTTGGGAGCGTGGGATGGAGCCCCAAGTCAGGATTCACGCTCAGAGCGGAGCCCTCTTGGGATTGTCTCTCTTCTTCTCCCTCTGCCCCTCCCCCTGCTCGTGCATGCACTCCCTTTCTCTCTCTTTCTCTAAATAAATAAAATCTTAAAATAAATAAATAAATAAATAAATAGAATTCTCAGACCTGCCTTCAAAAGCCACATGTACTTAGGGTCATATAAAGTGTACCTGCCAGGGGCACCTGGGTGGCTCAGTGGGTTAAAGCCTCTGCCTTCGGCTCAGGTCATGATCCCAGGGTCCTGGGATCGAGCCCTGCATCGGGCTCCCTGCTCGGCAGGAAGCCTGCTTCCCCCTCTCCCACTCCCCCTGCTTGTGTTCTCTCTCTCTCACTGTATGTCTGTCAAATAAATAAATAAAATCTTAAAAAAAAAAAAGTGTACCTGCCACTTATAACATGAATTCCATAGCAAATCTGGACACCAGGAGGACTTCTGTCTTCACTCTCCCTTTTTCCTCCTGACATCTTACCAGCCCCTTAGTGGGCCCTCCATCAGAGCCTTATGGATTTTCTACCCTTGTGTATTTCCACAGCCGAAATCCCCTTCGTATCTAGATGTTTCTGAGGAAGAGCTCTTGAGGTCCGTATCTTCCTATGTGTCTGAATGAAGAATCAAATGTCAGTTTCTTCCTTTTAATTACAAAGTTTGCTCTAGTTATAATTAGGACTGGAGGAAAAGAGTAATAATATCAGTGACAGCACGGGGCACCCGTCGTTGCTGAGTGCGGTCTGTGTGTAGGAATTAATGTGTAGGGATTTACATCTATTATGTCAATCCTAACAATGATCCAAAGAGATAATATCACCTTCACTTGGTAGCAGGGACTTAGCAAGGTTGATCTGCCCCCAAATGTTGCACACCTAGTACCCAGGGTAGGAGAGGAACAGGACAGGAATGTGTGTTTGCCTGGCTCCAGAATTTTTCTCTACTCACTGCATGATGCTGTCTTCTCAAAGTAGCCCGAAGGCTTTCACAAAAGTGAGTAAGGTTACGTTCCAGCTGTAGGGATTTGTTTTACCCATCCCTCTTTGACCAGATACACTGTCACATGCCCCAAGTTATATTTTTAGGGAAGTTGCAAATTTCCCTTCCGATGATCTTTTAGAAGCAGGATACTCGCTACCAAGAGTGATATGGGTACGATTGTATTTCATAGCCCCTGATGGTAAGGAGCTCACTCCATATACAACTTTCAGAGGTAATAACAGAGCTCTGTGTGGGAGCCAAATCCAGACAGTTCCCTGACGGTGAGCAGTAAATTTGGTCTTGGCATCCTCTTCATTAATCTGGTGTATACTTACTGTGTTTGTGTGTATTTTACTAACATTTGTAGCCTTATTGTAGTCTGGAAGCAATGGGGATGATGAATTGAAAATGCTAGTTAAAGGAAGTGTTTGATTTTTTTTTTTAAGTAACTGATTATTCTGTGATCCAATTGTTGCTTTGGACTTAAACTAAAGACACTGTCACCTAAACTTAAGTTGCTTTTACTTTCCAGATCTCTCTATTCATTCTCCTGTTGGTCTGTATAAAGTTCCACAAGGAGAGCGCGTAAAAGCATTTATAGCTCACATCTAAAGTGTCACCAGGAGACAGAGAATACTGTAGACTCCAGTTGCATGTAAGTGGGGGAATAAGCTTCCAAACGCAGCAAAACCAACTTCTCAGCACCCGCCCCACCCCCCAAAGTAGCATTTATTAAGATACTGTACTTTACTGTAACTGCAGAAGAGGGTGCTCTTGAATTAAGTCGCTTATTAGTAAGTCACCCAAAGGATTTTAGCAATACCTGATCTTCCTGTTCTGGGAACATCAAGGTTATTTAAGAATGATCAAAATGTGGAGTGCCTGGGTGGCTCAGTCAGTTACGTGCCTGACTCTCTATTTCAGCTCAGGTCATGGTCTCAGGGTTGTGAGATCAAATCCCACATTGGGCTCTGCACAGAGCTTGGAGCCTAACTTAAGATTCTCTCTCTCCCTCTGGCCCCACCCCCACTTGTGTTCTCTCTCTCTCTCAAAACACACACACAAAAAAAGAATGAAAAAATAAAGATGACAAGTAACATGCAGAAAAATTAACTGTAATAGGGAAACAGAAAATGAGAACAAAACCTACTCAATGGAAGGAATAAAATACTCCCCCTTAAAACCACCACAAAGCACATGAAAACTCCAACACTCCTTTTAACATGACCTGAATAACAAGTATTAGAAGAAAGAAAACCTCAAATCAGAAATTTGAAAATCTCAGGATAGAAACAAAGACCAGAAGACAGAAAATAAGAGATTATGACATGCAAGACAGACATTCAAGAGAAAAGACAAAATCATCCCAGAAATACAGACAAAATCACAAGTTGTCCATTCAGAACCTTCTGAAAACATAATAAGGGATATTGAAAAGAGGAGCAAAACCAGTCACGACAACAAAAATGAGCTGGAAAGGGACACAGAGACAGTGATAGATAGAGGCTGGGCAGTGAAGGTCCAACACACCAATAACTGAAGAAGAAAAAACAGATCAATGGAATAAAATTGACTTTTGAGATTATAATCCAAGAATTCTTTCCAGATCAAAAAAGTTGAGAATCTATATATTGGAAGTTCCTTCATGTGTGTGGGAAAACTGACCCAGAATGCTTAAATCTAGACCTATCCAAATAAACTTGGAGGTTAAAGAGGATAAGAAGGAGAAAGATGGAAGAGGAAGAGACAGAGGAGGGGGATGAAAACAGCTCTCCGGGCCTGCATACAAAAACACTAAGTCACCTAAAAAAGGAAGAAAATTCAGTTGGTATCAGACCTGTCAACTGCTGTATGCAGAGCATGGCCACCATGCGACAATATTTTCAAGAAACTTAAGGAAAGTGTGAGCCGAGGATTTTATATCCAGCTAATCTGTCCTTCAAGTATCAAGGTTACGGAAAAATTTTTAATCCTATAAGAACTCAGGGAATACTATACCAACAGCTCCTTCCTGAAGATCTGCTAGAGGTTGGGCAGAGTCCAACTAAGATATCAGTGGAGACATTTAGCAAAGTAAACTGGTGATTTAAACAATGTAATTTGCAGAGCTACTTTGAAAGAGGACTTTGGGTTTCTGAGGCTAATTGAATGTTTTCATTCATAAGATCCTGCTAAAGTAGTTTGAGTCATAAAAATAATGGAGCCTCGTTGCAGAGTTGTCAACAAACCCAGAATCCCTGAAGAGCAGTCTGAGTGTGTCTTTGGAGGCTCTGGAAACCGAGTGTGTGAAGCGGAAGAAGGAAGAAAGTAGAAGACATTAAAGGAGCTTTGGAAAGACCTGAATCCCCATAAGTGGGAAATGATGAAGAAGTTATCTAGAGAGAGAAGCCCAAGTTGTGAATTTGGTCAATTTTACCGAGAGAAGGCACCCAGATACTTTTGAGTTTGTCATTTTTACACACATAAGAAATATACTAAGGCGATAAAATCCTTAATTTTGCTGTCTAGACTTGGGAAGGTCCTCACCTAGAAATAGTGGCAAATTCACAGCACATGTGCTCTTTATTCCTTTCCTTCCAAGTAACCCTGGACATTAATTATTGATCTTGGCAGTTCTGTTCTGTTTTCCACTGAGCCCCCACGAAGAGCTAGAATTCCACTCCCAGTAGCACGCCAGGCAGCTGTCAGCATGCTAGCTGCATTTGTTCTGAGCTGAAATGTTTTTTTTATCCCCGCCTTAATGGCAGCTCTGTGGTTTGATTACTTAGCATCTTCATCTTTGTGGGCACTAAGGGAATTACAGACACTCTCTCTCAGCAAGCATTTATTAGTCATTTAGTAGATGTCAAACACCATCTTAGATGCTGGACATGACAAAATGATTAGGACATGTTCCCATCCTCCCAAGAGGTTCTCAGAGCCCAGAAGCAAATGAGCGAGTCTGTGGAATTTGCCTCTGTAGATGTGTCACTCTTATGTCCAGCATTGCGGGGATCATGCGACAGTCAACTTTGTAGAAAAATCATGGAGTTGCATAGACCTCTAGTTTTAGCCATGGTGAGACTGATGCACAGTTTCTCAACTCCAGCGGCTTTCCTTGCCCTCATTGTCTAGAACCGTGTTACTCAAAGTGTGGCCTGAGGACCAGCAGCATGACATCACCTGCAGAATGCAGAATCCTAGGCCCCACAGCGGACAAACTGTATGAGAGTTTGCCTTTTATTAAGATGCCAGCTGATTTGTCTGTACGATAAAGTTTGAGAAGCACGGCGGAGTGTGCTCAGCTAGGACAAGGCTCCATCATTTGGCTCTTTCTCCTCAACCACACCTGAAAACAAGTCTCCTCCTAACCAACCACATACTCCACATATCAGTTTCTCTCTTGACCATGGTGTTCTTATGTGTAAAGTGGAGATGCTAATATAACATTTCAGTACTGTTAGTATCTGGGGGGATGGCTGGCAGGATTTGCTAAGATAATCTACAAGTGGATAAATGTGGGTTTGTGAATGACACAGATAATAATGGTTTAATGGAAAATTTGGGACTTAAAAATGCCTTTCTATACCGTCACCTCTTCCTCAGTGGGGGGGGGGGGGGTGTCTTTGGAATCTTCTGGTTTTCAGACTGTCCTTTGATGCTTTAAAGTAAGCGCCCAATCATATGGACAGAAGGCACCCCTGCAGGGTTGGGGGGTTGCCCACACAGGCTCTCACACATGTGTACATGCATCACACGTGCGCCCAAGGAGACTGGCCCCACCTGCAAATGAGCTTGGGTGTGGAGCTCTGCCTTGTTGGGCGCTCTATGGAGATGGCCCAGGTCCCAGGGCTACGTAGCTGCACTTGCGTGTTTCTGGAGCTGGAGGCCCAGACAGGGAGCTTCCCAGCACAGTGAGGGCTGCTGGTGAGACAGCAGTGTGTGTCGTGGGCCATATATGGGCAGACCTGGGTTGGGGAGAGCCCAGTTCCCAACGGAACTTGGGCTTCCATTTGCAAGTTGAAGGTCGTCTTACAGGGTTCAGAGTTTTGCAACACCAGCCTGTGCTTATTTGTTTCCAAGAGAAAGAAAGCCTGTAGTGGGACAGCACCGTGCCCTCCACCAACTGCGATGGGCATTAGCCGCTCTTGGAGGCCCAGTGGCACTCGGACCAATGTGGGCTTGGCCGTGACCTCTCTGTCTTCCAGAAGGCAGGGTCTTCCAGAAGAGGTAGACCACTGTCTGGTGAGATAGCCCAGACACGTCACCGACAGTCCTTTTGCGCTCCCCGCTCTTCTGCCCCCACGTTGAGCTTCACAGCCGGGGGGAGGGAGTGGTGGGTGCCACGGAACCTTCCTTTGTGGGGTTGATATCTCAGGAAGGTGCTTGCATATGCTGGAGTTCTGCAAGTTAGGTCATTGTTCTTATTTTAAGGTTGTACTTTAAAGGCCAAGGTTAATTAGAAGTAGGCATCCTTTGCCATTGGAAATGAAAATTTATATCTGTCCCATAGGAACATTTATAAGCAGTTACATTTGCTTCTGTTAGTTAGGGGTAGAAAGGAAAAGTTCACAGAGTACTGGATGGCTTCATGGTGTGATGTTCCAAATAAAACAACTGGGGTACAGTATGAAGGTCCTAAAGCAGCCGCTGGGCTCAATGGGAACCACATGTGCGATGTTTAAGGCATCTA
Source organism: Lutra lutra (assembly GCF_902655055.1). Taxonomy (NCBI): domain Eukaryota; kingdom Metazoa; phylum Chordata; class Mammalia; order Carnivora; family Mustelidae; genus Lutra; species Lutra lutra. The sequence goes on from NC_062292.1 coordinate 10,329,075, forward strand.
AGTGAAATACAGGGCTTGTCATTCGGGTAGTTGTTCTGAATAGTTAATGAAGAAAATGCTTATCACCTCCCACGCACCACCACCTTGGGCAGTTCATGTACATAGTGTAATTTACATTTCTTTTCCTTTTTTTTTAAGATTTTATATAAAAAAAGATTTTATTTATTTATTTGAAAGAGAGAGAATGAGAGAGAGGGCATGAGAAGGGGAAGGGTCAGAGGGAGAAGCAGACTCCCCACTGAATGGGGAACCTGATGCGGGACTCAATCCTGGGACTCCAGGATCATGACCTGAGCTGAAGGCAGTGGCTTAACGAATGAGCCACCCAGGGGCCCCCACACTGTGTAATTTGTGTTTTAATGGAGAAGGTGTGTATAGATGAGAACATTTGGTTCCATATGTTGGTTTCATCATTTATCAGCTGTGGGTTTTTGGAAAATTGGTCTTAACTTCATTCACCTTCACCTTGTTCCAGCCATGAAACCGGAATGAGATGTGGCTTACATCACTAATTTGTCACTGTAGGAAAGGCTACTTGGTATGAAAGAGAGTCACACAATGCCTGAGGCATTCCTGATGCTCAATAAGTATTAGAATTTTTAACGTGTGACCTATAGCATTCATCATGTGAAAGAACCTTGAAAGGAAGTACTTCGTAAATCTGTAATGCTAACGATCAGCTCTGAATTATATTTGTTTTATAAATTGAAGGTTTGGCATACCGAGTTTTCTTAAAGAAGACCTGACTTACATTGTACCATGCATAATACCTGGTTTTTCCTGGTGCTTTCTTATTTTTGATTAAAAAAAAAAAATCTAAAGCTAAGAACACCAGATGTTAGAAATAAAAGTACGCTATACAGAGTCCTGGGATGCTAGAGCTAGGGGGAGGGATACACAGTCTTTGTGGCTGTGTGCCCACCAGGGCACGGACCCTCTCTGCTCTGCTCTGAGCACATGGTAGGAGCCCAGTGACAATGTGTTTCTTATTCAAGAGATCCCTTTCATGGGATCCCATAGCACAAAATTATCATTTGGCAGATGGAAGAAGAAGGGACGGAGGAAAGATCTCCCTCCCTTCTTTCTTCCTCCCAGCCCTCTGTCCCTGGTGGTGTGTCCTTTGCCAACATTGGAGTTTGGACAAAGACAGATGTGACTTATGGGTCTGTCTCAAGACCAAGCCTGGAGCAGATGTGGGTGTGTAATATTCCATCTTTATGGACAGATGGCACGTTCCTGAGTCCGTTAGGAAGCCCACTCTCCTGCCACAAATTTCAAGGTGCTGTTGGCTCCTGGAGGCCATCTGGGTAGAGTTTTTGTAACAGGGAAAGTGCTTCTCCAGCACCCCGGAAGCCTCAGGTGGGTAATGGTGCCAGTGATCACTCGGCTGTAGAGAAGCCCATTTCCCTGGCTTCTGGAAACCATGCCCTGGTGACTGGTGATGCCGAAGCAGAGGGGCCCAGGGACTTGTAAACATCACAGCCAAAAAGCCTTCATGGGACCTCCCAGTCTCCTCCTTTCAGCTTTTTGTAAACATCCCTCCCCGCCCCCAGTTTTTGCTGACAACTCTTGTCTTTTGAACAGAGTGTTTTTCTTGGATGATTCCAGGGACTTTGCGGGTCTCTGTGCAAACTGGAAAAATCATTATTTGAAAGTCACAAAACCCTTGTCTTTTTACATTTTTTAAAAAAGATTTTATTTATTTATTTGACAGAGACAGAGATCACAAGCAGGCAGGGGGTGGGAGCAGGCTCCCCGCTGAGCAGAGAGCTTGATGCGGGTCTCGATCCCAGGACCCTGAGATCATGACCCGAGCGGAAGGCAGAGGCCCAACCCCCTGAGCCACCCAGGTGCCCCATCTTTTTACATTTTAAAGAGGTGTAGAGAGCAGTGCTTCTCATGCTGTCTGTGATGAGGAAGCGGTTTTTAAAAATTTCCGATATGCTCCATATTGATACATTCGTAAAATACAATCAAAGCCAATTACTGGAAAACGAAAGTCCAAACCTAGAGACCTATAAAAGCTAAGCCCTCTTTTTCTAATTATTGGAAACAGTAGATGGGTCTTATACTGGGATTGGTGCGCAAGATTGGAAATGCTTACTCTGAATTTCGTACTTATCTCTGGCATTGGTAAACCCTCGGCAGGCACGACATTGAGTAGTCATTAATACCGAGATATGGCCTCTTATCTCAAAGTTTTGTTTTCCAACGTGCACTAACGGGTTTTGTTTTTCTGCCTCCCTTCTCTCTCCCCATCCCGATCCGCTGATTTTACTTCCCTAATCGGAGGGTGACCTGGGTAACTGGGACCCCATGACGCTGGGTGGAAGAGGGAGGCAGGGCGGGAGGAAATGGGGCTGCTTCCTGTGCCCTTGGGTTGTTTTCACGGAGGATGAGGCCCTATTCCTCTTTCATTCATGTGGATATTTAGCCAAAATCCCATAGAAAATTATGATTTTTGCACATAGCCAAAAAAAAAAAAAAGAAAGAAAAAGCAGTGATTGACATGAGAGCGATAAAAAAAGAACGTGAGTTAATGAACAGGCTCATCTTTCCGGAAGAGCTGCATTTTAGTGATTTATAGACAATGAATTCTTTCTTTGCATTGGCTTCTATCAGAACACGGAGGAAATGCCCTCTAGGTGGCTAGAAGCCAGTTTCCACCCTCTGATGAAGATTCTGGTTAGCACCATGATCTCCTGAATGTCTTAGGGTTTTCTCACACAGAAGCCACTCTTCCTGACGGTGTATTTTCCCTTTGCCATGTGAAGAGTTTCTTCCCTGGAAGCCATGCCATCCTGCTCAAAACCTAGGAATTACTCGGATGCATGGTGACTTCCTGAGTCCCCTTCTGCAGTATCCAGTACCACGTTTTCTTTATTTTTTTTTTTCCCCTCGTGTCTATGTTGTAAACCTGGGGAGTGGGCTTGCAACATTGTACATTTTCGGTCAGTGCCTTACTGTGGAAGTTCTTGACATTTGTAAACTTGCTTGGTAGAATTCGTTTTCTCTTCCATAATTTTGGGAATTTCAAAATCCTGCATGTCGGATATGTATGCACACATGCGTCTATATGTATGTGTGCGCGTAAGACTCCTGGGGGAAAGGGGGAATCCCACCTTTCTCGGGCCCTTGAGTTTGTGCTCAGTCTTTTCTTTCCCTGGGGAAATAGGCAAAAGGGGAAAGGGGGCTCCTGTGATACTAACATCTTGGCCAGGGACATGGGGTGGGACTGTCCTGCCCAAAAGACGCATGTGTGCTAAGCTAGGAGGGGACGGAAGACACGATCCAGGGAGGAAGCGGCTGGGACAGGAGGTCCAGGAGGGTAGAGGCAGGTCGGAAGAGGCTGGGAGGGAGCCACAGGCGACTCAGAGGACCAGAAGGTGAGAAACCTGCCTCCTCCAGGCCCTCGTGGAGCTGGCCCAGGTACCTGTCCCCAGATCACCACCTGTGGATCGTGGGTCTCCTCCATTCTTTTCTGATCTTCGGTCCTACCGGGCCTCCAGGCTGTTCATAACATCACTGGGCCTAACTGACAGCTCTTTCTGGGGTCAGAATTCTGCTGGGAAATGAATCATCCATAGTGAGGAAGGTCTTCCCTCGTCCGAGTGTCCGTGTTTCCCGAGTATGGCTCTGAAGGACTGGGAGGTGTCATTGCAACTGACTGAAGCAAGGAGTCAGGAGATGGAATGGCCGTGTGTCCTGAGCCTGGAGGGCGACCCCGGGGATGACGACGAAGCCTGAGGAATCCCAGGCGGAAGGCAGGCAGCCGGACCAGCGCTCCTGCAGAGACAGCGCTGGCTTGAGGTCGGCGATCCGTGACTGTCTGGTTCTAGGTAGAAGATGTGGCACAGGGCATCGGGCAGGCTGCCCCTTGCTGCTCTCAGAGGCACTGGGTGAGAGCAGGGATGGCAGAATCCCAGGCTCTTCTGATGGGCGGACAGCCCCCAGGGCCCTTAGAGGTCCCAGTCCAGGGTCTTTTTTTTTTTTTTTTTTTTTTTAAGATTTTATTTATTTATTTGACAGACAGAGATCACAAGTAGGCAGAGAAGCAGGCAGAGAGAGAGGAGGAAGCAGGCTTCCTGCCAAGCAGAGAGCCCGATGCAGGGCTCGATCCCAGGACTCTGGGTTCATGACCTGAGCTGAAAGCAGAGGCTTTACCCACTGAGCCACCCAGGGACCCCCAGTCCAGGGTCTTGATCAAAGCTGCCCCCAACTGACCCTTACCCTGATGGCCTCAAGAGAAAGGGACTCCTTTCTAGTCCTCCTGTCCTCCTGTCTAGTCCTAGAGGCTGTCACAGGTCCGTGGGGCAGGCAGTCAGGGTGGACACTGTCTGGGTGGCTGTCAGCTTCCCTTTTTCCCTGTTGGGCAAGTGTTCCAGCAGCGGTGACAGCAGGAGCTGTGTCTGACTAGCACTTGCTTCAGGGAGTGGGCTCTGGTAGTTCACCTGCTTATCCCCTGGCATGAGCTCCGCTGGATTCCTGTGTCCTTCGGGGCTCATTTCTGACTTGGCGGCTACATCTCCAGCCAGTTTAGTTAGTGTTCCTTGAATTTCCCAAGTGTTCTAGAACCTCTGTGCTTTTCAAACATGCCTTTCCCACTGCCTGCAAGGTCTTTTCCTTGCCCAGGAGACAAACGAGAGAAATGCCTATTAAAGTAACATCTTGTACCTCATGGTTATTCTCAACAGTTCAGTCACACAGATTATAGAGAATAACGTGTGGCGTGTCCACCACCAGCTTCGTCATATCTTAACCCTAGGCCATATTTGCTTCAGATCCCATTTTATTCTATGGATCTGAAGAGACAGGGTAACTGAGGCTCTCTGGGAGCTCTTTCCCACTCCTGCTCTCAAGTGGTCACCTGTCACACGCTTGCATTTACTCTGCACTCCGCCTTCATGTTCCAGCTACTTCCTCACTTAACAAATACAGACATATTGCCCTGAGCCACTGAAAAATTGTGTACAAGTGGTATCATGCCTTGCATAGCAAGAAATTTTCTTTTTCACTTGGTAATTTGTTTTTGAGATTTGGCCAAGTTGACATGTGTAGTATTGGTTGCTGTATATATTCCAGGATGAAAATCCATGGTTTCTTTACTTCCACGCCTTCTCTGATTTGGGGTCTCCGTCTCTGTTATGTGTATGCTGCCATGTGCGCTCTTAGATATGTCTCCTTTGTGCCTATGTGGAAGCTTCTCTTTGTGTTTCGGAGAGAGAGAGGTTGTCAGGTTATAGATTGTACACCCCAGCTTTACCTATAATTCCCAAATTCTCCAAACTCTCTAAAGCAATTGTTCCAGTAGATGCTGCCATCTTCCTTCTCCCTTGAGAACACTTATTTTTGTCAGACTTTAAATTTTTGCCAATCATATAGATGAGGCGTGATAGGTTCTTGTTGTTTTGATTTGCATTTCCCCGATTCCTAGTGATAGTGATTATCTTTGCATGTGCTTATTAACCGTGTGGAGTTTCCCCTTCTGTAAACTGCCTGTTCATGTCCTTTGCCCATGTTTCTATTAGATGTTCTTTTTTTCCTTACTGATATAGGGGTTCTTTTTATAGTTGAAATAATAATCTTTTGTTGATTATGTGTGGGGCATGTTTCTTCTCCCAGTCTGTGGTTGGTCTTTTCACTGTGTTTAAGGAATCTTTGTTGCATAGAATTTTTTTTTTTAAGATTTATTTATTTTAGAGAGAGCGCAAGCAGGAGGGGCAGGAAGAGGGAGAGCGAATCTCAAGCAGTCTCCCCACTAAGCACAGGGACCCATGCAGAACTCGATCTCACGACCCTGAGATAGTGACCTGAGCCAAAACTAAGAGTTGGATGCCTAATTGACTATGCCACCCAGGTGCCATTGTTGCACAGAAGTTTTAAACTTCCATGTAGTCAGTTCTATCCATATTCTTCTCTGTCATTCATGCTTGTTAAAAGTGTCTGATCTAGGGCACCTTGGTGTCTCAGTCAGTTAAGCATCTGCCTTTGGCTCAGGTCTTGATCCTAGGGTCCTGGGATCGAGTCCCACTCGATTTTCTCTCTCTCTAGATAAGTAAATAAAACATTTAAAGAAGTGTTTGATCTAAGAAATACTTCCCTAAAGTATTTCTTCTTAAAGCCTGTTTGTTTCATTATTCCAAGAAGGACAATCCAAATTACTTCATACTCTTCTTGAGAAGTTCAGAACTGCACCTTGAATATTGTCATGAAATCTAATTCTACAGCAGGATCAGTTAAATCCATGGAAGTGTGGACATTTGGTTTTTAAAGTTCTATGACTGTGGGTCTGACTCCATTGGCTTCCACCACAGTTGCTGAAGACTTTTGCTGCTGGCTGCTGGCCTTGTCTGGACAGAGAGCATAGCCAGTCATAGTGGGAGATGCAGAGTGAGGGGGTGTATATGTTAGTGAGCCCAGGGTGGGTATTCCCAGTATGGCTGAGGCCCGCGCCTCTTTCTAACATGGCTCACATTGTCCCTGACTTCTGCTGTCTTAGCTGTCTTTGGTGTTCATTAGAGCCAGATTCCAAGCTGCGTGAAGGGTTTGTGAAAAGGGACATGCGTGCACACGCACACACACGCATGTGCACACATATACATACACCCGTTCTGTGATTTACCAGCGATCCCTTCTGTCCTCCTCAGCCCCTTCCACTCCTCAGTCCAGAAAGAACCTCAGAATGGTGGGGCTCTGTGTGGTCACACTGCTTGTTACAACATTGAAACACAGCCCTGCACGCTGGTTCATTAGTGCTTCTTGAGCCTGAGTCCCCACTCCCCCAGGATTTCTGAGATGACCCTCTCTGGTCAGCAGCTGGAAGGTAACACCAGGAACAGAAGAGGGCCTGCAGGACCCTGCTGGAGACTCTGGCTGGGTTGTATTCTCGTAGGGAAACAGAGAGCCAGACACCCGTGCACACAGCCCCATTCTCCCAAACATTGTTGTGGAGGAATACATTTTCATGGGTAGATGTCCATGCCACAAAAATTGTTAAATATTGTAATGATCAAAACATCATAAAACAAAAACTTGGGCCCTTTTCTATGGTTGAAGGACAAAGGAATTCCACTGTATGTCAAGCTATGTGCTGGGTTCTTTGGAGACATTATAATAATAGATGGTGCATAAAAAGCTTGCTTGTCAGGGCAGAACACACACACACACACACACACACACACAGAGTTTAAAAAAGCAATGCGTCACCCCGTTGACATTGATGTAGATCACAGATGCCAAGGGGTTGGGCAGTAAAAGTACAGCCAGACCGCTCCAGAGTAGAAACGATTTTCTTTCTTTGTTCCTGTCGTACCTGCCACCATGGCTGCATTGGATTTTGGTAAATATTTAAAAATGTAATTGATTGGGGAGTATCCAGTTAATGAATTTTTAAGGCAGGTTGGGTGAGTGAAGAGGGAGAGGGGGACATTCTGGAGGCAGACAAGGGCAGGGCAGGGTACGGCTGTGGCCCGTCATAGTGGCGGCCTCAGCTGGCAGGAGGGCTGTTGATGGAGGTCATGGTCAGTGGGCCTGAGGGATGGAGAGGGGGCTGGCAGGACACTGAAGGCTGGACACTGGGGTTTGGGTTGAATATAAAAATCAGTAAGAATGGGATGGTGAAGACATTTCAGCCATCTCTTAATTTCTAGGGCAGGCTCCTTGCCCCAGGATGCTTAAGCTCACCTTTTTTGGGAGAGAGGGAGGGCAGAGGGAGGACCCCTCCCTCAATCACATATTTTATTACCATCTCCTGCAGAAAGATTTGCTCTCTTTTCTTCTGCTCTACGCACCTTCCTGAGCGTCTCTGCACCGAGATGCTACAGCAGATGTCCACGACTCACCAGAGCCCACATTCGCCCGGGTTCCAATGCTCCGTCTCACAGAGGGGTGGGAAGAAGAGGGAAACCACTTCTGTTAGTCACACCACCAACAGTGCAAACACAGCCATGCACATTCAAATAGCTTCATTATTCTCTTAATATCCTGGGCGAGTCTGTGGCTTACAGCTCAGAGTCACTGTTTTCCTCCTCCCCGCTGGTGGTATACTTTTACACCCCCAAATAACGGAGCACATTGACGGAGATGTTGTGACCCGCTGGGGAATGTCAACAGTATTACTTGGAGTGCCGTGTTGTAGTGGGAGGACCCTCTCCCGGCAGGGGCTGCCTTCAGAGGTCTGAGAGCCTGTTCTTATCACTCAGCCACCAAAGGCCTTGGCCCTGTTCTGCCTGCCTGCACAAAGGTAGAATTATCTTGTAGGTTCTCGGGTTCCTCTAGATCCTGTTGGGGTTTCCAGGACTGTTCTAGAACCCCTTTTCACCTCTGAATACTTATGTTTGGCCAAAGACCAGACTCAGGCCACATCCTGAACATGGGAACAATACCTACCAAATTTACTTGTTTTTGATGATTATTAAAGAAACAGGCTTGCTTTTGCATGTTCCGCCATGCTGACAGTCTTTAGTGCCAAGAACTAAATTGTCATAAGCTTGAAATGCTCATGTGCGTTTCACAGTAGGGATCGAGGCTTAGGTAACACTTTGTTGTTTTTATGGGTAAACCCGCCCATACAATCTCTTTAAGTGAACACATGATTATCTCCCTCCGTTGTTTACACTGAACTAGATTTGGGAACTTGCTTATTTTCTCTCTTCTGTTTGAGATATTTGTCACTATCCCTGACATAAATTCTTCTATGGAAATACCAACTAAATGTCACATCAAAAAAATCAAATGTCAATCAGCCTGCACCTAGAATGGAACCCAGTTGTGGGGACCCAAATAAAGTTAGTATGCTCTATTCCCTTTTTAGGAAAGGAGGCTTTCTGGAGATCTTCTGTCTCTGGAGTAACTCATGAAGGTTGCTGTGGAGAGGGATGTTTGAGGTTAGAACAAAGAAGGTGATTTGCTTTGGCTTCATAAGGTTGGGGGGCAGGAGGAGCAAAGAAAGAAGTAAAGGGTGACCCACAACATGGTTGGAGGACGATGAGTCTTAACGGCCAAACAGAACTCCTGCCTCCAAACAATGACATATGTCAGCCTCCTGCTTTATGGGTACAGGTTAACACAGTTTAGTTTGGATACGGAACCCCCAGATCTCATCCAAGAACGAACACTTTGTTTTGGAGTTTTTACCGGACAGGATGGACTGATACTAACATTTGATCTGAGGGCAGTCTCAACTAGTGTATCTATAAACTGATATGCTGAGAAACTGAAGAAATCCTCTTTTTCTACCTAACAGAAGGTCCCAGAAGGTAATTGTTTGTGTTGTACTTCAGCCTCTCAGTGTCAGCTGATTTCTACAGATTACGCAGTATTTCAATTATGTCTAAATCTACAGGAAATAGCATACCACAATCTCCATCCATATTGAGCATGTTGCTGTCTTCGCTTCAGATGCATTTTTTAATGATTTATTTATCTATTTGAGAGGGGTAGGGAGGGGCAGAGGGAGAGGGAGAGACTCCCCAGCAGACCCCACGCTGAGTGCCGAGCCCAATGGGGGTCTCGATCCCACAACCCTGAGGTCGTGACCTGAGCCAAAACCAAGAGTCCGAGTCGGCTGGTTAACTGACCTAGTCACCCAGGTGCCCCGGAGAAGCATTTTTTAATGTAATAAAACATTGCTGAAGGCCTCTCACTTTCCTCTCCTTCCCCTTCCACTGCCCATTCTTCCCTAGAAATAATGGGAATTAGCCTATCTGTCCTTTGTGGACACCAACACAGCTTTGCATGTAGGAGTGTTGTATGGTAGCAAAAGATAATACTGTGTGTTTTGTGTGTTTTAAAATCAGCCACAGTGGGGGCTCCCGGCTGGCTCAGTCGACTAAGCATCACACTCTTGGTTTCAGTCCTGGATGGGCTCCACGCTCATTGCTAAGTCCGGGGGAGAGTCTCACTCGCTCTGCCCCTCCCCCACTCGCGGTTGCACTCTCTCTCTAAAATTAAATAATAAATAAATAAATAAAGTCTTTAGAATCATTTACAGTGATAGCATGCTCTACATATCCCTTGAGAACATGCTTATTTCAGTTGATGTTGTTAAGATTTATCTGCTGACTTATTTTATGTTCACTGTAACTTTCTAATAAAAGCATGATTTGCTTCGCCGTTACTCTTCTGATAGACCCTGAAGTCGTTTCGAGCTTTTCCTACTACAGCCAATGCTACAGCAGACACCCTGTACAAGACTTGTGCACGCACTACTTCACACACGCTCACCGGACATACAACTCCGCTCTACTAGATGCTGCTGGAAAGTTCTACAGAGTGCTTTCTCTACAATTGCACCATTGCTGTTTATTTTCAGACTCTAAAGTTTTGTCAATCAGATGATCACGGAAGGGCGTTTCATCATTTTAATGTGCATTTCCCCAATGACTGGGGAGATTGAGCATCTCTTCATAGTTTTACTAGCCATGGGGCTTTTCTCTTCTAAAAATAACACAGCTTGTTTCCTTTGCCCGTTTTTCTCATTGTCTTGCTTGTCTTTTTCATACCCATTATCGTAATTGAATTTTAGGAGGTGTGACTGTGGCTCTTTGTTGCTCGTTGTTTCGGGGATCTCCAAGACCACAGCTAGGTTCAGTGATTCCTGTGGGGTTCATGGGACTCAGCATATAGTCTCATGGCAAAGATTCATTACAGCAAAAGGACACAGCATAATTAGCAAAGGGAAAACGGTGAAGTCCAGAGGAAACCAACTCTGTAAGCTTCCAAGAGTCCTCTTCCAGGGAGTCACGCCCACTGATGCACTTAATTCCTTCAGGATCAAATTGTGACAACAAGTATGGAATGTCGTCTAAGGTGGGGCGGGGGATGGGGGTGCAGGGGGGGTGGGGGGGTCGGGGAGCCTCTTGGATAATCCATGCCCCAGGTGTTTATTGGAGGCTTGTCCTGAAGGCATTCTCTGCCTACTGCATACCAGAATTCCAGACTCCCTGAGGGAAAGCAGATGTTTGGCATAAACCACAATGTTTGTTTGAACAGGTTAGGCACAGTGAGCCACTCCTATCAGATCCAGCATCGATGGGAACCCTCCCTATATACAAGTCCCAGATACCAGCCAAGGACCAAGCTTGCAAGCAGGCATTTCTAAGAAGAGTAGTCAGGCCTGCTATGGAAATGCTTTTCTATGCAAGTATCTTTATTTTTTTAAAAAAAGATTTTATTCATTTATTTGACAGAGGGAGACACAGAGAGAGAGGGAACACAGGCAGAGGGAGGGGGAGAGGGAGATGCAGGCTTCCTGCTGAGCGGGGATCCTGATGCGGGGCTGGATCCCAGAACCCCAGGATCATGACCTGAGCCAAAGGCAGATACTTAACAACTGAGCCACCCAACACCCCAAGTATATTCATTTTAAATATCTTCTCCTAATCTGTGTTTATATTGTCCTTGGTCGTAAGTAACATCTTTGTTTTCCTCAGTGTTTTATAGTTTTAACGGCATGCCTAAGAAGCGCTTGCCTGCGCCATTCGTAAAGGTAGCTCCTTATCTTGTCCTCCCGTATAGTTTTACATACTCATGTGACGTACAACAAGCTGGCTGACTCCTCGTGAGTCCAATACTGTGTGGATTCTCTTGAATTTTCATAGTTTGCAATTACGACTGTCTGTCTCTCTTCAAGCTTTACTCCTCTTACTAACTCTTCTTGTCTTACTCCTCTGGCTACGTTCTCTAGTACCACGCTGAGTGGGAGCTGTGATACTGAGCATCCTCGTCAGTTCTGGGGTCTTTAAGGGGATGTGTCCGTCACCTCACCATTAAATACGGTGTTCGCTGTGTGATGCGGGTAGATGTCCTTTATCAAAGTAAGAAACTTGCTGTCCCAGGTTGTGAATATTATTCTAAATTTTATGAATGGGAGTTGAATTTTATGAAGTGTTTTTCTGTATCTGTTGAGGTCATTATAATTTTTGTCCTTAATATGTTAATGAGGGAGCTATTTTAAGAGATGATTTTTTTTTTTTTATTTGTCAGAGAGAGAGAGAGAAAGACAGCGCGGGCGAGCACAGGCAGACAGAGCGGCAGGCAGAGGCAGAGGGAGAAGCAGGCTTCCCACCAAGCTAGGAGCCCGATGTGGGACTCGATCCCAGGACACTGGGATCATGACCTGAGCCGAAGGCAGCTGCTTAACCAACTGAGCCACCCAGGCGTCCCTTAAGAGATAATTTTTGATGTTAAACTGTTCTTATATTATTCATGTTAAAGATGTTTTGGTAATTATTATTATTAAATATACTGCTGGGCTTGACTTGCTAAAACAATTTTTTTAAGATGTTATTTATTTATTTTGACAGAGAGAGAGAGAGAGAGAGCGCACATACAAGCAGTGGGAGGAGCAGAGGCAGAGGGAAAAGCATGTGGGGCTCCATCCTAGGACTCCAGGATCATGACCTGAGCCGAAGGCAGATGCTTAATGGCTGAGCCACTCAGGCGCCCACCTGCTAAAATTTTATTTAGGAGTTTCACGTCTGTGTTCTTGAGCGAATGTAGGCTGTACTTTTCTTGTACTGTCCTTAGCTGGTTTGGTTTCAATGTTAGAGCAGCTTCACCAAATTAGTAGGGGAAGGTTTCTTTCTTTCTTTTTTTTTTTTTTTTTCTATTCTTTGGAAGAGTTTGCCTAAGAATTGGTAAAACTTGGTAGAATTTCCCTGTAAAACTGTTTAGATGTGGGGAGTATTGTGTCAGCTTTTAATCACTAATTTAATTAAAAAAATAGGACTGCTCATTTTTAAAATTTATTCTTAATTTTTATACAGATTAAAACATTTTTGGATTAGACTGTATGTAGAATTTTAACTATTTAGCTACTAGAATTGTAACTTCTTTCCTTTAATGGGCGTTTCCTACATCCTTAAATCTTCATCAAGAAGGTGACTGTTAAGCATTGAATTTAGCAGTGATTTTTATTTGCCATTAACTTTCTAGGATTTCACAAGGGTATGTGTGTGGTTAGCTGCACGAAGCACACAGTAGACACACAGTAATTTCTGGCATACAGTCACCCAGAACTAACCAGGTAGTGTAACTTTCCAGAGCAAAATGCTGGAATTTCCTCATGCTGTACTGGGTGAGAATAAAGGCAGGTCTATGAAAATTAATGGCCGGGGGTGAAGGGGGGAGGCTTTCCTTTTTGCTAAAGGAAAATAACACATTCTTTTGGAGTGATGACTTATTTTTGAAACACATCCTGCCTGAAATGATGAGTCCAGATTTCTAGGTCTGAGCCACTTCTGTTGAAAGACATTTGCAGAGATTCCCAAAAGTGCATAGAAAGGCATCGGGTTCTTAGTTCTGGGGGAAGAGTGACCCGAGGAGGAAATACTTTTCCCCTTTTATTCTTCTCAGTTCATAGAGCATAGCATATGGTTTTCCATGGGGTTCCTCTGCTGCACCCCGAGACTAAGGAGTCAGCTACCTTGGGGGGGTGGGTTTAAGCAATGCCCCTCTCAGGTTTGGAAATTTTTTGACCCTAATTGCGAATGACACAGCAATTACATTTCTTAATAAAGACAATCCCTCCCCCGTCTCCCCACCCCCCGCCAAAAATCACTTAAGTTCCCACCATCACTGTTGCCAGTGTCCTCCGGACAAGACTCTGAAAACTCATGCCAGAGTCTCCTGATTGGAGCTGTGAGCAACCCGTCCAGACTGAAATCAGAAACGTGGTCAGGCTCTTATATTCTCCTTTTATGTTTTTATTTTTATTTATTTATTTGAGAGAGAGAAAGCGAGAGGGTGTGCGCGGGAGAGGAACAGAGGGAGAGGGCCAAGCAGACTCTGTGCTGAGCGTGGGGCCCAATGCAGGGCTCAATCCCACAATGCGGAGACCGTGACCTGAGCCAAAATCAAGAGTTGGATGCTTAACCGACGGAGCCACCCAGGCACCTCTGGTGCGTTCTCCTTTGAAAGCGTCCTCAGCAGTCCTCACATGCTCTTTCTCAAAAGTACTCTATACACCCATGCCACGTGTGTGTTTTCCACTTGTCGCAGTCACGCAACCTCTGCATCCCGTGCCCCCAGGAGACAGCCGACCAAGTGGCCTGCTGCCGTCCGAGAAGCTGGAAGACCGCGTTCCAAGCTCTCTTGTCAAAAGCAACTTGTCTTCTTTTGAGACGTTCCTGTTCTGATTGGTTTAAAACAATTTTTAAGGAAGCTGCAAGTTATCGATGTAAAAAAAGAAAAAAATCCTGCGTAGCAAACTATTTAAAAGAAATCTGGAATGCGGAAAACTTCCTTTCATCTTTTTAGCAAGAGGGTATATTTAACAAGAGGGCTTTAATGTTCTCATTCTTTTGGCCACAGAGTAGCAATGTCTAAACTCTTCAACATGGTGCTTCTTGGGTGTCACATGTACCCATTTCTTCCCAGCACTCAAGGCTGGTGAATGGTCAAATATTTCCTTGCGAAGTAGAAACGAGAATGCGTAAGAAGATGAAATAAATCTCTTACTCTCAGTCCTTTGGGGGGGGGGGTGCCCATGCGCTTGTTCTTGGCTTCCCGCTCCTAAAACTCCGTCCTCCTCCCACCTCCTGTGTTTGAAGGCTGTGGACTTGGGAGTGCCCCTTCCTAGGCATGCAACCTTGAGCTCACTGCTGGACCTCTTGGAGTCTGTGTCTTCCCTTCTGTAAAATCTAAGATCTCTTCTCCTTTAATGACCAGGCAATTTATGACAAAACTTGAGCCCCCAGGTTACTGCTGTAGACCAGGAAAATTACCAACCTTTGGGATTTGACCTAAAATCCTGGTTGGACTTCACGGGACAGGGCCTGCAAGGGCGCTCTAGGACATTTGTTGATTGAAGACCTGAAATGGACACACACGTTCTCATGACACTTGGAGGCAAGGGTCAATGTTCAGTTCAAGAGAGACCTTGGCCTTCATCCTGTCCAGCAGTCTCATTTTCCAGAGGAGGAGGCCGGGGGCTTGGCCCTTAGGGGCTACGTGCCAAGGTAAGTGGCTGCTCCTTCCAGTGGCATCGCAGCGGCTCCCACTTTGCAAGTCCAACGAGGCGGCTGGACTCACAGGTTCACGCGTGCTCCCCGCTAGCTTGGCGGAAGGCTGGAGATGAGAACTGAGCTTCTGGCTGAAGCCTTCCAGTGTCCCGGAGAGCACAGGGCAGGGCTGGGTCTTGGATAACCAGGCTGGTGGTCTGAGGGTTCCTAGTTTCCACATAGGCCCTGGGGCCCCCGATGGGGCTGCTGTCCTAGACTGTGCTGAGTTTTCATTGTCATTTCCTTGTCATTGTCACCACCTGCGAGTTTCCCGAGTAATCAGGCATGAAGGCCTGACACCATCCAGGGCTGTCTTCTGGAGGCGGGTGTCCATGCCGCTGAGAGGCAGGATGGACACGTTCCAGGTAAACATCTCCACTGGGCCTCCTGGGCCACGGAAAACAACTCCTTCAGGTTGCAGAGTGCACGGGGAGGAGTCTCAGGGTCCCCCGGGGGATGGAGGCAGGGCCCACTCCCGACCCTGCACAGCCCACCCCTCTTCCTTTGCTCCGTGCCGGGGGCAGGCAGAGTTGTTGGTATTGGAACAGGATCGAAGCTCTCGCCTCGCTGGCCTGCAGAGGGGAGCAGGTAAACACGCGGCAGCCATAGAGAGAGACTGACATGAAAGTTGGTCTCCCTGCGGTTAGCAGCTGGCCCCTTTCCAAATTCCACCTGCTCTGCGGGGAGCGGCTGTGGCTCCTTCCAGGCGTCTCTCGCCGCGCCTGACCAGGCCTTCAGGGAACAGTCCGCTGGCGCTGGCCAAGGATGACCGGAGCAGCTCCAGGAGGGGGCAGTGGGGGCGGTGCAAGGTCAGGACAACAGGACCCACGGGTGCGGGTGTGGACGCAGGTCCCAGGCCTAAGCTGCGGGGGGATGGCTGCTGACTCACCGTGTGTCTGGGAGGTGACTCAGCGGTCTCTGCTCCAGCTGCCCGGTGTGTGAACCTGCTCTCGCGTCTGGCACACCGATGGGCCTGCTGGCGCCGAATCCACAGTCGTCCTCAGGTTAGGTCCCGGCCGGTGTCAGTCGCTTTGGTGCAGTCGCCAAACTTAGCAGCCCCGGGCAGGGGTTTGGGCAGGTGCTAGGGACAGTGGCGCATCAGGGGACATCAGACCGCAGGCCAGGTGAGTCTGGGGAATGGCCCCAGGGCCTGAGCCTCATGCAGCTTTCAGTGAAGGGAGAGGCATTGGGCTGGCTGGTTTCTGGAGGTCTTTCCCAGTTCAGTCTTCCGTCCCAGTGTCTGGCTTGTGGGTGCGGAGCCCGCATCAGTGCTGCTTAGGTCATGGGGCTCGGAGAGCAGAAGGATGACACCTGTCCTCCAGTGTCTTCTCTCCCCGGCCCTGCTCGCCTGCCCCTGCGTCCCTTCCCGTTGGACAAGGGCTGGGGCGCCAGCGTGGCCAGCCAGGGAATCCGGGCCATTAGGTCCAATGAGCACAAACGCCCTCGTCAGAGCAGCCGTCTGGATTCTAGAGAATGAAGATGGAGACTGAGGAGGGGGCAGAGAGCCTCTGGGCTTGGGTTGGACCCGGTCCCTCCCTGGGAACTTGGTAATCAACCCGTCAGAAAGTAGGAAGCATTTTGCAATGTTGACAAGAAGATCTGTTTAAAAAGGATGAGTTTGCTCTCTCCGCTTTTCTTGCCCTGCATTCCTCACAGCTGGGACCGAGTCGGACGCCGCTCGTGGGACGCCGTTCGTGGGCCATCTGCAGGGTGAAGGGATGCTTATACCTGCCCCTGTGGTGGGGGGAGGGGAGGGGAGGGAGGGCCTGTGGCCAGGCCAGGAGATGAGATCAATGAGTGTTGATGGCGTTAATGCGAAAGAAGTTGGATTCCCGAGGGGGTGATCTGTCTGCCCCCCGCCCAAGACCCCTACATTCCCCATGGGGCTCGGCGGGCTGAGCTGGTGGAATCAGGAGGCCACACGGGTCCTGCAGTCACTTACCTCCCCTGGGACTCAGGTACCTGTAAGAAAGCAAACGACATCAGACTCTCCCTAGGGACCCGGAACGCATAACCGGTAACGGACGCTCTGATTCTCGATAAACACAATCCCGCTGGCCCTGTGAGACTTGCAGGGGACCTGCAGGATGAACAACTTCAGAGGCTGGTTTGCCGTCCCACCACCTGCTGGAATTCACTTCCTTAGAATGGCAGGAAGAGGGTGGTTCTTTCTCCCGCGTCTGTTACTTTCTGCCAAGGGGACGCGTCATGCGGGCATCTGTACTGGGCTTGAGCGGGCTAGGAGCCCGCCCTGATCTCACACAGTCCCAAGCTCCTGACTGTGGATGTCCATCGTTTCGTCGATGGACTTCATGTTGGGACATTTTTACAGCCACCATCTTGTCTCCTAGTCTCCTTTCTTAGGTTCCCCGTGGCACCCCGCCCAAGCCTGTGAATGTGGCTTCCCACAGACGCTTACTGATGACTGACTGGCCGACTGACGGAGTCTGGGCAGTTAACGCTTGAATTTCTTGATGGTTCCTCACGTGCGAAGTCTGAAATCTGGGAGCCACCAGTCATCTGTGGATCTAACCTGATCCCCAGCACCTTGCTTGTGCGCCTTTGGGTGCTGGTATGCATGGTCAATGTTGATCAAATATCCTATCCGGACTGGGGCACGAAACACTCCCAGGGTGGGGGGGGCACGTCACTGCCATGCTTCCCGTGCCGACAGATGGGTCACGTCTTTCTGTTTGTCTTTGGGGAGCCTTCTTTGCCTCCTGTGTGTTATGTGCACCTAAATGCCCAGGGACCAGCCCGAGGGCAGGAGACAGCTGCCCATCAGAGCAACTGTCCAAATGATGGAAGGACAAACCAGGGTCTCCACTACATTTGATGACTTGTTGTCATTTTGCATGTTTCCTCCATCAGACCACTTCTATCCTTTTCTGCGGATGCCGAAGAGACGTGGGCAAGGATCTTTTGCACATCTGCCTTCCTAATTGCTTTTCCAGGGAGTGTCTCCGGGGAGGGGGTGATTTCCTAATGGGACCTCTTGGGAGTCTCACTCTGGAAGCAGATTGGAATTTTTAGAAGGATGGAAGATGGATGTTCATTTCACACACACACGCACAACACCAGCAACAGTGACATTTTAACCAGTATGGGGGCTTTAGCCAAGAAGAGAACTTGGTCCTCGTTGATTCAGACGTCGGCATGTTAAAGCACTTAGAAACCGCACCTGGCACAACAGAAAAAGGCCATGAGTGTTCATTGTTAGGAACATGACAATGTTTTACTTGTAGTCTGTGTTCCGTGGTGCGGGGACGTCAAAAGCCTGCCTCGGACTCATAAGCTCTGGGTTCATAGTCCGAGGCCAGGGGGAGAACCAGACGGTCGGGGGACCCCTCAGCCCATGGTGACGTCCTGTGTCCTGTGCTGCTTCTCCCGCCCCGCGGACTTCCCCGAGCTGCTGCATTGTTCTGCACTCCCTGGTTTGCGTCTCCCGTGTTGGCCCAGCGTGGGGAGAGGGTGGACGGGCTCGCGCTGGAGGCTCTCTCTGTCCCCCATGCCATAGCCAGCTCCGGGTTGGGGTTCCTGGCATTTCAGGGCTCCCCGCTCACTCCGCAGGCGCTGTGTTGGCATGTGTGATGAATCGACGTGCTCTAGCAAGCAGATCTGAGAGTACAAGCCAAGAATTTTCCGAAGAGATCTGCAGATCCAGCTCCCGATCCCCTGTGTGCATGGTGCTTGTGGGCACGAAGCTGGGCACCGGGGACGGGGCGCCGAGGGGCGGCCCCCCGCTTGTTTTCACCTGCGGGCTGCCCCAGGAGCTCCGGCTACGCAGTCCAGGGGCTGACACACCGCTGGGCTTCCCAGACCCCTTGGGACACATTAGACGTGGAAGACCAGACTCCTAAAAGCGCAGTCATCGTCGTGGAAGGTTCTCTTTCCAGAGTCGCACCTCCGTCATTTAGCCAGCCTGGGTGATACCCAGAAATTCACTTGGGAAAAAAAAAAAAGAGAGAGAGCAGCCCAGTTAGCGAACAGATGTCATAACGCTAAAGAACTGGTTCGGCCGCCTCGGACGAGCTGGCTCGCTGTTTTGTCATCTCGGAGCCGCAGTCTGTGTGTCTCGGCTTTCTGAGGCCGGAGCTTTTCCCTGAGGATCGCTGTCAGGTTTTTCCAGTATTTAGATGATTAAACTCGCAGATGGCAGCTTCTAAGTTATTCTGTCCCTGATTAAAGAATTGTTAAGGCAGATTTATTTCTCTAAATACAAACACATGCAAAACTGAAATTTTGGCTCCCACTTTGCTAGACACAATAGCGCATTGTTTCCCGCGTCAAGATGTGTTTCATTACTTCCTTGTGTTATAAAACAGCGGTGCCTGGCGTTCGCATCATGGTGTGGATCATGAAGGAGCTCTGAGCTCTTAACTGCAGTTTGCAAAAGATACTCAGTCTTTCCAGTTTTTTTTTTTTCTTTTCTTTTCTTCCATCGTCACCAGTATAGTTAGGTGTGATAATGTATGACATTGCATACAGTAGGTGCTCACTATTTCTGGTTATTATCTGTATCAGTCGTCTGACCAGACAGATGTATTTGTGGTTAAACATGCACAGTCCTTGCCCCATGTTTCTGCATCTCTCCCCCCCCCCCACCTTTTTTTTCCTTCTGGGAAAAGCGGAGAACTGGATTTGTTGCAGTCTCTTCCCTTTGTCCTATTAAAGTTTTATTTTAAAAAAAGTGGAAATCACTGGTCTTGGTCTCATGCCAGCTGGTCTCAGATCAGTGCTCTTAAAGAAATAAAAGCTCCGTCATTATTTACAAGTATAATTTTGTCTGTAGGACCCTCCTTTCCAATTTACAAGTAAGTTGTTAAATTAGGACAAGAATTTATCAAGATTTTTGGATTCAGAATTCAAAATCCAAAGTTAAATTGTATTTTTTTACATCATTATTTACATTTATTTTCCTTTTAGTGAAAAGGTACCCAGGAATCAATCTAATAAGTGATTCATAAAATCTTTATGGAGAAAATTGTAAGTTTTTTTCAACAGACACTAAGAACTCTAAGTAAACTGGGAATATCAGTTCATGATAGGATGACTTGATATTGTCAAACGTCAGCTCTCCACAAGGCAGTCGGAAGACTCAGCACAGTTCCATTCAGAATTACGAAGGTTTTGGTGAGGAGGATGTGATACATATTCGTATAAGGAGAGGAGAGAGGAAGGGAGATTCACTTTCAAGCTATGCAAGTAATTAAGAGAATGAGTATTAGCACAGGGAGAAACAGACAGATGGATGGAGTGGAAGAGAGAGCTGGCAGACTACTACATGGGGAAATAGGGGACAGAGAGCCTTGTGGAAAGTGGGAGAAGGAAGGCTTATTTAAGAAATAGTGCTGAGGGTCGCCTGAGTGGCTCCATTGATTAAGTGTCTGATTCTTGGTTTTAGCTCAGATCATGATCTCAGGGTCATGGGATCGAGCCCTGTGTTGGGCTCTGGGCTCAGTGTGGAGTTTGCTTGAGACTCTCTCTCCCTCTCTCCCTCTGCCTCTCCCCACCGCTTGTGTGTGCATGCTTTCTCTCTTAAATAGATAAATACAGTCTTTAAAAAAAAAAAAAATAGTGCTGGGAATTAAGAAAGCCAGAGAAGAACCTAGCCATGGAAGTAGGTCCCTACCTTCACCATATATGAAAATGAATTCCACCGGATTAAAGATTGAAAGGTATAAAGCAAACTCTAAACCGTTTAGGAAGGACTAGAGAAAGGTATTTCTATGAGCTTGGGGGTAGGGAATGACTTTCTGAAGAAGACACACAAAGCATAAACTGTGAATGTAAAGATTGATAAATTTGTATTTAACTAAGAATGTCAGTAAAAAGATACTGCAAAGTAAAAACGAAACAAAAATGACAGATTCAGAGAAATTGACATATATATAACTGAAAAAAAGTTGGTACCCAGAATATATGAGGAAATAGTGCAGATAAATAAGAAAAAGATAACTCAAAGGAAGATGGGCAAAGGACTTGAACAGGCATTTCAGAGAAAAGAAAACAGGAGGAGCTAATAAACATATGAAAACCTGCCTAACCATCAGAATTTATGAACCCCAAATTTAAAGTATAATGCACTTCCATTTTGTGTCAGCCAGATTGACAAAAAATATAAGAGTCTGACACCACTGGTAGGATTGCGATTTGACACACCAGCTTTGGAAAGCAGTTTGATTTGACCCCTGTGATCTAAGTCATGGGCTCACAGTCCGACCACTGCACTCCCTGGCATAGACTCTGGTGGGAAGAGAATGAGCTTTGGGGTCAGACAGACCAGGAGTAGAACCCCAGTTTGAGCATGGCTGAGTCGGAGGACCTAGAGCAGAAGACTCTGGGTTCCTTTATCTGTACAGTGGAAGTATAGAAGGTTGTGTCTCAGGGCTAAAAATTAATGGCATAGAGTCAGCCTTACTAACTGGCTGCTGCTTTTGTTATTTTCTGCATGAAGGGCAAGTTCCTAGAGGACCTTGTCTCATCCTTCCTGTCACTGCCCATAGCAGGGACTCTGGATGGGCAGTAAGCGTAGGTTTGACGTCGATTTTCAAGGTCTCCACTAAATGCCTAGATCCTGTTCCTACACCCCTTTCCCTGCACCCTCTGCCTCCACCCCACACCACACAGTGCTCTTCACACAGGGAAATTCCCTGCTCCCTGCTTTCACATCATCGTAGTGTCTTCTCTGCTGGCGTTAGCCGTAACATTAACCTTTGAATAGTTGTGTATCCATGCAGAACGCAGAAGGTAATTGGAATGGGAGGATGTGTTGTTTCTCTGTTGTTGGGTACCTGTCAAGCTTCTTGTAAGTTACAAACCCGGCTCTGCGGAGAACACGGGGGAGCAGAGGGCTGATGAGGGGATGGATCCGAGGTACACCCCAGGGACCCTCTCTCAATGCAGCAGTCTCAGAGACAAATCTACCCTGTCCTGAAATCTCATTAAAGGGGTGCCTGGCTGGCTCAGTTGGTGAGCATCCAACTCTTGACTTTGGCTCAGGTCATGATCACAGCGTTGTGAGATTGAGCTCCGCACCGGGCTCAGTGCTCAGTGGGAAGTCTGCTTCTCTTCCTCTCTCTCCCTCTGGCCCTCGCCCAGTCCCATGCACGTGTTCTCTCTCTCTCTCTCAAATAAATAAATCCTTAAAAAAACTCATTAAAGAGTATACTTACCGTGATGAGCATGGAGTGATGTTTACAGTTGTTGACTCTCTGAATATTGTACACCTGAAACTAATAACACTGTATTAACTATACTAGAATTAAAATAAGAAAACTTAAAAAAAAAAAAAAAGGAGCATGGCTTTTGAACACTCTTCCAATGTCACATGTGGACCCACTCCCACCTTGGCCATCATGAAGCCATGTTTCCAGGCACACGGTGAGGACTGCGTCAGCAGACCGAAATCAGAGCCCAGGAGGATTAGATCTGACATTTGAACTAGTCCAGGCCCTCTGCCCAGAGATCTTGTCTAGTCTTTAACCTCTCTTGGTGGGACATTTTAATTTTCTTTTATAAATGTCATAGTATAAATCCAAGTCTTTCTGAGCCAATACCAAGGCAGCCAAGCATCCGGTTTGCCTGGGACTCAAGGGGTTTCCTAGGAACAAGGATTTTCACTGTTAAAACTAGAAGAATTCCAAGCAAACTGGGATCGTTGGTCACCACAGCCAACATCCACCTTGCATACCCCGCGTAGGCAGGCCACAGCTGTGTGGATGTGCGCAGTGGGTCAAATAGTGGCTCACCCAAAAAGGTATGTCCAAACAGAGCCTCAGAATGTGACCTTGCTAGGAAAAAGGGTCTTTACAGATGTAATTAAAATTAGGATCTTGAGGGGTGCCTGGGTGGCTCAGTGGTTAAAGCCTCTGCCTTCAGCTCAGGTCATGATCTCAGGGTCCTGGTATCGAGTCCCGCATCGGGCTCTCTGCTCAGCGGGGAGCCTGCCTCCTCCTCCTCTCTCTCTCTGCCTGCCTCTCTGCCTACTCGTGATCTGTCAAATAAATAAATAAATAAATTATGATCTTGAGAGGAGAGCATCCGGGATTAGGGTGGGGCCTAAATGCAGTCAATGATGAGGGCTTTGGTAAGAGATCGAAAAGGAGAAGACACAGGGACACAGAGGATGCCGTGGCAGAGGTGGAACCATGTGTCTATAAGCCAGGGGGCCCCGAGGATGGTCAGAAGCTAGGAGAGACAGGGCCAGACTCTCTCTCACACCCTCGGAAGGAACCAGCCCTGTGGACACCCTGGTCTCAGACTTCTGGACCCTGGAACGAGGGGATAAGTGTCAGTTTGTTTGAAGCCCACAAGTTCGAAGCACTTGTTACCGCAGCCACAGGAAACTCACACAACGTGGCAGACGAGTTTGGGATGTTGACTGCCAAAAACCAGGTAGGGGATTTTAGACTTTATTTATTTTTTTCATTTTTGCCGCTGGCAGCCTAGTTCTACCCCTTTGCTCCAAGTGAGCCAGCTTCTCTCTGTGGCCGCTGTCTGTGGCTGCTTTTTTGGGGGGCTTCCGTTCTGTAGTGTGGCAGGGCACGTTCCTTGGGGCACGAGGGCTGCATGGGCAGGAACCCCGGGGCTGCATCCGAGGGAGTGTGCCAGGCAGAGGCTGGGCCCATGGCCTTCAGACCCCTGACATTCCTATACCAAAGCGACCGTGCCTTAGACGACTTCCTTTTTTTCTTTTAGGGGATTTAATATAGGGTTTCATCTGGCGTGGAAAATTTCTTGCCACTTAAGAAAGAAAATAGAAGGGAATCTCCAGAAATCTCTATAGGTTGGATTTTCTCTCTCTTTCCTCTTCAAATGCCATTTTAAGCCCTGCCATCATCCTGGGCAGAGTCTGAAACTACCCCCTCCCCTCCCGCGCTTGGGATCACACCCTTCCCTTCCCAATGGCCGGCCGCACCCCTGCAGATGTCAGGGCTCTAGGCTGAGTCTGGTCGTTACTGTAAGCAGAGAGTGGGAAGAGGCAGGAAGGGAGTGGGGAACAGCGGGCAGGGAGGTAGATTATTATAAAAGGGTACAGGAGAAGGGAGGTGGGGGAGTCACAAAAAAGAGACACAGTGCCTCCAGGAGAATGCTGTAATTTCTCCCAAGTACGGCCCTAGAAATTGCACTCCAGACTCTCCCTTGTGCATACATTGCAGGAGGACAATCTCCCTGCATTGTTCCCTCCGTGTCATCTGCGTCCTCTCTCCAGTGGATGGGCTCGTTTCTAGTATTCACGTCTTTGCACCGATCTGGCCGCCAAAATGCGACTTTTGCAAGTCCCGGCCCTTATTCAGTAGACTTTTTATTTTCCCTCACTTATCGTGTTCCAGGCTCTTTATTTCATTACTCTGCATTCAGAATCTGGGGCCTCAATCAATAGCCTTGACATAAAGGCAGGGCCCTGCTTTCTCTCTTTGGCATTAGCAATTCCTTTCCCAAATCATGCATTTCTTTTCTCTCTCCAGAAGTCCCACGTGGAAAATGGCCCACTTAACAGCTCTTAATCTGTTCGAGGGAGAGACGGAGATAAAAACTGGGGATGGGATTTCCCCGGGAAAGGACTCTACCTGCTTCTACCCTCAGCCTTTTACACATGGCAGCCCGGTTCTTGGTTCCAGAACGTGCCTCCCTCCGAAGAAGGGAGGCTTGTGGGTACCACCAGTGCACCTGTGCGTTGAGCTCCAGCCCCGCGCTGCCACGTGCGGTTCTGCACTTCCCAAGTTCACTTGTCTTCCCGCTTTCTCTGCTATGAATGGAGGCTCACGGAATCTTGGGGGGTATTTTGATTGACAGGGTGCCAGGTGCCATCCTGAGACACACCGTGTGCGGGGGTGATGGATGCGTCTCAGACCAGCTGCACCTGACACCTGCGACTCACGCTCTCCTCTGACTCCTTGTTTAGAGCCCGGCTTCCTCGCGACGTGTGTGACCGCCGCTTCCAGCGAGGCCCCCACGTGCACACCGAGTGGGGTGGGGGTGCTCTCGAAGGGGATGGGGAGGAGTGGTGGATACTAGATCCCGCTGATGGGACCGGGTGGGAAATAAGACTCCCGGGGTAGTCTCTGAGCTGCGTGTGTCCGAAAAGTATCTGTTGGCTGAAGCCAAGAGGCAAAGGTCATCTGAGCTCTTCACTGGCTCAAACCTCCCTCCTGCTGGGGGCTAGAGCCCAGGGCCCTGCTGATGACACACTGAGGCCAGGGCATTCGGGGCTTAGCGCCTGGCGCTTTTATTCTGTCTGATTGGCATCATGGCGGCTGGACCTTCCCCAGAGGCTCACTCTTCTCATTTCTCCCCCAGGGAGTATCAACATCCTCTGTGGTCTCTTGTCAGAGCCACTCCCCCAACTTTGGATGGCGATGCCTCAGACCATCTGTTTTTTTCTTACTTGGAAATGAGGAGGGCTGCCTGCAGGCCCCTGAGCACCTTGGTGGCCATGGTGTGACCGTTGTGTCTAACCTGGGGGTGTAGAAGCTGGGGGTCTCTGTGACCTCTTTTATTTTTATAGCAAAAAAAAAAAAATGTGTGCAAAAAGTGTGTATGGTGGGAATATAAAGTTAGAAGAGTACTGAAAAGATTACCCATGTTCTGTCCATCGAGCATAAACATGGAATATTCTAGTACTCTTGAAGCCCCATGTGTAATGCTCCCTCATTGTACCTTCCCCTTTTTAAGCCCCTGGATGAAACTCTGTCCCGAACTTATGGCTGATCAAGTCCTTGACATTATTATTTACTTCAAACACCTGGAGCCAAATCTGAGAGAGGTGTGTATGTCCATAGTTTTCTTCTGTGGGGTAGATTTTCGTCCTAGTTCACCACCCAGAGTGTCAACCTTTGGTTGATAGGTGCCCACCCATTTCCTGTGGCATTCTCTCATTAGGTTCTTACACATCGGAGATAGTAGGTTTGGTATACAGCAATAAAAGAGCAAAACAGAACTGGTTATCTGTTCTCACCGTAGTGAGGTATGACAGGCAACCACAAACCTTAGCGGTGGCTTAAAATACCAATCATTTATTGTTGCTTCTGGGTTTGGGAAGTGAACTGGGGTCCGCGGATCGAGGCCGGGCTCAACTGCTCTTGGCACCCACCTGCGGGTTGGGTTCCGTCTGCTGCACGTCTCCCATCCTCTGTGGATCAGTTGAGTATTTTCTCCTCCTTGTCATCTTTTTAAAATTGAAATGTACGTGGCACCCAACATTACATTAGTTTCAGGTGTGCAACGTAGGGACTCCACATCCACATGTCACACTGTGCACCATAAGTATAGCTACCGTCTGTCCCCAGGCAACACCATGAGGACACACACCATTGACTGTTTTCCCCATGCTGTACCTTCCATGCCTGGGACTTAGTAATTCTATAGATGGAAGCCTGTATCTCCCACTCTGCCCACCTCCCCACCCCTTCCCCTTTGGAAACCATCATTTGTTCTCTGTATTTTTTTTTTTAAGATTTTATTTATTTATTTGAGAGAGAGAACATGAGTGGGCAGAGGGAGAGGGAGAAGCAGACTTCCCGCTGAGCAGGGAACCCAATGTGAGACTCGATCCCTGGGCCTCCAGGATCATGACCTGAGCCTAAGGCAGATGCTTAACCACTTGAGCCACCCAGGTGCCCCTAGTTCTCTGTGTTTCGGGTCTGTTTCTGCTTCTTTGTTTGTTTGTTTATTATTAAGTGGTATTTGTCTTTTTCTGTCTGACGTATTTCACTTAACACAATACCCTCCAAGTTCGTCGGTGTTGTTGTAAATGTCAAGATCTCATCTTTTATGGCTGACTAATAATCCATTATATGTATATACCACATCTTCTTTATCTGTTCTTCTATCAGTGGACACTTGAGTAGCTTCCATATCTGCCTATTGTAAACAATGCCTCAGTAAACTTAGGAGTGCATATATCTTTTTGAATTAGTGTCTTTGTTTTCTTTGGGTAAACACAAGTGGAATTACTGGATCATATGATATTTCTATTATTAATTTTTTGATGAATCTCCATACTCTTTCCCACAGTAGCTACACCAATTTGCATTCCCACCAACAGGGCAGGAGGGTTCCTTTTTCTCTACATCCTTGCCAACACTTGCTATCTTTTGTCTTTTTGACACTTGCCATTCTGACAGGTGTAAGGTGGTTTCTCAATGTGGTTTTGATTTGTGTTTCCCTGATCATGGGTGATCTGAGCATCTTTTCATGCATCTGTTAACCATTTATTTGATTATCTTCTTTGCAAAAGTGTCTTTTCAGGTCCTC
The DNA here is from genome assembly GCF_902655055.1 of Lutra lutra. Classification (NCBI taxonomy): domain Eukaryota; kingdom Metazoa; phylum Chordata; class Mammalia; order Carnivora; family Mustelidae; genus Lutra; species Lutra lutra. Next base: position 10,356,335 of record NC_062292.1, read on the forward strand.
TTCTCATGTTTTCACAGGATTATTTGTTTTTGGTGTTGAGTTTTATAAGTTCTTTATGTAGATTATATGTTTTAATTCCTTATGAGATATATCCTTTGCACATATCTTCTTGTACTTAAGAGGTTGCCTTTTCATTTTGTTGATTGTTTCCTTCACTCTGCAGAAGACTTTTATTTTGATGTAGCCCCAACAGTTTATTTTTGCTTTTGTTTCCCTTGCTTGGAGAGATGTGTTTGGAAAAAGATTTCTATGAATGATGTCCAAGAGATTAATGACTGTGTTTTCTTTTGGGAGTTTCATGGTTTTAGGTCTTATATTTTGGTCTTTAATCCATTCTGAGTTTATTTTTGTGTGTGGCATAAGAAAGTGGTCCAGTTTCATTCTTTTGCATGTAGCTGTCCAGTTTTCCACATACTATTTATTGAAGAGACTTTTTTCCATTGGATGTTCTTTCCTGCTTTGTCAAAGATTAGTTGACCAGAGAGTTGTGGGTTCTTTTCTGGGTTTTCTGTTCTGTTCTGTTCCATTGCTCTCTGTGTCTGTCTTTGTGCCGGTACCATACAGTTTGATTACTGCAGCTTTGTAGTATAGTCAGAAATCGGAGATTACGACTCCTTAGCTTCTTTCTTTCTCAAGATTGCTTTGGCTATTCAGGGTCCTTTGACGTTCCGTACACATTTTCATGCGATTTGTTCTATTTCTCCGAAAAATGCTGTTGGTATTGATAGGGTTTGCATTGAATTTGTAGATTGCCTTGAGTAGTATGGCTGTTTTAACAGTGTTAGTCCTTAACAATCCATGAGCATGGTATATCTTTCCAATTATTTGTGTTATCTTCAATGTCTTTCCTCAGTGGTTTAGAATTTTCAGAGTATAGTTCTTTCACATCCTTGTTTAATTTTATTCCTAGGTATTTTATTCTTTTTGATGCAGTTGTAAATGGAATTGTTTTCTTAAATTTCTCTTTCTTCTACTCTGTTATTAGTGATTTCTCTGTATTCATTTTGTGTCCTGAAAATTTACTGAATTCATTTTTGCATTCTAGTAGTCTTTGAGTGGTGTCTTTAGGGTTTTCTATGTGTAGTATCATGTCATCTGCAAATAGTGAAAGTTTTACTTCTTCCTTACCAGTTTGGTTACGTTTTATTTCTTTTTCTTGTCTAAATGCTGTGGCTAGGACTTCCAGTACTATGTTAAATAAAAGTGGCAAGAGTGGACATCCTTGTCTTTTTCCTGATCTTAAGAAAAAAGCTCTCAGCTTTTCACCATAGAGTATGATGTTAGGTGTGGGTTTTTCATGCATGTCACCATAGAGTATGATGTTAGGTGTGGGTTTTTCATGCATGACTTTTATCATGTGAACATTTTCTTCTTATGGCAGTGGCAGAAGTCCAAGACTGCTGGGCTAAAGATGCCATGTCACTTAACTTCTAGGCCTTGCACACTTAATTCTTAATTTCTGCTCACATTCCATTGCCCCCGGCTCTCACATAGCCCCCAGTGGGGTAGGAAATACATTCTTCCTCTAGTGGAAGGAACTGCAAAGTCTTGTGGTAAGCACAGATAAAGAATTTGGAATACTAACTTAGTGTTGAAGGGATATGGCTCTGTATATGTCAGTGTGTGTGGATCTGTCCTCACTGAGTTTCACTGTCAAAAGTTTAAATATCTTGAGGGTTGGATTTATTAATCAAGAATATTCATTTTTACCTCTGGGGGTCTCTCAGGTAGAGTAATCCAGCTGGGATATTTCCTAAAATTAACAAAAAGAAAAAAGAAAAGCAGAGGAATACTCACTCAAAGAGACCCCTGCTTCCTCTTGCTTTATTGCTTGCCAAGGGGAGGGTTCCTGAGAACAGGAATTGAAGTGGCAGCTTGTCCGTCACAGGCCAAGGATATCACCTGGTTTGTGGAATACCTGTGATTACCTGGTGCTTTGTAGGCTGGGATGGGTAGGAGAAAGTAAAACAAAATCCAACCCATATATTTTAGATTTTGCTTCTTATAAGCTAGTGGTGAACAAAAATATAATTCTGCAGAAAATTAACAGGATACAAATGGGTTCATTTTCAAGATCTTTAGATATTTGGTGTATGCATTAAAAAGATAAAGTAGGTAGTAGCTATTCATAAATTAAAGGTTATTCACTTTATAAATGGACTTTGTGTAGATTGAAGTAGCAGTTTTTTTCCCAAAACATTAAAATTTCAATTAAAAATCTTTGCTTTCCTTACAACTTTTTATTTTTCCTGTTTTTGTTGTTGTTGTTGTTATTGTTGTTGTTGTTTTTCCCATCACATGTAACAGGAAAATCTTTGCAAACCTGGAACTGTTTTTTTTTCCATGGTGAGCACTGTATATTTTTAGCTGTTTAATTTTTATTTTAAAAACTGTTTAATGATTCATATATGGTTCATTTTATACACTTGTTAATTGCTATGACATTAAATCATTAGATTTTCATATTAAGCAGGATTTAAATGTCTTAAAATTGGACTATGTTCCCATGTTATTTTAATGATCTCTTAGTGTTTCATAACTATATAATTTTTATAATCTCTGTGTTCAAGACTGACTAAAAGATTATTGTAACCTGCATTTTGGTGGCCTGGCACTTTCAGCTCACTTGCAGAGATCACATTGTTAGGGAGAGCCTCCTGTCTTTACTGGCACATACACAAAGAAGAAAGAATTCTAACTCCCAACAGTAATTTAGCTCTTTCATTGCAAAGTTGCTGCTCCTTTTCATCTCCCCATCTTTATTTTTCCCATCAGCTTCTTGGTTTTGATAATTATCTTTTGAGTGTCCTAGTCATACTATTGTAGATTTTGTTAAAAATAAAAGGAACGAGGGGTGCCTGGGTGGCTCAGTTGGCTAAGTGTCAGATTCTTGATTGAGGCTCAGGTCATTGTCTGGGGGTTGTGAGATTGAGCCCTGTGTCCATGCTGGGCATGGAGTCTACCTGAGATTCTGTCTCCCTTTGCCCTCCCCACGTGCCCCCTCGCACCTGCTTGTATGCACGTGTGCATTGCTCTCTCTCTAAAAAATAAAAATATTAAAAATAAAAGGAATGGTAAGAGAAGGAAACAACTAGGAAATCCACCAACAGTCAATTTTCATATCCCAAATTATTTTTTTTTCACTGCATCGTCCTTTCCTCCCACTCTGTTTTAGTGTTGAGCATTATTGCTGGAAGAAGTTTCGAATTTTCCAGGAGTCCATCTGCTCTACGTACTATCTCCCACCTGAAGTCATAATGTTCCGATCCAAACATTGCAGTCATTTTCACAGCAATGCAGAGTGATTTCACACACGGAGATTATGACTTCTACGGCGAGTGAGCGGTGTAAAATTATTAACCCCGTAGGACAGGGACCCCATTTCACACTAATCTCCTTAGCAACCGACAGAAAACAGGAAAATGGACAGCATAAATGGATTGAGGATAATGCAGGTTCCCATTTAATAATCCGTCCTCAGTGCCTCCAGAACATAATCTCAACCAGAAATGATAGTGGACACCAAAGAGTACTGAGCAAATTTCTGTAGAAAAGGCAGTGCTCGTGTGGAGGAGGGGCATAAGAAGAGGTTGGGTCCATTGAAGCTAGAGTCTTGCCCTGTGGTGCTGGGCCACGGGGCCAGTTGGACTTCTAGAGAGACAAGATGACAAGCTGGGTGACAGTGTTCTGAAAAGGATGATTCCGATTTGTGTCTGGTTTCCTTGGACTTCGAGGAAGAGGAGCTATATATCCATTGAACTGGATCCATAAATTAATGCTTACAACCTCCCAATCATTAACAGTAAGAATGAACCGAGTACTTTTTTTTTTTTTTAAAGATTTTATTTATTTGAGAGAGAGAGTGAGGGAGATCACAGAGGGAGAAGCAGACTTGCTGCTGAGCGGAGAGCCCGAAATGGGGCTTGATCCCAGGACCTGGGATCATGACCTGAGCCGGAGGCAGATGCTTAATTGACTGAGCGCCCCAGGCGCCCCAGGAATAACCCAAGAGTCTTGATGTCTTGCCCAAAGACCTAGAACCTCCACCACACTCGAATATCCTGATTTCAGGTTACTGTTAATATTTCGAGGAAGGGAGTTTTTGGCCACAAGAAGAGATTCAATCCAGATAGTCCAACTATTTTTCCATACCTGCCAGGACTATCACACAGACATCTCACATAATAGGCTGCACTGTATTTGATCAAGCCTGAGATTTGTGCTACCTTTTCATAGCAGGACTTACATGTAAAAGAAAGCTGTTAGGACTGCTGGGTAAAAGTTGCTCCGAAATAAAATATTTCCTTTTGAATCACCAGTAATTTTGGAGACCTCACCACAACTGATCGACCAAGTCTCAGGCAACTTTCTTCCTGAAATGCAGTGAACCTGAATTTTGGTTTAATCACCCATGGTAGGATTTGGAGGCATTTTCTGTCCTTTGGATAAAACAACTATCACTGGAGAAATTATTACAAGTCACAGGAACCCAGACATTGTAGAACCTTCCATTACCTCTATTCAATGATTATTATTGTGATTTTCTAGTTAAGGAGTATATGGACTTGAAAAAAATCATCTAATAAACATTGATTAGTAGCTGCTTGATGCCTGAGAGCAGAAAATTAGAAGGAACCAGATGCACCCACTTTAATTAATTGGTGTAATCGTAGTGGTGTGCAACAACATGGGTGAAAATTGCTAACTTCAATTGTGGCTTTGTGCCTCATGAATTTTTGCAGTTTCCAGGTCTTTTTTTTTCCTCGAATAACTACATATTTGCAGCTTCTGTGTTTTCCTTTCCCATTTCCCTGATTTTTTTCTTCCTCTTATTTGGAGGGTGGGAGGGGGTTCAATTAAAACTCTTTTCATGGAGGGGCACCTGGGTGGCTCAGTGGGCTAAGCCTCTGCCTTCGGCTTGGGTCATGATCCCGGGGACCTGGGTTCAAGTCCTGCATCAGGCAGGGAGCCTGCTTCTCTTCCTCTCTCTCTGCCTGCCTCTCTGCCTACTTGTGATCTCTCTCTGTCAAATAAATAAAAATCTTTATTAAAAAACAAAACAAAAAAACTCTTTTCATGGAGCGATGTATTCAGAATTGCTGATTATTCGGCAGGAGAGCTGGGAGTTTATTCCCTGAGTTTTCTCAGTTCATTCAAAAGACCAACAAAGAGGGAACAGGAGCAGTAATGGAAATGATACATGTCATCCTCCTTTCGACAAGTAGCACAGACTGGAAATAGAAGCATCACATCTCTGCCTAGAAAAGCCTTTTCCGGTTTTCCTCTGCTTTGACGTCATTTTCTCTGGGAAGCACCCCAGACTGCCCCACTCCACACTCAGTTCTACATCCAGCTCTGCGAGGCTTCCCTACCCCTTAGTGGTTACCATATTCTGTTTTGGAATTGCCTATTTATTGTCTATATATTTTTTTCATTTGGGACACAGGGCTGTGTCTTGCCACCTGTGTATCTCTAGCAGATAAAACAGAGCCTGGTATCCAGTAGGTGCTTAATAAAACCTGTATTGAATGAATGAATAAATGAATGTAGTGTCTATCTCATCAAGGTGGGGGCTCTTCCATACCTCATTCATTTCTGTATCCTCGGGGCCCTCGTGGTATATCCATCTTTGGTTGCTTCAATGAGCCACCCCGAAACTTAGCAGCTTATAGGACAGTCATTTCTTTAGCCAAGGTTTTGCAGACCAGTGGTTTAGACCAGGCTCAGGCAGGTGGTTCTTCTGGGTTCCCTCATGTGACTACTGTCAGCTTCCCAGTCAGTTGGGGGCTTGTGGTCATTTATCTTCCAAGAGTAGCCAGGCTTATTCAGGAAGTAACGGGGCAGTGTCCTGAGAGGGAGAAGTGTGCGTGATGTCTTGGGGCCTAAGTTTAAGAGTGGTCGAGTGCCTCTTCTGCTATATTTAATTGGCTAAAGGAATCACAAGTCCAGTTAAAGGGCGGGTAATGAACTTTACCTTTTAATGGCAGGATGTTCAAAGTCACACTGCTGGGGACAGGGATACAGGGAAGAGAAGAATTGAGGACATTTTCTTAAACAATCTACCATACTTGGAAGATAGGAAATACACCAAACAAACAAACCCAAAAAACTTGAATTAAACCTGAGGAATATTAGATTTAGCCAAAATCTGGGGAAATCTGTCAGACGGTTAAGTTTCTCTTTGGTTCCAGGTTACATCCCTTTCGCATCCTTCGCCCGCTTCTCGTTGGCCCAGTCCATTGTTAGCCACACACTCGGGCCCTCATGTTGCCCTGTCAGTGGCCAAGTCCTTCTCTTCAGTTGACAAATCTTTTATTGGGCACTTGCTCTATTGCCGAGCGCCAGGTGCAAGCCATACTCTTACTAGGAGTAGAGCGGAGAGCATGGAGAACGTCATTCTTGTCCTGTGCTGGTAAAGATGTCTGAGGAGAAACCATCAGTGTGATTAGTTACGAAGACACGTAGGATTGGAGAGAACCAATAAAGACTGGCCCGTTGAGGGTATGGTGTCGAAGCCAAGACTGTCAGGGTCGGTAGGGGCTGCTAACCAAGAGCAGTGAGGGGTGGCAATGGGGAGCACTTCCTGGGAGGAGTGAGCACGGAAGACGTCCCCGAGGAGGGAAAGAGCAGGGTGTGTGGGGAACTGGAGGGAGGAGAGGGTGTTCAGATCCCATCTCCTAGAACTTCGTGGGCCCTAAAGGCTCTTTCCCAGGGGGGGAATGAAAAGCTGTTGAAGGGCTTTAAATAGGGAAAGATAGAACCCGATTCACTTTGAAAAATCTTCCCGGGCCGCATAGATAACAGAGGAGAGAAGCGTGTAAGACTGGACATGAGATCCATTCCATTCACCGCCATCAAAGCACCATCCCCCAGTTCCTCAAAATATTAAAAATGGAACTACCCTGCAATCCAGCAATTTTCCTTCTGGGTATTTATCCAAAGGCACAAAAACACCAGTTTGAAGAGATACATGCAGCCCTATGGTTATGGCAGCATTGTTTACAACAGCCAAGATATGGAAGCCAACTAAGTGTCTATTGACAGACAAATGGATAAAGATGATGTGCTGTATACACATGATGGAATATTACTCAGCCATAAAAAGGATGAGATCTTGCCATTTGTGCCAACGATGAATGGACCTAGAGGGCATTATACTGAATGAAATAAGTCAGACAGCAGAAGACAGATACCACATAATCTCACTTAAATGTGGAATTTTTTTTAAAATTTTTATTTTATTTATTTATTTACTTGAAAGAGAGCACATGAGTTGGGGGAAGGGGCAGAGGCAGAGGGAGAAGCAGAGTCCCCGCTGAGCAGGGAGCCCAATGCGGGACTCGATCCCAGGACCCCGAGATCATGACCTGAGCCGAAGGCAGACGCTTCACCGACAGAGCCACCCAGATGCCCCTTCGATGTGGAATTTAAACAACAAAACGAATGAACAAACAAAAGAAAAGCAGACCCAGAGCTGCCGTGGGTTGCCGGAGGGGAGCGGTTGGAGGGAGGGATGCAGAAACAGGTGAAGGGAATTTAGAGGCACGGGCTTCCAGTTATAAAATAAATACGTCGGGGGACCTGATGGGCAGCCTAAGGGCGTAGGGTCAGAATGTTGTAATAACTTTGTATGGCGACAGATTGTAACTCAACTTTTCATGGGGAACATTTGGCAATGTATAAAAATATCCAATCCGTACGATGTACACCTGAAATGAATAGGATATTGTATGTCAGTTTAACTTTAATAAAACCAAACAGGAACCTCATGCTCCCCCTCCCCACCAGGTGTTAGGAAGAAAGCAATCTGACTAAATTGAATTCACACTAAGATTGCCACGACCTTGTCAGCAGTACTCGTTCAAATAAATCTTTTATGAGCACGTTTAGGTCCTTCTGAAGCCTGGTTGGACAGTGATGTCTCAGCCTTGGGGGTGCACAGTGGCCGCTGGAAGCTGAGGAAATGGGGACAGGATGGGAAGGGAAGTGGCGGGGAGGGAGCTGTCCTGCCAGGCGCCTGCAGGGGAGGGAGGTGGGGCTGCAGAGTCCTCAGACAGGCTTTGGACTCAGCGGATCTCAATCGGGACAGTGTCTGACGCCTGTTCTCCTGGGACAACTTCTCACACCTGATGGTTGCTCACATTTTTTTCTTTTCCTTTTTATTCTGTTTTCTTCTTTTTTCAAAGCTTTTATTTATTGATTTGACAGAGACACAGTGAGACAGGGAACACAAGCAAGAGGAGTGGCAGAGGGAGAAGCAGGCCTCCCGCTGAGCAGGGAGCCTGACAGGACCTCAGGATCATGGCCCAAGCTGAAGGCAGACACCTAACAACTGAGCCACCCAGGCACCCCCACTTTTTTTTAACCCTTTTATTGGGCATCATTTAAAGACCTTGCAACTTGTCAGAACCTTCTAACTACCTTAGGGAGCCTGGCTCTCAGGGGAAGCCAAGGTCTTCCTTCTGGCCTCGTCCCATGGGAGTGTCTTGAAAGTGCCCCTTTACAAGTTTCGTGGTATTCTGGGCATAACAGACGCGTTTTTGTCCAGGGGGGAGACCAAGCGTGTGCGCAGGCAGGTGACCCGCTCCACTGTCCTCGGTTCTGAGCGGGCCACAGAAGCTTCTTCCTGATGGAACCTGTAGAGCCTCCCTCTAGCCGGCAGGTCCCTTCGCCAGGTGGCCCCAGGCCCTCCTGAAGCTTTCTTTACCGCCTGGGTCCTGCTTCTCAGTTACTTGAAGGATGGAGTTGTTATCTTTAACGTTCACTAACTGTGTCACGAAGATAATATAAAATTCAAGAAATGTAACTTCGAGAGGCTTTCTACCCAAGCTTCGTGTGTGTGTGTGTGTGTGTGTGTGTATGCGTGTCTGTGTTTAATCTTGCATAATCATGTCTCCACGGCTAAGAAAACCTGGTTTTCCCTCTGTCTTCTGCTCAGGCTGCCCTTTGATTTTGCTCTCCGTTTTGTTTGCTGTGTCCCGAGTGCTCTGTGTCAGGAATGCCTCAGTACGGGGAGCAGAGGGGACGTCCGGTGCTGAGGGTGCCCCGAGCTGGGTCTGTGCTGCGGGCGTGGGGGCGGGTGGCGGAAGTGGAGTGCCGTGGGCTCGAACTTTGTGCTTTTCATGCACTTGAACTCTGTGCCCAGCTCTGTGAGCTCTGACTGATTCCCCCAAGCCTGGGCTGCCTCAGTGTCTCCCCAGAGAGAATGTGGCCTGGCAGCAGCTAGACAACCCTGTGTGAAAAAAATTCTTGGGGTAAAAAGCCTGGTGATAGAGAAGGGAGGTGTCTTCCTTTCTTGTATTTTGTTGTTGTTGTTGTTGTTGTTGAGGAACACAACCCTGAATTTAGTCATTCTGAGCTGCCCTCTTGGAAGAGAAGCATCATGATACACGGTCTTTGAACTGGCAAAGGAACACTCTGATTTCCCGTGGGCGGTGCCCCCTTGAGAAATAAGGCCATTAGACTGTTTTGACTTGTTCCTTTAAGGAGCCTAGACCATAATGGTGGCCCTGTTTTGCATCCTGAGGGGCTGCGGACAGGAAGTCTATGGCAAGGTTCATAAAACACTTAGAGCCCTTGTCAGAGAAAGGAGCCATAGAATTGGAAGGTGGTGCAAATTGTGTTGGAAACCTCCCACAGAGTCTCCTGGAGTTCACTTCACTCCAGCCGTAAGAGGGGAGCAGGGAGCAGATCTGTGACAGGGTCCCCGCCCCCTCCCCTCCCCTCTTTCTCTCTTCTCAAGGAAAGAACCAAAGTGTCTGAGGCTAACTATCCAGAAGAATCCTTCCAGCAGTGAACTTGTGCTCTGTCTTATGTCTTTGAAGGAGTAGCTCCCTTCTCAAATTTTACCATTGTGCTTTTTCCTTTCTCTGAAATGGGTCTCTAAATAAGGAGCCGGCTTGTCTCCTTAAGGAGTCCCGCAGACAAGGCTGCCCTTGGACGCCAGCATAAAAGTGAATCAGGTACGGAGCAGTGGTTTGCTTTTCCATCAAGATCACTGGGTCCTCTTTCAGGCCTGCTTATGCTGGCGCTAGCGGGGGAGAATTGGTAGAGGTGCGGGAGGGGACAAGGGTTGGGACTGGTTCTTAAAGGAAATGCCCTTGAGAAGACCCCATTCGAATTTCATGGGCCTTCCAGCTTTCAACTGCTGTGATGTCTTCTAAAACACAACCCGGTGGCTTCCAACTCCTGGGAAAGCATGGCGGAGAGTTAGAGCCCAAACTGGTGTGTCTCTCGCCAATCAAGACTTAAATAATGAAGAGTAGACTGGTTAAAGACCTTTATCTGGAATGCAGAGAAATGATCCTTTTTCAAACATTAGACACAACTCCATCATATCTTCTAGGGGAATGTTTATACACGCCGTTGGTTTAACATTTTAATGTAATTAATTAGATACCAACAAATGGTCAATTCAGTCAGCTTCTTAACGGGTTTTTGACAAAACCGAGCCAGTCATCGGCTTGAAGCAGGTGGTCGCTTGTGCAGTGGTCGGGGGGTCTGGACAGACAAGCGAAACTGATCATGATGAAGGGCCGCGGTCCGACCTAAGGAAGATCGGAGAACTCCCGACCACAGAGCCCAAGCAACCCCTCCTCCACTGGTGAAATGAAATCTCCACCCCCACCCCTCGAGGTCTCCTCTGATTTCACGTGGAGTGCTATTTTCATTTCTTGTCAAAAAGCACACAGAAGACGTTGATGCATTTGGCAGGCGTGATGGAGGTGATGAGCGAGAACTTCCCGGAGGCATTTGGACAGTAGGGATGACGATTCTACTCGGGCTTTTCTTAAGTCCTTTTGGAAACATTCCTTTTCAGGGACTCGAACTAATTGACAGGAAGATCTCCATTAAGTATACTTAGAAAAATTCCTCCCTCTAGTTTTCTGTAAACTGGATTTGCCTAAGAGACTTTTTTGGGGGATGTAATTCTCAGAATGGCGTGGGTAGATCTGCTTTGACCTGATGGCTTGGGGTGAAAGGAGGCCTTAAGGAGTGTGAGGCTGTTTTGGGGAATTAAGGTTTGCCTGAGACAGCTCTGGTTCAGACTTGAACTTGTGGAGACATCTCTACCTCTCCCATTATTTGTCTTTATAAGCCTGCATGTAGCCCAATGTGGATTTCAAGGTAGGTAGGTTTCAACGACTCTGACGTTCGGTTGTTTGCTACCCTGTAGACCTTGAGTTGATTTGTCGATTTGGGCCCCCTGTGCTGCTCAGAGCTGTGGCTTTGGGGGAAGGAGGATTCAGGGTCCTGAAAGTTTTGGGGGTATAGTCATTTTTTTTTTCTCATCGGGCGGGAAATTTACCCCAAGGGCAGAGAACAAGGAGGGGAGGCATGGTCCATGGCATTGCCCTTTTAGGAATAAGAGGCTAATACCCATGCTTGCTAACTCACGTCTCTCCTCGCAGGCTTTGTAGTTGACATCCCTTATTAAACTGTTCTGATCTCCATGATTACAGGGTAGCGCCGTTTAATACCAGAGGCGAGCAGAACAGTTAGAGGTGTGGGTAGTCATCTGAGGGGGGAATGATAAGGCCCCAAACAAAGGTGCAGTCAGGGAGTGGATTCGGATCTGCCCAGTGAGCACCGGAGTTCGTCCTGGGGAGCCCGTGATCAAAGGATCTTCCCCGTGGCCGTTACCCTTGGGATCTCCTGCTGGCATCACCCATCTTGATGGGGTGCCTGGAATGTCAGGTTTGAACAAAAAAGCCTTGCTTATTAGCGAAGTTGACTTTGCTTTTCACACACTCATCTTTATTAACTTTATGTCCCTTGCCCCAAATGCCATCCCCTCTCCTCCCTGGTAGTTCACACCCATCCCTTTCGGAAAGGACTCAATCAAAACTCAGCTCTTTCCAAATTCTTTCTACAGCCTCACCTCAGTACTGTGTAATTTTGTGCTCCTTCCACACATAACTTGTAGCGTTCCCTAGTGACGTCATTTATGTGTTGACTTCTTATTTATTTGAGAGAGAGAACACACACAAGCGGGGGCGGGGAAGGGGCAGAGGGAGAAGGAGGAACAGACTTTCCACTGAGCAGGGAGCCTGATGTGGGACTCGATCCCAGGACCCTGGGATCATGACCTGAGCTGAAGGCAGACACAACAGACTGGGTGACCCGGGCGCTGCTATGGGCTGACTTCTTAGGTGGCACATTTAAGAGGGTTTTTATGTTGAAACAAGTAGAACCGACCTACTCAAACTAAATTGTATGAACTGTATATATTAATTTTCAGGTCTGGGGATAATATTTGATTCTCAAAAACAAAACAAAACAAAGCAATTATTATTTCCATTTTATAGACATTGAAACTGACCTTCTGAGAGGTCCAGTGACTTAACCAAGGTCACACAGCCGGGGGGGAGGGGAAGAGGCAGGATTTGAATCCTTATCTTCTCTCTTTCTCTCTCTTTTTGTGAGAGACAGAGACAGAGAGAAAGGAGGGGCAGAAGGAGAGGGAGAGAGAATCCCAGGCAGACTCCATGCTCAGCGCAGAGCCCAACAAGGGGCTTAATCTCACAACCCCGAGATCATGATCTAAACCAAAATCAAGAGTTGAGCCACTCAGGCACCCCGAATCCTATCTTCTGACTCCGTGTCCAGTAATCTTTACATGACCTCACACTGCCCCTTAGCTTGGCCGATCCAATAAATTCTGCCTTCAAAAAGTTAGGCACACAATTTAAAAAGTGGAAACCTTCATTATCAGGAAGTATCCTTTTGAACATGATGTTTTTTTTTCTAGAACAAAACCTGACTTAAAGAAAAGGAGTAGGCTCAACCTTCAGGAAAAGTTATTCTTAAGGTTTACCTATTCCTTTATGGAGCATTCGTCAGGTGCCAGCCCTGTTCTGGGTACCGCCCTGGTTGAAGGGAACGGGGACACTGTCAGGGGAGGACATGGTTCCTGCCCTTTCCCGAGCTCTCAGCCTGGGAGGGCGGGAGGTGGGACCCCACGGCTGCAGATATCCTATGCGCTTGTGAATCTGCAAGACTGACTGCAAGACTAGTGTACCACCTGTGGGCCAGTGTGACCTCCATGAGTTCCAAGTGAGCTCACACTCTATAAACACTAGTTTTCAGGGTGCTTTCATGGGTGGACCGATAAACAAATACATACCATGGAATATTATCCAGTGTTGAAAAAAGAACAAGATCGTCGTCCATGCTGTAACTTGTGCCACAAACCCTGAAGACACAGGGTTATGTGAAATATAATATAATGCATGGACAGACATTGTGCGATTCCGCTTGCACAGTGGCAAATTCACAGAGATAGAAAGGAGAGGATGCCAGAGGCTGGTGGGAGGGGAGAAGGTTTACTGTTTCTTGGGTGCAGGCTTTCGGGTCAGGAAGAAGAATACGTTCTGGAGGGGATGGTGTTGATGGTTACAAACCAGTGTACACAAATCCCATTGACTTATTGTTTTTTTAGAGAGGTGGGGGAGGAGCAGAGGGGGACAGAGGGAGAGAATCTTAAGCAGACTCCACACCCAGTGTGGAGGCCCACACGGGACTCCATCTCATGACCCCATGATCTCACGATCATGACCCAAGCCAAAATCAAGAGTTGGACACTTAACCGACTGACCCCTCCCGCAGAAGCCGCATGCCATTGACTTATATACCTTAAAACGATCAAAGTGGGGCACCTGGGTGGCTCAGTTGGTTGAACGACTGCCTTTGGCTCAGGTTATGATCCCAGAGTCCCGGGATTGAGACCCACATTGGGCTCCCAGCTCCAAGGGGAGTCTGCTTCTCCTTCTGACCTTCTCCCCTCTCATGCTCTCTCTCTCTTTCTCAAATGAATAAATAAAATAATTTTTTAAAAAAGGTCAAAGTGGTTAAATTCATCTCATATGTATTTGACCACACACCCAAAAATGATCTCCCAGCATAGCATCCATGATCCTTCTCAACACGTTTAAGGCAAGAGGGAGATGGAGGTCATCGTGGCAACCCATCTCAGGAAAGCCAAAGAGACCCCACATGTCACCAGGCGGTTTTCGGAATGCAAAGTGTCTGTCTGAACAGCCTTCCTCGGGACACGTGGTCTGTCTCGAGAGTGTTCAGAGCGGTTCTGGCGAGGGTGGAAAACTGGACCAGGATCTGGGTAGCACTTTCACAGTCGATTGGGTAATGAGGAGAGCTGTTCTCCGAGAAGCGAGAACATGTGTACTGGAAGGCTGCCTTTGCTTAATGTCCCACTCCATCCAGGAGGCCAGATGGCTTTTTATGTGGTTTTCACAACTGTGATTTTGGATTGATTACTCAACCTGTTTGTGTTCCTAACCCAGCTCCCTGCCTCCTGCCCGCCTTTTAGCGTAACCCTCATTCCCGGAGCTGGGTTTGAACAGTTGCATTGTTGGATTTTTCCTTATGATGATCGCATCAGTGCCAGCTCCTGGTACCTTCAGAGCCCTCCGCCTGCCCAGAGCTTAGCAGAGAAGATAAAAAAAAAAAAAAATCCTTTTTTCCAACAGGTCTGATCAAGTGAATGGCTTTCACTGTGCATTTATATTCAATTCTGGATTTATTTTTTTCAAGCTTGGATCAGCTGCCCTGATCCCATGTTGGCTTTCTCTTGCCCTCTAGCCTTCCACCATCAGACAGTGTTTTCATAAAAAAAGCAAACTCCGTTTATATATCAAGTAAGGAAAACATAATAAAGGTAATAAGTCATATTTGCAAAACATTTCAGGATGTTCAAAACGCTTTTCCCCTATGTAATCTCTTTCAGTCCTTCTAGCAGTCCTGAGATGGAGGTGAGCAGGTATCCCCACTTTGGATAAGGAAACTGAGGCACAGAGACATTAAGGGGGGGTGCCTGAGTTTGCACAGCTAACATCAGTCCGAGCTGGATCTGGAGACTGCGTCCTCTGTGTCCGCATCCAGAATTCCTTCCCGCATAGCACAACACTTCCAGGAAGAGAACAACCAATTTAGTGTCAAGAATTTCAGCACGAACCGCGGTGTTGGGCCCCGTTCGGGTCATCGTTGTTCTTTATCAACGAAGTCACCGTGGCCATCTGAACCTTGTAAGGTCCTCTTTGCATGCTCTCCATTCTTTAGTAGCTCTCTGCCTGTGACCCATTTTCTCAGATTGGTAGATGACTCCGAGCCTGACCCCGAGGCAGGGGACCTGCCTTGGCCTCTGGAACTGGGCTCCAGCTGCCCCAGCAGGGAAACTGGAGCCTATCAGATGTTGCAGACTCCACTTCTGTGAAGCCTGGCCAGGACTTCTAGTAGTGCCAGTCGAAAAGGCTGAAAATCTGGTCCGGTGCCAGGGGCGAGCGTGGCTTCATCTCTCTGTGTCTGGTACCTGATATCACGGGAACTCAGGAACCTCGGCAGACCTCTCCCTTCTGGCTGGGAATCGTGGTGTATGATATTTTGTGGCTCCATGAGGAGTCACAGTGGTAAGATCGAAGATATCTTCTCCTCTTCCTTTTCAAAGAGGTTTTCCCTGTCCATAGTTCAAGGTCATTTTAAAACATCATCATCATCCTTTCGTTGGTTGGGGCAGAAATGTCCTCTGATCTCGTTGAAAGCACAGTGAACAGTGATGCCAAGAGGCGGGCCCCCTCGGCTGGTGTCTCTGGGACCCCTTCTCCCCTTGGCCTGCGGGGTGCCAGGCGGGGGAGGCCGGGGCTCCCTGGCCGGGCTGCTGTGCGTTATTACAGTGACATATCTTGGAATTGAGCTTGAGCAGGGATCATCCTGTTTCCCGTCCGCGTTGATTTTCTGTCCAACGCTCATTTCCTATTGTGCATTCCTCTGGGGTCAGAGTAGCTTTGTCAGACAAAAGCAGGGCTTTCTCTTTTGGAGATATTCCTGGATTCTCTTCAGCTGTGTGTTTATCTAAGCGGACAGCCAGGCAGGGCAGTATCTGCCCGCCGATCTCGGGCGGTCCCCGCCTGGTGCGCTGCTGTCCGGGTTGGACTCACTGGGCTCAGGGCTGGTGGCTGGAGCCCTAGGTCGTCCGGTCCCTTGCCCCATGCCCTACCTCCCCGGCTCGTCTTCATTTGTCAGCCGGGCTTCCGTCTTGGCAGCCTGCGTCGGGGAGCTCTTCAGGAGACGGGAAATTGTATCATCACAAATGTTTACCGCCTCAGTGAGTCTGGTCAGAGCTTAACCGCCTGTCCGTGAACCTGGATCGGATCTCCCAGAAATCCCTGGTCGAGCCCTCTGCCTGCCAGCGAGTGCCTGACTGTTTACCGAGAAAGCCTGAAGATCGCAAGCCCCGGACCATTCGATCAGTGTCGCGATGGGCGAAAACCAGATCTCAGCCCCTGGAGATGCGAAGCAGAAGCAACTGCATCGTCCCCATGTCCTCAGTATCCCTTCCTGTTTCAGCTTCTCTGTCCCAGTCCCAGGGCTTCTGCCGGCATCCTGGGCTGTTCGAATCAAATAGAACAGCCATTTCACTAAACCACCGTTTTATTAAGTTGAACAAAGATGAGGAATTTTGTTGGATCCGTTATCGTGACTCCTATCAGGACGTCTTCAAGCAGTCATCCCCCATCCTCTCTCTTGGATTTATGCGCAGGAGACAACATCAATGTTTTTGCCTCTTCTCAGTCAAGGCCCTGTTTCTCGATGCGTTGTCGTAATGACAGGATTATATACATCCATGCGTTATTATCAGCAGTGCTCAGAAAAATCTACTGTAAGTTTACCGTAATGCCATGAAGGGTGCCTGCCCTTTGGGCCTAAATAATCCCTTGTTGGAAGAGAAAAGCTGCTAATGTGGTAAAGGTACTGTGGGGCTTGTTTTGGAATTCTTTCTCTCTCTTTTTTTAAAAGTTGTATTTATTTATTTTAGAGAGAGAAGGAAGAGAGAGAGCACGAGCAGGGGGAGCAGAGGGAGAGTGAGGGGGAGAGAGAGAATCTCAAGCAGACTCAGCACTCAGCATGGAGTCTGACGTGGGGCTCGATCTCAACCTGAACTGAAATCAAGAGTCGGACACTTAGCCAGCTGAGCCAGCCAGGCGCCCCTGGAATTATTTCTAAAACAGGATGGTTTACACAACGTGTTTCTGTGAATTGAGTCATGTGAAATCATCCAGTTTTAGTCAGCCGTCAACTGGACATTGCACTGCTTTGCTACAGGATTGAAGAAAGTTGGCTCCATAAACTTAGCAACAAAGGAAGTCGTAGCTTGCTTGTCACTCACCTCCCCATTCCTGTTGTCTGTCTTGGAAGCAGTAAGAAACATGCACGATTTCCCCAGTGTATTAGGGAATTGTGGTTTTTCTTTCCTCCAGAACATGAAGAATTACGTGGTGGTGAAGATGGGGAATGGCCATCCATGGCGATCAAGAAAAATAGAACATTTGAGTTCCGTTCTCACTTGTGTTTCGAACATGTTCAGTGACCCTGAGCAATTTTCTTTACCTCACAGGACCAGCCTTTCCTTGCCTGTGAAAAGAAATTGCCAGGGGCGCCTGGGTGGCTCAGTGGGTTAAGACTCTGCTTTCAGCTCAGCTCAGGGTCCTGGGATTGAGCCCCTCATTGGGCTCTCTGCTCGGCAGGGAGCCTGCTTCCCTTTCTCTCTCTTTGCCTGTCTCTCTGCCTACTTGTGATCTCTGTCTGTCAAATAAATAAATAAAATCTTTAAAAAAAATAAAAAAGAAATTGCCAGACGGAATGTTCTCGAAGATCCTATCCAGCTTGATGTTGAATTCAGTGCATCAACTCTCTTGATTTATTTACGCAATCTTAGCAGACTTAATTTGGATTTGTTAATTGTTTGCACCTGGGTAATTGTTGCTTGCACACCTGAAGGCTGTCTAGCAGGGGTGGTTTCTTATATTAACTAAAGGTTCTGCGTAGGAAAGGTGGAACCCCTAGGAACTGGAACTAGAAGAAACTGTTCTGGAGGTGCTGATGCCGATGAGGTGACCATATAGACCCTCCAGCCATGCCAGGCCAGTCTGCCCCCTTTAGCAAGTCCTGAGGTCTCAGGGTCTTGTACCATGAAGTGACATCCTGTCGGGCTGTGTGACAACATGTACAAAGGGGAGGGAGTTTGAGACTAAAGACACTGTACTGGCATGGGCTTCACCACAGAGGAGATGTGATGCTTCTCAAGCCAGTGATATTGTTGGAAGGTTTTCCGACTCCGCCATCTTCCCTACCTCAAGTGAGGATCTGTGGGGAAGCTCCCAGGAGCTGATCACCTTATACCGAAGTACAGTAAAGAAGTATTCCCGTGCCAGGGGGGCAAACCAGCCACGTCCTCAAGGGGTACAGTCTGCACTGTCTTTTGGAGAAAGGTAAAGAACTAATAACGGTTAAGCCTCATGGATTTTTGTCTCATTCTCGGATGATAGCAGAGAGCGAAGTGCTGGTCTCTTCCCTCCAGGCTTGGTTCTAAGCACGGAAGCGCTCAGACATCACGGGATCTCACGCTCCTGTCTCGGGCCCAGCCAGGTACCGGAGGAGACCAGAAGAAGACTCAGTAGTTGAAGGCAAAACGGAGGGCGGTCAGGAGGGCCTTTGTAATATGGAAGGGCCATTGGACTAATGAGACAAAATGGAGTTGGTGTTGTCCTACATGGTGCTCTTGAATCCTTAGAGGGATGGGGAAGAAGAATCCCTTTTCCCCTTCCCGCTTCGGCTCTGGATATCCTTTCTCTGGGGATCTGTGCCATGCGATTGTCCATCAGCTTACAGACAAGCCCGAGTGGGAATAAGAATCAGATGGCCCGTAAGCCTCTCACCATCGTCCTCTCTCTCCATCCACGGTCTGACTTTGTGAAAAAAGTCCCCGGAACCGCTCTATCCAGTGTGGTGGGCAACTTCCTGAGTGGTCGGTGGTCACCGATTCCTGAGCTGTTTTGTGAGTCTGCATGGTTTGGTTTGGTTTGGTTGCACCAAACCAGTGATACTCTTGACTCTTTCCATTCTGTAAAATCTTTCCCTGTGTTGGCTTTGTCTCCCATGGCCCCGAAGAGTCTTAAATGGAGTGACGTGCGTGGAGTGCTCAGAAAGGGCTCACCGAGTTAATAAGTAGTAACTGGGCTTCCTTGGTGGGGGGGCACTGTGTTCCCCAGTTTGATGTGACATCTCCCTGCAGGTGTCTCCGTCCTCAGTTCAGACTGGATTTCCCATGACACCGGTGAGGGGTGAGCGTTCTGCCTCTTCATGAGCTGTTTGCTTCTCTTGGGTTTTCACTGAAGGTGGCTAAGACTACCCCGGTCCACCCTGCTCGCCCCTTGGCAGGCGGGGATGGAGGAACTGTGTGCGCTGGTGGCGGCCCATGGAGCAGAAGGCGAGTTGGAGATCCATTCAGTTCCCATGCGGTGGGTTACACTTACATGATTCTCAGTCACTTTCGTGTCTACGTAAATTATTGCTGGGACCCTGTGGAGGAAGGGCTCCCTCCTGCCTGCTGTGCCGGCTCGCCCAGGTCCAGAGGTCCCATCCCAAGATGAATTTGTTGTCTCCTATCGGCACGAGAGGAGGCGTAGAAAGGTACAGAGCCAGAAGCTGGGCTTCGGGGTCTTTTCCAAACGATCAGTTTGAAAATTACCTCCGTGCTGGGAAAAGGACTGAATCCTGTTTCTCTTCTCTCCATAAAAGGTGATATTATGAGCTTGTTTTTGTGTGAAGAGAAAATCAAAAGTGCACTGGCAAAATATGTCAAAATATGCACAAGTGGGAAAATTAAAAATAGGTAAATTGGACTATGTGAAAAATTTTTAAATTTTTGCTTCAAGTGATACCATCAAGAGAGTGAAAAAAACAGCCCACAGGATGGGAGGACATTTTGCAAATCGTTTGTCTTATAGGAGACTTGTATCCAGAATATATAAAGACCTCTAACAACTCAATAATGAAAAGGCAACCAAATTAAAAAAATGAATGAAGAAAGTGTTGGTTATCAGAGGGGAGAAGCGTTAGTGGGGGATAGGCAAATTAGGTAAAGGGGATTAAGAGGTACAAGTTTCGGGGTACCTGGGTGGCTTAGTTGGTTAAGCATGTGAATCTTGGTTTCTACTCAGGGGGTAATCTCAGGGTCCTGGGATGGAGCCCCACGTCGATCCCCATGTCAACCCCACATCGAGCCCTACATCAGGCTCCTCACTCAGGAGGAAATCTGCTTGAGGATTTTCTCTCTCTCGCCTGCCCCTCCCCCACTCTTGCATGCACATGCACGTACTCTCTCAAATACATAAATAAATCTTTTTTAAAAAAGGAGGTATAAGCTTCCAGTGATAATAAGTCAAGGAGATGAAGAGTACAACATGGGGAATATAATCAATAATGTAGTGAATTTGTCTGGTGACAGTAACTAGATTTATTGTGGGGATCATTTCATAGTGTATAAAAATATTGAGTCACTATGATGTATACCTGAAACTAACAGGATTTTTAAAAAAAAGATTTTATATATTTATTTGAGAGAGAGAGAATGAGAGAGAGCATGAGAGGGAGGAGGGTCAGAGGGAAAAGCAGACTCCCTGCTGGGAACCCGATGCAGAAGTCGATCCTGGGGCTCAAGGATCATGAGCTTAGTCGAAAGCAGTCGTACAACCGACTGAGCCACCCAGGTGCCCCTAACAGAATATTATATGTAGATTATACTTCAGGTAAAACAAAAAAAAGAATTCAGGATTTGAATAGATATTTCTCCAAGGAAGATGAAAAGTAGCTGTAAATACGTGACATGATGCCCAAGGTCATTAGTCATCGGGGAAATGCACATGAAAAGTACAACGAGGTACCATTCGTACCCACTAGGAAGACAGACAGTCTGAGGTGTTAGCAAGGACACGGAGACACTGAATCCTTATATGCAGCTGGCGGAAACGAGGAAGTGTGGAAACAGCCAGACAGATCCTCACAAAGTTACGCACAGAATTATTGTATGACCCCCCCCCAAATTTTCACACCGTGGCATATACCCAAGAGAAATGAAAAAAATACATCTACATGAAAGCTTGTACACGGATGTTGACAACGTTATTCATAATAGCCAGAAAGTGGAGATAGTCTGTATGTCCACCAGCTGATGAATGGTTGGACAAAATGTGGCCTATCCATAAAATGGGATGATATTTGGCAATAAAAAGGAAGGAAGTAGCGATGCATCTAGAACATGGACGCATCTTGTAGCCATTCAGGTAAGGGAAAGAAGCCGGACACAAACGACCACACGTTGTGTGATCCCACGTTTATGAAGCAGCCACGATCTGTCAGTCTGTAGAGTAGTGAGTAGTGATTAGCAGAGTAGTGATTAGCAGGGACTGAGGTGGGGAGTGACAGCTGGTGAGTACAGAGTTTCTTTTAGGCGGGATCAGAGTGTTCTGAAAGTAGGGATGGTTACACAACCATGCAAATGTCCTAAAAACATACTTGTTAAGTGGGTGAATTGTACGGCGTGTCAGTTACAGCTCGGCAGATCTGTTTGAAACACGGAGAAGAGCACCATAGAGGCGTGTCTGTCACTGTAAAATTTACTAGTCGCCTTCAGACAAAGTCCAGACTCCTCGGACTGGCTTTCAAGGCGTGTTATTTATATAGAACATTTTTCTTCCTTCATCTATTCATCTGTAAACCAGACACCTGTTCAAATGTCATAGTGCATCAAACTGGGTGCCTCTCCTTCTGGATGGAGGCTCCCTCCGTCCCTTGGTCACAGCTCCCAGCTCAGTCTGCCTTCTGTCGTGATTCCTGGCTTGTCCTGTTACCTACATCTGATTGAGGGCTCTCTGGGATCAGGGAGTGGGCTCACTTGCATTAGCATCCCCCGGACCTCTGGTCTTATCCAGCTGTTACATGACCATTGTCACCTCCCGACACAGTGATTGGATTGCGAAATTGTTAGAAGTGACCCTTGAGACGACCCTGAAGGAGATGACTCCTTCACGGCAGTTTTTCCAGAACAACATGAAACCAAGCATACAAAGACATTTTGGGGAACCCTTAAAACCCAAACCGTGCGGGGCGTCATCATGATTATATCTGTAACCCTGGTAACTATGCAAAGCAGTGTCAATTAACTTTTGGCGGCCTTCTAAGATCCCTTATCGGCTACATGAGTTTTGTCGGATGAGGTAATGCACTTTTTTTGGGGACACTCGTCACTGACGAGATTGGCAGCGTGTCATAGTTGTAAACAGAACTGTCTCATGTGCGCGGCCATGACAAAGAGGGAACCGGGTGCCAGAAGTTCTGTGAAAACACTTACATCCATTTCAGTGAGAAGGAGTCGTGATCTGGTAAATAAATTAATGTTCTGCTCTGTTCCTCTGCTCCTCTGCTAATGAGTGGGCCCCCGAGACCCTTGTCCTGGATGATAAGTCTCTGATAGCCATTCAAGTTCAGCATAAAGCTCCTCTTCTCTGGGGATCTTCCTTTTTTTTTTTAAGATTTTATTTATTTATTTGACAGAGGGAGAGATCACAAGCAGGCAGAGAGGCAGGCAGAGAGAGAGAGAGGAGGAAGCAGGCTCCCTGCTGAGCAGAGAGCCAATGAGGGGCTGGATCCCAGGACCCTGAGATCATGACCTGAGCCGAAGGCAGAGGCTTAACCCACTGAGCCACCCACGCGCCTTCTTCCACCCAGGGGATCTTCCTTTAAAACCAGAATTCTTTAAGGAAAGAATTAACTAAGAACTAACTAAGCGTAGTTAAAATATACAGAAGTGCATAGTACCACCCATGTTTAACAAATCCTTTTTTTTTTTTTTTTTTTGGCCATATCTGCTTCGGATTGTTTTTTTAATGCAAAACATTTCACAGACAACTGAATCTTCCTCCCCACCTCCACCCTGTCCTCAGAAGTTACAATTATCTTCAAGCAGAAACCTTTAAATGATTCATCTGTTGGTTCAACTTTGGTGTCAAGTCTGGAGGCCATTTTCCATTTCCAAAGTGTCAGTCTGCCTTGTACCCCATGTTCAGAGCTCATGTTGGAGCCCAGTGAATAGGAGGTTTACCCGAGCTCATTTAAATCAGCGTCTGGCTAAGGGGAGGACAGTGACTCATCACCATATTCCTGGAATTCTGGCAAGAGGAGGAAGAAGGCTGTGTGCTCTTATCTTTGAAATCTGGAAGTTTGGTGACAACAGGACCTTTGGATGTGGCAGCCATGGGGCAAAAAAATTTTTTTCTTAAGATTTTTATTTATTTATTTGACAGAGAGAGAGAGAGACACAACGAAAGAGGGAATACAAACAATGGGATGGTGGGGGAGGGAGAAACAGGCCTCCCGCCGAGCAGGGAGCCCGATGTGGGGCTTGATCCCAAGACTCTGGAATCATGACCTGAGCCAAAGGCAGAGGCTTAACTGACTGAGCCACGCAGGTGCCCCCTCCCCCCCATTTTTTTAAAGTAGTTTCCACATCCGGCATGGAGCCCGATGTGGGGCTTGAACTCATGACCCCGAGATCAAGACCTGAGCTAGGTCAAGAGTCGGATGCTCAACTGACTGAACCAGCCAAGCACCCCCGTCCTGGTGCAATTTAGCGGACTTTCCAATTGCAAATCAGTCCAGTCCATAGCAGTTTTGGGGAAGGGGACACAGCACTAGGCACTAGGGAGAGGAAAACAAAATGACCTCTGTGGTGTGGGAGGACATGCGTCTTATTTGCATCTGTACCTGCCACGTTCAAACATAAATTTGGGATGTCTTTTTAAAATACCTGCAGGAGAGCAGAAAGAGAATGGTGAGGTACGGGAAGGAAGAGGAAGGGAAAGTGGGGATGGAAACATGAGTTCCAGCCTCAGGTCCCATCGGTCCGTGGAACATGGGGTGCGAGGTGTGATGCTCCTCCGACGTGGCCCACAGACTTCGCCTTGGGCTTCTCAGGACAGAGTTGAAAGAACAGAAAGGGATCAGTGACACAATGTAGGGCCCTTATGTCCTCAAGCCGATGGGGTGGGGAGGGGGACTGATCTGGACATTCTTGCAGCGTGTGCAATGCGCTGGAGCCATGTGTGTGATGTTGGGGGGGCACAGCTGAGGACCAGGGGTAACGGGATCAAGAATGCCTGGTAACCAAGTGCTATTAGTGTCAATAATGCAGCCACAGGCATGGTGATGGCTACTTTTATGTGTCAACCTACTGGGCCATGGGTTCCCAGATTATGTGGTCAAACGTGATTCTGGGTGTATCTGTGAGGGTGTTTTGGGATGAGATTAGCATTTGAATCCATGGCCGAAGTAAAGCAGATTGCCCTCTCCAGTTAGGGTGGGTCCAGTCTAATCAGTTGAAGGCCCAAATAGAGCAAAAGGGCTGAGTTTCCCTTGAGTAGGAGTGAACTTCCCCTCCTCTGCTGCCTTTGATCTGGAGCATTGTTTGTTTGTTTGTTTGTTTGTTTTCTTTTCTCCTGCCTTTGGACTAGAATTGAAACATGGTCTCTCCCTGGGTCTGGAGACTCCTCCCCTTCAGGCAGGAACGTACCCTCTGCTCTCCTGGGTCTCAGCTTGCCAAGTCACCTTGCAGATCTTGGGACTTTTCAGCCTCCATAACCATACGAGCCAGTTCTTTACAATAAATCTTTTATGAGAGAGTATGAAATCTTACATGTGTGTGTGTATATACACACACACACAGGCACACACACTTCTGATTTTTTGTAGACCCCTAATGCAAACATTTTGTGTGCAGAGAGAGATAGCATGGGCCTTAGCTTCTAATTGTGAAATTTCTCTGGATTCACAGGCCTCTAACTGAAATCATTGAATGGCAGGAGGATTTCATACTCTCTAATCTATTAAGTATGCTTATAATAATAACAATATCAATAATGACATTTATGGCATACCTTGTAGCACATCTCTTAGCTCCTATTATAGCATATATATTACATATTAGTGTACTGAAGCCTCATTACAATATTCTAAGGAAATCGAGGCCCTCGAAAGTTAAGGGAAGTCATCCAAGGTCACAAAATGACGTCGTATTTTCAGGGCCCTAATCTGAGTAAAGCCGATCTTCTGTGTGCTCTTAAGGGTGAAGGTTGGAGAGGGCTCCACAGTGGGAGAACCACTCAGTGCTTACCCCTCTCCCACCCAAGGCTCCTCTCTGTCTCTGGGAAGGAGGGACAGGCATGCGTGCGGCGTGGGTTGTTAATGTGGCGTGAACAGTAGGAATGTAGCAGGATGGTGTTGGCAGCAGGATGGCAGAGAGAGAGCTCCCGGGAAGGGGGACACCTGCCGGAGCGGTTGTGCGGGGACCCTCTAGCTGGCTCTGTGGAGGGGTGTCCTTCAGAACAGCTGTGAAGGAAAAGTGGTCACAGCAACCACCGATGTCCCCCCAGCCACGAAATTTAGAAAGTGCTTTCTGAGGTCACGTGTAACCTACGAGGACCAGAGCAGAAATGTCAGGGAAGTTGTTGGACACTAAGTTCTGTGCTCCCTCAGCAGTTCCATCGGCACCTCGGGGGTCTCTGCTGAGGGCTGTCTGCACATCGGCATGAAGCTCGTGAGGAGAAATGGGACAGAGAGCATTCACCAGTTCTGGATAGGGGGAGAGAGAGGTGAGGCGAATGTCTCCCTACTCTGACAAAATTCTCACCTCCTGGTTTTTCCTTTTCGATGATCCACTTCCTGGGATCTACCTCAGCTCACAAGGAGCCTGATGACCTCTGGATCAAGGCCCGGAGTAGGTCCACATTTCTGTCGCTGTGGCAGGACGACCTGCCTTGGGTCCATCAGTGGATTGGTCTGTGCTTAATAAAGCTGTCTCTGAAGATGAGGTTGGGCAGTCACCTGTGTGTCATCGACCCCCCAAAACAGCGTCCTGTCTGCTCTTTGGGGAGCCAGCCTTGCCTGTTCTATCTGAGATCAGAATCCTCCAAGCTGGGTGGGGGTGTGCCTCCAGGAGTTCCAGACTGCGGGCCTCCTGGGGTGGTGGGTAGGGACACAACTTGTAGGTCTCAGGTCCTTGTAGGTCCCTAGAGCATGGAGGTGGCTGTGTGGAGGTAATGGGTACTGGGATCCGGGGATCCTGATGACCCGCTTCCTGGCCTGTCTGCCTGCTACCTCTCTTCCCGCCAGGTAAATACTGTTTAGACACCCAGCTTCTGATTAAAGCTGCATGATGGGACTCGTACTAGGGATGCAGCCGATGGCCCGTGTCAGCTTGTTGGAGTTAAAAAATATATTTTAATTTGTTTAGCTCTCTGGGGAAATTATCTGAGCCTGCGTGTGATAATCAGCTTTCACAAAACCTGAAATTATTTGAGCCACAAAAATGAGATTTTTAATCTACATAAATAAAGAAGTCTTTTGCTCCACGTGCCCCAACTTTTTTTTTTTTTTCTTGAGAGGAGGGGACATTAAGAAAATTCTAATTCATTCCTCCCCTTTCCCCCAGGACACCATCATTAGCAGCTTAGAAAATGATTATATCCCTAGTACTGTGTGCAACATTTTCACATACGTTTTCTCTTTTTATTTTAAACTTTATACCAACTCTTAAGCTTACATAGGTGGTGGCAAGTATCACTCCCCCTTTTAGGGAAGAAAGTGTGTCACTGTGACATTGAGATCTGCCCAAGTTCACATGGCTGATGGGTTGCAGAGTCAGGACTAGAACCCAGGTCTGGTGGCAACCAGCTTGATGGTCTTCCATGCTACCAGGCTGCCTCAAAGTAATGATAGCAGGAGAGAGTTTATAAGAGAATAGAGTTGAAGATTCAAGTGGATTTATAGTTGTACTCCCTCTGCATCAGTCAAGATAAGCTGTGATAAGTTGTGATAATACCAGAGTCTGGTGGTTTAACTCGTTTATGCAGAGTCCCCTGTGGGTCTGAGAGACTTTCTAGGGCTGTTACTGCCCATGTCTCTAACCACTTTGATCTCCTGACCTTAGTACATCAGCATGAAACTTCGGGATGCACCGAGGTAGGGGAAAGGGGACTGAAGGGTTGCATGTTGGTTTTAAATGCTTCAGCCTGGAAGAGACGAAATTCAATGCCAGTTGCTTGGCCCTGCCCAGCTGCCCAAGGGGCCAGGAAGCCTTGTCTTCACTGTGTCTTGGAAGGGAAGGAAAACCAGCAATATTGGCTACCACTAGCAGTGACTGCCACGCCATCTGCAGACCAGAAGGTCCGCACTGGGGAGCAGATCCCCTGGGATGAACACCCATGTCCCAGATCCCGAGGAAAGCAATTCTCACTACTAGAAGTTACTCTGGAGGCCCATCTAAGGGTCTGACAGATATTCAACAGACATAAATCACACCATGTCTTGTGAATGTCTACATTATGGTTCGAAGCTCGTGATGCCTGTTTTACAGATACCGTTTTCCTGATGAGCCTTCAGTGATTCCCCGCTTTGACCTCTCAAGCCAGCTCACTATCTCACCTCTTGGCCTTGACACATGGTGGCCTGTGCCCTGCCATCCTGCTCCCTCCCTCCCTGGCTCCCAGCTCCTCCTCCCTCTACACTCAGGTCTCAGCTCAGATACCATCTTCTCAGCACCTGGGGGACACCCCTTCCTTGGTTCCCCATCAGCCTGTCTGTTTAACTTTACCAGCAACTGCATCCTTGCGGTGTAATGTCCTGTTCAGACACACAAACACCCACCAAGGTGGCAAACTGGGGGTCATGGAACAGCCCCAGCTGGTCCGAGTTACACTCAGCACAGGCGTGCTGGGTACATGGAAGCAACTGAATGCTCGTTTGCTGAAGGAACACACGGATGACAAATGAGTGGGGGAATGAGGCCGGAAGAGGTGGGCTGAGCTGACCCATTTGGGTCCCACGCTCTTCTCCATTGGCTTTGTGCCAAGCCATCATCAAGATGGTTCTTTCTTATGGGTGCCTGAGTGGCACAGCGGGTTAAGCATCCAACTCTTGATTTTGGCTCTGCTCAGGTCACGGTCTCAGGGTCGTGAGATCGAGCTCTGTGTCAGGCTTTGCACTGAGCGCGGAGTCTGCTTGAGATTCTCTCTCTCCCTCTATCCCTCCTGCGCTCATACTTTCTCTTTCTCTAAAAAAAAGAAAAGAAAAAGAAAGAAAGAAAAGCATGGTTATTTTTGAGCTTTGCCCCTATTTCTCTTGTTCTCCTTATCAGTGCTCTTGGTAAATATCCTGGGTTTTGCCAGCTGCCTGATATTCTACTACCTTGCCTTAAAAGTGATAGATCTTATTTCATTTATTTTTTTAAAGATTTTATTTATTTATTTGTTAGAACACAAGCAGGAGGAGCAGGGACCCGATGCGGGGCTCGATCCCAGGACCCCGAGATCACGACCTGAGCCAAAGGCAGACACTTAATGATGGAGCCACCCAGGCACCCCTCATATTTTAATCTTAAATTTCTATTTCTTCAGCAAGGTTTACATTCGTGTGATAATACAAAATTAGTGCTCAGTGTCATTAGGTACCTGAATCATTTGACTTACAATCCCCGAGCTCTTGTTCAGTGGGTATAGAGTTTCATTTTGGGAACATGAAAGTTCTGGAGATGGATGGTAGGGATGGTTATACAATAGTGTGAATGAAGTGAATCCTTTCCACTGTGCACTTAAAGCGAGTTGAAATGGGGTGCCTGGGGGGCTCAGTCAGCTGAGTGTCTGCCTTCTCAGGATATGATCCCAGGGTCCTGGGATCTAGCCCCACATCGGGCTCCCTGCTCAGCGGGGAGTCTCCTTCTCCCTCTCCCCCCCACCTCAGACTCTTTCTCACTATCTCTCTCTCTCTCACATAATGAAATTCTTACAAACAAACAAAAAACAAAATACCCTGAGCTGAAATGGTAACTATTATGTATATTTGACTGTAATAAAAATGAGATTCCCATCACTATATGTAGTTACCATTTTCTTATACATACGATACTATAACAGGTGAAGGATGGACAATGTGGCCTGGACAGTATAGTGTCACCTAATGGACCACAGCCTGTCTCATATTACAGTTCCTGTGGGATGACCCAACCAGGAAGACTGCTGAGATCAAGTACATCTTGGTTCCCTGACATCCTTATTTAGGAAATCTCTTCTCCAGATGAGATGTATTTTGGCTCAAGAGAAGAATTCTCTACCTCTTTTCCGAAGACAAAAACCCACCTCAGGGATCTGCACATCTTTTTTGAACGATCACCAATGTCTTGTCATTTTTTCCCTCTGATAGAATTTGCTTTTATATTATATTATATTATATTATATTATATTATATTATTTATTTTTTAAGATTTTATTTATTTGACAGAGAGAGATACAGTGAGAGAGGGAACACAAGCAGAGGGAGAGGGAGAAATAGGCCTCTTGCCAAGCAGGGACCCTGACGTGGGGCTTGATCCCAGGACCCTGGGATCATGACCTGAGCCGAAGGCAGAAGCTTAACGACGGAGCCACCCAGGTGCCCTTTATTTTATTTTATTTTTTTTAAAGATTCTATTTATTTATTTGAGAGAGAGAGGGAGAGAGCATGAGCTGGGGGAGGGGCAGAGGCAGAGGGAGAAGCAGGCTCCCCACTGAGCAGGGAGCTTGACTCCCACGGGTTCCAGGACCCTGGGATCAGGACCTGAGCTGAAGGCAGAGGCCCAACCAACTATGACACCCAGGCACCCCTATAATTCGCTTCTAAAAACATTTGTATCTGTCTTTGCCTTTCTCTGATTGACTTGTTTCACTTAGCATATGATTTCACTCATACATGGCATTTAAGAAACAAAACAAACGAGCAAGGGGAAAAATAAGAGAGAGAGAGAGAGACAAACCAAGAAATGGGCTCTTAGCTTTAGAGAACCCACTGCTGGGCACCCGAGGGGCGGTGGGAGTGGTGGTGACACGGGCGATGGGGATGAAGGAGGGCACCTGTCGTGATGTATAGAAGTGTTGAATGTCTGAAACCGATACCACCCTGTTTACTAACTGGAATTAGAGGAAAGCAAAATACAAATACAAAAGTGCTTCAACGACCTCATCTCCCTGCCTTTATAATTCAGTAACAATTCATTCATCCTACCTGTGCCAACGTATCTAGACCCCTCTGGCCGCCCGTGGTATTTGTGACAGGCGGGGGACGGCCAGTCTCTCCACGTGAACCTGACATAGTCGTTGCACTTGGTATAATGCATAAGCATGGATAACAGTGTGATGTCCGTGGGGCTCTCGACAGACCCAGCCGAGCTCAAGAAACCCATTGTCCCCTACAGGGAAACCAGGTGATGGGCAGGTCGCTTGTGTCTGGCGCGTCTCCTTTAAGAGTCGTGGTGCCTGTGTTGTCCGGACATGGAGCGGGGCTCCCCGAGGCCGGGTGATGGATGCCCTCGTCAGGCCCGCATATTGGATCTGTTACGCGCCAGTGATGTACGATTTCAGCATCCCAGGGGTGATTTGGATTCTCTGTACTCCCTGCCTGGGATTTTTGCCGCCACGTTGTTCGGTGCCTTCCTGCCCAGCGAGAGGAGGATAAATCTAGAAAACTGCTTGGAAATGGATCTACTGCATTCAGTCCTCTTATCATTAAAAGATCTCAAAGGCCAGGCCTTCCTTTTCTTATCTGTGGAAGGAAGGAGTCGAAGGGAGCTTCCTTCCAGCTCTGCAAATTTGAAAATTCTAGCTAACAGAGAGCAGTATGAAGGGGGGCTTCATCGCCCTGGCGATTTTCTGTCTGGCAGGTCCGGAGGGCTCCTTGTCTGGGTTTCAGACAACGGTCCTCTCTTCTTCGGGGCTTGATCGATCCGTTTAATCTAAGCTTGAGGCGGGAGCAACAGGGGAAGCTGTTGGTTTGGGGCACTGCTGAGAAAACAGCCCAATCGCCTCTCACTTTGCAGAATGGAGTCTCTAGGACACCGGGTGGGTCCCGTGCTTTGGTTTGGATGGAGGGAGAGGACTGCGTGCCCAGGCCGAGGAAAGCGGGGAACTGGTTTGGTTTCCTTCTGTAGCCAGGAGCAGAAACCCCCTTCCAGAGGCTGACTCTTTGGGGCGCACATCTGGTCATTTCACTCACACCCCTCTGGACCTGGGCTGTCTCCACAGCCTGCTGGGGCGGGTGTCCTGAGCAGAGGAGCGCCACTCTGTGCCTCGGATGGGACATTTCTTGCCAAGTTTTCTTGTTTTAGGTCTTAAATTCAGGAGATTTAAGACCTAAAACAAGAAAACTTGGCCCAAGTAGAATGGCTGTCGGGTTTTATCTTTCTGTCTTCAGTGGCCCTAAAAAAATACGGGGCACTCATGGGAATGTAACACTCGGAAGCGAGCTAATGTCTCTAAGATCACAGGTTCCACTTCTCCTCGCTTCCAGGCTAGGACAGCGCCAGGCCTCTCTCCGGGGGCAGAGTCAGCCAGAAGCGCAGCCAGGGCAAGTCTGTGGTTTCTGTTCTTAGTTCGTGCGGCCCCGGTTAGGAGGGCTACAGACGCTGAGCCGAGAAATAGGAGATCTTGGAGCCCATTCGGATTTAACCCTGGGTCAAAACAGCAAATATTTATTAAGTACACACGAAAGGTCGGGCACTACGGACAAAATCAATCAATTGATCAAGATGAAGATTTCTCACTGTTCAGGGGAAGGAGGCAGGACATGAATGGCAAATACAGCTGTGAATTCCACTTAGTCTCGGCAAGATGAAGGAAGAGGCAGCTTCTGGAAAGAGAATTTTGTCAGCACCTGAGTATCCCTCAGCAGCTTACCTGACTGCCCCCATTGCTTCTGCGGGGCGGGGTGGGGGTGGGTGGCTCTCTTTACCCCGGGAACTATATAGTCCGACAGGATGACTTGCCCACCAGTGTCCGCTTGACCCCTGAGCTGTAGGTAACAGACGGGGCTGGAATATCCCGGAACAAAGTATTGTCATGTTCCCAGGTTGACCTTTCACAGCGGGGACTTTGCTGTGACTCCTGGAGGTCACAGGACTAAGACAGAAAGCACCGAGCATGAGTTTGAAAGACTCTGACACACGCCTTAGAGTTCCAGGATGGAAGGTGGTTCTGGAAACCCCACAAACTTAATTCTTCTGCCTGCTGCTGTGTCTATCGTCCCTGAGCTGTAACATGGCCAGGTTAGGTCAACGCGGACACGTGAGACAAGAACCAACAAAACAGAGTAAAGAGAGAAGGTTTTCTTAATAACAAGGACAGCTCCCTACTTGAGATTAGCCTAAACCAAGACTGAGCAGGGGGAAAAAAAATGCCTTTTATTCCTTTAAAAAAAAAAAAAAGGGACCTTTGTAAATAGGAAAAATATAGGGATATTTGGATGATGGTTCTCTTGGGGATTTATATCAAGCTTTATTTCTCCTCCGGTTAAGAAGCATCGTTAGCTTAGAGGAAAAATCTGAGATTCATGAAGTATCACACGCTAGAAGAATGGGGATTTTGGCAGTGGCGGAGATCAGTTAAGTAAAGCTACGGGTATTCTTTTCCTCTTAAGTTAGAACTCCCCGGGTGCACACAAACAGAAAGCAAGATGCACGCTAAACACATGTCACCCAGCTAAGTGACACCATGACCGGATCCCATTCACTTACTCTCTTAGCCTTCGAGGACCTAGAAGTCCGTCCTCCCGTGTTCATCCGCTGGGACTTCCTGACTTTGGGACTTTTTTACAGCTGTCATTTAGTCCAGAGAACAGCCTGCCGAGGACTCGGTGACAATGTGGCATTTTTCTGGGCCACTTCTTGCTCAGCATTCCCCATGAAGGCTTCTGTTCCTGGCTGCATGCCCAGCCTGACAAACAGCCATGGAAATGACTTGGCACAGGCTGATTTTTTTTTTTTTTTTTAAATCATTGCTGAGGTTACTTCATTACTACATCCTTCATGCTTGGCAAAGTTATTACTATGCTGGGTTTTTTTTGTTTTTTTTGTTTTTTTTTTTTGTCAAAAGAAACGTTGGTAATGATTTCTCATATCTGGATTCCAGAATATTCGGTGATCTCTGAGCTTTGTCACTTTGTGTGTGTACATGTAGTGGAATCCATGTCCTTCCTTCAAAATGTATCCACAAGGGCGCCCGGGTGGCTCAGTTGGTCAAGCGTCTGACTCTTGATTTTAGCTCAGGTTGTGACCTCAGAGTCGTGAGTTCGAGTCCTGTGTCAGACTCCACACTCAGTGGGGAGTCTGCTGGAGGATTCTCTCCCTCCCCCCCTCCCCCTGCTTTGCGCTCTCACCCACGTTCCCTAAATAAATAAATAGGTAGGTAGGTAGATGGATAGACTCTTTAGAAAATGTATCCACAAATTCCTGGGGATGCATTGTGATTAGAGCTGCAGGCCCTTTTCCAGAATTTTTTGAATAACTTGAATACCATGCTCTCAATACTTACGGGGGTGTGTGGTCCATTTCTGCAGTCACCTTGGACAAGAGAATGTTGTACAGGAAAATACAGCCCCGTGGCTTTGCGAAGGCATGAGTGGAAGCGTTCTGTGGGTCAGGTTTATGAGTCCGTGGACTGTTCAGTTGTAACTCGGACACCGATCCCTCAGGCGGGAATGATTTTGTAGCTCAGAAAGACAGGCTCGGTGTTACCATTTTGTGTGCAATTAGCCCGGACTTCAGAACACACGTATCTGTTCCAAGCAGTCCGTGAGTGTTCACAGTGAAATGACGCTGGGTTTTTAGAAATAACTGTACCTTGAACGTATGCGGGATGGTGCTGTTCGCAGAGTGCTTTTATATATTTTATTTTATTTGACTGGCAGGAGAGTCGGCCCTGGGAGGTCGAACAGCTAGTGTTATCCTTATTTGTTCCAGATGAGGGACTGGCGGTTCCATAAGCAGGGACTGACGTGCACACGGTCACGTCGTTAGGGCCGAGGCCAGGAGGCAGGCACCTCTCTACCACCCTCCTTTTTTACATTTATGTTTATTTTTTTTAAAGATTTTATTTATTTATAGGAGAGAGAGAGGGAGCAGGCACGAGTAGGGGGCAGAGGGAGAGGGAGAAGCAGACTCCCTGCTGAATGGGGAACCCGATGTGGGGCTCGATCCCAGGACCCTGAGATCATGACCTGAGCCAAAGGCAGACAGCAGACACTTAAACAATCGAGCCACCCAGGCGCCCCACCCTATCCTTTAAAAAAAAAAAAAAACTTAAGAGATTTATTATTAGTATTATTTTTTATAAAAAGCAGCTTTGGTTTTCTACAGAAAACAGTGAGCAAAAAATACAAGCGAGTCCTCCGGTGCTTCTTATCCTACCCCTAGCCTCCCTATTATTCACACTTGGTCACAGTGTGATTTGTTCTAACTTATGGGCCTGGATTGATACTTATTATTAGTTATTATCAGGTCCATAGTTTACTTTAGGGTTCAGTCTTTGTGTTGGATGTTCTAGGAGTTTTGACCAATGTATGACGACATCCATCCATCATTATGACACGTACACAATGATGGTTTCCCTGCCCTAAACACCCCCCGGGCTCTGCCCATTTCCTCTCCCACCTCTCAAAGACCGATTTTTTCCCTGCTCCATAGTTTCGTCTTTTCCAGAAGGTCATGTAGTTGGAATCGTAGTGTCCTTCTACTACCTTTTTAAACTCCAGTGTTTTCCCTTCCTTGTTTATTTCAGTAATGGTGACAGAATTTACTGTGTTCCTATTTGAGCTGAAACATTTTCTGGAATACAGGTGCATCAAGAGGTCTCTGTTTTTCACAACCATCTCCTCTGCTCATTCTTACCCCTGGCTGGAATGGGGTTGACGAATTTCACTCTTGGTTAAAAGGTCCTCACTTAATATGGCAAAGCTGAGTGTTAGCGCATATCAAGAATCTTGTTCCTCCAAGGAAATCCGCTAAATTCCACCGTAGCCTAACCATGATCGTCTTACAAGAGAATTTTACCTATCTCAGTTCAGAAAACTGAAGTGTTGAAAGACGGAAAGTCTTGCCCAAGTAAAGATGTTAGGAGAACAGAAATCAAAGCTGGGGCTTCCTTGTTCCCATCGGAGATGCTGCTGAGATTAGCCACGATTGGCCAATACTCTGGAAGAGAGACCTCGGAAGGAGAGGGCATGCCAGTTAGCTCAGCTGAGCAGCCGTGTGGCTCAGACCATGGATTCCATCCTTGTGGAAGTCAGTGGGTTATTTTGGAGCTCACCTTTAAGTGGGAGTCTGCAGGGGGCACGTAATGTACTGCCAGAACAGAGTTTAGCTCTCAGCTCCCTTTTACCCCAAAGTCAGGAACAAAGCGAGCCAAACACACCTACCCCAGGCAGATCAAACACGTGACTTTCTTTTGCTTGAAGGATCCGAATGCTGGCATTGGTTGAAGGAAAAGAATACATTCTCAAGTCATCTTCTAGTGGATACAGGAACAACAAATGCATCTATTGACTTGTTTTCTTGAAGATTATTTATTTTGGAGGGGGAGGGTCAGGGGAAAGGAAGAGGGAGAACCCTCAAACAGACTCCCTGCTGAGCAAGGAGTCTGACATGGGACTCGATCCCGCAACCCTGAGATCATGACCTGAGCTGAAATCAAGAGTCGGACACTTAACTGATGGAGCCACCTGGGTGCCCTTGCCTCTAGTAACTCATGCATTCTTATTGATTGTGGGTTTTCTGTTGCTTGGGTGGTAATTGTTTACAATTCTTAGAGATGCCCAGAGGAACAAAAAGATGAAGGAATATGGACATTGAATAAATCTTGCTTTTTAACAAGGACAGAACCCCTTAATAAAAAGCTAACCAAGGATTCATCGATGGCTAATGCTTTTTCATTCTTCTAGTGCTTGGGTCATAAATGTGGGTGTTTTTAACCTTGTCAGTTAGGTGGCAGCAAAGTGTAGTAGAAAACAGCTCGAGCTAATGGGTCAGTTTCCCCAGTTGGCTCCTAAGTCATTTAGTGATACTGGGTTTGGGTGACCCTGGGCAAGTCACCTGATTTCTTTGGATCTCCTTTGGCACGTCTGCAAAATGGGAATGATGCTTGGCCCTGACGTAGGACTGATGAGGGGATACGTGCTGCGAGTTTTGAGCTGTTCAGGTACCCAAATTTTAAAAATCTTAAAATAAAATAATAAATAAATAAACGTCTTACCATTAATATTTATTTTAGGTGGCATGTATATACATGCGTCTGTATGTATCTCTTACTTGGTGTGTATGTATTGTTCACGCTCATTACATGTGTGTGTATATCCACATACATGTGCATGCGTGTGTGTGTGTGTGTGTGTGTACACGTATGCCCTACCTGTGTTTTATGCTTTGTGGTTTCACAAAATCCTTCCACAGCCATAACCCTGTTTGACCCTCCCAGCGGTCTCTCCGAAGGGGGGATGTTTTTGCATTCATTTTGTAAATATGGTTGAGAGAGTTTATGGTTCCTGAAACTTGATATAGTGACCATGATTTTGAAATGTGGGAAAAAGAACTTCACGGCAGACAGAAGTCACAATTGCCAGTGATTTTTCTACCAAACTCAAAGAGTCTGGAAAAGTTGCAAGAAATTCATTACCAAAATCAAGAAGATCAGCCTTTTGGAGGAGGCCTCTCTTGACGGGGAAAGACCAAGCTTCCATCTCTAACAGAGAACCACTAAATTTGCATGTTGGATTTGACTTCCCAGGAAGGTTCTGTTCAGGACAGTGTCTTCAAACAATCTGAAAACGCTACTTAAATTTGTTCTGAAGAAAGGCTCTAGGGGCACCTAGGTGGCTCAGTTGGTTAAATCTTCGACTCCGACTCTTGATCTCAGCTCGGAGCTTGATTTCAAGGTCATGAGTTCAAGCCCTATGTTGGGCTCCATACTTAAAAAAAATGCTCTAAAAGCCTGACTCTCTAAGGTACTACCTGTTCATGTAGTTAATTTGTTAATTAATCAGTCCATCTACCTGCAGAATTATTCTTCCCCTCGAAACATTTAGTAAGCTCCTACTGTGTGCCCTGAAGGAGTGCACAGTGGGCAGCATGGGTGGTGCTGGTTGGGATCGGCCTGGTCCAGGCTGAGCAGGAAGTACGTTGTCAGGCCTGGGATAGGCACCATATGGTGGACAGAGTTGCCGGAAAAAAAGTAAAATCAGAATATATTGTTTTGGACATCTGATCTTCAAGACATGGCCTCCTCTTCTTACAGAACTTTGAGATGTGCTGGCTGGCCTGAAAGACTTCTTTCCTCAGAGGTAATAAACAGGGATAGTGTTTCCTACAAAATCCACCGGGGTTCTGGGAAGATCCCTCTATTGGGGGCTGGGGAAATCTCTGTGGAGAAAGTTCTCTGTACCACGAGATTGCAGAGACCGTGGAGGATAAAACGAAGCCTCGTGCTTTTTGGTTATGATGGATTCTTTTCTCTTTTTTTATCAGTCCTCCTTGGCTTAGTGCCCAGGTCCTTGTCTATCTTCCTTGACTTGAGATGTCTACTTTGGTGCCCTGTGCGGTGTTTGGTGAGTGCGGCATCTGAGACTCCCCCCGCAGGGCCGGGCACAAGTCAGGGGCCACCACGCCTCGAGCCTGTCACTGCTGGGCTCCTGCAGACTTGCAGACACAAGAGGAGGATCTGAGATACCAGGTTCCTAAAGAAAGTCCGTATCTGTTGCCACCTGTTCACACACATACGCAAGGGGGAATGGATCCTTTTCTCACCTCATTTAGATTGTTTATGTGTCTGTAGCCAACGGGATGGGACTGTTTCATCATTTACCTTTGAACTTAGGACACTTAGTGCAGTGCCTGTCACATAATAGATGTTTCATAAAAATATATATATATATTAAAAGCTGAAAGAGGGGCCCCTAGCTGACTCAGTCGGTTAAGCATCTGATTTTTTAGTTTGGCTCAGGTCGTGATCTCAGGGTTGTGAGATGCAGACAGAGAGGATCAGGTCCCAAGAGGCCAGGCCGTGAGTGGGACCCCTTCCCTGCCTTCATGGTCACCCCTCGGTCTTCATCCCATCTCTCCCACATGTTCCCTTCATATCTTACTTGTCCTTACCCACCCTTTACAGTCTAAAGAAGTAAAAAAAAAAAAAGTTATAACCACAATGATGTTGGGGCCAAGGACAGAGCCAATTTTGGGAGACAGGAACTTTCTACAATTTGGGGGATCCCCCTTCCAGACAAGAAGGCAGTGTTAACTCACCTCATGGTGGTGAACATTTCTGTGTTCACCATGTATACACGTGTATCAGGTCATCATGTGCACACGTTGACCTTACACAGTGTCACGTGTCAGTTACAGCTCAACAAAGCTGGACAACAAGGAGAGGAGGGAGAAGACCGTGCGCGTGCACTGTGGGGCCCTGGCGATTGACGCCCCAGAGCTGAAACCTCCTTTTAGTTTATAGGGAGTCTGTTTCTGGTGAGGACCATCAGGTTTCTCCTGTTTTCTCCCCTCATGCCCTTTGCCAGATGGCAGAGTTTTGAGGGTTGGCATTGAAAAACCCATCAAAAAGCCTTCCTTTATGTAGTGGTAACTCTTACAGGTGATCCGAGCATGGGGTATACACGTAGGCGAGCCTTATTGACCCTGTTTGTCACATAGGTTGTTTTACTGTTGACTCTTGAACGACATGGGTTTGACCTGTGCATGTCTCCTTGCATGCAGAACTATTGCAATAAATCTGGTATGATTTTTTTTTTAAGATTTATTTATTTATTTGAGAGAGAGAGACCATTGCAGGCAGGAGGGGCAGAGGGGGAGAGAGAGAGAGAATCGCAAGCGGATTCCACACTGAACGTGGAGCCTGACGCAAAGCTTGGTCTCGCAACCCAAAGATCATGACCTGAACTGAAACCAAGAGTTGGACGCTCAACCGATGGCACCACCCAGGCGCCCCACTTCCTTATGATTTTCATAATAACTTTCTTTTCTCTAGCTTCCTTTATTGTATGAATACAGAATATGATATATACAATGTGCAAGTATGTGTTAATTGACTTTACGTTATTGGTAAGGCTTCTGGTCAACAGGTGCTCCTAACCCCCCTCCCCCAATTATTCACAGGTCAGTTATGCCCTAGTCTCTCCCTCCTCCTGACCTGTAGCTATGACCTAACCCTAGAAGTCTGCATTTCCTAGAATAGACAGTAAGTGCTCTTGACCTGGAATTTACGAGTCCCAACTCCCCCGATGCTGTGTGCTGAGAAAGGGTCTTGATATTTTCATGAATTGGACGATTCCCATGTGCTGAATGGCTTCCTGCATGCCAGCTGCTACACGATTCTGCCTTGGCAGGATCTCAGAGGGCTCCATGAAGAGTCTAGAACCATTGTTTCTTTCTTTCTTTCCCTTCCTTCCTTCCTTCCTCTCTATTTCTTTCTTTTTTTTCCTAAAGAATTTGTCAGTGATAGAGCACAAGCAGAGGGAATGGCAGGCAGAGGCAGAGGGAGAAGCAAACTCCCTGCTGAGCAGGGAGCTTGGTGTGGGACTCGATCCCAGGACCCTGAGATCATGACCTGAGCCAAAGGCAGATGCTTAACCAACTGAGCCACCCAGGTGTCCCCAGAACCAGTGTTTCTTAACATACTGCCAAGGAGTCTGCCTCTGATGTCTTTTCTTCTGCAGTGACTACAAACATCTACATGGTTTTGGCTATTTCTTTGATTAAATGTGCTTTCCAATGTTTGAAGACATTAGACAAATGCAGGGAAAAAAAAGCGAGCGTGCTCCATGTTTATGAAGGTATTATCTTCAGTGGTAGAGTTTATCAGCCATCAAGCCCTTGTGGCTTTCAGAATGCGATAATGGGCTAACTGGGGATTGAAGGAATGCCTTGATCCTCTAGCTAGGGTGCGTGAAGAGTGGCAGTGAGTGGATCCATCTGCTCCTGTCAGAGCTGGCAAGAGGGTGACAGGTGACCCAGGGCAGGGAGGTCCTGAGTGAGCAGCTCTGCGGACAGGCCCGTGCTTAGCTGAGGGTGGCTCACGGGAGTGGCCCCAACTGGGGCAGGAGATGTGGTCTTGCTCACTCCTGCGCCAGCTGGAGTGTGTCCTGGGGGGAAGTCATTGGGTTCTTTTTTGGGTCTCAGGCCTAACACTTGCAAAAAAACAGTGCGGCGTGGGGGTTTTTTCCTGCGACTCAGGCCTTTGTAGCCCTCTGTCTGTTTATTGCTTTCAACCAGTTTCTTCCCAAACAATGCGGACGTTAGGGACGCCAACTTCCTGCGTGGTTGAAATCCCACGTATAACTTTTGGACTCACCCCAAACTTAACTACTCATAGCCTCCTGCCCACCAGAAACCTTCCCAATAACAGAAGCAGCCAATTAACACATATTTTGTATGTCCCAGGGATCAGATACTGTATTCTTACCCTAAAGGAAGTTAGACTAGAGAAAAGAAAACCTTAAGGCAGGAAAATATGTTTACAGGACCATGTTGTATTTATGGAAAGCAATCCACGTCTATGCGGACACACGCGGTTCAACCCTGTGTTTCAGGGGCCACCTGTGTGTGTCTCTAAGTCAGGCCCAAGGTGATGAGTTAGTTGTAATTGTACTTGGTACGCCTTCCCGTTTGGATCTCTTCACTACGTTTTACGTGTCAGTGACCAGTGGTTCATAAAAGCCCAGCTCCCACGAGGGCAGGGGGGCACGGCACCGTGACGCTCTGATTGCCCTTCACCCATTCCCCGGACGGGCCCCAGGGTCGCCGATAACTCCCGCTGTCTGTCCCGGGGGTCGCGAAGGCAGGAGGCGGAGCAGCGAGTCGGACTTGCCCAGGATGTTTCTCGTGGGCTTGCCGGGCGGGCGGGGTCCCCCTTCAGCTCTCCGCGTCCACACGCCGTCTGTGCTGCATTGTGCGCTATTATTAATATATTATCATCTATTAGAGGGTAATTTTCTCTCATTTTCTGTCATTTTGCAGTTCTGTGCAAAAGGCAGTGGATTGTGGATTAAAATGCGGGCATCTGGATATCACTGGAAGGAAACCAGCGGAGTTCACAGGCTCTCGGGTGGCCGTTTGCTTGAAAAGCATCAGCCGTTCCTCCCATTTCCCCTTTGGTGGCGAGGGGGGTGCGGGAGAAGAGGGGGCCACCAGTCCCCAGAGCGTGTTAGGGACTCTCGGGGACTGAGTGTTTGCGCCGGGCTGGTTGTGTGGGGGCTGCGTTCTAACCCCCGTCTCGCCAGCCTCCGAGCAGCGTCTGAGTCCCAGGGGCTGGGAGCCCCCCACTTGTCGCTGATGCAAGTCCAAGAGGGAAGCCGCCATCACTAGGGCTATGAATGGGAAGGGCAGAGTCCCTTTACCTAAATACCCCGTTACTCTTGACAATGGCTAAGAAGCCACATACACGCAACCCGCTGGCCCTCTTGGGACCTGGATCGGGGAGACGAGGCCCCCAGAACAAGCCGGAAGGAGCAGGAGGGGGGAGCAATCTGGACATCCAGGCCAACAGCACAGGTGTGTCACCTTCTGGTCCCCTCTCTTGCTTCTTCCCAGCAAGCCACGATGATGGCCCTCCCCTCGTTCGCTCCTTGCCCTTCTCCACTGAGTGCCCTGGAGGTTCGTCACGGCCCATCACAGCAGACGCTGCCGAAATACTTGCTACGCAGACAATGGAGTCACTTAAACCAAAGAGGGGCCTTGGTATCCGGAGCCCGTGTTTTCCAAGAGGACGCTGCTCGCTCTGCTGTCCAAAGACCCCATGTGCCGAGCTGTCCACTCGCAGAGCACAGACTCCCCCTGCCACCGGGCTGGCCTGGGTGGGGTGTCAGAGCGGGGGGTGCTGTTTTCTCCCGGCAGAGAAACGGGGCCTGAGACCCCCCGGTGGGATGGTGGGCGACGAGCCACCGCCGAGCGCCACACGAGACCCCCCGCAGAGAATCCCAGCAGACGGTTGATCCATTCACTCGCGCTCTTAAGGATTTCAAAC
This sequence comes from Lutra lutra, assembly GCF_902655055.1. Taxonomy (NCBI): domain Eukaryota; kingdom Metazoa; phylum Chordata; class Mammalia; order Carnivora; family Mustelidae; genus Lutra; species Lutra lutra. Next base: position 10,398,061 of record NC_062292.1, read on the forward strand.
TAAGTGCTAAGAGAGACCTGCCCCCCGAATGAAGCGGGGGACGCCCCAACCAAGACAGAAAATCCAACCTAAGGAGTAGGAGGGGTTCGAGAGCCCAGAGGGTCAGGCTGGCAAAGTGCACCCCGAGGTGATCTGAAAGCCCAGTCCCCAAATGCTGATTTCCCGGAGCGCGGAGCCCCAGAGCAGCGATGCAGGAGGAACGCAGGGTGACTGTCGGGAGGGGCCTGGACACTTTGGGGTGACAGGACAGCTGCTCTGAAAATACAGCTCTCGTTCTGCTGAGGGTCACAGACAAAGGCCTGGGACCCTGTTCTTGCAGGTGAAGCCCGGGGCCCGGAATGGGGTTGCATAAGCTCTCTGAGGAACCACGTCATTTGCGGGGGGTCCTACATGGTGAATTTTAGAAGACTGACAAGCCAGCTTTGAGGCGGCGCAGGGCCCAAGCTGAACAAGTTAATAGCCCTCGACACTCTGTGTATTTAAAATACAAGATACACAGCCCTCAAAAAAAAAAAAAAAAAAAGAAGGAAATCCTGCCATTTGCCACAACGTAGATGGAACTAGAGGGTATTATGCTAAGTGAAATAAGTCAATGAGAGAAAGACAATTATCATATGATCCCACTGATACACGGAATTTGAGAAACAGAACAGAGGATCATAGGGGAAGGGAGGAAAAAATAAAACAAGATGAAACCAGAGAGGGAAATAAACCATAAGAGACTCTTAATCACGGGAAACAGGTTTACTGGAGGGGAGGGGGTAGGGGGTGGGGGTGGCTGGGGGATGGACATTAAGGAGGGCACGTGGTGGAATGAGCACTGAGTGTTATATAAGCCTGACAAGTCACAGACCTCTACCTCTGAAGCCAGTAATACATTATACGTTGATTAATTGAATTAAAATAAAATGTAAAAAAATAAGAGACTGTTGTAACTCAATATGTAATTCAAGACTAAGTACCTCAAGGTACTCGTAAGGAAGGGCTTCTGCCATCTAAGAATTTAGTTGAAGGCATGACTGGAAATTTGTTGAAGGAAATTCGAGGGAACCACATTGGCCAAAATGTCTCATCCACCCGGACCTAAGGTGCCATCGGTGGTGGGGACAGGTGTCAGTTGTGCTCTGCGAGACAGGTCCCCCCAGGTGCTCGAAGACTGGACTCATGAACGGTCACCTGACTGGTGGAGGCAGTTGCTCTCCACGAGGCCTGCTTAGCCGTGAGACTCGACCCTGCCATCTGGACGTAGAGGACACATGGGTAGATGTCCACAACATCACGGTCACTGCGTTCTACTGCGTAACGTGTGGTCATAAAATAATGTGCCTAGCGGGGATGGTGTGTACTTTTTACACCTGCGGGAAAGGCAGGAACTCGGTTAGCTGGGATTCTAGGCTGAGACCGGAGGGGTGCGAATCTTCTCGTGTTGGTGGTGGAAGAGTGCGTAGGTCAACCTTTCTTTGAACTGTTGTCGACTCATTCAGGCACATGACTAAAAGTAACATAAGCCCCACCGGTCTCCCAGGGGTCGGGGGCAAGGAGGGTATAACGTTTCAGGACAGAGCGGGGGTTCTCACTAGTAATGAGCATTCACTCCCCAGATCTGGATTTGCAGTTTGAAATGCGTTCTTCCCAAGCCTCCGAATGTCGCAAGTAAGCACTTCCTCTTCGATTATTTTTCCCTGGGAAATTCTGTACCAACGGAGCCTTTGTCTCGTCTACTATTTCTTCCCTCCCGGATTATTTCGCTCTTCCACATTTCCCCCGCCTTCTCCGGCATGTCCTCCTCCCTGCTGACATCACAGTACTGGCCCCTGGAAGCCACAGTCCCTGCTCATCTCCCGTACACATCACCCACTGCCCCCCTCCCCAGCCCACTGCTGATGTCACATTCATGGTCCCGTAGCCACGGCCCCTACGAGTCCCGCAGGGATTGTGGGGTCCCCACATCAGTCTGCAGAGCTTGTGTATGCTTTGGACAAGATGGCAAGGATTCTTGGTGGCTGTGCCCGCGTCAGGCACTGTACTTGGCTTCCGCTAATGGCTCATCGCCTTGCTTTGCTTGGGGACAGCGTCTGTGGCTTTCATCCAGCACACTACATCAGGTCTGCAGAGGGGCCGGCTTTGTCGGTCGGCGGTGGGGTGGGAGGCAGGTTCGGAAGTGGGAAGGGACTGTGCAGGCACATCTCCTGGGGAGACTGTATTTTCTACATGGGTCCCCCCAGACAGCATCCCCAAGATGAGGGCAAAATGCGGGCTGGAGCCATCATGGTGTCACAAGAGGATATTTTACGCAGCAAAAGTCGGAGGACTGGGAGAAAATGCGGAAGTGGAAAGCGGGAAGGGAAAAGCAGGACAAGGACACTGGGGAGGACTTAGGCTACGGCTGGAACCGCCAACAGACGCATCCGCACCCATGTTTAGGGCAGTATTGTTCCCAGCAGCCAAAAGGCAGGAACAGCCCTCATGTCCGTCGACAGGATAAATGGACAAGCAGAATGGGGTCTGTCCGTGCAGAATATCATTCAGCTTTTAAAAGGGCATGACTTCTGACACCTGCGACAGCATGGACGAGTCTGGAAGGTATTCCACTAAAAAGATGCCAGAAAATAAGACACGTATTATGTGAGTCCACTTACATGAGGGGCTTAGGGGACATAAAACAGAACAGCAGGGATCGGGGGCTGGGGGTGGCCTGGATGGGGAGTAGGAGTTTAACAGGGACAGAGCTGCAGTTTGGGAGCGTGAAAACGTTCTGGGGGTGGATGGGGGTGATGGTCACACCACAATGTGAATGAGCGTGAGGCCGCTGAACTGGGCACTTAAACAGGGTTCAAACGGTTCCTGTTACTTTCTATTTCCCTATAGTTACAAGGTTGGAGCCCTATCTTCTGTTCTGAGATCCTTTACTTTTAACCTCTCCAGACCTTTAACCGAAATATCTCCCCCATGAGGGCATGTGAAGGTGGGGTGGGGCGTGCATTCGGGACTCAGGAGGGAGCACGAGAGGCGAGTTTGGGGACCTCCTGTTACGCACCCACTAAGGTACAGGAAACAGCGTGTGTGGGGGTCGGCCTCTTTTGTTTTTCTTCTGCAGAAAAAGCGACAGCAGCTGCCTTTAAATGCACCTTGCTTTCTGCAAGGCAGCTTTAAAACCCGCTCCGACATTCTGTAAGCAATCCCAGCACTGCCTACTAACTTAATTTGTGTTCTGCTCGCCGCTAGCGCCCAGGAATGTTATTAAAATGTTCTTTGCTGGTCTTCACGAAGACCGTTCAGTCCTCGCAGCCCAGTTGATTAATGGCAGGGAAATGGCCCTTCATTTCTTTGCCTTCAAAACAGTGCCACCTGGGTCTTTTACTGCACTCAGAGCAGATGTCTTCGGCAAAGAGCAGACTCCCTACCAGCTCAGCCCCTCCTCCTCCGACACATAGGTGACAAGCCACCGGGGTACGCCGGAAGGTGCCCTGCGGGAGTCTTCAGAACATTGACCTCGGGCCTCCCCCAGATTAATGATCCCTGACCGGGCTGGGCCTGGGCTCCCTGGAGGGTCGGCCGAGAAGGAGGGTCCTCTTCTGGGGAGGACGATGGATGCTAGCCAGGCAAGGACACAGAGCCCACCCCCACGAAGGCGGAATGAGTTTGCAATATGGTGTGTAGTGCGTGGCTCTAGGTAGCCTGTTCTCTGACGAAGGGTGTTTCTGAGCGTTCGCCACATCTCTGCCTCTGCCAGACCCTTCCCGTGATCACTCTCCGCTCAGATGCAGAGTAGGCCCGTGAGGTAGACGTTCCTGCCGTTCGGTTTTCATGGAAAAGGAAGCCAAAGAGGGGACGTAACTGGACTAAAGGCCACGCGTGGATCCAGTGTCAGAGCTGGGATCTGATCCCAAATCTGTTTGGTTCCAAAGCTCGTGTCCCCAAACAGGGGAAGAACTGCATGTCATCTGGAGTCCCCAGTATGTTCAATAGGCCTGTGGTCTGGGCCATCATCCTAAGTGTAGGGACAGAGAAAAGCAGTGGGACCCAGAGCCACTGGGTGTCCCTGCCCCGCGCCTGCCCTGTTCACCTGTGAGCCCTTCTGACCATCCAGCCCATCTCTGGGCTCTGCTGCCCAGCTCGCCCTTCCAGGACAAAGGTGAAGGCATAACTGGGCGAGCCCTGCCTGCAGATTCACCTGTTCCCAGAGCAGGGTTCCATTGGCTCTGGAGAAACTCCTGTCAGCCCAGGTCCAGCCCTGGATTGGGCTTGTCCTTCCCCTGGACATGGTCTTAACTTGGCCTTCCCGGGCCTGGCATCCCAGACTCCTGCTTCCCAGACACTTGTTGCCCAGGGCACCATGCACAGTGGGGTGTGTGTGTTTGAGCACACGTGCATGCACACACACACACACGCACACACACACCCTCAAACGTGATGGCAAGCCAGGGCACTGGCTTTCTTCATCTGAGGAGCGGGCATCTTTGGACCAGATGAGGTAGAAGTATCTAGAAGGAACTACCCAGTGACCGAGGAGGGGCTTGGGAAGTGAGTCAGAACTGGAATTCCCTGAAGAGACAGAGAGGTCCTGCACGGTGATTGCTGCCCCCGCCCGGGGTAGCTCTTGATACCGTGCTGCAAGGATGGTCTACAGGAGAAGCGCCATCCCCTATTCCCCAGGAGAGGAGAGGGGACGGACAGGGTGAGGGACTGTCAGGTTCGCGTGTAGTACTCGAGGGCCCATGGCAGGATGGCGAGCCCTAGCTGTTTGTGTGTGCTTTGTCCGGGTGGCTTGATGCTTGGTCTGGCCCTCTGAGGATGGTCATGGTGACCTTGATCTGCTCCTGGGGGGGTGGTGCTGTGTTTCTTTCTCCATGACCGTGGAATCTCCCCGGATGCAACCTTAGGGAAACACCCTCCCCCCCTCCCCGTAGTCCTGATTTGCTTCTCGGTAGGTCTGGGAGGTGGCGGCCCTGTGAGCGCTAGGGCTTGGGCGCTCTGGAGGGGATCCTGGGGTCTGGCAACTTCCTCTTTTGGCTCCTGTCTGCTTTCTGGATTGATAGCACGCTTTCTGGCCTTCCTCACCTGAACACTGCAGGCGTCTTGCAAGTTTCCAACCTTCCTCTCCCCTAAGTGCTCAGGGACCCCAGCACCAGCTTCATTAAACTGGAAAGACTGGCGCTTCTAGAAGTAGTCCATTTTATAGGAAACCGAAACCCACACTAGGATTTTGGGTTCACCTCCCAGATCATGGGGACTTATTGCCTCGTTAACAGTCAAATAAGCGTTTTAAATGATCCAGGAACAGGCTGACCACTTGGAATCCCGGGTAGTCCACCAGGCTTCCTGTCTTTAGCAGGTGTGCGACTTACTTTTGCTTCCAAGGGGGCCCATCATGCAGAGAAACGAGGCAGGAAATGAGATGTGAAGAGAAAATTGAGTGCGTGGGCATTCTGGCTTATCAAGAAATAGCAGAGAGAGAGAGAGAGAGAGTGTGTGTGTGTGTGTGTTTTCTTTTGTTCACTAATGCATACTCAGGACAGTGACGAGCACACAGGAATACAGTAAATATTTGTTGAGTGAAGAAACAAACAACTGTGGGTGTGTGTGTGTGTTGGGGGTGTACATACACACAGACAAGGATCACACCTCTCCCATGAGTCACTTACCTAGCAACCTTGAGTAAAATAAATGACTGATTGGAACATTGTCCAAAAGGCCATGGACACACGGGGGGAGCAAAGCTGGGGCTCCTGTTTCTGGACTCAGCAGAGAGCTCCTGTCAGACAGAGCCAGGCCTAGGTTAGATACTGTTCTTGGCCTGGAGCACATCAGAAATGCAAATTAAAGGTAGAGATAATTGCACACAGAAACCCAACAAAGAGACACCTCACAGCTTGACAGCAGGAGATAAGACAAGAAACAGACCCCAGCCATCTCGAGTACACCCTTCTGGAACCAGATGGCTTAAGGGCACAGCCTTTTACACTTTCCTGTCCTCTTGGACATGACATCATTCTGCACAGTATGAAATTAATTACTGTTCATAGTAGACGCTGAGTCATCATAAGCTGAAATTCATCTCATAATTTTATTAGAAGACAAGATCACCTCTAATTCTTTAGAAAGAGTCCTTTGGATGGTGTAACTTTCTTTTCCTAAAAAGTCTATGCTTCCATTATCTACACTGGGGAACAGAAAATGGTAACCTGAAAGCCAGATCGAGCTCATCTGTGGCAACTTTTGCTACAGTAGCAGAGCTGGGAACTTGTAGCAGAGACCACGTGGCCGCAAAACCAAAGGCATTTATTGTCAAAGTTGGCCCATCCCTGATCGAGATGTCGGCCTTTTCCTGGATGTCAGTTTCTGCTTATGTGTCTGTCTGACTCATTTGCATATGCATTACCGCGTGACCCGTATCGACAGGTGTGCGTGCATGACACATTTCCATGTGCTGGTAAGCACAACAAAATGTTAAGCACCACATTTCCTTTACTTCTCAAACATGGCTCAATAAAAGGGTTTGGATCTAATCAGCCATTACTCTTCCTGCTTCACTCCACTAATGATATGTTGTGATCTCTGACCCAATGGACAAGAATGTTCTGGAGAACTCCCTTGGACACCTCGCCGCACATTCCCCATCCTTCCAACAGCTCTGTGAGTAGAAGTGTATTGATCGCACCCAAAGCGTTTATAAGATAGATGTCCTTGCCATGTGAAGGAGTCAATGACTGTGTAGCCCAGGCTACATGGGTCTTGTGAGGTATTAAAATGGTACTGGAAGTCGACTGTCATGGCAAGGAATAATATGTGGCTCATCAGGTCGGACTTTGCTTTCAGATTATTCTTGTGGCCTTTGCCTGGACTCAGTGGGGAAAGTTTCTCCAGCCTGGTGGGGGTGTTGATTGGTTATTCTGTGCTGACGTGACTGTCCCGCATTAGCGATGGTTTTTCTGACTTCGATATGCTCCTGGCTCAGGGTAGCTAATACACTTCACTTTATGCTATTACTTTTGAAGTACCAGGGGCCAGAACTGATTACGGAAGGCAGGCTTCTGAGATTATAGAAACCAGTGGGTAGCCTATGTATGTGTACCATTAAAAGGAAGCACTAAGACACTCTTTGGACTTGGCATGGGAAGGGGGGTGCTTTTCTATTGAGATATAAATCAGATGCCATAAAATCGACCCCTTTAAGTGTACAGTTCAGGAGTTTTGAGTCTATTTATGAAGTTGTGCAGTTATCTCACCTTTTTAGAAATTTTCAAAATTTTATTTATGTGGAGCCCAACATGGGGCTTGAACTCACAACCCTGAGATCAAGACCTGAGCTGCCATCAAGAGTTGGATGCCATACCAACTGAGCCACCCAGCTGCCCCTCGTTTTTTTAATATATGGGGAGTTGGGTTCGGTTTTGAGGAGCTCTGTATAATCCCACAGACAGTTTTCTGAAATCTATGCATTCATCCCTTCCTGTCCAGATTTACCAAACAGCCTGTGCACGACATGGACTCTGATCATTCTAGGCCCCCAAGTTCATTTTATACATCAAATCGCTCATCCCAGGATGGTGGTGTTGGGGAACACCAGGGCCCAGGGTTCCAGGCCTTTATCCTCACCTCAGACCCCAGGGGTCGACCAACGTCCTTCCCTCTGGGATTCTTTTTCCCTCCATGACAGTGAAATAGGGAGAACATACCAGAAATGACACACTGCTCTAGCCGAACTGGTTCTCAGTAGGCTCTCTGTTAGATGCAAATGGGACTTCCCATTTCTCTAGCCTTCATCCTCAACTTCTCATCCGTCCTGCCCTGGACCAAAGCGACTGTGCATTCCCTCATTCATTCCTAAGTACTTCCTGAGTTCCTACACCACACACTAGACCCTGAGAACAGAGAGGTGAGACATACAGGCTCCCACTCTCAGTTTCTATTTCAAGGAAGATGTGACATTGAATGACTAATTATCCACTTAATTATGCAGTCACGGTTGTGAAAAGGGCACCAGAAGAAACGTACGGGGTTTGGGATATAAGGGTCAGCCTGAGCCTACGGGTGGGGAGATGTCTCTGAGGGTGTGAGAGGATAGCCAAGGTCCGACGGGTCACGGTGGCGGGAGCTACATCACAGTCAGAGGAAGGCTTTTGGACTCAGAGGTGGAAATTTCCGAAGTTCCAAAAGCCACTGCAGTTGCCGTGTGTTGCACGGTCAGCAGGAAGATGGTGGAACAGGGGTCCACTGTCCTCCTGGGGGGAGATGAAGGTGGCCACTGTGGCTGGTGTGGGGGCAGTGGCGGGTGTGGGAAGCAGGTTCGAGATGTTCAGGAGGTACATCTCATTCATTTGTGGTCGTCATTCCTGCGGCTGGAATCGGTCCTTCTCCCCTGACCCCAGCCCCTCGATGACCTCATTTCTCTCTGGCTGACTCTATGCCGAGCAAACAGTAAAAGCCGATCAACATCCCTGGTCTCAAGTGGGAGTCGGCTGAGGGCAGCTTTGGATGGTATCCAGATGGAATCATGCTAGGCATCTCCTTCTACAACTCAACTTTTTTGCCCTGAATTCCATTTTTCAGGTCTGTCCATGTCGACTCACATAAAAGGCCGATGACTCTGGTCCTTACGTTCTGTCTCCCAGCCTGGGTTGACACCCCCCCCCCCCGACCTTCTTCCACTCCCATCCCCACTTCCATGCCCCCACACATAGCTGCCCGTTTCTTCTCAGTGTCTTTTTCTGGTTCTGTCTCCTCTCTCCAAAATAACACGTGGAGAGCTCAGCCTTCGTACCTTTTCTCTATCTGTACCCCCTTTCTCCATGGCCTCTCCCGGTCCCATGGCTGTAAAAGCCGTTAGCAGCCCTGCTGGCCTCCTTGCGGTCCCCAGGCATGCTCAGCCCGCCCCCACCTCGGGGCCCTCACCTGTGCACCTGTCCTCTGCCGGGATGCCCTCCTGAGGTGCCTGCTGGGGCTCACAACCTCGCTGCCTTCACGTCTCTGTTCAGAGTCCCCCGATGGAGGAGCCATCCCTGACCACCCCGAGGTAAAGAGCAGTCCCTGCTGTGATCCAGAAGTCCTTTCTAACTGCCTGTTTTATCGTTCTCCATGTCCGCAGGACGTGTCTTACTTGCTGGTTTACTTGTTCTTCTTCAGAGAGAGGTCCAGGAGGCAGAGACTGTTTTGTTCTCTGTTCCGTCACCAATGCGGGGCATATAATAGGTGCTTAACCAACGTATGTGGAACGACTGAATGAAGTCACCACAGGAAATGCCTTGACAGTTGCTTTTAGAATTCCGTGTCTTTAATTTTTTAAAAGTAAATCTCTTTGAGTGTGAATGGATTCACATTTCCAAAGTGAATATAATAGTAAAAGTGTAAGTGAGTCTTCTTTCCTCTTCTCTGAAGTTTTAAGACATTTATAAATGTATCTGGAATTGTAATAGAAGATTCCAGAAGGTTTAACAACGTGTTTTCAGTTGATGGTAAGAGCCAGACGGGTTTAAATAACATTAACAGGGTATGGTTTTACTAAAGGAACACCGTGTTTTTAAAATGGAAACTTCAATAATCCCATTTTATAACTTCCCTAAACCTTTGAAATACATAGTACTCGTTAATGTTGAATTATTTACTAAAAATGCCCCCCAAGTAAACCCACCCCGATATTAACTGCCTAATGTCTAAAGGTTTTTAATAATGTCTCAGTGATACTGGCTTAATGAATTAGGTTCTAGGAAAAGTGACCAGGCTTAGTTAACAATAAATCAGGCTCTCCTATTTGCAGAAAAAGCAGCTAAAACTCTGCTTGTAAATAATAATGTGGAAAGATCTGGTATTAATCAAACCACCATCCCCAGCTGGGCTCTGTTTTCAGCTCCCAAACGCTGTGGAGTTAATCTTGAGCATGTCTATATTTGAAACTTAACACAGTCACACAGTCCTTTGAGAACGAACTTTGGCAGTAAATCAGGTGGGGATTGCACCTGGAACACGGGTAAAAAATCATACTTCCAAAGGCTTTGTCTTCCATCAGTTTTTGTTTGTTTGTTTGTTTGTTTTTGTTTTTAATCATGAGGATAGCCTCCTGACTATGCGGTTCAGTGTCTCTTGCATCTTGAGTATTTTCTAGCCCTCCCCTGCTTTCCGTTTTACCGGCCACAGAGTCCTCAGACCCTTCTCTGGGATCCCACGCCTGGTCCCTGAGATTGCCCACACATTGTGGCGGGAGGCCCACCAGCCCCCCTCCCCGCCGATGGGAAACAGCTCTCTCTGTGCCCCACTACTTTGAGGTGATTCCACGACCCCCGCAAACACGCGTGTGTGGTGTTGTAGGCCCAGAGGCTCTTGGCAGCTCTCCACAGCACTTACTGATTCCCTTTGCCTGGCCCATTACATAGAAGTTCAGATGGTGTGAGACTCTGTTGGTCTATCCTTCTGGAACATTCTACCACTGTGAGGAAAAAGTCCAGGAGCGTGACTTCTCACAAGTGTTTCAGTGAGTGTGGCGTGGGGCATACATGGAATCAGTCTTACTACACATGGGGAAGAAAGAGAGCAACTTGCCACTTCATGTTTCCTGAACTGTCCATTTGGATAAGCATAGCTGAGAGCATTTTCTTGTCTGTGGGCAGGATCTGGACAGAGAGCTGGATGCTGAGCTGGGCTTGGCATGTTGATCTTGGCCTTTCTCTAGAGCCAAAGGCTTATTACCTGAATGGGTCCCTCTGGTCCTGTTATTCTGTTAACCTCCCCCCCTTTTATATTAAGTTTTGAATTTTAATTCTAGCGTAGTTCTCATACAGTGTTAGATTAGTTTCAGGTGTACAATAGAGCGATTCAACACTTCCCTACATTACCCGGTTGTCTGTGACTCCATTTAATTCTCCCACTGGTACCAAGGAGGAGTATCATCCCTGTGTTACTGAAGACAAAGTTACTAAGACTCACGGAGATCAGAGGTTTGGTCAGGGTTGTGGAGCTCGGAGACTGGGGAGCGTGAGTGCACACTCATATTCACAGCTCACCCAGAGCTCTGCTCATCTGTGAACCTCGTCGTAGGCTCCCGGATGAAGAGGAAGGACCGTGGTCTGTGTTGAATACCTTGTGTTTTGTAATAGTCCATAAGGGTTAGGACCATGTTTATTTTTCAACACTTAGCAAAGAACCTTGCCCCATTTGGTACTGATAAATGTTTGGTAAATGATTGCAATTAGTGAATGAAGAGACAAAAGAGTGACTCTTTTGAATGAATAGGTGAATTGGGCAGAAATCTACCTGTTAGAGAGGTTTAGAATGTGGCCATGTGCGTGCGGGGGATACGCCCGAACCGTTCATTTCTTCTAGCTCCCTATCAGCGTGGAAGGTCTGAATCCAGTCCACGCCGTGTTTCTTTTTTTTTTTTTTCTTTAAAGAATCTATTTATTTGACAGAGATCACAAGTAGGCAGAGAGGCAGGCAGAGAGAGAGAGGGAAGCAGGCTCCCTGCTGAGCAGAGAGCCTGATGTGGGGCTCGATCCCAGGACCCTGAGATCGTGACCTGAGCCAAAGGCAGAGGCTTAAACCACTGAGCCACCCAGGTGCCCCCCATGCCGTGTTTCTTAAAAAGTGCTCAAATTTTATTGGAATCTGTACTCAAAATCAAAGTTAAAATCTATTTTTCAGTGAGTCCTCTGATCTCGTTCTCCTGTTGCTCCTTCTCCTTTCAAGTTACCTAGGGCATACGTGGGTGCGGTTTTGCAGGCTTATCTCCTGTTGGAGCACACAGATCGCTAGGTGCACTGACCTGCAACTTCATGGTGGGTCCCGGGGAGGCAGGTGGGAGGAGGGGGCGGGGTCTTCTTCCCCCTCCTGGAACTCTCACTTCCTGTCCGTCTCCTCTGTGCTGCTTTCCCTGCTCCACGCCCCCCACAGTCGTGTCACTCACTTCCTCCAGTAGAGATGGACTTGTGAGCATGTGTGTGTATGTGTGTTGTGTGTAGTGTAGTGTGTGAGTATATGTGTGGTATTTGGTGTGTGAATGTGTATGTTTGGTGTGTAGGGGTGTGTGTGGTGTGTGTGTGGTATGGGTGCATGGTTTGTGTGGTGTGATGTGCGTATGTGTGCGTGCATGGTGGTGTGTGTGTAGTTTGTATATAGTGTGTGTGAGTGCATATGTGGTAGGGTATGTATGTAGTGGGCTATGAGTATGAGTGTGTATAGTGTGTGTGTGGTGTGTGCACATGTTGGTGTGGTATGGTGTGTGTGAGCATGGGAGTATATGGTATGGTTGTGAGTTTGTATGAATGTGTATGTGTGTGGTGTGTGTGTGATATAAGTGTGTGGTGGTATGGTGTGATATGTGTGTGTGTTCATGGATGGTGGTATGGTGTGTGCATGTGAGCGCCTGGGATGTGAGTGTATATGTGATGTGTGTGTGTGGTAGGTGTGTGTGCAGTGCGGTGTGTGTGGTATGGGGAGGGGAGTGTGGCCCCTTTGCTACTCCAGCTGCTTTCCTCCAGTCTTGGCTCTGCCCTCCGCGCGGAGGTGTCTGCGTTCTTGTTGGGATGACCACACCAGAGGTCTGGGCAGTGGACTCACGGTCTCAGTTTCCTATATGATCCGTCACGCAGGTGGGTAACATACATGAAGTGACTAATTCAACTCTGTCTTTATGGGGCTTACGAATTAAAAAGCCTTCTTTAAAATTCAAAGATCAAAAGAAAATAAAAATAAAAATGCGAAGGTGAGCGAGCACTTTAGCCGGAGAGCTGTTGAAGTTGAGGCTCCAGTGTGCTGGGCCAACTGATGGAGCATACGCCCCCCACCCACCCTCCCGGTCACCCCCGGTCCGGCGTCTGAACTGCAGGCGGGGATGGCATCTCTGACTGTCATCTTGTAGCAGCGGCGTCTCCAGAGGGACAGAGAGGTGGGGGAAGCCCCTGATGAGGGCTTCCTGCCCCTCTTGTCCATGGCCCCTGCCACCTGCCATGCTCAAGGCTGTTTCCGGGATGCTTTGCTCAACTCCTTGAATTTTCAGTAGCCATCCTTAGGGAAGGAAGAAGGGTAAGATGGATTGCTGGTGATCCTGGGTGGATCCAGCCCACCCCAGATAAGCAAGCGGATGCCTACAGAGGGATGATTACACCCTGGACCCCCAAGCTGATACCCCACAACTGGGTCTTGGGGTGGTCCGGCCATCCTGTGACCAGCGTGTCCTCTGCCCAGAGGCATGTTCTGTCATCTATGTGTACTAAGGGTGGAAACAACCATGTGCCACTGGGGCCCTGGCCTTGAAGGGTCTACTGCAGCCAGGGGCACATGGGGCCAAAGCCTTGGTGTCTCCTCCAAGCAAAATCTTGCCAGCTCCGAGCCTGGCACGTGGTCTGTGCCACATCCATGTGGATTCTGCAGGGACAGTGAAATCTCCGGTCTTCTCTATAATTGCATCAAATTACATCTTCGAGATGGGTTTCTCATCGCAGTGTTGGTTTTCGCTGTCCCGGAGGGAAGCTGCAAACTTACGATCATGTGAAATCTGGGCAGAGGCCTGAGGCCATTTCAGAGTGAGAGCAGCCGTGGCAGTGTCCATGGCAACCCGGGCCGGGTGGTCAGGCTGTTGACCTCAGGCTCCGTGAGCAGCCACTGATGCCGCGAAGCAGACGGACGGTTTCATGGGCACAGGACGTGGATCCCCCATGAGCCCTTCCCACCACGCTCCCGTGCATGGCTGGCGGCCCCGTCAGCAGCAGAAGGGGGCAGTGGTGCGTGTACCCCGATAGAAGGGTGGCGGGGGGCTGGGACCTGCTCTCCACCGGCGTGCGCGGGGGTCTGTGCCCACCCGTGGCAGCATCCACAGCCTGCCATGATGGTCAGCCACGACCGAGCCGTCACCACGTGAAGAGACCGTGCTTTTGAGATTTTGGGGATCCCACACCACAGTGAGTGTGGGACAGAAGCCGGATTTGCTTCCGGATTTAGAGTGCCGGCCTCTTTTTCCCGAATCCATTCCCAGGACAGTCGGGAGAGGGCGCAGGCCCCGCCTTCAGCCTCGGCACAGCTGCCCCGGGGACTGGGCCATTCTGGGTATGTGAGTCTTTCCCCAGATATCCTGATTTTTACCATCATCCTTGGCCTCTACCCACTAGCCCCCTCCCAGCTGTGACCACCATGACCATCTTTGGTCTTTGCAGATGTCCTCCAGGGGTTGAGAGCCCCTGGAGTTGGGGAGAGAATTTTGCTGTGTGCCTGTAGTCTCGGGGCTCTGTCCCATGAGCCATTTATTGTTGTCTTGGATTATTGTCTAGATAAAGCAGCAGACCCCAGCACCAAGCTTTCCGTGGTTTGTAAGGTGGAGTGGAGAGCTCCTGCCGGAAGGCCACAGCGAGGGTGGGGTGCTTGAAAGGAACGGATGGATGTCCCTTTCCGCCTGTTCCTCTGCTTCCCCTCATTCCGTCTCCCTTCCCATCCATTCATGAAAGTGTCCCCCAGAGTCACCCGGAAGCCTTGCTAAAATGCAGATTCCAGAACCCCCGAGATCCTCACACAGGATCCAGAGGATCTAAGAGAGGCCCCGGAATCTGCAAGTTACAGCTTGGGGAAGAGACAGGAGGCCAGGTCGTGCAGGCCGGGTGCACAGACTGTGACTTGGCTCTGAGGGGAGTCAGGCAGGCCGGGGAGGCCTGTAGTCAAGGAATGTCAACACTGGATTTAAGACTTCAACAGGTCCCCCTGGCTGCTGTCTCGAGGAGACTCCAGGGGCAAGAGTAGAACTTACCATTATTATTAAAATCATGGCATGCTTTCTGCACCCTTGGAATTTGCCATGATTATGGAGATAGAACATGTCCAGCGCTAAGTAACAAGGAAGTGTCCGCCGAGTGATTCGGGTAACTCAGATCGGAGAAGTGCGTTGGAGGTCAGCGGGGAGAAGACATCCCTTCTGAGAGTCAGATTTCGTGCCCAAGTTGGGTCTTACACTGGACGACCAGGGTTTTTTTGTTTGTTTGTTTTAGCTTTATGGGGATATAATTGGCTTTCAGTAAACCATACACATCTAAAGTGTGTAATTTGATGCATTTGGCCACATGTATAGGCCCACGGCACCACTGCCGCCATCGTGGACATCTCCATCACCCCCACCAGTTTTCTCGTGATTTACAAGGCAGGCTGGCTGTTATCATGAGGGCAGGGACTCGAGCAAAGGCCCAGAGGCAGGGACATGCAAGGGCTTCTCTGGACAGAAAGACGCCCGCCCTGACTATGCAGGAGGGTCACATGGGGATCCCCGAGACAGGTGTCTGACAAGACAACTTGAAGCAGATTACACGGGGCTGGAAACACAGGCGTCATAAAGGTTAGGACCCAGGGGGACCAGCAGAGATATTTAAGCATGTTGTAGAGTATGGTGGGAACAGTTTGTTGAAGTTCCATCTTTTAAGAACAACACCAATCTCAAATTGTAGGTACTTTATTTTTCTGTAGTGAGTCCAAAAAGCATCGCCAAGTACATTTCTGCAGCATTTCACGCATCCAAAGTCCATTAAAGGAAAAAGAAGCATCAGGCAATTTCATAATTAGGTAATTAACAGAATCCTTAAGCGCATTAAACTAACACAACTACTTAGAGATTGAAAAAAAAAAAAACAACCCAGTGCCCCTTGATGGCACGTTGTAGCCCACACATGACAAATACATCTAATGCAAATGGACTTCAAGAGTTCAAAGGTAGAATTCGAGTGCACACACGCAGCCGTCATCAGTGCTTCGTATCTGTGGAGTCCTGGGCTTTCGTTTTGTGTCAGGTTGAATGAGAACCTTGCACCTCTGGGCAAAATGTAGGTAAGTATTCAGCGAGCATCTACGCTCCATCCTAAGGCCTTGAACTATTTGTGAACAGATCCTCTTCCCCATGGCCCGGGGGTAGCCTGGAGGACCAGATTTTCAGGTTCGAAGGTAGTTAGACTAAGGCAACACCATCTTCCTCTTTCTCTGCCTCCTGGGTCGAGGTGAAGACACCAGTCTTGGATTCTACTAGAACATTCCGCAGAGCGCCTTCAGGGGCACTGCCCCCCTCCTGGGAGAGAGGTGAGGAGTTCTTCTTAGTTGAGCAACATTATATCTTCGGTTCCATTGTCAGATTGTTTCACTTCCCAACCCAGAGAAGAAGGCTGGGAAGCGCGGGTGCGCTCTGTGCTCAAGAGTTCCACAGACCCCTTCTTACTTCGGTTCCTTTTTTTTTTTTTTTTTTTTTAAGATTTTATTTATTTGACAGACAGAGATCACAAGTAGGCAGAGAGACAGGCAGAGAGAGAAAGGAAGGGAAGCAGGCTCCCTGCCGAGCAGAGCGCCCGATGCAGGGCTTGATCCCAGGACTCTGGGACCATGACCTGAGCCGAAGGCAGAGGCTTTAACCCACTGAGCCACCCAGGCGCCCCACTTCAGTTCCTTTTAAGAGGACCTCGACTTACACAAGTGTGAAAGATGCTAACTGAAGACCGTGTGTCCTCATCTTTGTCATGTCCTCACCTCTTAATTCCAAAGGTGTTTGCTGAATCCTCCTGGATGAAAGGAAGTCCCGAGATCATTGTCACCATATTGCCATCATCATCATCACCTGAAGGACTAAATTCATAAATGTGACGTGTGGTATTAGATACTGAGAAGTATGACACTGATGCTAATGACTCCCTGGGTGACTCAGTTGGTGAGGCACCTGCCTTTAGTTCGGGTCATGATCCCAGGGTCCTGGGATCGAGTTCCGCATCAGGCTCTCTGCTCAGTGAGGAGTCTGCTTCTCCCTCTGCCACTCCTCCTGCTTGTGCTCTCTCTCTCTCTGATGAATAAATAAATAAAAATCTAAAAACAAAATAATAATTACTACCTTCACTTAACATTTTCCAAGGACCGGGACTGTGTATCCCACATTTCACACATATGACTGCAACTAATCCTTGCTCAATAAAACAGGGACAATTCTCAGTTCCCGTTTTTACATTTAGGGAGACTGAAGATTGGGGAGGGTTTTTTCATAGCTCCGAAATGGTAAACCAGGGGCCCGAACCTTGCATGTAAGGGAACGTTTCCAAGAGCATGGACAAACCCTGTCCATGCCGTTGAGTCAGAGAAGATGAGACATGGGGATTAAAAAAGACTGTGGTCTTAATAGGGACACCATACCTATTCTTTCAAGCAATCCATGAACTCTTCTTAATCGTATTAAGTTCTAATTTAAAAGCTCCCTTTACTTTTGAAGCAGAAGGGTCTTAGGAGCTGCAATGCTTTTCCGCGGCAACCGTGTGAATTGCATCCCGTGTGAATTGCATCCCTGCACCCAACAGCCTCCCGTGGGGACCGCAGTCATTTCCACCCAAACTGCCCCCGCCCCTGCATCTCCCTGCCCTAATGCTGAGCCGGACTGCTTAGGCTGGGCCCAATCACTACATCCCAGGTTAATCTGGTTTCTTATGTAGAACAACTTTGGTCTGACACTTAACTTTTCTTCCCTCGGCGGGGTTTTTTTTTTTTTTGTCTCTCTGACCTCATTACCAGCATGCCTTCACGTTCATGCTTGCTCACATGCTAGGATCTGTGTCCACGTGTGATCGTCATTACCAAGCGGAGCGCCGATGGCTCGCAAAGCAGACGAGGAAGGGAGATGACAAGCCTTGTGTTCAGATGGCCCCAGAGGTCGGAGGGAGGTTTCACGGTAACGAAGCTAGTGTGCTGGCTGCCCGAGATGTCAGGGCTAGCCTCTCTCCCTGCTGTGGTTATCGTTTTGGCTTTGGCTTTCACGCCTCACCTGGAAGGATGTCTAATGATCGCACTCCCTGTGAGCTCTCTTCCACACCCCTCTGCCTCCCTCCCTCTTGAAAGCACCTAACTTTGCAGAACGAGCCTTGTGTCCTTGTGCCAAACACAGGGGACCATTCGGACCCTCTTCAGCTTGCATGGTGTTAGAACAGCAGCTCCCGCGAAGGGGGTCACTCTCCACTACCCAGGGCAGTGAGATGTCATCACTTGTCACAGTCTGATTTGTTCCCTGTAAGGCTTCCCTTGAGGGTAGTCTGATGCCCTCTCTGGGGGTCTCGGGACTCTGTGATCAACAGGAGTAGAGAACATGATGTTTAGCGGCTGGTCACTTGCTCCGGGCAGATTCAACAAGAGGGCTGGATGAGTGGAGTCTCACTTGGGAAGGACTGTGGGTCATCAGGCCCGGATGCATGAACTTGATGTATGGAAAGTGAGGTGTGCAGTTTGGGGGGCTGGTGAGCACAGGGGGACCACATCACGCTGAGAAAGAAACTACACCCACTAGTTGGCATTTGGGGTCCTTAGATTTTAGATATCCTTAGATTTTAGATATTTAAATTCTCCTTTCTGCCCCTGGCTAATTAGGATGTGGTCAGATTATCTTGCTGTTTCTCCTTCTGAAATTACCAAGGTGTGGGCAAAAAAATAGAACCATTTCTTTGGGGGGCATGTGAGTCCAAATATTTGAATATTGAGCTAGGTAGGAATGAGAGTGTGTGTTTTCTTGGTTCAGACACCGCTGAGGTCTCCTATCTGCTGGTTGGCAAGCTTTCCATTTTGCTGTTTCCCTTCAAAAAAAAAAAAGGATCATTAACATGGGCACCTGCCTTTGGGGACAGACCTGCTGTGAAGAGCAGATTCTTGAGAAAGAAAGAACACTGATGAGGAATGTGTCGGGAGGGGAGGAGGGGGGCGGACCACAACCTCTCGCTGGAAAGATTCTGAGGAGTGTGAAGGTAAAATCCATTGATCTTCTGGGAAGCTGCCTGCAATTCTCAGAGTCCTACCAGCCATCCTGGGCCTCCTGGGACAGCGTTTACAGAGGAAGAAAGTTTTAAGAACAAAGTGGAAAGAAACTGCCTTTGAAGTAACAGCTTAAATCTGGACGAGCTTGTCACGAGGGGCCTCTGGAAAAAGAAACCAGGAGCAAACAACAACGGGAATTTGTATGACACTTGTTAGACACTGACTCCAGCCGTTGCTTCCCTCCCACACCCAGAGGCTTTGGAGGAACACCGTCAAGTACGCTTCTGGCTAAAATTACATGGAAAAAACCCACACCCCTGTCCTTGAAAGTGGCATTAGCATTTATGGCGGAGCAGAGGATGAAATGGGACAGAAAGCGATGAGGATCCTTAGCACATGGTCTGCTTGGGTAGTAATTCCTGCATCCTTGCTCCGGGTCCACGGTCGGTCTGTGCTCTCGGGAGCAGCCCGGCCTCATGTGCCGAAAGCCAGCACTGCGCCCCCGCCCCACACCCCGCTCTTGGACAATAAGCGTGCCATGTGCTTGCCGGGGGTCCAGCCCTGCTGCCCCGGGGTGTCCTGCCGATCTGGGCTACTCCTTTATGTAGGTTTCCCTTGTTTTTCTGCTGATGAGCTGGCCCGATGGTAAAATAAACAAAACCCAAAAATCTTTGCATATAAACATTACTTTTCTGGCAACTTAGGAAAAAGAATGAGAGATTGTGTATTGAGGTAAGAGAAGGGAGGATATAGTCTAATAGTTGAAGGGAGAGTCAGGTCAAAGGAGGGCATCCGGATTATGGTGGACACACACAAGTCTTTTGAACCAGGTAGAACAAATACGGTTGGAAAAATCTAATTAAACATTGCGTCTGGAAGAATTGTCTAATAGGCGAGTAGCTCACTTAGACAAAATAAACAAGAGGTGGGCCCAGACCAACTTTGTTACTTGGCTGTTTCTGCCTTGCTTGAGTTATTTTCATTCACTGATTTATTTCACAAATACTTTTCCAGCCCTTACTAGGGGGGGGGGGATTAAAGATGGAAAGAAAGATTATTTCCTCTCAAGGAGCTGACGACGGTCTAGTAGAGAGTCCTACAAACAGAAACCACAGAAGTGAGGTCGCTTCTAGAGTGCAAGTATAGGAAAGCAGATAGCACTAGATCTGCCTTTTAGTAAAAATTTTTTTGGGGGGCAGTTTCAAGATCAAGGTTAGAATCGGGGAGACCACAGTGATGTGAGAAGTGCTAACAGCTTTATTATGGCAGGAGGCATGGAGTGGGAGGACAGGCACGGGCTTTTAGAAGGTACCATCTGCCTTTGGCCACTGGACTGGCAGGGAAAGGAGGAGATGAGGAAGGTTCTAGATTTCTAGCTTGGACGCCAGAATGGATAAGGGTACTATTTAAACTTTGATAGTAACTGTTGGAATACAAATAGGTTTAGGGTCAAATAAAATTAATTTTGATTTGTCAGTTTGAAGAGTATTTATCTGGGAGACGTTTTCCAGGAAGGCATGAGACATAAGGCTCAGAATTCTGGAGGAAGCCCAGCTAGGTAGGACAGGGAGAAAGAATTCATAGTCACTGGGGTATCGATGGCTCTTGAAGCCATGGGCTTGGATGCCATTTCCTGGGGAAGAGAGAGTCTGTTGTAATTTCTTAGAACAGTCTGTTAGAAGATGGAGGGGTGGGAGAGCCAACCGAGGAGGGTCACTTGTCTAAGAGATGCTTAGGGGGATGTGGCAGGATGATCCTTTCCCCAAAATGCCCTCGGAAAAGTAAAGGAGCCATAAAGTGGTCAGAAAACCATCTTACAGAATTTTCTGTGTTCCTTTCCAGCAGTCACGAATGGGGGGCAGAGGCAGGTCTGAACATGACCTTCACTTTTCCCTAACCCTCCTTCTAAACATGACCAGGATCCTCGGTGTTTTCTTGAATTCATGGGGGATGTGGAGGACAGATAATTTCTGTTATTTCTGAGAGGGAGAATGTTTTGGGTGCAGAACCCTTAAACTTAAAAGTCCAAGTTGAAAATGACGTAGCATGTGGGAATAAGTAATTGATCTTTGAAACAACTAAAGGCTGAAATACGGTGTCGTCGTTAAAAATCACATTTTTAAATGACATTTATCTATAAGGGAAAATTCTCATTATGTAGTATTATATGAAAACACAAGAGACATGGGGGCATCTGGGGGGCTCAGTCAGCTGAGCGTCTGCCTTCCGCTTGGGTCATGATCTTGGGGTCCTGGAATTGAGCCCAACATTGGATTCCCTGCTCAGTGGGGAGCTTGCTTCTCCCTCTCCCTGTACCCCTTGGCCTGCCTGTGCTCTCTCTCTCTCTGTCTCTCAAATAAGTAAATACAGTCTTTTAAAAACAAAAAGAAAAAGCAGGAAACTCTAACTTGGCATATGGAGGCTCAAATAAATTTCTTTTGAATAAATGAACATTTCCTAGATCGACAAGGTGAAAACTTTATGTGCAAAAAAATATGAGTCCAGGGATGAATATGACTCTTCATGAGCTAATGGTCGAGAAGTCTGGGTGTTGTTCAAGCTTTTAACCCTTCTGGAGCTCAGTTTCCTTATCTGAAAATGGAAGTGATGGTCTGCTCGAACGTGGTCCACAAGGGGCCCATTTGGATGCCACACACTCTGAGTTGCACTGTGACTCTGGGCAAAGCAGCTCTCAGCGAGAAGGATGCCACAAGACAGGTCTCACACGGTTCGCATCACTTGCTCAACCAGACTTGATCAACCTTGACCTCCTATTATTTCCCATCATTTTACCCGGCTTTCTTGAGTTTCTGTCCCGCGAGCCACTCCTTGCTGCTGCTGTGTGAAGAGACCTCTTGATTTATTAATCAATTAATCAGGGCACACTGAGGAGCTCTTCAGGGTAGTTAAACAGGCAAAACAAAATGCTGTGACCCGTAATCAAGACAGATCCTAATTGCGAACAGCCCTCCCACCGCGGATCTTCCAGCCAACCCCCGCCACCCCACAAACGCTGACAGAGGTTTCAGAAGAGCAGGTTTCCTTCTAATGCCCTAGAGGAAAACAAGCCTAGAGATGAGTCTCATCCATTATTCGCCTCTCAGAAGTTTGATCAGGCCCCCAACATGGCATACGGCTCTGTCCCGATAATACGCAGAACTACTCTCTTGTCCCAGTTTCTCCACAACCAGGGTCACAGAGCTGGAAGGACCTTACAAGGAGAGGCCATGGCCTCGTGTGACGGGTGAGGGTCTCAGTGAGGCTACGTAGCTTGTCCAAGGTCACACAGCTAATTAGTAGCAGAGCTGGAACTGGAATACCCGAATATTCTGGTAACCAGTTGATCCTCCTAGGGCGTGTTTCTCTGCGAAGTCCTGTTGTCCCGTAAAAATCACGTAAAGGAAAGAAATCGTCCTCCTTCAGTTCAGTTTCTGATTTCTCTTCGATGAGGGTTTCTGAACTAAAGAATTTGAATCGTCGTTGTAGATGAAGTTTATGGGGAACAGTATCTTGGACTGATTGCCAAGGAGACAGTTTTCTTTGAGTCGGTGCGGGTATCAGACTCATGTATCTAAGCTTGCCATGAGCAAATGGTAATCAGTGAATCTTCAGGCTTGCGAGGCTGTGGGGTCTCTGGTCCAGAATCTCTTCTGTTTGGTTTTCTTCCAGTGGCACTTAGCACACAGTACTAATGAGGCCAAGACTTTCTTAGAATAGAATCTCCATCAATCTCCTTGCATCAATCCCATGTTCCGTGGGTCACAGGGAACCAGGGACCCCATGCTTCGGTCCAGAACAACTGCACTCCCCCCTCACACCTGCACAAACATTTGTGTCTTCTTAGTGAATACCTTGGGGAGGGACAGGTATGGCTGTAATTCCTTAGCGGATGCAAGAAAAAGAATCCAGAATGTTCTTATGTGACCATCCTGGTGAGGAGGAGGCTTAAAGATTGTTTTTAAAAGTTTTTCCTTAATGTCTGCACATCATGATCTTATATCCGTCACCTGTGTTTGTCCACCAGAGGCTGTCCTGACAGTCTGGCTGCTCGTTTCTGTTGGCTGTCTACCAGACAGTACAACTCTGACTTCATCTAGGGCCTCGCTCTTGTGTGAATTGCACTTACCAGCCTTGAGTGATAGGTTCTTCTGTTTTTTTCTCTTGTGTGTTCTCTAGGACCCTGCTTTCTCGGCTGTGATTCACGACAAGCTCCAAGTCCCCAACACCATCCGGAAGGCGTGGAATGACAAGGACAATCGCTGTGACGTTTGTGCCACGCACCTGAACCAGTTGAAGCAGGAGGCCATCCAGATGGTGCTGACCTTGGAGCAGGCAACGGGCAGCGAGCATTATGATGGCTCCCCTGGCTCGCCCCCGCCGCTCTCCAACATGCCCACCCTGGTGGGGCCCCGGCACATGAGTGGGCTCCAGCAGCCCAGAGAGTGGGCCTTTGTGCCTGCCCCCTATGCCTCCTCCAACTACACAGCCTTTGTCAACAACAAGCATAGCAGCAAACCCAACAGCCTCGGTGTCAGCAATGGGGCCGAGAAGAAGAGTGGGTCCCCAACCCACCAGGCCAAGGTCAGCCTCCAGATGGCCACCAGTCCCAGCAATGGGAACATCCTCAACTCAGTGGCCATTCAGGCTCACCAGTACCTGGATGGCACCTGGTCCCTGTCGAGGACCAACGGGGTCACCCTGTACCCATACCAGGTAAGTGGCCTCTGAACAAATTAGAGTAAGTTGGGTTGGAGTCAAAACAGAGACATGGGTAGCACTTCCTGCCTTTGTCCTTTTCCTTCTGGAAACTCCCCGACTCAGAGCCTACTGTCCCCAGGTGACCTCGCTGGGCATAGCTAAATAAAGAGAAAATATCTGAGGGACCAGTGATCCCTTTAGCTTTCTGCTTCCACTGTCTGGACCTTCCAGAAGAGGTGTGGACTCCCTTCCTGACCTCTTCCGCCTTGATGGACCAGAACCCTTTTCTGTTTGCAACTCACTTGAAATACGGTTGGGATGACATTACCAAAAGTGTCTTCCCCTTTTCTTATTTTCTCTTTGCAGTTATTGAAATGAGCACAAAGTCCCAAGTTTCCCTAAAGAAATAAGAGAGCAGGTCCTAAATCTGCCAAGGAATCTTTAAAAAAAAAAAAAATTACCTTGATTTCTCTTGGGTGAGTTTTCTGTTGGATAAGGGTTGGGTTTACCAGATGTGTCTGTGTCGCCTGCACTGGGTATGTGGGAAGCCGCGGAAAGCATTGAGAGTTGCTGTGGCATGGAGAGGTGGCCATGGTCATGGACTGTGCTAGTCAGGGAGGCTAGCTGGGGTGTAACAGATGATCTCAGGGTATTTCTTACACACGTTCCTGCTATACTGGGTGTTTGGTGCATGGCCTTCTACTCCTCTCCGTGTCACCATTTTCCAGAGGCCCAGAGTCTGCCACCAGTGCTTACACAAGTGGCCAAGAAATGAGGGAAGAAGAGAGATTGTGAAGAATCTCACGGGGAGACATGGGAGTGGAGAGGGGGGCCCAGCCTGGCAGGGGCACAGGGCACTTCCAGCTGCATTCCTGTGGCTGGAGTCCAGGGGTTCGGCCCCCCTTTCCCGCTGGGGAGGCTGGGAAAGCCAGTCTGTCCATGTGTCCAGGACAGAGGGGAAGCAAGTTGAGCAAACACGACATGGTTTTTGTTACAAGCGGCAACGATGTGGGGAAACATAAAGGTAGGTAAATGCGGCTGATCCAACTCCTGGTGACTTTTCTAGAGCACAGTTGGCTACTCTTGATCTGTGAAGGAATGTGGACAGCCTGGATTGGCGTCTTGAGAAGTTAACATTCTTGGGTTGCCCACGTTCGTTTACCGGGTGGGTGCTTTGGAGTTTATGAAATGCAGCGTACACATCATTTTCTGTAACCTCACAGTAGGACCGTGAGTGGGAAGGACAGATGTAGCATCTTCCTTTTGTGGACAGGGAAATCGAGGTACCTGCAGCCCTGTAGTCGGTAAGAGAGCAGCACCAGCTTGCCCCTGCTTTGGGGAGCGGTTTCCCTCCCTCAGCCACTCCTGACTTTACCACCGTATCCCAGAGCAGTCTTCTATCAACCTCTTCCCCAGAACTGGCTCCTTTTCAGGCATGGCATACCAAAGAAAACCACTCCTATCCTGACCTCCAGGGGCCTACCTGCCCCTTTCCTTTTGGCTGGAATGTTCTGGGTCATGGCATAAATCTGGCGATGGGCCAACAGCACCCCGACAGGGCTTCCCAGTCCAATGCTGGAACATAACCGTCCCGGACCTGAATTCACTTGCCCCCTTCCGTTGCTGAATCACATGCCTTCTCTGCTTGAGATTTTAAATACTTTATTTTGGAAACTACAAAAAGTCAGAAGGTTACTGTAAAATCACATACAAAATATACAAAAAAGTCCAAGTAAGACTTTAAAAGTCAACCGCACCCAGAAATAGACTCTGTAACAGTGGGTGCCTGTCCTCCCAGTATTTTAAGGGAACAACATTTATGAAACGGCGATGTTGTTTAATTCTGTCATCTGCTTTCCGCTTAATACACTGGGTGCATTTTCCCGTGCCATTAAATAGTTTCCTAAAATATGATCCTTAATGGTAGCATAATACGCCCTTATATAAATATGGTCCATTATCTGAGCATGGCCCGATTTATACAACCAAGCGCCAATTACTAGCGTTTAGGTTTTCACTACTATAAATAAAACGCTCCCGGACACATTCTTCTCCCCAGGTCGTGTTTTCCACACCTCCCGGGCTGTGCTAGCCACGCACTCGTGTTACTCAGACAACTCATGTTTCACGACCCCGGGGCCCTTGTAACATAGATCCGGTGTTAGCTGGAAGACCCAGCCACCACCCAGCACGAATGAGCAGGGACAGAAGGCCTGGGAGCTGGCGACCCCATGTGAAAGGGTCGGAGTGCTAGGGAAGTTAGGATGGGTGGGGGGCGGGAGCGGGGCCCATGAAGACGCCGCCTACACGCAGGTTCAAGGATTATTGGTGCATTTCTGTCATCTGTGCTCTCATTCTTTCTGCTCCTCCTCTCTTCCCTCCACCTCTGATGAGAGAATCTCCGGGACAATAACAAATGTGTATTAGCCTCTAATCAAGCCCGGGCGCTCTGGGGGGTGTTGGTGGGGCTCCCGCCTTGGGTCCTGGGGCCCTCAGGGGATGAGGCAGGTGATCCGCTCGGTATGCGCCAGGTGAAGGCAGGGGTGCATCCCAGCTTGCTCTGAGAGCGCACAGAAGGGCTTGTGGTCCAGCCCGCGGCCAAGGGCGGGTTGCTGTGGTCTAGAGGTGATTCCCACGAGCCACCCATTTGAGAGTTTCCCGGGTACGTTTGATGGCTCCCCTCCAACTCCAGGACAGACTGATTCATGCCTTTCCCCCGGGTTGATAAAGGGATCAAAGGGAATCCATCTGGGATAAAGCAGTTCGGTGCCTGGCTGCAAATCAGCGTCCCTGTGTCGTGACTGTGTCATCCTGATGCCCTGGGCTGGGTGATCTGGGTCTGGCCAGACTGAATGTCTCCTGCTGTGGACATCTCCCTGCAGGAAATAGCTTCAGCTCACAGTCTAGCTGGCTCAGCAGAGACGGTTGACTGCCCTGAAAGCTGACCTCACTTTTCCTGCCCACCCGCACTCCCACTCCCCTCCCCACAGAGCGGAGAGCCCTCTGGACTGGTGCCAGAGCCGTTCCCTGGGCAGAGAAGCATCTAGGCTTTGTTGCTGTTGACAGTTCTGCTCCACACCCACGGACCCGGGGCTTGCGGAAATGAGGGAGAGGAGGACGCTGACCTTCTGCCATTTCAGTGCAGGGAGGATGACAGAGACGAGGACAGGCTTTCCAACCGTGACAGGGGGAATCCTTCACATGGGTCAGACAGAGGTCCCTCAAACTCCTCCAGCCGCCTCTAACCCACAGTCTGCAAGAAGCAACCTTCAGTTGTATTTCCTGGAGAGACTTTCTTCGATGAGCTTGTAGACAGTTAACACAGTCTATATATGTAATGGGGGAAGCAGAAAATATTCTAGAACCTTCCATGGACCACATGGGTTTTAACTTTAAAAAGACATGACTTCCTTGTAGTCAACCACGGATTAACTTCATCTTTTTGAACAGCAGCTGCTTTTGCCTGATTTCTCTTCATTTTGGTAAATAAGTGCAGGAAAGACTGTACCCACATCATGCTCGGAAACAAAAGAATGTTTGGATTCCAGTCCAGAGTCACAGAATCCAGCAGAACAGTCACCGTCTTTGGCATCAAGGTGGGAATCTGGAGACCCTCTCACCGAGGGGTCAAGTCCATGGCTCCAACACTCATTGAACTTCAGCTTCGTAACTTTACATCTTAATTTATTTCCTTAACCTATGGAACCCCTACCCTGTAAGGTGGTTGGACAGCAGAGTTAAAAATAGGAAAATATTTTATGAACCATAGGGCAGGGATACCAGCATCAGTGATCTATTCAAATCCCCTCATTTGCCAGAAGAGAAGACTGACGATGAGAGATACCAAATTCTTTGTTCAGAGTTTCCTGAATCTTGGTTGGATCCCTTTGGCTAGATTACAGACTCACGGAGAACACGGATGCTTTTTGTTCTTATGTCCCTCCCATCAACTAACACATGCAAAAATGGCTGCTCCTTAAAATGTTGCTCTCAGGGGAACAGTAATGGAGCTTCTCGTGACCAGCCCTAGGTTCAGGAAAACATTCCGGGCAATAGATCTATCCAGACCCCAAGATTTTTGGTGGCAACCAACCGGTTAATTGACATCAAGCAAATCTTTAACCTAAAATATCTTAATGATATTCAATAAATTCTCGGATGCTGTGCAAAGAATCTGGATGGGGGGGGGCGCATTTGATGTCACACTCAATGTAGGTGCATTCGAAGAGACAGAAGAACTTTATTTCATGGCACGCCGATAAAGAGGACGTGCCAAGAAAATTTAAGATGATCTTAGATTAATACGTGAGTTGTAAATCCATAACAGATCATTAACGTGATGAAGTATTTGATGTGCATTCCTTGAGTCAAAGGGAAATGTCTTTGTAAAAATTATCCTGCTTTCTCAAAAAGCATCCATTGGAATCGATGTCAGACAATGGTAGACTGAGCTCTGGCTAAAGTCGATGTGGGATTACCTCTATTATATCTCTAGAAATTGATCATGCCTTATAAGCACAGGCGTTATTGGAATCTACATTTTAGGTCATGGGCAAGAGGAGTGCAAAGTGACACCAGCCTAGAAAGGAGTCAAGGTCTGCTGAGCCTAAGACCTCTACAGTACTCTTTGCCAGAAGCCTTGGGAGGATGTGGGGCTGGTTTGTCTTTCTTTCTTGCTTTCTTTTTCTTTCTCTCTCTCTCTCTCTCCCTTCCTCCCTTCCTGTTCTTTTTTCTTTCTTTTTTATTTGAGAGAGAGTGTGGGCAGGGGGAGCAGCAGAGGCAGAGAGAAAAGCAGACTCCGTGCTGAGCAGGGAACCCGACTCGGGGCTCGATCCCAGAACCCCAAGATCATGACCTGAGCTGCATGCAGATGCTTAACAGACTGAGCCACCCAAGCATCCTGGTGTTTTTACGGAGGACTTTCCTGTGCCTCTGCAAGAGGAAAGCAAGTTTCTGCTCGCTAGGACCCTAGGACTCAGAGGCTTTCCTTCTGACGCGTTCATGGAAACCAGGAGCCCATGTTCTCGCGTAGCTGAGCCTGGGGGCGGAGGTGGACCGGTGCTCCTTCCTGCTGAACCTCTTGCAGGGAGGTGGGGCGCAGCTCTGTAGCCAGTCGGGAGCAAAGGATTCTCATTTGTGTTCTTAACCCGCCCTGAACTACGCACAGCACCCTGCTTGGGCTCACCCTGCTTGGGCTCGCCCTGCTGTCCGCTGGCTGCCCATTTCTTGCTCCTTCCGCCCAGCGAGGGCAATAGTGTGAGATGTCACGGTTTGGCAAATTCTGACATCAAAACGATTTTTTTTTTTTTAAGATTTTTTATTTATTTATTTGACAGAGAGAGAAGAGATCACAAGTAGGCAGAGAGGCAGGCAGAGAGAGAGGAGGAAGCAGGCTCCCTGCTGAGCAGAGAGCCCAATGCGGGACTCGATCCCAGGACCCTGAGATCATGACCCGAGCTGAAGGCAGCGGCTTAACCCACTGAGCCACCCAGGCGCCCAAAACGACTTTTTTAAAAACATGCTAGGTTTTTATTTCTGCCTATTTATAGATGGTCAAAGCGGTATTACTTATCTTTATGCTTTCTGACAACAGCACACAAAAAAGGAAGCTGTTTGTATATTCAGTCGTGGACGGAGAGTTTCTGAAGGCCATGAGCTCAGGGTGGGATTCTGAGAAGGTCGTCCTGTCTCCTGGATGTGGGCAGGGGGTGTGGTCTGAAGTGAACACCCAGAAGGTCAGCAGGAAATTTCAAAACTGCTCTCTTACTTGGTGACATAGGCGGGATACGCCCTCCCCCCACCCAAGATGTTCACATCCTAATACCTAGAAAAGGAAGTTTGTGGATATATTCCCTTACATAGGAAGGGGGGTTTGGCAGATATGATGACATTAAGGATTTGGGGGGAGGTCGCCCCGGATTATCTGGGTGGGTCCAATGTTATGGCAAAGGTCCTTGTAAGGAGGAGGCAGGACGATCAGAGCCAGAGCGATTTAGGGACAGAAGAGAGAACTTCAACGAACCACTAGTCCCTGAGCCACACCCCAGACCAAGTGAATCAGAAGATGTGGGGATAGGACCCAGGCCTGGGTTTGAGCTGCTGGGGGTCAAGAACCCCAGCTATAAAGAACAGTTCATGGGCAGTGGGAATGACGACGGTGGTAGGTGACAGATGATAGATTAGAGACCAATAGTGTATCAGTTTCCTAAAGCTGCCATCAGAAACTACCACAAACGAGGTGGCTTCAAACAACGGAAACCGTATTCTGTCATAGTTTGGGAGGCTTGAAGTCCCAGATCAAGGTGGAGTCGTGTTCCCTCCAAAGATTCTAGGGAGGAGCCCTCCCTTGTCTCTTCCAGTGTCCAGGTGGCTGCAGGAGTCCTTTGGTTTGTGGCTGCTTTGCTCTAGTCTCTACCTTCCCCCCGACTTCTCCTCTGGGGTCTCTCTTTTATTACAAGGACCTCAGTCATTGGATTAAGGGCCCACCCTAATCTAGTACAACCTCCTCTCAATCCTTAACTAATTGCATCTACCAAGACCCAATTCCACATAAAGGCAGAGATCATGAATTCTGAGTGGACTTGGGGGGCCCACTGTGCAGCCCACTACAGACAAGCGACAGATGGATAGAAGGATGGATGAGTGGAAGACCCAGGGCTTGGGGGTCTGGGCTGCCATGTCCCTTTCAAGCTGAGTCACTGGGGGAAAAAGAGCAGGTGCCCATGGTACAAGGGGTCAGCAGCAAGGGGGCCCTGTTCACGTCCTTTGTCCTTTGTTTGGAGAGTAAAAAAGGAGGGGGGGGGGTGCAGATACAAAGAGTAAAGCAAAAAGAGGCAGGAGCTTCTGGCACAGTCGGTTGACCATCCAACTCTTGGTTTCAGCTCAGGTCATGATCCCAGGGTCTTGGGATCGAGTCCCACATGGGGCTCCGAGTTGAGCATGGAGCCTGCTGGAGATTCTCCCTCTCTTCTCCATCTGCCCTTCTCCCTGCTCGCTCTAAATAAATCTGTAAGTAAATAAATAAAATCTTTTAAAAAAAGAACAGCCAAGAGAGGCAGTGAGGAGTCGTGCCCGTAGATACCCTCATGCGGTTGCAGGGGAGCCCCTCGCGAGCTGGCAAAGAGACCGTTCACAGAGACCAGTTTGAGTGACCGGTTTACGGATGCGGGCTTGTGGGAATAACCGCTTCTTCGGGGCTGTCCCAACCACAGGCGTGATTTTGAACAGCACTTCCAGGTGCACTACCGGGGTGGGGGGAGGTCAGTGTCCTTTGGGGACCTCCTCTGACCCTGCCGGAGGGGTTCCAGGCCTTTTTCTCAGACTGAGCTGGTGGTTTGGGTTCAACTGGTGGCATGATCTGTATTTTTCTTTTCTCTAGAAGTATTTCTAGGCCCCAGAAGGAGGCTAGAAATAGTGGGTAAGGTCCTGTGCCCCGGAAAACAGTATTTTTTAGTTACGCCTCCCATTCCCCGGTGGGGGGTGAGAGGGGGCGGATGTGGGGACAATTGTCTCCCAACCTCGGGGACTGCCTTTCCTCTCCCTCCAGCTCTCCCTGGGCTGCGTTGGGATGGAGGGCGGAGCTGAGAATTGTGGTCAGAGAGAAGATTCCCTGGGACTGGATTTACACAGTTACCTGTTTTTTAAATAGCTTCCCACATCCGCCCTCATCGGAGCCAGTGTCCCCAGCCCTGGTTCCTAGGGCTACGTATTTGCATTCTTTATGGAGTCTAGGAAAAGGGCTACAACACCCACCGGCCACAGGGAACTGGTCAAGAGGGTAACGACAGGCACCACCTTTTCTTTTCTTGTTTTAATGACAAAGTCAGCAGAGTTTTTGGGAAAGTCTGAGGTTGATACTTATCAATGATTTTATCCAAGTCTCAAACAATGAGGCACTAGACGTTGGGTCATGCTAGATTTGCTGCTCATGCTCCAGAAATAAAAGCCCAGCGTCCTTGCTAACTGTGTGGGGTGACCTCTATGCAGCGGGCTTCCCAGCTGTCGTGTGTCCGGGTTTTCTCCTCGGCCAAGCCCTCGGGTGCACAGCTGTGATGGACACGATATGAGAGGACGGGCTGTGTCTGACGCATGGGGACCCTCATTTCCTCCAGCCCGCTCAGGTTCAAGACTCAAGATTGAATGGAATCAGGGTCTGCTCTTCCATCATGAGAACCGGATGAGGAAACAAGACCCAATGGATACCAAACACATGAATTACGTGGTATTCACCGACTCAGACAACATCGGCCATCTGTACCAAACCCCAGCTTTCCACATAGACACCATGGCTGACGCAAGAAGGTCAGATCCTAAGTAGAATGATCTCCTCCTTCCGGGAGGGAATCAACTGGTAAAATATTAAAAGGCCCACGGACCGGTCTTCTTTGTATTTGAAGACCTTTATAAAGAAGGGGGGGAGGCCACATAGAGGCTTGGATCATTTATAAGCCTACAGACTAGAAGAGGTAGCGTTTAGACTAACCCAAAAAGAGTAAATCCTCATTATTTGGAGTTAATTTGAAATACTGAGTAATTCAGGGCTAGATCATGGTTCCTACTGGACAAACACTTTGAAATAGAATACTCAGGGCTTTCATTTTTTTTTTTTTTTAAGATTTTATTTCTTTATTTGAGAAAGAGAGAGCATAAGCAGGGGGAGGGGCAGAGGGACAAGCAGACTTCCTGCTGAGCAAGGAGTCTGCTGCGGGACTTGATCCCAGGACCCCAAGATCATGACCTGAGCCAAAGGCAGATGTTGAACTGGGGAAGCCCCCCAGGGGGCCCTCATTCTTGCTACTTAGATATGCACGGTAACATGCAATTGTTAATACAGGTGCTTTCTTACTATTTACTTATCTATTTATAAAATAAGATTCTTTTACAATTATGATAGAATTTGGAATCGCCAATAAATTGGAAAATTGAAGTCTCCTCCTTACCTGCCCCACCCAATGCACACACCTAATTGCCTTCTAATTAAGATTTGGCCGTGCTGACCATCTTTAGCATGACAAATTGGCATGCCTCGATCTTACAGAGGTATTTGTGGGGATTAGTTAATGAGTCATATATTTCATGTGCCTAACTCATTCCCAGGGAGTCATCTGGGTGTTTAGAACACATATTAGTCACCATTTTTAGGACTTTGGAGAGCTTTTAGGGCATGACTTCTGCAGCAGGGGCTTCAAAGGGTTAATAGGTCCCTTCAGCAGCTTATCTGAGGCCCGGGGATGGCCCTGGGGAGAAAGAAGGTACCATTTGAGAAGCAAATCCACATCTGCATTCAAGGCTGTAACCAGTTTTGGAATTACATGACCCATCTGAACCAATCCGTTGGTGACAGTTTCCACCACCTTATTAGCAAGGCTGGCCATCCCTGGTTCCTGAGGATTAGGCTGGGAGGATGGAGCCCATAAGTCCGTTTGTGACATGCTCCCTTTTCATGAAAGCACACAGACCTCAGAGACCGATGGAAGCAGAACGGGCGGGCTGCGCCCCCAGGAATTACAGATGACAGACGGAAGCCCGGAAATGTCAAGTGACCTGCCCAAGGTCACGCAGCTAGGAAATGCCAGAGCTGGGATTCAAACACCCGTTTCCTGCACACGTGTCCCTGCCCCTCCCCACCCTGCCGAGGGCAGGAGGCCAGGTCTCAGATTCCAGAATGTGCAGCCGCCCCAGGGAGGGGCACCTACCACACACCTGACAAACATGGCTTTCGGGCAGTTCTGGGTCACCAGGATTTCCAAGTCAGGTCTCCTGTTTTATTGCTCTGCATGATGGGGCAGATAAACCTTCCGTGTCACATCTTCTCTCTGGGAGGTGGGGAGGCAGTGGGGACAAAGCTGTGGAGACAAAAATGGGCAAAAAAAAACCCCCCAAAAACAAAAAACCAACAACAAAAACCACCCCAAACAAAAAAGGCTGGGTGAGCAATGCTGCCCTCTAGTGAGACCTACTTCGGCTCTCCTAAGAGGGAGACTGGACCCGTATTTAGAATCTCATCATAAGTTAATTCCTTAAGATTATGAAAAGAAAAGAGCCATTTCCTTGTCAGTCATATGGGTTTAATTTCACAGAGTGATACATGTTCAAATTCAGTGTCTTCACACATATCCTTTCAAAAGGACCTGAACTGATCTTAGTGAAAATGGAACTCTGTTCTGGCCCCGTGGAGTGGGGCTCCCCCGATCTGCCGATTAGCTGAGGAACATTCTGACCACAGAATGTGGAGATCCGTCCTGGAGTGTCTGTCCCTCAGACTGCTTTGAGGATTCGGTTAGTTCACCCTAAAATTTATTTTTGAATTCTAAGCATTGGCCTTAAATGCAATTTTGCACATGCACAAGCATAAGCACACATACACACACAGTTGCAAAGTGAGATTGCATACTGAGAAATTCTGCAAAACCCAACACACACGGGCTGCTCGTGCACAGCCCGTTCTCTGGCATCCGGCAGCCACACAGCACGTTGAAAGGTGACATTTGCACACCGGAACAACGCACCCAGCCCTGACACGGGGTGAACCCCCGAGGTGGAGGCCCTCCCTTATGCCTGAGGGTGTGCAGCTCAGTTTTGGCTGTCCTCTCGTGATGAGTAGCTTTTTTAAAATTTTAAGGTTTTATTTATTTATTTGAGAGAGAGACAGTGATAGAGATAGCAGGAGAGAGAGAGCACAGGCAGGGGAGCAGCAGGCAGAGGGAGAAGCAGGCTCCCCGCTGAGCAGGGAGCCCAATGCGGGGCTCGATCCCAGGACCCTGAGATCATGAGCTGAGCCGACGGAGCCCCCCAGGCGCCCGCCTGATGAGTGTCTTGAACACAGCCACGTGCAGGGAAGAGCCCGGGGAGAAGTGAGTCTCTTCATTGCACTCGGCTCCCACCACTCCCATCGTGAGCTCCGACCGTTTCTCCACCTGCAGGGGGGAAGCCTGAGGTTCCTTGGCCGCCCTCTGCGTCATCAGCCTGTGAGCAGACCCCACTGAGCCTCTCATTCCCCTATGATATGCTTTTCCTCCTCAGGCTTTGTCTGTCTCTGGTGCCCTGTCTCTCAACACAGGGAGCTGTCGGTGAATATCACTGTGTCTCAGTAATAAAGGTAATAATTAAAGCTAATGCCCGCTGGCCACTTGCACTTCCTGTGTGTTCATGCCGTGCGGCTTTGTAACGGTCCTGTGAGGTCCGCCGATCGTTGTCGTGGTGGGGAAACTGAGGCACGAGTGTGCGGAAATGGACACCACCCGCATGCAGGAATCCCACGTTTCTGGACTCTGCAGAAATTAGCCAACGGGTGTTTTGTGGAGCATTTACTTAGCTATTTGTTAGAATTAAGAAGTTTGGTAGATAACTTTTCTACAAGGTCACGATGTAAGTTTTACGTTAACAGTGAACAGTGAAGAAGTTCAGTGAAGAAGTTCTTATCCGAGTGTGAGTGTTCAACAGGTCCCAGCCTACGACTGCTCAAATTCAGTTACCTCGAGCATCTTACCCCCATCCCCTCTCTCCCACACACTCTTTCTGTCTTTTTTATTTTAGATTGTGCAATCGCCTCCAGCGAGTTCTAATACCTAATCTTTTGTCCCACAATTGCTCATACCTTTCCCCCGATTCTACCCCTCTGTTCTGAATTTGTCACGGTTTATTTGCCTCTCCGAGGTGGGGAGGCAAAGGAAATCAAAGGACCTACAACGAAAATCAGTCCATTCCATCACTGTGAGGAGTTGATGCCAAAGATTTGGCAGAAAAGGCTGTGGGAACAAAAGTAGAGCAATTAACAAGAAAGTCACTTATTGAAACGTTGCAAACCTTCGACCTCTTCTAAGGGGCTGCTAAGTTCCAACTAGATAATAGTCTAAGTGGAAAACAAACAAATGCAGCCTTTGGGGTTAATTGGTGTGAATGTGTTAATTACAGTAACTACTCATTAAATGTCTAATAAGGTCTATACGTTGCTAGTGTACCATTTACCAAACATCAGCCACCGGGTGCACATACATTGTAAGCACACGCAGCTTCATCGAAGCAAGCATTTGCACACTCTGGGACACCCGTACATCGTAGCACCCAGAATCTACACCCCTGCTAAGGTATCATCTTAGGGGAGAGCTTCCAAGAAGGAGGAGGAACAGAGACCTAGAGGCTCAGGGTGTCATGGAAAGGTGTGCTGGTGGCTGGAGAAGGGGAAAATGGGCAGAGTGGGCTTCACCCCTTCACTGTCCGAGGCAGGGAGAAACTGTATGCAAATAGGACTCAGGCAGATGGTGGGGGGGCGCATGGTGCCGCAAATAGGAAAGTGGGGGCCGCTGGTTTGGGCAGTGATGAGGGGTAGCAAGCAGAGGGCTTGGGTGAAGGGTGACAGATTGCACAGATCTTTAGGATCAGGCTGAAGGCCTTAAGGATTGGTGGGCTGGGGGTGACCCCTGGCCTGTGTTGGCTGCCACGAGGGTGGTGAGCTGCTGGGCCCTCGGGTCCGGAGACAGCTGTATTCTTCGAGACTGGGGGTTGGAGGCGAGGCCGCATTGGGTGTTGGTCGGGGGGAGGCGGATGAGGCTAGGCAAGTAAGGGAAGCAAGAGCCAGTTAGGCAATTAATGCTTCCAAGACCCAACTGTTCTGACTCTAATTCAGCATCTTCTCCACTGGACCATTGTGTCTTTTCAGTATCTAGACAGCGAAAGCAGCGTGACTGTGTCACCCTGCACCTTACACAGCTATCCATGTACTCATCCCTTTGGCAAACATTTTTTTGAGCCGGGCACCGTGCTAGTGCCTGGGAATAGAAATAAAGCACAGCTTGCCTGTTTTCAGTGTGTCTCGGTGTAGGAAGTCACTGGGGGATGATGGGCTCTTCCAGTTATGGGAAGATGGGCTCTCCTTTACCTGCGCTACTATGTCCCCATGTGTAGGGGAAGGGAGGGTGTCAGTGACTCAGGTGTCCTTAGTGGTCGGTGGGAGCTATGACCCAGACTACTATGTGGGGGGCTCGGGAGAGCCTGCTGCCCAGCTGAACTGGACTCTGACCACCCACCTTGCAGAAGAATCTCGGCCCCTTCCCCCACCCTGTCCATAAAGACCGCACGGGTCATGGGGATCCCGCCAACCCGGCTTAGCATTGTTCCTCCTTGAAACAACCTCCTTTTAAAGCCACCCAATGATAAGATAAGTGATGGATAATCTCCCCAGCCTTGCCTATGACGAATGTCACTCTCAGATCCTGGGAGAACAAAACCAGTTCAGCTGGAGAATGTATTTGAGTCAGTATTTTCGTTCTTTCGGGGTTTCAAGATGCCCACCGTGTTCAGGGTCAGGAGCTGGGAAGTAAAGATGAGGAAAGATCCCTTCAGGGGTCTCCCTGAGCGTGGCTCTCTGATGTGGGTCCAGCTGCGGTCGGTGCCGGGGCGGAAGCCAGAAAATAGAGCAGAAGCCAGATACACATTCCCTCCAGGAATCCAGAAAAATGCATTTCACTTCCCTTTCTTAGAAAGCTGGGAATTAGGTGGACCGTTTGGATGACTCATAACCCAGAAATAAACAGCAAATACTGTGTTACTGGATGAAGTAGAGGCTGGATTAGCCAGTCCAGCTCTTGATTCCACCTTTAAAATCTCTTTCTGCTTCCATTGTATGCATGACGATAGCAGCAGGCTGGGCTGTCCTACATGTACCCAGAGTGTCATTGGCCACTGGCCCATTCGTAAGGACCCAAACATGGTGGGCAGAATGGAAAGGGTGCCAAGTCCGTTAACCTCCCTCACCCACTTCGACCCAGCTGCTCACCCAGGAAATGTTACGGGTTCTGGGCGGCATTACCAACTTGGGTATAATATGTATGAATATTTTTGAGGCCAGAAGAGGCCATTTTGAAACCCTGAGCTAAAAGGTCCTCTGGTCCCACGTCTCTGTCCAGAAACCAAGCGGCAGGTCTGTTCTCTCTTGTCCAGGTGATTCTTTGGTGCCCATCTCTGTGAGACCAGAGGCATTTCCAGGAGTGACCTGGGGACTCCTGTGCCTGAGATCCATGAGATGAACCTACTGGGGTTCTTTGCTGTAGTACAGAAAAACCACTTTCTGGGAAGGTTTACATGACAACTTTCTCTCTGGATCAATACTTTGGAAGGAGAAGAAAAGTATGTAGAGCAGCTCAAATTGAAACAGTGTTCCTTGAAAAATGCGATTAAAGAGACTATTAGAATCAGTGCTTCAGCTCACTGAGGACAAGTTGGTTACCTTCAGTGACTAGCCACAGAAATGTCATAGTTCCGCTTGCCCAGATTTGCTCTCCCCATGCTCTCTCCATGCCCAGATTTGCTCATCACCCCACCCCCACTACCCCGCTACCTCCTTGCATGTATGATGCTGTTAGCAGGTGTTGTTGGGTTTGAAAATTGCCACGATGACGGCCATGTTAATGAATCTGGTCCAGCCTATTTTCACCATAAGCAGGAGTGTGACCGAGTGTGACCCCCGTTCCTTCCACATCTGTCTCCTGCCTTCCCCGGAGAGAAAGGAAGCTGAGTCTTTGTGGAGAGTTGGTACTCAAGTGTACTTTGTGAGGGAAAGGAATCCCAGCCTTCCTTTTCCATCCCTTCTTCGCGGAGTTAAACCTGACCTTCACCTCCAGTTTGTTTGGAATCGTATTTCTGTTAGGAATGCCGCTCTGAGTCTGTGTGTTCCAGGAGGGAAGGTATCCAATCGATGGGTGGGTTCTGACCCTGGAACCCCCGGCTGCAAAGTCCTGTGGGTGTTTGAGGTATGTTAACGTGTCCGGCATGCCTGTCTCTTGTGAGGGACTCTGGGACGGTGAACATTGGAGAGGCGGTGGCCCTGGGGTCTGCTAGGGGGACCTTGTAAGTCAGCCTTGCAGTCAGCACGAAAGTTCATTCCAAGGGAGGCCATGGAATATGGAAGGAAGAGGGAAGTTGTTTGTCTTACGTCTAGCGTTTAATAACTCAAGTGTTCTTTCTCCCTGTGTCCACTCTTGAAAAAGCTCATCTTCATGGACACATGTTCACACAAACACACAAACACACAAACGTACGACTCTTCTGACAGAATGGACTGAAGTATAATTTATCCATCTTTATTACTAGAATTGGCTGACAAAGAGCAATGGCCTGTAGTCTATCAACATGAAAAATGAAATTACTTCTCAAGCTCATGGTATACAACCGTGTTTATCCTTGGGAAGGAGTTTTCCAGTCTCTTGAGTATTTAAAGCAATAAAGTAGGCTTTTGAAGAAGGCTTCAGTTACCTAGAATGCTTACATTTTTC
Source organism: Lutra lutra (assembly GCF_902655055.1). NCBI lineage: Eukaryota > Metazoa > Chordata > Mammalia > Carnivora > Mustelidae > Lutra > Lutra lutra. The sequence continues at coordinate 10,436,754 of NC_062292.1, forward strand.
AACCAGCTTCATCTTTTATCAGTTTTAAAATTTACATCCACACGTAAGTTAAAGAGTTCAATCATTTGACAAGACTTGATGCAAAAGATGTCGTCCTACTGGGAAGGCAGTGGGTGTTTGTTAATATTTATTTCCATATCATGCCTTTCTTCTTTTGCTCCTACTTGATTTATTTTGTTTGAGATCACCTATTACAGCAGTTTTCCAAGGGTCCTCCATGGACCAGTGGAATCTCCAAAACCCTTTCCCTGGGTCCGTGAGATCAAAACTATTTTTATAGAACAGTCAGACATTATTTGCCATTTTCACTGGGTTGACATTTGCTCTGATGAGTGAAATTGCTGGCATGTTTGCACGAATCAAGGCAGTGGCACCAAACTATATGATTCATTGTATTCTCCATCATCACATGTTCGGACATTTTTTAAACCGCATTTCCACTTAAGACTGTCCTTCATGCAGGTGCCTGGGTGGCTCAGTTGGTTAAGCATCTGCCTTGGGCTCAGGTCACGATCTGTCACCATACAACATCACGACAATACCATTGACCATATTCCCTATGTTGTACCTTTCGGCCCGTGACTTTTTCATTCCATAACTAGAAGCTGTGTCTCCCACTCCCCTTTGCCCATTTTGCCCATCCCCCCACCCTGCAACCATCACTTCATCTTCCGTATTTATAGGTCTGTTTCTGCTTTTGTTTGTACATATAAGTGAAATCGTATGGTACTTGTCTTTCTGTGTCTGACTTACTTCACTTAGCAGAATGCCCTCTAGGTCCATCCTTGTTGCAGAGGAAAGATCTTATTCTTTTTTATGGTTGAGTAATATTCCTGTGTGTGTGTGTGTGTGTGTGTGTGTGTGTGTGTGTGTGTGGAAAAATCTTCTTTATCCAATCACCTATCCATGACTTAAAGACTAACTGATAAGATTAGTGGTGAGATTAACAAATGTGATTTTTTTGATATTGTGTAACAGTATATCAACATCTGGAAGATGCATATAATTCAGTAAACAAACATTTTCTAATGACCTATGCATTCTTACAGAATATTGTAATGTGATATCCATTCTAAGTGCAAGGGAGCCTAATGGATTTTAGTATAGCAGAGTAATAAGCATGGATTAACGCCATTTCAGATTGCTCATTTCTGTGAACCTTTAAGTGACCACCACTTGTCAATTTTTAGTACAGTATCTAAGAAGAATGTTCCCAATTATCTGGAAAGGCTATTAAAATAGCCCTCCATCTACCAACTACATACATCCATATAGACAACAGAAACAACATAACCAGACATAAGCCACGTAACTTAGTGTACACCAGGCATAAAAGAGACTTGTGAAAACATAGAACAATGTTCGTCTTCTCATTACTTTTTTTATTTGGGTAAATAGGTGTATTTCCTAAGGTATCTCCTATATGCCAACATTTAATGGGCTCCTTGTTATTTTAAAATAAATAAATAGGCATTTTAAGTTGTAGTTGGATTTCAGTAGATTTAAGAGGGAGGCACAGATCAGGAGGATCCAGGAAAGTATCCTTGATAAGAGGTGATGATCCCATAGCTGATATTTTGAACGTTTTGAGGGTGGAGTTACAGAATACAGAGGAGAGTTTGTGGTTGAATTAGTGATAAAGATCCAGAACACTAAGCAAATGGGAAAACAGAAATTTTGCCATAATTTTGGTTTGATCAATATCCAGTATTACTATGACGATGTAAAGACTATCTAAAGGTATGGCTGTGACTGTATAAAGGCAATTTGTAGCCCACCCATGGAACTCTGGTTCCTTTCTCTGTAAGCGTGCAAATGGGGATCGAGCCCCCTCTCTGGGCTCTGGGCTCAGCGGGGAGCCTGCTTCAAATTCTCTCCCTCTTCCTCTCCCCTTCCCCCACCCTCTCTAAAAAAAAAAAAAAGGCATAAAAATACCTTTAAGGTACTTTCTTAGTAAGTAAAAAATGGCTAATAGAAGCATCCCTTTAGTCCCTACTACTTCTTGAACACATTTCTTTTTTAAAAAAATTACTTTTATCTGAAATAGTATAGACCTAAAAGCAAATTAAGCAGCTTGATTTTGGTTCCAAAGTCAAGCAGTCAGCATGTGATACAAGGTTGTGACTCGGATAGATGTGGGTGTGAGGATATGCTGAAGGCAGGTTGCCGTTGGGGGTTTTAAGGATGCTCGGACTTCCCCGGGTGGAATTTTCTAGCATCTTGATTTACTTGACTTGACCCATACATTCTCTGTGCTTATCCTTCCGTTCCTTTTCCAGAAACAGCCCAAATTATGAAATAAATTTAAAAGACAAGTTAGGGAGTGGTGGATGGGACACGGGAGGGGGGAATATATATATATATAATATATATATAATCTTTCCCATTCACCGAGGAGCAAACCAGGAGCCATGTAGAATTTTCTGGATGCTCTTACCTGGAACCCCACTTGCTGGAGGCCATACCTAGGTCATGGCAGGAGTGTTCACAGCTTGGGAATTGGCAGTGCAACAAATCATGGTGGTTTTTTTCTTGGAATGCTGGTTTTGGAGCTTCCCAAGCACACCACGCCAAGACCTGACTTTACTCTGAAGGAAGCCTGAGGAATTCCCAACATATCATAATGACATCATTATATTTACATCTATAGCATCATTTATACCCCCCACGGCACGGCCCGGGGAGGCCGGTGACACAACGGCCAAAGGACAACATTTGGAGACTGAAGACCTGCCATTTAAGCTCTTCTGTGGCCCCAGCTTCAGTTACCGAATCTGGAAACAGGGGAAACAGTGTCTACCTCGCAAGATTAATGTAAACATTAGCAACTTTGCCAGCCTTCCCTCCCCCACCTCTGTCCGGCAGAAAGCCCTGGCCTTCTGGGTGGATGCTTCTACCATCTCCTTCTAAGGTTTTGTGTCAGCATTGTGACACCTTGGATTAGCTTCCTTATGGTTAGAACAAAATGCTAACCCTCACTGTTGTTTATCCCACCTCCAAAATTTAGGAGGCCACCTAACTTAAGATTATAGGATCGGTGCCCTCAGACTCTCCTAAGACAGTGTGATCTCAGATGTCCTTCTCTCTGGTGCTCCAAACTCCAGAAATCTGATGAAAGGTCAGTAATTAAAAACACAACCAAGAAACTGTCCAGCTATATTCTGAGTTATGTCGAAGTAGATACTTACACGTTCGGACCAAATCAGCTTAACCTTTTTTATAACCCACCATCCACTCTGAATTGCATGTTGACCTTCTGCCTTCAAGCATTCATCAGAAATTATTATAAGAAACAAGTCTTCTCATTTTGCTCCGGCATTTGCTGTGAATTTTGAGTACAGAAACTGACCATCTGTTACATGGCTCAGTTTTCCAGCATTTGCAAGGCCTTACACAGTGAATAACCTTGTCTCTCCTGAGGAACTGGTCTGTTTCATCCTCTTAATAAAGGTTCATGAAACTCGTAATGTTTCCTCATTCAACTTTGTGCCAGAAACACGAGAATCAAGTTTTAAAGTCAGTCATGAGAACTGTGTAAAGTTTTTTGGGGGGACTATTAGATCGCTCCTCCAGACCCCGTTTTCCATGCGATTATTTCTATTTTGTTAACTTTATTGTATTGTTCTTCTTCTTCTTCTTCTTTTTTTAATGACAAATCCTGGAGTGCGTGCCTGGCTCAGTTGGTAGATCATGGAACTCTTGACCTCAGGGCCGGGAGTTCAAGCCCCACGGTGGGTGTGGAGCCTAACTAAGAAAAAAAAACAAATTTTGGGGGGAATGAATGAATGAGTGAGTGGTGAGTGAGTGAGGGAAGGTCAGTGACTGTAACTAGCTATGTTTTATCAATCGTGTAGTGTGAGACATGGCAATGGGACTTGGCAGGATTTTTGGCTAGGCAAGAAAAGAAAGGGGACCATGATAGTGTCCTCAAATGTTTGAGATGCCGTGTTTTGGAAGAGGCAGTGGCCATGACTTTAATTGCTCCCAGGGATAGGATAAGAGCCAAGATGTAGACTCCCCATTAATGCATTTGTTCATTCCCAAGCTATTTCTCATGTGCCTGCCGTCAGGACACGGTACAGGAGACTTGATGAAGAAGACAAGTTCCCTGCTTGAAGGTTCTTCCATTTTAGGGAAACAGAGACAGCTGACTGCAGAGGAGAACTTTCTAACGACCAGAGTTATCCAACAGTGGGATGTCCTGCTTTGCAAAGTAGGGAGCTTCCCATCTCTGGAGAATCCCAAGAAGTGGCTGAACGAGAAGGAGCCTGAAAAGAACTCTGCAGCAGGAGAGAGGGTGGCTTGGTTGTCCTCTAAGGTTTGGCCCTGCTCTGCTTTCACGATAGTCATTATTTGGAGGTTTGGGAGTCAAAAAAGACTAAGCGGTTTCACAGTAAGTGGGCAGAGCAGAGTGCGGGAGGGGAAGGCAGTAAAAATGCCTTGTGACCCAGGCAGCTCCTATCGGTACCTTGACCCTCCACAATCTTGGTTGCTGGTGGTGGCAGGGCGGGCTGGCCACCATGTGGAGAGTCTCGTGAACTTTCCGAGCCACTGTAGGGATGGCTTTCACTGTTGACAGAGACTTCCCCCTTTATCTCTCCCTGTAGAAGTTAGAGCAGGAGACTGGCACCTGGATTGATAGTGAGACCCAGCAGCCAAAGCCTATGCACCCTTCTTTCTGTGGAGAAGCCACAAAGGACTCATGTTCACGGGCGAGCCAGGGCTGGACCGGGGAGAAGCCAGCCCGTTAGCAAATGTGAACCCGGTTATCACATGGCATCTTGGACCGTGGAGCTCAGAGCCTTGCTGTGGAAAGCCGGTGGAGAGCACAGGGATGGCCCAGCATAAGTTCCTAAAAGGGAAATTCGATCTAAAGAATGTTGTTCCCCCACTCTTAAGAGAATTAGAATTTTTTGTAAATAACTTGTAACACACAGAAAAGTTGCAAGAAGATAAACAGTACAAAGGGCACCCATATTCCCTGTCAGCAGGCTAACTGATGCCCAATATTTTTCCTCCTGAATCACTGAGAGCCTTTATTCCAAAATACTTCCATGTGTTTTCCTCCAGATAATGGATATTCCTCTGTGTAGCCAGAGTCCAGTTATCAAAGTCTGAGGAATTAACGTCCATGAGTCACTTAATGCAATCTACCATCCAGTCTTTCAGCTGACCAGGTGATGTCCTTTAAAACATTGTTTCCCCTCTGGTACAGGGTTCAGACTAGGCTAAAGTTGCAATTGGTTTTCATGCCTTTTTCTGAAGATCTTTCAATGGTTACATTATTACAGCTATGTGTCTTCTTAGTGGCTTCTTCTAAATCTTTATGTAAAAACACTTCTCGTTGTTCCCTTTCCATGTCCTGTCATTTACTTGAAAGCCAAGGTTAGATTCTCCAGAATCCAAGCCCGTCCCGATTCTACAGAAAATATTTTCAGATATGGGGTGGAAGGGATGGGGGGGGGGAGGAGCTTTGGGTGTGTAATTTAGGCATGGTTGACTTTCCCTTATTTGATTTGAAACGCACAAAACAAATCAGAAACTGTGAGATCCTTCTCAAATTCCTGTTGTCAGTCTGACTTCTTGCCAAGAAGTTTCTCCTTTGTCCTTGGGGAAGAAAAAGATCATTTTGAGATTCTTTGTTTTATTTTGAGATAGCACACTGTTATAAATCTAGAAACAGATAAAAAAAATACCTTTATACTAACTCGGAGTCCTTATCTCAGCACTTCTGTACAATTTATGAGTCAACAACAGCAACACATGTGATAATTAAGCATTTCTATGCATGCTATGTTTCGGTTAGCTCTGTAAAGGGTATATTCAGCAATTCTGGTCCTTGCCCTAAAGAACAACTTGCTTAACAGGCATCAATATGCATTATTAAGTGTTATAACACATCAAGTAAAAAATATGCCCAACACTTGCAAGACCTGACACAGACTTAGAATTATTGGGGTGATTTTTCAGATGGCAACATTTAACCACAGAGAAACTGAACAATTCACCAAAGCTTCCTTTAAAGAATCAGAGCTACAATACTGACCTTTTGGTGTAATCCCTCCCTTTCAAAATAACCAATTCCTAATATCTCCTTTAGTAGCTGAAAAACAGAGGGACAGTGGAAGAGTAATGGAAGATACATTTTTTTTTAAAGTTTATAGAAATCTAGGATAGCTTCTTTGGAAAAAAAAAAAAAAGTTAAATGGAAAAAAATTTGGCTTCTCGTTTTCCAAAGCACCTGCATTGAAGAAGCTACAGAGTAGAAAACAGTGATTTGAAAAGATAGATACACCTTTATGTTTATTGCAGCATTATTTACAATAGCCAAGATTTGGAAGCAGCCCAAGTATCCACTGAGGGATGAATGAATAAAGAAGATGTGGTGTATATATACAATAGAACATTACTCAGCCATAAAAAAGAATGAGATCCTGCCATTTGTGGAAACATGAATGGACCTAGAGGGTATATGCTAAGTGAAAGAAATTGGAGAAAGACAAAAATACCATACAGTTTCACTCATATGTGCCATCTAGACAAGCAAAAACAGACCCGTAAATTCAGAGAACAAACTGACGATTGCCAGAAGGCTGGGGGGTGGAGGGATGGGCAGAGTGGGTGAAGGGGAGTGGGAGGTACAGTCTTCCAGTTATGGAATGAATCGGTCCCGAGAATAGAAGGCAGAGCACAGAGAATATAGCCAGTGTTATTGTAACGGTGTTGTACAGTGACAGATGGTAGCTACGCTCAGGGTGGGCAGAGTGTTACGTACGCTCTTGTTGAATCACTATGTTGTACACCTGAGACTAGTGTAACATTGTATGTCAACTATTCTTCAGTAAAAAATGTTTGAAATAGGGGTACCTGGGTGGCTCAGTGGGTTGAGTGTCTACCTTCGGCTCGGGTCATGATCCCAGTGGCCTGGGATCGAGTCCCGAGTTAGGCTCCCTGCTCAGTGGGGAGTCTGCTTGCTTCTCTCTTTCCCCTCTCCCCCTTCCTGTGTTCTTTCTCTCAAATAAATAATAAAAATCTTTAATAAAAATTTTTTTTGAAATTAAAGTTATTTTTATTTTTATTTTTTAAAGATTTTATTTATTTATTTGACAGAGGGAGACACGGTGAGAGATGGAACACAAGCAGGGGGAGTGGGAGAGGGAGAAGCAGACTTTCCGCCGAGCAGGGAGCCTGAAGTGGGTCTCGATCCCAGAACCCTGGGATCATGACCTGAACTGAAGGCAGATGCTTAACAACTAAGCCATTGCCCCAAAATAGAGGTTATTTTTAAAGAAAAGGCTGCAGGGACTTTGAAGGCTGACAGATGGTCAGATTGGTAATACTTTCTATGTTACTCTTCATTGCTCTTAACATAGACTTTTTTTTGGCTGCCCCAAGTATGTTCTTTTTAACCTTGTTCACTTTATACACTTTGCCTATTTTAGTATGAGTTATAAACAGGAGAAAATTGGACTTTAGAAATTGCATATAATTTTAAGGCTTTCTGAGTTTATAGTAACGAGATTCCTAGCTATAACCTGGGGCAGTTGTGTCCACCAGGTCCAAAGTAAACATAAATAATGAGATTTCTTTGCAGTTGTCTTTTCCCTTCCAGATGAGGATTCTGTAGATCCTTGCTATCCAACACGGTAACCATCGTCCACAAGTGACTATCGAGCGTTTGGGGAATGGTTAGTCTGAACTGAACTGTGGTGTCCATAAAATACACGTTAGATGTTCAGGACTTAGTACATGAGAAGAGAATGTAAAGAATCTCCTTAGGGCCTTTTCAGATCGAATATATATTGAAATGATAATATTTTGGATACATTGAGTTATTGAGTTAAATAAAATATTTAAAAGAATTTCCCGTTTCTTGGCTTTTTTTTTTTTAAGATTTTATTTATTTATTTGACAGACAGAGATCACAAGTAGGCAGAGAGAGAGAGGGAAGCAGGCTCCCTGTTGAGCAGAGAGCCCGACTCGGGGCTCCATCCCAGGACCCTGGGATCATGACCTGAGCCGAAGGCAGAGGCCTTAACCCACTGAGCCACCCAGGTGCCCCTCTTGGCATGTTTTTAATGTGGTTCCCATTGTACTTCTATCGGACAGTGCCGATCTGGCGGGAAAGAAAATCAAGAGCTAATAACCCGGCTCATTTTGTGAGTTTGAAAGTATGTCGCTGAGGGGGAAGCTAAATATCCAGTGATCCCAATTTTTTGGTTCGGTTTGGATTTCATTAAAGCTTCTTTAATGAAATCCATTGTAAACCTGCCCCAGGGTCCTAGGTGGGAAGAGAACTGGATCTTTTTGTTTGCTTAAAAGAATTCAAATAAATCCTGAATTCATGTCAAAAGTGATTTACTTTTCAAAAGCTTTGTAAAAAGCTTTCCATTTACTGAGGTTGGAGGGATGATTAATAGCGAGTTCTTAAGAGGGGAAAGAATTAGGAAAATGATCCAGAAACTTCTGAAAGGACTCTCCTGGTCCCGAGCAGAGGGATCTGGGGGGAGACTTAAGGGCCGCTCGTCGCCTCAGATCAGCCATACGCTCCTGTGTTCACACCTTCCCTCTAATAAACAAAAACCCTGGGAAAGATAAAATATTTATTCCTAAGTGTCTATAACTGAATTTATGGCTATAACTTGCTAGATATTATTGCTTCTGCAAACCCATGAAACTGTGCACGTAAAGCATGTTTTTATTAGTTCGTACATAAAATTTTTATGGTAATGGCAAACAAAGGACCAATTTAGTTTAGCTGAGTTTGTTCTTATTAGTCCAGCTTGGAACAGATAAGCGACAGCGCAGATAACAGGAGTCAACAGGGAGGAGGGTCAGGTTTCTCTGCGCCGGGGCTCCCGGCCCATGGGTGGAGCAAGGTGGGACTATAGGCCTGTTGAGAAGCTCCCAGAAGGCCTGGCCAGCGCGGAGTAGCGGGACGCTGGTGGGGGGCTGCCGTTAGCTTTCCGATCTGCTGTTGAGCAGTGACACTCCCGATCAGTAACCACGGGAGTATTCAAATGTAGTTTCTGAAAAGGTCTGCATAGTTGCTTTTGAAAGAATTCCCACATACTGTATTTCAGCTGGAGACTCGCAGAGAAAAAGGGTTCAAGCGGCTTATTGTGGGTCATCTCCCACTCTGGGATTTAAACAAAGCCCAAACAGAACAAAGTTCCTTTAAACGGGGTGCCTTCATCTGAGTCCCTCCTGACTGTGGTTTGGCAGGCTGGCTGGACAGAGAGCGAGCCCACGCCTCTCGTTCCCACCACTGCCTTTTCATGCTTGACCCTTGAATGTGCCACATGATCCCTATGGTGGCCTGGAGTGTAGGGAAATGTTTCTAGAATTTGAAGATGGAGCATTGTTCCTCATTCTTGCCTTTTCCTTCCCGATAACTCATTCGTCATTGTAAGTAAGTCTATAATCTACAGCGAGTGTGATTCCTGAGCCAAAAATCCAAGAGACACAGTTGGACACGTACACGTCTAACGAGGGGGACAATAGCAAGAAAAATACTGTAAACCGCGTGGGGCTGCGGAATGAAAGACCCAGGTTGATCACCGGGCGACACTGGAGATGGTCTTAGAAATCAGCTGAGACCGTGAGCAAGCATGCAACACGCTGGGCTAACTCGGGGCTGAGTTCCGTCCGGGATGTTTGTGAAATTAGCACTCAGTGATCAGAGGGCTGGAGGGGCTCCGATTCTAGACGGTGGAAGGACTCATGCATCAGAGAAGTCATGCTGGTCCATCTCTTCCTCTCTGTGGATCTACACTGGAGCCCCTCTGGAGATCAGGCAACTTCGGCCGTCCTTCGGAGTCTCTCTAGGAGCAAGGAGCGTCTGTAACTCCCAGCAGCCCCCTTTTGGGATGTGCTCCTTTTAGGGCCACTCTAATTTGAGGTGCTCTATTCTAGGTGTTTCTTCAGTGGGCGTGTTTGTTGATTCTCAAATGTGCCTTGTGCATTTCATAAGTTGTTTCTTGGCATTCTTTCTCAAAGATACCATTCGAGCAGGGTGTGTGTGTGTGCACACGTGTGTGTGTGTATGTGTGTGTGTGTATGGGCATGCACACGTATACTCAACTGTGTGTTGACCTTGATCTCATCTCAGGCTCCGGGAAGACACAGTCCACTAAATCTTAGGCTAACTGTAAAATGCAGACATGACGGTTTGCTCTTGCTGATGTTTTAGGAACGTGCTGCTGGTTAGCCCCGTAGGAAGTCACGCAGCAGGGTTTCCCTGCTCTCGCAAGGAGGGTTCCTCAGAGCAGTGAAGTAACTCCAAAGCCAAGACTGATGTCCTACCTTCGTGGAAAAGACCTTCTAGAACAGACATGTTGCCGTCCATGCAGACAAGGGTTACTGCAATTTCCAAGGACTCTCCATTAATATTGGAAATTAGAGCCGTGGGCCCCTAGGTCCTTTCTGAGACAGGCTGTCGGATCCCACACTCTGGCCCCAAAACGCCAGGTCTGCGTGTCTGATGGCCCTCCACGCGGAAGGTCTGCAGACTTCAAGTTACTTTGTGTGAAGGGTGGGGTCATGGTCTGGGGAGTCCAGGAAAGACGACGAATGGAGTCGGAGGAGAGGCGGATGGTACTCCTTTCCCTCCAGAGGTTGTTAAGAGAATAACTCGATTTGGGGAGAATTGTGGTGAGGCTGATTTGTTAATACAGTTTCGAGTCTTTTAACTCAGGATGGGATGAATAGCTTTTCAAGTGTGTATGAAAGACAAGAATCCCCAAAGAACGGTTCTGTTTTAAATAGCAAGCTCCAGGGACTCAAGGTTTGTAACAAAAGGGCAGATATGAAAGAGATGAACTCTCAGGGCCGACTCTTTGCACTAAAGCACGCTGGCTGGGATCCCTGAGATGCCGAGGTCCTGCCAATCTTGCTGGCTCTGGTCTGGTAGCTCGGGGAATCTAGCGAGATATGCTCACAGTAAGTTAGTTGGTACTGACCGGGCCTGACCCATATTATGGAGCTACAACAAGTGGAAAGTACAGCCGAGCTTTGGGAAAAGCCATAGCATGGACCGTGGAAGAGAAAACCGACGTCTTAATTGAACAGAGGGGAAATTTGAGCAGAAGCGCCAAGTGAGGAAACGAGGACACTGGATGGAATGTTCCAGCCGCGGCGGAAAGAGCTAGAATATTTCTTTAGTGAGGACCTGATGAGATTGTACGATTCTCTGGTGTCAGCCCACATGGAACATCTTTGTCTCTCTGCTGATTACGTTAAAAGCAAGGGGGGTGCCGAGAAAATGATAGGAACTTGAAGAAATCTGACAACAGTGAAATGAATTTTGGAGTTCGGTGTTAACGACCGGGAAGGCCCGGGAGTTGTAAATATCCTGCAATTTGAGGACTTGGGGTTAGGGAAGAGCCAAGGACTGTCCGGAGGTTACCGAACTTCTAAAGCCTGCTCTATAGCAGCTTTACCATGAAACACACAATGAACGCATGCATACGTAAATAAGCGTATCTTAATCCAAATCCGCTGGGTGAACCGATTTGGAAACTTGCCAGGTGCAAAGTCTGTCATGAGTCTGGTGACGCGATGAGGCCTGATTAGGATCCATAATGCAAACCCGAGGAGACACTGAACTCTAGGAAACTGAGTGAGGGTTGCTGGAGGGGAGATGGGTGGGGGAAGGGATGACAGGGTGTTGGGCATTAAGGAGGTCACAGGATGGATGGCGCTGAGTGTTATAGGGAACTGGTGACTCACTACGCTCTACCTCTGAAACTAATAAAAAAAAAGGAAAGGCAGAAAAAAAAACACATAATCTAAAGATTTCCAGTAAGCAACCCTACCACGCTCTTCTCTGAATTCTGGACCTGGAGGACAGATATGGAAGTTTAACTTACCAGCTTTGTACAGTCAGTGACCCTAACCCTCGAAGGGAATGAGCAGAGGGCCGACTCCAGAGCTCTTCATGGGGTTCTTGGAGGCGAGCCCAGAAAAGGTTCCCACTCCCCCAGTTTTCAATGAGAGGCTTTCAAGTACTGGTTTTGCATCTTCAGCCCATTGTTATTTGAGGAGAAGGACCCTTAAGAGTGTTTTTATTTAATGTGCTTTATGGAAAATCTCTGATTTTAGAGGCAATGCTGTAGAGTGTTTAATTGATTTTGGTAAGGTCCCATAGCCAGCCCGTGGGCCAGAACCAAGCCCCTGGCTTAGTCCCAAACCACAGAGACCGACTATCTCTTTCTCTGTCTTTCTGTATTTAGGGGATTTTCAGGCATTTGCCAGTGCTGTCATCCTACTGTTCCGATAGGCACAAATGAGTACAGATATTAACTGCACACGACATGTGGGCTTTGGACAACTTGCTTGCCCACTCCGGCCTAGAGTCTCTTCCCGTTTACACATGAGCGTTGGCCTTGGGTGGATCTGAGGACTTTTCCAGCTCCGTTTTAATTTTTTTTGGAAAATTACCATTTGGATGGTGCAGGCTTTGGCATTTCTGCAGTGGGTAAGCCGAAGAGGTTGGGTCGGTTCGGAACGTGGAAGCCCGTGCATGGCTTTAGAAGGAGCAGCGGACCCTTACACAGATCAGTTCCTTGTCCCCTGTGGGCCCCTGGAGACATGGTGGGCAATATTTGTTGTGCTTGTTGTCGTCACGGATGTGCTTATATGTTTTTGCGTCAAGGGTCAAGGCCATACGGATATTAAATTAGGAACGCACTTTCAAGACGAAATGAGTATTTCTGAATGTCCCTGCTTTCTATTTAATTGTGGCCGTAGACCCACAGAGCAACCGGCTGCACCATGTCATTTCATTCCGGGCACGATCTTCTGATTTCCTCTAGTAGGGAGATTAGGGCTAAGAGAGGGGGAGTGACTTGCCCAAAGTCCGTCATGTTGCCATTCACCCACCCAGGCCCAGAATTCGCCTTTGACCTTCACAGTGCCGCGTTTCCTGAGGGCCTGCTGCATGATACATCCTTTGCCTGGCACTGGCCCTTCAGTGGTCCAGCCTGTCTCTGGTCTGGGCATCTCTCCTCCGTGGCAGTGGTTCTGAGCTGGCCAGGGCAGAGCAGAATCCATCCCCCAACCTAAAGCCAGCCCCAGTGCGGCCGGCTAGCTTCCTGGAAGGGGCTCCAAACAAGGAAGAGCCTCTCTCTTGGCTGATGTGAGCCCTGAACACCTCCATTTGCTCGTGGCTCCTGGCAGGAGGGGTCTAGCAGCTGCAGACCTCACCCCTGCCTTGCACAGGCTCTCACTTCTGCCCTCCCTAGCGTCCTGAGTGGTGCGTGCGTGCGCACGTGTGTCCGTGTGTGATACGTGCGCTTGTCCCCTCAGTTTTGTCCAGAATGCAAGGTTGCTTTGTGCAGACCTTTCTGGGGTCACATACAGGCAAGTATTGTCTACAGGCCCCTCTTGACTCATTCTCACAAGAGCACAAGGAAACTATGAGGAAGTCACAGCGCCTACAAGGAAGCCACATTTTGAATTCCAGGCCATAATGCATGGTTGAGTTTCTTGAAAGCTTTCCAAGTGTTAGGCAAAATTGAAGTGAGAATGGGCTGCTTCTGAAAGATGCATGGTGGCGGGCTCTCCAGACAAAACACAGTGGGGAAAATGCATGGAAAAGGCCATGACCTGAGCTGAATCCTTTCCAGGTAAACCTCTTGTCCAGTCTCATAATCTCACTGTGGTTCCCCTTGAAAGCCTAACTAAAAGTCCATGTCACCATGCAAAATTACGTAAAGCAAGTGTTCAGACACTCAAAACTTCCAAGCTCTCTTCTTCAAAGGTCAGAACTATTGTTTTATTTTCTAATGGAAAAGGGAAAGAGAATGGCTCGATTTTTTTTTTTTTTTTTTTTTTTTTTGACGTGGATCTGTGTGTTTCTCAGTTCCTGCATTTTACCTTCCAGCACCTCAGGGTTCTGGAACTGCTCTCGGGTACCAGGAAGAACCCAAGCAGGCCAGTGGGGCTTCGGCCTGTCCTAGGACCACTGGCCTAACATTCCAGAGAATTCCATCCAGCCCCCCAGCAGTGGCCAGCACATGCTTATACCCAAGCTGGCTGAGACAATGGCTGGTTTCCTCTCCTTTTGTCATCTTCTCATGTATGTGTATTTCTTTCAGCTTTTCTAGTGTTTGTCCCTTTTCTCCTATTTCCCTTTTTCCTTGTCTCGGTCCCTTTGTCTCTTTGTTCCTTGTCCACCCCCAACCCTCCCCAGTCATTTGTCTCGTCACTATCTTGACTCAAGTCTGTACTGAAATAGCTGTTTTATTGCAGAAAGTTCTATGTAATCTATTCGTGGTTTTAAAAATCAGGTGAAAAGAACCTTTATCTCTTAAAAAAAACAAACTCCAGCCAATCCCAACCCCACTAAATGAAGTTCGTTTTTATTTGTTTGTATTTAGTGAATGTATCAATGAATGTATTTGTCCAATGTTGCCCGTATTGAGACGCTGGGCTGCGGGAAATAGTGGGGTGGACCAAACCCAGTCTGCCCTGAGCTTGCCTCTGGTTGTGCAGAGAGACTGGGGTCAGGCAGTTGTCAAAAGGACAGGTTGTGGGGGAAGCATATGGAGAGGGGTGGCCCCGATCACTGATCATTCATGGTGGGGGAAGACTGCCCAGGGCACACTTCCTTGGGGACTGCCTGGTGGTTGAGAATTTGGGGGTGGGAAGCAAAGATAGCCTTCTCCAGAGGAAGTGCAGCCCCTGGGTGATTCCATACAGGGCAAGAGGGGTTAGTCCTCTCGGATCTTGGGAGCTGACCTAGGAGGAGCCTTTGGCTCGACCCTGATGCCGGGGTTGGATTCCTTAGGGTGGTGTTTTCCTCTTGCAAATTGACAGTGAAGTCAGTTTCACCAAGATTCAGACCATGTGATTTTATTTCAAGTTGCTCATTAAAAATCACAGAACACTGGCTGGAACGAGCACTTTGTGCATATTGAGAAATTATCCAGACGACCTTCTTTATTGAGTCTCGTGCCCGTGACCCCATTTCTCAAATGGGCAGCCAGAGGAGATGTACTTTGTCGGGAGCAAGAAAAACTCAAGGCTAAAAACCAAGCCCAGGGGCATTAATCTGTCCCAGGGCTTTTCCACGTGACAGAGCTGAAGCTATTATTTGGTAATCATTGTGCCCACTTTGTAGGGTTGTTGTCACAAGTGGACACGGCAACACGTATAGAAAGTTCTTGGAATAGAATCCGGCCCCTGGAAGATGCTCCAAAAATGCGACTCGTTTGCTGATGGTCGATGAGGGGGGCCTGCCCTTGCCTTTTCGGAGTTCTCCCAGGCTGGGCTCTGTGCATCATCGTATGTCCTCGAATATGTCCCCAAGACCACATCCACAAAACGCAGTCTGGTACTGAGCATTAACGTCACTCTGAGCCAGCATCTCTGCAAGGGGAAGTAAAATGAAGCCGTAGAAATCCTCTGAGCTGGATGGCAAGAATTTACAGAACATTTGTCCTAAGACATTCTTCCAAGGGATAGCCGAGCGGTGCCTTGAGCCACACATCTTGGGGCTAAGAAATCTCTGGGAAGACTCCCAAGACACAAACGCAACTGACCCTTGGCTTCACCTCGCAACCCCGTCTTTTCCTGCTTTACCGTTTTGCCTCCCCGAGCGTAAGAAAGCAGTGGGCAGGGGCTCAGGGGCCAGATTTCAGCCCTGATGGTGAAATCGTGCAACGCGACAGCCTTTCCCATTGGCAGGACCCTGGTTGGAGGCGAGGCTGTAAATCGAGGGTGAAGAGAAGGCGAGCGGAACCTCCTAGGCCCTGGGCAGCCCCAGCGAGTGGAATGCTCCCTTGCGAGAGGTCACTGAGTCACATGCTGTGGATGGATCATTTTATGGCCGCTAATAAAATTTATAGCCAAAGCAAGCTAAGATAATAAAGGTGATCAAACGTCCAGCCTTGGGACATAAGAATCCCATCGTGGCCCCTCGCTGCTGGCCGAGGCGTTGGGGGGTCAGTGCACAGTGCAAGGAGGAGCTTATCTGTCTGTCTCCAGGCCGGCACCAGAGTCTCAGCGGTGATTTGTGTCCGTGCGAGCTGGGGATAAGCTTCAGGTTTGGTGGCAAGAGCCTGTGCTTTGGGGACAGCACGCCTAGAGCCGTAAGAAAATTAACTATTTAAATTTAAATAGTTAACATGTTATACATTCGTGTGAATACATAATAAAGCATATTTAAATTTTTGTAAGTGAACAGTGAGCCTAGGACGGGACCAGAAGCACCCCAGTGTGGAGCCAGCCCTGCTTTAGGGAAAGGTTAGCCGAGCGCTTGTGACTCGACAGGCAGGAAGCAAGATAAGGGAGGATGGCGTTTTACTCGGGCGAGTATACAGAAATCAGATGTTTCCCTCCAGGCCGGGGCTTCCCGCAGCCCTGTTTGCAGCCCGGCTTTCCAGGCAATTGTAGTTGGTTTCCGTTAATGTGGATCAAAAATATTTATTGAGCACCCACTGTTTGCAAAAGTATGAAAACATCAAGCGACTGTGTGAGCCGTAAATAATCATCCAAGAGATGTCCCCAAACAGGGAGAGAGCAGTCGCCTAAGAGAAAGTGCTGTTAGGTGTTATTTTCTGGGATTTGGGGGTCGTGATGTCATTAAATGTAAGGAAGGCATGGACGGGTTTGCCGTCCATGGATGTGTCCGTGCAGGAACTGGATACTGTGCGTGTTCCCCGCTGCCTTGGCAGACTCAGTGGAGGTGGCTTTCTGGGTCAGTAATGCCATTTAAGATGAACCCCCCGTCCTGGCGCCCTCTGGAAGCTCTCAGCCATTCCGGTCTGTAGGGGAGTGAAAGGTCAATGCTTAGAAATCGCAGTTTGCACTGTGGACCCGACCTTGGTTTGGGAGAGCTCAATGTCCTTTGTCTTGATTCTGTGGTCAAGATCATGACCACATGTAAGATCTGCTCTTTCTTAAGGGACAAGTGGGGAGTTTCTCCTACTGAGGGAGCGGGGCACAAGTTTCACTGTGGTCGACAGACACGGATCTTGCCTGAGCTTAAGATATAGAGAGGAGCTTTACCCAGGAGATGTGTGAAGAGTGTCAGCACGCGCCTGGGAATGACACGTGGGATTCTCCCACAAGGACAGAGCCCACATGTGCAAGCGCACGCGTGTGCAAATGCACACATGCACCCTCCCCCTGCAACCTGATTCCTTTGATGGCCGCCTGGTGTTTGCCTGACCACCGCCCGCAGGACGCGATGTGCTGTTTTCAAAGTAACAGATACTATTCCTTTAGTGCTTACCTCAGGTCCCACGTGCCTGAGTTGGAGCCTAAAGCAGGTTTTAATCAGAACTAAACTGAACAGGGGCCGCTGGGTGGCTCAGTCAGTGAAGCATCCGACTCTTGGTTTCAGCTCAGGTCGAGATCTCAGGGTCATGAGATCGAGCCCTGAGTCGGGCTCTGCGCTCCGTGGGGAGTCCGCTGGTCTTCCTCTTCTCCTCTCCCTGCTCACTGGCTCACTCTCTCTCTCTCTCAAATAAATAAATAAATATTTTTTTAAAACCTTAAAAAAAAAAAAGGTACTAAGCAGAACAAGATCGTGTGCTGAAAACCTACTCTCCCCCTGAAAGTTCGCAATTAGGACCCTCAGCGAGCATTCCATCCGCTGCTCCTAGATGGGGATGGTGGCAGTGATGGATACACATAACCCTGGTGATGAATCCTTTCTGGCGAAACTTTAAGTTTTTCAGACGTGTCAGATGCAGAGCTGCAGGTTTGGAATCTGACTTTTCACAGAAACATTGTTTATCAAGTTTGTCCGAGAAAAGTTCCCTCTGAGCAACCTGTGAAGCAGAGGTGAACCATGTAGTCCTTTAAAAATGAGGCTCCTGGGGCGCCTGGGTGGCTCAGTGGGTTAAGCCGCTGCCTGCCTCTCCATCTACTTGTGATCTCTCTGTCAAATAAATAAATATAAATAAATAAATAAATAAATAAATAAATAAATAAATAAATAAATAAATAAAATCTTTAAAAAAAAAAATGAGGCTCCTGATTCCGAATTATGTGGTAAAGTTAAAGTTCCAGGTACCTCGCTGTCTCGGGCATTTTCTCCTACAGCAGATTACAGGGAGCCCTTGGGGGGAGTTATAGGAAGGGTGGGAATGCGGAAACAAGGAAATTGTAACAAGGACTAAGTCTTCTTACTTCACGGCCTTAAGAAAAAGATTTAATTAGATAAACATAGAGAAAAAGCAGAAAATAAGAACAGCTCTGATTTATCCCACAAACATGGTTTAAACATCTCCGTGTGGCAGAGCTGTGTTGATTTCCATGGATCCAGTGGTGGGGCACACCAGCCCTCAACACGCCGTCCCCGGGTTTTGAGAAACAACAGCATATCATTAAATGCCTAATCAGAACCAAAGTAAAGACACTGAAAGAAAAAAAAAAAAGACAATGAAAGTAAAGATTGCATTCCTGTTACAACATCTATGGGAGGCTAGAAGCAGTTTGGAAGGAGGCTTCTCCGAGTAAGTAATGCTTAAGCTTGGATCTGGATGAAAAGTAGAAGCATGCCAGATAGTGAAGGCACGTGCAAAGGCCCTGTGATGGGAGGGAAGTGTGTATGTTTGAGGAGCTTAAGGAAGTCCAGAAGCCTGAAGTGCAGGGATTGAGGGGGGAGATAAATTGGCAATCACTGTAGCAATTTGTATGTTATTTCTGAAAGTTTGTATGTGATCTCTGGAGAGGATACTGGTGTAAATACAAACGAAAACATGAATTTGCTGGTGGCCTACAGTAGCAGACATCTGCAGGGATGCCCTCTTCCCATTGTGGAACAAGCAGAACAAAAATGAGAGAATGCTGAAAAGAAACCAGGTGAGCTCAGCTGGGCTCTTAGAAGGGACTGGTTATGATGGAAGGCGTGGGCTGTCTCCCTCCCAAATTATCATCCTGTGTCTGAGAATGGAAGAGCTGGGAGGAAGGACCTTGTGACTAGGGACCTGGGCAATTGCGGTTTTATATAGGGCTTGATTTCTTTTAAAAAAATGTTTTCTCGGGTTGCCTGGGTGGCTCAGTCGGTTAAGCATCTGACTTCCAATTTCGGCTCAGGTCATAATCTCAAGGGTTCTGGGATCAAGTCCTACTTGGGGCTCCATACCGAGCTTGGAACCTGCTTGAGATTCCCTTTCTCCCTCGGGTCCTTCCCCAACTCATGTGTGCGTTCTTGCTCTCAAAACATATATAAATAAATAAGAATATTTTCTAAGATAAGTCAAACGTTAACAGTTGTTGATTATGGTCCTGGATCTACCCCTATGTGTTTTATTTTTTTTTTCTATCTGTTTAAAAATTGTTTTTAATTAGACGGGGGTGGGAAGAAGGGGTGTAGAAGCAAGGGAGGGGCCAGCACTGGCCTGAGAGTCGGGGGCCTGTTCTCAACCTCACATGAGCCTGGGCGAATGTGATCCTGGGTCCTTATTTACAAAATGGGGTTTTGAAGAGGCTGATCTTGGCAGGGCTTTCTAGCTCTAAGATCTTCTGTGTTTCTGATTTCTAAGAACAATCGATTATTGAATCCTTCTACTTATAGGTTTGGGAATTGAGTGTCCCATGTCCACAAGTCCTCACTTTTTTTGTTTTAAAGTAGGAGATCCGATCTTGTTTGGCAAAGATCGCCACTAGCGCTCTTGAAGGAGGTCAGGGCATTGAAGTCCTTTTGCTGAGCGACTTCCTAGAAAGCCATGAGCCCGCAGGATACTTATGGTCTTCCTGGGCTAGACTCAGGAACCTGGAACCACCTATAAACCTGTACCTCTCACCATTCCCCCCGCCACACACACATCCCAGGGTTTTCTCTGTGGGCTTGCAAGGACCGTGCAGACATACTGAGACAGAATCCCATTCCCGCTCTTCCAAACTTCAGATGAAAAATACAGAAATGAACAGGAAATGCCACAGACAGAAGATCAGACAACAGCCACGTTCATGAGCCCACGGTCATCTGTGGTGACGAATCATGTAATGGGTTCATCCCCTGTACTGTACTGACTCTCTTCAGATGTCTCTGTGTGCCAAAACCAGTTTACGGAGGCACCTGGGTGGCTCAGTCGGTGAAACGTCTGCCTTCAGCTCAGGGCATGATCCCGGGGTCCTGAGATCGAGTCCCGCGTGGGGCCCCCTGCTCAGCGGGGAGTCTGCATCTCCCTCTCCCTCTGCCACTCCCCCTGCTCCTGTGCACGCTCGCTCTCTTTCTCTTTCAAATAAATAATAGATAAAATATTCAAAAACAAATAATTAAACCAGTTTATGTATGGTAGATTGTAGCTACTTGATGAAAAAATGATGGTCCTGTGACAGTGGGTGTGTTTGTGGCCATTGGTGGAGCTGATGTCCTGGAGCACGGGGGCGGGGGGCTTCATAATTGCTGCTTAGTGCTTAGTGGTGACATAGGTGTGAACAATCTCCTCCTCTTCTTCATCCCTCTGGGAGAGTGGCAGCCGGTGGAGGGGAGCCCTCACCCCACACACAGCAGAGGAAGTGGGAGGGGAGGGGATGCAGGCCCCCTGCCTGGGTAGCAGCTCTTGCTGAGTGCACGGAATGTTCCCCAGGCCATGGGCTCCTTTCTCTGCCTCTTCCTCCCGGGGCTCGCTTATGTGGGTCAGGTTTCCTTACAACGCGTTGAATGAATGAGAGTAAGAAAGTATGTGTTGGCATAATTTCAGCTGAAAATGCCAAAGCTTTCCAAGTAAGGGCATGAATTTAAGCAAAGTTTCAAGTCAATGGGGCTCAGAGTAACGGCTATGCAGCTAATAATGAAAAGTACAAATGTTTTTATGTTCAAAGGTTAGCAAATGGGACTCTTTCACTGGCCCGCTGGCCTGCTCAGTTACAAAGTGGAAACTGTTCCTGATCTTTGCTTTATTGCGCTTGTATTTTGTAGGCAATTAGGAACATTTTCCATTCAGCATTTAAAACGTTTGAGCTGCCTGCAGACTCTTTTTTAAACTAAAGTTTCTTTCTTCTTTCTTTCTTTTTCTTTCTTTCCTTCTTCTTCCCTCCCTCCCTCCTATCTTCCTTTCCCTTCCCTTCCTTTCCTTTTCCTTTTCCCTTTCCTTCCCTCCCTCCCTCCCCTTCTTTTCTTTCTTTCTTTCTTTCTTTCTTTCTTTCTTTCTTTCTTACTTACTTACTTTTGTTCTTCCTCCTCTCCAATCCCCTCTCCCTCTTCTTTTTGTTAAACTAACATTTTCCCTTTTGTAAGTGGACTAAAGTTTTAAACCAACAGGCTTTCCCAATAGCACACTTAGGCTTTGCCTGCATCATTATTATATGGTCATGGAATTACCACTTTTCCGAAAGCGTATTTCTACATGAGATTCTCATTTTGCCCAGAAGCGTGCTTCTTCCTCACACATCACGTGGGTTTAGATAAAACGGACCCAGCCCCCATGCACTGGTGCCACCGTCGTGAAGGCGATCATTGCAACAAAACGGAAGCTGTGTATCTTAATGAAGGAGTAGGAACATCAAGTCTGCTGAAATGATCTAAATCCTTCCAGAAACCACTTGGCAAACCACGGTGGCTATATTATTTCTACAAGTTTCTCTGCATCACATTTGCTGACGG
Organism: Lutra lutra; assembly: GCF_902655055.1. Classification (NCBI taxonomy): domain Eukaryota; kingdom Metazoa; phylum Chordata; class Mammalia; order Carnivora; family Mustelidae; genus Lutra; species Lutra lutra. Next base: position 10,458,319 of record NC_062292.1, read on the forward strand.
CTTACAGCAAACAACAATGATCGTGTTTGAGTCCCTCACATTTTCCATTAGCCGGTTTGCTTCTCCTTTAATAAATGGTACCTTTGCCCCTCTCGTCTGTCAGCGTTTGGGGCCAGTCCCGGTAAGAAAGCAGGCGTGGTCGATGCTTCTGCTCCGGTCTTGGGCCGCAGACTATGGATAATGGCTCACACTTTCCGCTCCAAATGGACAGGGGACACGGGCATAATTGAAACTCACCGTGTTGGGGGGTAATTTTATCCCATTATTTCTAATGAAAATAAGGAGGTGTCCAGGCTAAAATCCTGCAAAATATGTTCTGAGAAGCCCAAAGCAGCCCCAGCGTGCATGTAGCATGTCCCTGGTCCCCGTTCCCCACCCGCCCCCGGGGCCACCGCCCCCACCTATGCTGGGGTCCCCACCCCCCCGACAGAGGGATGCCATCGGCGGTGCGGGAAGGGCAGTGAGCCACAGGTAATGAGCCCCGTGTCCGTTTTCCTTGTCAGATCTCCCAGCTGATGACGGAGACGGGCCGGGAGGGGCTGACCGAGGCGGCGTTGAATCGCTCCAACACGGACAAGCCCTCGGCCTGCGGCGCCCCGGCCTCCCAGGGCTCCTGCGCGGCCAGCGAGACTTCCACAGGCCCCTCAGTGGCCGCTTCCTTCTTCGCCAGGTAAGAGAAGCGTCCAGAGCCTCACTTCTCCAGCTTTGCTAAAACACTAGCGAGAGCTGGGGACCGTCTTGGACTTCCCACTTTAGGAGGGGGTTCCACAACCTCAGACTGCCGCCGCTGGGTCCAGACGCCGCCGCTGTGGGCGACGGTCCAGACACTCAGCAGCATCCTTGGCCTCCCCGCGCTGGACTCCCACTGCACCTGTCGCACTTGCAATGACCGCGAAGGTCTCCAGACACCGGCACGTGTGTCGCGGGTGGAGGACCATGGCTCTAAGAATATGTGGCTTTCACGATGTCCCCCTGGGGTGAGGGCTTTGGTGGGGCCCGGCCCCCCGGCTGATGTTTCCAGACTGATGTTCTTAGCACAGCAAATGAATGGCTTTGATGATGAACTAGGAAAGAGATGGCAGCCTTTTTTTTTTTTTTTTTGTCCCTGTTCTGGACAGATGAGCAGGATAGTTACCCTATACCCTCCAGCGAATCTCAGGGCCTTTAATAAGACAAGAAACCCAAATGAAAGGTATTTCGACAATGTTTTATGCCTAATTTTAGCAGTGCTGCCGAGACAGGGCAGGAGACAAAGGACAGCTGACCAGAAGGCACTTTCGGGATCGTCTAATTCGGTCTCCTTGTTTTATGAAGGACCAGCCTGAGGACCAAGAAAGTTAAACTTTGAGTTAATTTATAGCAAAGTCAGAAATAGAAACCAGATTCCTCAGCTTTTTTTTTCCCCCCCTCTATGACTCATTCTTTATTTGATCCTTGGAACTTAACTTTAGAAAACTTTTTCTGCCTAAGATTTGCATGTCCCTGGATATGCAGGATTCAGAATCAATGGCACCAGGTCCGAGATCGGAGGCGCCCTGAGGTCTGCTGTAGTGTCCTCGTCTGTACACCGAGGACAGCCCCTCCTCCTACGGGTTGCTTTGAACATTAAGACGGACAAGGGTAAATGATAAAGTCTTGTACAAAGGGCGATTCGATACAGACCGATAATATGTCAGGAGGAAGGAATATTGCGTGGTTTCTCTGGTTAGCCTCGTGAGCGGTACCATCCAAAGCACAGCATGTGAGGACGGGCTCCGAATAGGGAAGGATCTGGTCAGAGGGAGGACAGAAGCCAGTGTCCTAGGTTAATAACATCCCCAGTAAAGACGGCATGGGGGCCCGTCGGGAAACTGGGTGTGAGGTTCTCATTGTGTCTTGGTGCCACGTTTATTGTCCTGTGAAAAGTTGCGCCTACTTGGGTGTATGGGAAGTAACAGGAACTGAGGTTGTGCCCGTATCCACGGGACAGATGCTCCAAGCCCACCACGGGATGCCTGAAACCGTGGGTAGAACCAGCTGAGAGGCTGTGTCCACGCCATTCAGGGAGGGAATAAGGAGGTGGAACAGAATATGGGAAATGCCGCAAGCACAGAAGATCCCAGGACTTAGGCCGGTGGTGAGGAAGGAGGAAGCCACATCATGGCAGGTTTAGTCCAGAGAAGACGGCCCTCAGCTGTCTCTTGGGCCATCATGTGAACGAAGAATTTGGTTCGTTCTAAGAAACACCAAAGTATGTAGGCGAAGGTCGGATAAAACCTGGTGATGGGGCCCAGCTCGGACTCCCTCCAGCTCAGCTCTCCCAGCTCAGGATGCAGGAGAATTAGCACACAGCTCAGACAACCCCTAGAGAGAGTGAGGTCCCCGTCACTGAGGGAGATCAAGCTTACACTGGGGGACCGCTGTCCTTGGTGCTGCCAAGAACCTTCACTGCCCAGATGGAGGTTGCCCTCCAGGACACCTTCCTGACCGGAAGCACCTTGAACATGAGAAGCCTCAGCGCAGACTCCACCCAGAGACTTTTCTGGATCAGCTACCCTCAGAAAACCCCAGAAGCAGGACTGGAAGTAGGAGGAGGTCAGGGGTTAGCTGGGAAGGCCCATGTGCCAGACTTACGTGGGCCTGAAGCCGACTTTCAGTTAATCCGAGGAGCATTTCCAAATGAGCCAGCACACACCAGGGAAGGGAAGGACAAATGACGGGCAAAGGCGGCCTGGCCTGAGACTTACTTGCACGCCCGGGTCAGAATGGAGACCGTGGGCCGAGCCCAGAGCCAACGGGCATTTGATGTGGGTTGCGGGGGAGGGGCCCAAACCAGCCCCAGCTGTGCTGTCAGGCAGTCTCGGAATGCCGGGGCAGGGGTTTTCTGCTTGGGATCAAGGAAAGCTACGGAAGGCGATGGGACAGGTGGCCTTGGGTAGGGTCGAAATCTGCATCCGTTGCTGGTGCCCAAACCGGAAACGCTCTAGAGGTTATGGTTTCCTGTGGAAGCTCGGGAAGGTCTTTCTACCCGGGAATCTGGGGGCGGGGTTTGCTCCTGTGCCTCACACCTGTGCTCACCGCTTCTCAACTCCTTGTGCGAGACCGGGTCGCAGAGCTGGGTCTGCAAGGTTCTGGAACCTCCTTGCAGCTCTAAGTGACCCGAGGTGGCCAGCTCTCAGGAAGCTGTGCCGGACATCATTTCATCATTTTATGGGGGAGAGGTGCCATTTGCCACCTTTGTGGCCAGCATGGCTGAGGTTTCTGGGACAGTCAGTAAGTGTCACTCACTGTGCTGATCTCCCAATGGGCAAACTCTCCCTTTGTCCTCGGATGAGCCATGGCAGGTGGAACCTATTGTTTCCCCGTTGTCCGGATAAAGAAATGTCCAGAGGTTAAGTCAGGGACCCAAGGGTGCACAGCTAGGAAGTGGCAGAGTGGGGACCCTCACCCACATCCGTGAGCCCTTGGTGCCCTCAGTGTGAAGTGGGCACAATTAGACGCATTAATGATTTCTTCACCGTAATCAGGAACTGATGGTCACCGCTTAGGAAACAACACTAGGAACAAGTGGGCGCTACTGTTTGTTTGAGGAAACAAGTAGAACAGAAACCCAGTTTGGCGAGGGTTGTGGACAGCCCCTTTTCTTGGCAACATCAGCCTTTCTGTGTAAATGTTGGCTTTCTATGGGGAAAGGTGGGATGGACTTGACTGTGTTTCAGATGCAATGTCTAAAAAGATGAAGAATTCCAGTTCCACGTAAGCCACGGTACCTTCATGGCCGGAGCTTCTCCAAGTGTGGTCTGTGGGGCCGTGGGGCCACACACCATTCCTGGTCTAGCACAGGCGTAGAGGTGGAGAGGAAGCTTCTAGAAACTTCTGGAAGCCAGTGGACAGGAATTTTATGGCTTCTGGATCTAGGAATACAGAAGTGGAGCTTGTATTTTGGAGGTCATTCGAAATTAAAGAAAAAGTGATTCTTCACTGCATGTAGTCTGAGAAGAACTCCTCCAGAAAGCGACAAAGTCCCAAGCGGGCAATCTTTGATGCCTGCCTTGTCTGAATCTATTTCTTTAAATAACAGCATCGGGGTAGACTGCCTTTGCTTTTAATTTTGGAACAGCACTTTTTTGGGGAGTTGGTGGGGGATCAATAGCATGACACTAAACATAGTAATGGTCATAGTAATCAGGCTGGCACAGCGAGTCACCTGGCTGGTTAGCTGTCCTGTTGGTTTCAGGAATGAAGGGATCTTCTGTGCGCGATTCCCACAGGAACGGGAGGTGGTGGAGTAGCGTGTGGTGAGTGTGACTGTAAGTGGCTCTAAAATCTGTTTGCATGGGTCTGAGCACCTCAGATCACTCCATGTTTCAAACCCTTTGGTGCATGTCCCTTGGCTCGCCGCGGGGTCCGTTCCATGCATTAGCACTTCTCCCTCCCTCACGCTCTCCCTCCCCCTCGGATGCTCCAGGAACAGGGTTGTCTTGTACTTCCCGATTCTCTTCTTGAAGTTTCTGACCTTTACACAATGCGTGGCTATTGGTTAACAGTACATCTGCCCTGGGTTTGGTATCTTCTGGGCAAAAGTTGGTGTTCTCAGTATCGGGGTGCCCTCGGATACATTTTGTGGGACCCGTTTGCTCTGCTTTCTCTTTCTCACTTGCTTTGTTCCTCGTTTCCTTCTGCCAGCTCCCCCAACCCCTTGCCTTCGGCCCGATCTCCTTCTCTCCTGAGGGATGTTGTTGTACTTCTGTCCATCTCGACCTGCCTCACAGTTTCTTTTATCCGCGAGTTTGGACCCCTCGTCTGATTGCCCAGCTGCTTTCTCCAAGCCCCTAGAGCACATCACTGAGCATTCGTGACCGACTGGCCCTGTTTCCCCCTTGATCAGCTCGGGTCCTGGGGTCGGGGGCCAAGCCGAGTGGCGGGAGCTGTGTCCTAGCTCCAAGGACCTGCCTTGGGACCAGGTAGCTCTGTCTGTCATGCCCCTTGGGGTCCCTCCTCTTCGCGCCAGGCACACGCGTGTGCTGTGTGTGCACAGGCATTACTCTTACAGGCGGCCGTGCCTAACACTCCCGGCACGTTCTTGCTGACAGCCCATTCAGATAGTGCCCGTTTGCTCTGGTTAGAGCACGCGCCTAACATACAGTCTTGCTCAGTGATGCCTTTCTTCCGACCCCGGATGTGTGAACACGGAACAGTAGTCCTTGGTTCCACGCCAGGAGTTTATGAAGTCAGAGAAGGATGAGAGGGAGCCATGAAGCCGTGAATGACCTCCAATCATATCTCCCATCAGATATGATTCCCCTGAGGGATGCACATGTCTCCCCGTGATCGACACATCAGCAGTTAGCACCGGAGAAGAACTGTGACAAACATGGCCCAGCTGGTCCCCAGTGATGCGGGAGGAGGAGGAGAGAGCCAGGGGATCCGACTCTTTCTTGAGAGAGAAGTAAATTTCCACGTTAGTGTCTGTTGTGATGGAAGAGCACCTCCAGGAGGGGCGCCTGGGTAGCTCAGAGGGTTAAAGCCTCTGCCTTTGGCTCGGGTCATGATCCCAGGGTCCTGAGATCGAGCCCCGCATCCGGCTCTCTGCTCAGCTGGGAGCCTGCTTCCCCCTCTCTCTGCCTGCCCCTCTGCCTACTTGTGATCTCTGTCTGTCAAATAAATAAATAAAATCTTAAAAAAGAAATAAAAGAGCATCTCCAGGAGAAGAAGAGTCCCGGAGAGCCCGTCTCTTGGAACTTGCCCCCATGATTATTGCTTTTCCTGTTTCTCGAGTTCAAAGAAGCCTGTTGTATCTGCGCTTAACCTCCTCGCCAGGATCGCACTTGGACCCTGTGTCTGTTCCTTCCCCCTTTTCCCCTCCATGAAACTCCGTCACCTGCTTCAGCTCCCGCTGACTTAGCCCAAGTCAGTGGCTAAGCTTCCACTGACTTCCTATGGGACATTCGTGGTCAGGATCAGCATGCAAAATTGTGCCATTTGCTCATGGGATGACAGCAACATTTAGAGGGGCGAGTGGGGTGCCTCCTCCCGGGCTCCCTCTATCCAGGAGGGCCTCTGCGAGTCAGCTGCCCGGAGGTACAGTGTGGGCTTGTCTGCACCAGCTTCCTGCCCCCTTCCTCCACTGGGGGCTCAGCTGGGTCGAGGCCGCAGTTTGGAAGGCCTGAATGGGAAGCCAAATCCCCACTCTCTGGGTTTCTTGTTTATTTACTCCTGGCAGGCCAACCTCCCTTTTCTTAGAAAAGATTCCGTGGACTTCTCGGAAAAGAGGAGACTCTGGCTCATGTATATGAATGAAGCGAATTTGTAGGATTCGTACCAGCATGACTAGGGTTTCGCTTGAACACCCGTCAGTTGGCATATGAAAGGCAAACATTAAGAAGGAGCCAAATGGGTACTGAGTGCCATCAGATTTCAGGAGGCCGGGGAAAGAGCTTCAGGTGTTTGCTGCCTGAAGAAGGAAATCCTTGATTGCTTATGAGAGACAAGGAACGCACTGAAGGAACATTCAATGTCTACACCGTTATCCTTTGTGTACAAAGAAAAAAAATCCTGAAACGCTTGAGATAGAGAACCCGAACATCCAAAACCAACCGCAGCAGCCTCCAGAACTATTCTGTTTTGGGGTGTGCAGACCATAGTGCAGATGGTGTTCATGGCGTGGCCCACACCGTTCTTCGGAGCTGCCGATCTACATGGAAGAAAACGACCAGTGTTCGCGGCCCCTTCCCGTCTCCCACTGCAGGGAATGTGTAAAATGGGGCAGTTTCTGATTAAAGGAGTCCTTTGTCTGACTGATGGCCTGTTGGGGTGTTGGCAATCAGCTCACCACATCTGGGAATCATTTGCACAGCTTGGCCTCCCCTGAAAACCCAATTCATGCCTTGGTGGGGCTGCTCCAAGGCGAGGCGAATGCCACGGGCCCCAGGGATCCCGGTGATTCTTGTCAAGCATTCTCAGGCTCAGACATTATGGTTCTTCCTGCACATTTTTGAATATCTATTTTTGACCAGCATTGGGGGGAGGGAAGTGGGGTATGGGAAAAAGAGAAAGGGGAAGTGGCCCGGGGTCGGATCCACAGCCCACCAACGGACATTCTGGACTTGAGGCAACTAACTCAGCCTCCGGAAGCCTGTTCCTTCTGTTCCATGGCAGTCGGTCACTCTATTTCACAGGCTTGTGGAAACATGACAGCACTTTGCAAACGTCATTGAAATCCCACAGACGATGTTAAGACGGCACATGCTCAGGAAGGGATAGAAGTCTGTGCTCCCCGGGAAGCCCAGAGCATTCTCGTGTTCCCTCTGGAGTGGATGACTTTTGTCATGGCCACCTTCATGCTTACGTTGCACTTTTTTCATCTGAGTTAGTGACCAGGAAATGGATTTCAAAAGCATACACTAATGAAATCGGGTCGTCTCCAGCCATCCGTCGTCCGCTCTTTCGGAACCGACTCCGAGGAATGTCCTCCTCCCCCATCAGGCCATGGGGGTGTCAACAAAGAAACAGACTGTTTCCCCTTTTGCTTCCAGTGTTTTTATTCAATTTCGTCATCTGCTTTGTGGCCCCACCCAGCTGCTGGCACCTGAGTCCTCCCTGAGGACTCAGAATTCTTCACCGCCCCTTCCTTCCCTTTCTTCCCACTGTTTTCTTTCTTACCACCCCCCCCCGGAGGCAGCTCCCCAAGGACAGCCTCTCTGCGTGGCTCACGGGCGTTTCCAGTCACCAATGGAGCCTGGTTCCTCAGAGGTGAACTATGCTCTTCAACCTGGTGTGGGGAGCGTTTGTCTCTTGAGGTGCGATGCCCGGTCTTCACCATTTTTGCAGAGGTCTTTGGTGCTCACTAGATCGGAGAGGTAGTCCTCAGTACTTACTCATTTAAGAATAATGAGAGCCGACATTTATGGAGCGTTCCCTTATGCCACACGTGTTTCTGAGTTCTGGACACAAATTTAAACTTCAGAAGCCCCCATGAGTTGGCCCTCTTCTTAGTCCAAGGCTTAGATATGGAAACCAAAGCACGGACTGGTGAAATAGCTTGACAGCTGTTTCACAGCTAGCCGATGAGGCGGTCCTTGAGTGCCACTGTCCGATCTCAGAGACCATGAACCAGAGCATGAGCTCCGTTAAGGGTAGGGGCGCTCGTGTCTTTGTTCTTGGCTGAAGCCCTAGTGCCTCAAAGAAGCACTCCAGAAATGCTTGCTGAGTGAATAAACAAACACTCTCTGCCACCATGCTCTCCTGCCTCCAAACTCGGGATGGGTTGTGGTGGGTGGGCCATCGTGAGGCCTCCGCTCAAGGGCCGTGAGTGACACCGAAGAGGAGATTGGAGGCAAAGCCCAACACAGAAGCTACAGAGAAAAACATTTTGACCAATTACCTTTTACTTTTCTAATTTTGTTTGTTACCAGAATACTGCTTCCTGTCTCACTCAGAGTCAAGGCTGAAGGTCTTTTGGCGACTTGCCATCTACTCTTCCCCCATCCTCTACCATCGCCCTCTTGCCTACCGTGTTCTGGGAACACCAACCTCCTTGCCCTTTCTCAAAAGATGCAAGACCATGGCCTCCGCAGAAGGTCTGCTTTTCCTGTTCCCTCGGCCCTTTCCCCAGATTTCCACTCAGCTCAGCCCTCCCTTTTTTCAGATCTTTGCTCAAATGCCTTCCCTAACCTATTTATTTATTTTTATTTTTTTAAAGACTTATTTATTTATTTTAGAGAGAGAGTGAGCGTGTGTGCTCATGCATGAGCAGTGGAAGGGGCAGGCGGAGAGAGAGAATCTCATGCATATTCCATGCTGAGCGTAGAGCCTGATGTGGGGCTTAGTCTCAGATCATGACTTGAACCTGAATCAAGAGTTGGACGCTTAACCGACAGAGGCACCTGGGAGCCCCCCTGTCCTCTCTATTTAAAAGTACAACCATCCTGTCTCTGCATCCCTCCTCCCATACAATACCTACCATCTTCAATATTAGTTGAAGGAAGGAAAGTAGGAAGGAAGGAAGGGAGCTCAGACTAAAAGCAAGATGGGCAGCTAAGTCTCCAGATTTTCCTCCACTAAAGATCTTTGAGAATTTCACATCTTTTCCCATTCGGTTCAAGTCCCATGCCCAGGAATTACATCATTGCTGTAGTTTTGGGATGTTCTGGGGAGATAGCATCATAACAAAGCATGCGGAAGGCATCACTGAGAGACTGAGATTCTTACGGAAGCTGCGAGTACCTAGCTGTCTTTTCAAGAGGAAGATTTGCAAGAGAGAGGGACACGTGGCATCACCCGGGGCCAAAAACACAAAGAGTCAAAACAGAGAAAAGAGTCAGGACTAGCATAACCCTGTAGGGCTCGCCATCTTTCCTCCTATCTCGTCGCAAACCTGACTTTTCCTCCCTTGGATTGAAAAAATCGTGCGGAAGACGTTATAGAAACTAAAGATGCATTATATTACGCGGTACTGGGTAGAGGTTCCTCATGCTGGTGATGAATCTGTCCATGGCTTTGTCTGCTCCCCTAAATAAGAAACCGGCTCCTCATCAGGGAAATGCGGAGCAGGACTTCAAGGGATACTGTCATAATAATTTGCTGAGAAACAGGTCGGACTGAGGCATAAAGAGACCAGCGGCCGTCTTGGCTTCTTACACCGAGGATGTTCCTGAAGGAGGGCTTCTTCCTTTCTTGCTTCTAATGTGGAAATAATGAATTTTCCCTTTTCTCCTGATTACCAAGATGTAGTTCTCATGAGAACAGTAACTGTGTCGAGTCTCCCCCTATACTTGGCACCGTGCTTTGCATACAGTAGGAGCTCAGTAAGTGAATGCTGAAACAGGGACCCCACCGTGCGGGAAAACTCGGGCCTGTCCTGCTTCTCAAAAGAGTAAAAATTGCTTAAAGAAACTAAAATGTAAAATGAACCTTGAGACTGTACTTGGAGATAGCCAAATTTATTACGCTGTCTCCCGATTTCTCATCCTTTCAAGTACTGGCTTTACTGGTAAGAAACATTGTGATAGCTAAATAATCAAACGGACTTTTTCATTATTGATTTCAGCACAGGTAGGTTCTGTACACGTGAATTTGGACCATCATCTTTTCATTGAGCTGATGCAAAAGTGAGTTTAGCATCATTAGAAATGATGGCCTGTGTCATTGTCTTGGCACCCTCCAAAACCAAAGCCTTAAGAGTCCATAGTTGGTCCTTTTAGACTCCGGCAAAAGGGGGAAAGGGCCTGGCCCATGACAAAGAAAGATAACTTATCCTGGGGCCTATCATGAAAAGGGTGTAATGAGCCCCAGGCAGTCCACTTTGATTTAAAAAAAAAAAAAAAAAAGAAGAAGAAGAACAAATATAGACCATCACTCAAAATTTTTTTCTAGTCTTTCAGGTGCTTCAGAAAATAAATATGGTTCATTTTTCTCAATCAAATTTTCATTTATTATTCTATCTGTCTCCTTGGTGCTCAAGTTAAAGCTGCAAGGTGGCCTTTGTGGAGAAAACAGACTCTTTCTGAATCTGGCCCTGCAGAATTTTAGTGACACGTTCAATGGACGAAGAAAATACTAAAGTCTTAAGTCCTTATATAGGCTCTCACCACCTACAGTATTTAAAAGTCAAAATAAGACCTTGTTCCCACTGTTGAGGAGCTCCAGGGGTCAGAGTAAAATCGAGAGAGATGGGGCACCTGGGTGGCACGGTCGGCTAAGCGTCTGACTCTTGGTTTCAGCTCAGGTTGTGATCTCAGGGCTGCAGGATTGAGCCCCCCACCAGGCTCCATGCTCAGGACAGAGTCTGTTTGAGATTCTCCTTTTCCCTCTGCCCTTTCTGCTCGTGCTCTTTCTTTCTCTAAAATAAGTAAATATATCTTTTTTTAAAAAAAAGTTGAGAGAGATATCGGAAGAGGGCCAAGGATTACCAACCTGTATGTCATGAAGTTCGATCCCGGCTGGGGTCTGGCAGCTCAGCCCCTCCAGACCCCCCTGGGAATTCATGAGATGAACATAACTGGTAGCAGCTGGTACTGTTGGCCTCTACCCCCTGGACTCCCACACATCATTCTCTGAACAAGGCCTTGTAGCTTCCAAGGTCCAGCCCTTATAACTCTGCCCACGGGTTTTCTCTGCTGGAGCCCACTGCATTCAAGTGTGGGTCTGGCCAGAGTGCCAGGGAAGCAGTGCTCTTGGGAACAGCTCCCAAATAAGACTGATAGGAGTTGAGGGTAAATGCTTCAGCTCCCTTGCCCCTTGTTTGGGACATTGCTGAGGCATGGTCCACCCTGACCCTGGTCCTTGGTCCAGATTTCCTAAGTAGGACTGAGCCCCAGCTGCCTAAATCAGCAGCCTGCTTAATCATGTATCTTCGGTGGTTTCCTCCCTCCCCGTCTCACTCCTACTCCCCTACGGCTGCTTCCTGGAGTCACCTGCCATTTAAACCTCCTAGCACTCTCATCCTTATCCAGGGATGCTTCTAAGAAGACCCAGCATAAGATATCAGCAGTATATCCCCATTCAGTCATCCATCCATTCATCCATCCATCCACATGTTCACTCATCCATCTACACATCCATCCATCCATCCATTCATCCAGCCAGCCAGCCAGCCAGCCAGCCAAACATCCATCCAAACATCCATCCAGCCAGCCAGCCAGCCAGCCAGCCAAACATCCATCCAAACATCCATCCATCCACCCACCCATTTATCCATCCATCCATCCAACCATCCAGCATTTTTTTAAGTCCATGCTATAAAGCCAGGCATTATATGAGATACTGAAGATGGCAAATGGGCAGCCACTGCCATCAGGGAGCTCCCTCCCAGGACAGAGAAGAACACCAGAATTCCCAGTATCACTCTCCTCGAGTCTTACAATCCTTTAGATATTAAAGGGGACTTCATCGCACCTCTTATTATCAGAAGTTATCTTATCCGTTCACGTGCTCTCTGGTTTACTGCCTTCTCCCCTTCTAGAATGGAAGATCCATACAATGAGGCACTTGTCTGTCTGTCCACAGTTGTATCCTCACCTCTGAGAATGGATCTTGGGGCTCAGTGACTATTTGAGCCCATCTGGGAAGCGGTAGGAGTCTGCCCGGGAGCTGGTCAGCCTCTTCCTGTCCCTCCTGGGGTCGTTCATCTCTGCTGCAGTGTAGCTAAGCTCCACAGAAAGGCTCTGCTCAGAGCAGGAGAGAAAGAGCGTGGCTCCCTGCCTGCCCTTGGACACCGCGCCCCGAGGGCCGGGGCTTCTTTCCAGTCTCCAGTCCTGGGGAACTAAGTGCTTTGTGCAACCGTGTGCTTGAGGAGAGCGCGTTCCTTTAACACTACGGATGGGGTTGATATGCTTCATTCAGAATCTACTGATGTCAGTGTCGATCACACTAAAAGACACCTTCCGGGGAACATCTAGACCGCTATTTGGCCAAAGAAGTGGGCACCATAGCCTAGCCAAATTGGCCCTCTAACCTCAAATCAGCATTGAGTTTAACTGGAAGGAACTTTTCATTCTGGGCCGTTCCTCAAGCGTGTGTGGAGACTCTCTGAGGCTGCTCCTGATGCCCTGTCTTTCCATCCAGGCTGCTGGGGGTGGGGTGCACCTGCCAGGCCTGGGTGAGGGGGCATGTCTACACCCAGTCTCTGTGCTTTTCTGCAGTGTCCCTGCCTGGGGCCATGTTCAATGTAATCCTCATGTCTTTTGCATAAATTGGAAAATCCCCTATCATTTATGACTTAAGGTGCTGTGCATTTTGTTTTCATTTTCATGTTAAAGAGAGAGAACATAAAGATGGATATCATTCATCTTGAAACTTCTCCTCTGGTCCCAATTGCCAACCACAGCCCCAAAGGCTGGTGGGGGACTTACCACCCTGCCTGTTCTTTATTTCCTTTACAGCTGGGCATGTGAGCAAAACTGATTTATGGAGCCTGGGTCCTGCTTCGAAGTGGGGGAGGGAAGCCGAGTGTTCAAGCTGCTGTAAATTTCAACACCGCTCATGTTTCCTTACACGTCCAGGAAAAGAAATCCTAATTTACATCTATTGCTATAGGAGCTCGTAAATTAAAAATAACAAGTCTATTTTCTATACACCTGGAACTTGAAAATCACAGTCTGTTCACCTGGGATGGCCCCCTTCACAGCAGGACCACAAGGCTGGTGGCTCAGACGGGGTCCTTGCATCTGGGCTTTGAAACCCAGGCAGCGACTCATCCTGTGTCTTGTGACCGTGCGTAAAAAGTGTCAGGATAAGGGGAGTTATTTACGAACTCGAGCGTAGACTCTCAGAATTCGGTCCCATTATGTTTTTGTCTGTAACCTTCCTCTTTTGGTACTTTACTCCATTCTCTAGCATCTTTCTCTCCCTTCTGTCTTTGTCTGTGTTTTGTCTGTGACAAAACAAGACTAACAGCATCAGAAACAAAACACAGGAAAGTCTTCTTGATTTTCCATTCTGTTCTGAGCCGTAAATTACTCCGTGTACTCAGATAACACATACAGGAGGGCTGGTGGGTTGAATCTGGTTGATAAATATTTCCATACCTGCACACCATAGAGCCTCCAGGAGGGAGATAGGACTTTTTTCCTCCTATCCCTAAGGGGACTGAGTGTCACCTGGGCGGTGTAGCTACTTTGTGACACTTCTCAGAGGTTAAGACCGAGCAGTCTTGGTGAACAAGTATGACCACCACCCCCCGAGATCCCGTGGTCTTTATGTCTTTGTTTTGTTCTTTGAGAATTGTGTTTACAGTTGCTTTTTTTTTAAGAAAATGCATAAATAAAGGAGAAAGAGAGGATATAGTTTACTTGGATTTTCAAAAGCTTTTAAAAATATGTCATACTGGGGCACCTGGGTGACTCAGATGGTTAGGCATCTGCCTTTGGCTTGGGTCATGGTCCTGGGGTCCTGGGATCGAGCCCTGCATCACGCTCCCTGCAAGGAAGAGAACCTGCTTCTCCCTCTCCCCCTCTGCCTGCTTGTGTTCCCTCTCTCGCTGTCTCTCTCTGTCAAATAAATAAATCTTAAAAAAATAGATGTCATACCAGAAGTGGTAGAAATGATACCACCCAGCCCTTCCGCTCTTAGATGTTAACCAAAGAGCAGCTGAGGTATACGTTAATGCAAAGGCTTACGTGGGGATGTTCAGAGCAATATTATTCATGGTAACCCAAACTGGCAACAGCACGAGGGTCTACCAACTGAAAAATAGAGGAACAAAATGTGTTCTATCCCTACCACGGAGCACCACTCGGGATATTCAAACTATCGGTTTATGGAAAAACACTGATGAATCTTAAAATGATTAGAGTGAGTGAAAGACACCAGACTCCTCCACCCAAACCAGAAGACTACATACGGTATGATTTCATTTAGCTAAGATTATAGACAATGCAAACTAATCTGTAATGACTGAAAACATATCTGGAGTGGGCTGCGAATGGGGAGGGGCGGGGAGAGACAAACAACGAAAGGGCTTGGGGGATAATGGATACATCTGTTATCCTGGGACGGTTTCACAGGTGCATACACATGACAGAACTCACCAAATTGTATACTTTGAACATGCATGGTTTATCATGTATCAGTTATCCCTCACTAAAGCTAAATCGATAGGTTTTGTGGGGATGAGAGAAAATGTTTTGAGCTGGAGAGGGAATTGTCTTAGAGAGTAAATAAGGAGTGTGGCCAAAGGATCATTTTTCTCTGGAGGGAAAAGTGTTAATAACAAGAACCCTGAGGAAAACATATTGAACTGGACTTATTTAATGTTTTTGCAAAGGATCAAGATAAGAAAGTACCACGGGAAATCTCCAAATTTGTGCACAAAACTAAGTTCCTTCAGGTAATAAAATATCGTCAAGGCAGAATAACCAGGCAAAGAAGTAAGCAGAGAAACTTTAATGGGAGCAAGGAAAAACGTTTCTGGACAAGCAGTTCACACTGTCCTTCTGGGATGGAAGGCTCTGGGAGACCGGTTGTAATCAAGGACAAGAACCAAAGGATGTAGTCGCCAGAGGATTCTGTCTAAGATCATAACCAGAGAAAGCAACAATAGCAAAATCTGTTGGACTTTCTCAGAAAGGATATTGGCGATCCAGTGAAAGGTATCATTGTGTCCTTGGGCCAAATAAAATCATGTTAGAACCTTGAAGTTCTTATGAAGGCTTTTTTTTCCCCGAAAGATTTTATTTATTTGTTTGAGAGAGAGAAGATGAATGGGGGGAGGAGAAGAGGCAGCGGGAGAAGCAGACTCCCCACTGGGCTGGGAGGACTCGATCCCAGGACCCTAGGACGTGACCTGAGCTGAAGGGAGATGCTTAACCACTGGGAGACTGAGCCACCCAGGCGCCCCTTCTTATGAAGTTGTCATAAATACACCTTAAAATGTGCAAGAGAAGCAAAACACTACTGAGGGAGTAGAAGAACTTCCCTTCCATCACGGGCTGTTGGAAGAGCTCTTCCGTCCAGAGCACAGGATCTAGGAGGGAAACTGAGTTGCTTACTTGCCATGCGGATAGATGACTCATTAAATCCTGGAGTCATCTCTTAAGACTGGGAAGAGTCCGCATCAGGGAAAAACAAAGCAGACTGTCCTCCACGCGCTAAGACCGAGTGGGTATCAAGCCTTCAAGTTTGGGTTCATGCACAGCCCGTAGGCTGATTGGAAGCTACTAGAACTGGACGGGGGAGCCCTGCCCCAGCTTCTCCGCTGCAGAGGTGACCACCTGCCTTTCTTGCCCAGGAAGAGGCGGAATTCTCCGCTCAGTGCTTTAGGCTTCCAGTCTGATAGCATGTTTGTTTCTGAAAGTCTTTTCTATGACACTTTTGAAAGTGCCTATATTATCCTGAGCCTTTCTACCAAGCCACAGTTCAGCTGATACAGTGCTCGAGGTTTGCTGCAAACAGGCCAGGACTGAGAAGCCATAGGCTTAGCGGGTTCGAGGCTAGACACACGTCACCAGCCTTCTCCCTTGAATGGAGGCAGACTCGCGGGCAGGCCAGGGTCAAGGGACCTCTGATGTCCGACACGAGTGTCGTTAACAGATGCTGTCACATCCCCCTGGCACCTGGACTGTTTCATGCCTGAAAGGAAGCGAGACAGGACGAAATACAAATCCACATCAGTCCAGTCCCTCGCAGAGAGGGCAGGATCGGGCCGGTCCTCTCTCCTTGGCTTTGTGTGGCCTTGCCAAGTGCCGCTTTGGGACTGTGAACTCCAGCCGTCTGCTTGCTTGGAGCCCGGAAAGTGGTGCCACCAGCATCTCTACGGCCCTAATGAAGCAGTGCAGCAGGACCTGAGGCATTGCTGCCCGGTGTTCATCGAGGACGACGGAGCCGGGTGTGGGAAATGCCAGGGGGAGGATTCAGGGAAGCCCGATGGCTCCCCAAGGACACAGCTGCCTGGCTTCCTTTGTCAAAGATGAGGCAGCCTCCAGTTTAGAAAAAAAAAATGTTGACTCTGTCCCTAAAACGTCTGGTCTTCAGCCACAAAGGAGTAAGAGTCTTTTTCTGCTATTGGCCTCGTGTTTGCTGGAATTCTACCATTTTTCGATGCTCCGGGGGCATGGTCCGCACTTCCTCCTGCCTTCCTCGCCCTGAACGCCCCCCACCTGCAACCCCCCACTTCATCCATCGGCTCCTGGCAGCGGAGGTCTCCGTCCGCTCCACTAACGAGTGTGGGATTCCGACAGTAACGAGCAACCCAGGGAGACCCCAGGAGGGGAATGGGAATAGGACGTTCCTATATTTTTATGGGGAGATTGATAATCAAGGCTAACAATCCCCGCAGAAGGTGAACAGCGCATTAAACAGAGGGGAAAAGATAATAAAATATCGCCTGCTGCTTAACAATCGTGGTGTGGAAACATTCCCCGGAACTATCCCGCTGTTGCACTTGATGGCTCATAAAGCCTCCCTAACGTCCGTCAAGGGCCTTTTTTCTTGGGGAGGGACCATTTTTTTCCTGCAGTTACAACAGCATCTGGTTCCTGTCCCTGGAAGTATGAAGAAGCTGTGGGTGCCGGCAGATGGCTGCTGGGGGAGAGCCGGGCTCCGGAGGCGTCCGGCTCCTGGAATGGGCTGGGGGGTCACTTTTGACCCAAAGGCGTCATCCAAGTGCCAAGTCGGATTCAGCAGGCGGTTCCTGAGCGCCCGCTGTGTGCCCGGCATCTGTGTTAGATCTCATTCAATCCGCACATCTGTGAGGCCTGTATCACCATTTTAAAAAGAATACCAAAAACAAAATAAAACAAAACAAGAAATACAGAGCCCAGACCCAGGTCACCCTGCTGCGGGGAACAGGCTAAGGTCGCCCAGACTAGTGGCCTTTGTTCCGTGCCACAGTGCCGCACACATGGAAGAAGAAGGGAAAGTTGCGTCCCATCTGTGCTCTGTGTGTGTGTGACATCCTTTGGCATGTGACCGTCCTTCCTACCTGGGTGCCTGGGCCCCGTGTGTGTCCAGGAGGGATGACACTTCCCAGAGATCCCCAAAATAAATCACGGGAGTCCTTGGTGACCTGCCGTGTTTAGGTGGCTCCCCAGAAGCAGATCTGAAAGTGAGGCTCAGTGATTGATTGAGGGTGTGGTCCCTGGGGGCCTGGTGAGGGAATGGGGGAGGCGGAGGAGGAAGGGGAAGCCAAAGAAAGGCCCATCTCCGCAGCCTTCCGTGGGCAGCATCTAGCTGCCGGGAGCTCCGTGTGGGAGCTCCGTCCCAGAGTGATCCTGACCTGGGCAGTGTCGCTGGGGCTGTCATACCCCCTGACCAGCCATGAAGGTTGCCGAGAACAGTCGATCCCGGACCCTTCCGGTCTGCTCCCTGCGCATGCAGGTGAAGCAGGCTCCAGCAGCCCACAGACGAGGCTCTGGAAGAGAGCAGCAGGTGCGGACCTTGGAAGCAAAATCCCGCTGAAAGGAAACGCACCGAATGCAGAAAGAAGGCTGAGGGACCTGGGCTCCGCTCCTGCACTGGTATCTGAACCTGCCCTTGTCTCACGGCACTGGCGGAGTAAGAGGCTGGTGGGACGGGAACCAGAGAGATTAACCGGGCAGCACCAGCGGCTGTGAGGCCCAAGAAAGGGGGTCGGTTTTCCTGAATTCTGGGGGTGCCATTGCAAAAACAGCCCAGGGCTCTTCCCAGTTTGGTCTGCAGGTCCCTCGCTATTGGGTAGACTCAGAATTGACATCGCAACCTATAAAGTGTTGAATCCTCTCCTGCCTACACAGAGCTACCTTGAATTTTAATAAGTTCACGCCGGCCATTCACTGAAAACTATATTGAACACCTGTCGGTTCCAGAGAATGGGATCTGCTATGCTTTGGCGAACCTTGTGATTTTTTTTTTAAACCAGAAGCTCTCAGCAGCTGTTAAATCCTTCCAGCAATACAAAATATTCCTGGCATTCTCAGAGTAAGGAGCCATCAATGCCTGAAACGAGGAGACTGTAACTTTCGCACATCTGAACTTGAGGATTGTTCCTATGTGGTGGCTTTTGGCTTGCAAGTTCAGAATGGCATCGAGTGGATTTGGAACCCAAAATGAATGTAGCAACAGATGGTCCATCACAATACGGAAAGGCCAAGCCTGTAGCTCTGTCCACATTGAGGGCTTTGCTCACTCCAAGCTCTGCGTCCCTATGGATTGCTGTCATATGGAAGTGATTGGGGGTGAAAAAACTAAGATGTTTCTAAAATCAGGGAGCGTGGGGCACCCGGGTGGTTCAGTTGTTGAGCGTCTGCCTTTGGCTTGGGTCATGATCCCAGGGTCCTGGGATCAAGTTCTGAGTTGGGCTCCCTGCTCGGTGGGAGGCCTGCTTCTCCCTCTCCCACTCACCCTGCTTGTGTTCCCTTTCTCACTGTGACTCTCTCTGTCAAATAATAAACAAAATCTTTTTTTTTTTTTAATTAGGGAGATCCACGTGCAAGCCTGAGTCAGGGATCACGGTAGACACACCACAAAGGAAATGCATTTCCCCAATAATTCTTTTTGGAGGCAGCTTTAGGTAACTTGCCTTTGAATTTCATTTGTTTATGAAATGTCTTAGTAATCATCTCTACCATAGCTGGACCAGGAGGGACTCTGTTTTCTGCTCATACCTAATTCCTATGATTGAGTGTGCCCCAAGAGCACCCTTTTTATAGCCCACACCCCTCTCCTGTGGCTGCCGGACATTTCTACTTTGTATCGTTAATCTGATAAGTTTCTAAGAGCTGGGAAGTGTCTCCCCTAAACACCTGACTAGCCTCGAGCTCTTTCTACTTGACAAAATGGGAGAAAATTGATAATGATTTCCCATCTTAGATCGGATGGTGGAATTCTGTAATTAAAACCCTTTAAAACCCTTGTTGAATAAAAAGGTAAAATATCCCTGATTCCTCACTGTTGGAAGGGAAATGTATCCAACCAAAGGCAAAAACGTAAATTGCAGACGTCAGTTTGTCCCAAGGACACTCGCCTACCATGAGATGCTTTTGATGATCTAGTTGATATCTGACGCAGGTTACTGCTGATGCTTTGGGCTAATGGATACGTTCAAGAATATTTACTGTATATGGAATCTATCCATTCTCGTGTGAGCAATTATCATTCTTATTCACGTCAGCTATGTCCACAGGCGATGGATGTGCTGTTTATTAATAGGGAGAGCAGCATGTGTTGATGTGGTTGGCCTTGGGCCGCACTAGCATTGTTCTATGAGGTGCAGTTGGGGTATGTTTGGCAGAATGTGGTGACTTTCCCTTGCTTTTTCATTCCACTGACCCACGTGTAGAAATCCCTACTTTCCCCGTTGGTATTGTTGGGAGCCATTCTCTTTCACTCTTCCCTATGGACTTCATGGTTCCATGTGCAAGTTGCTTTCTCTGTCTAGCTTAGAAGCAAGGAACTTGGCTCCCTCTAAACCACTGAGTTTATGGGGCTGAAGGAGCTTGTTTGTCACCCCCAGTAGTTGACTGAGATTCAAATTTGGGTGTGCCTGGGTGGCTCAGTGGGTTGAGCTTCTGCCTTCAGCTCAGGTCATGATCTCAGGGTCTTGCATCGGGCTCTCTGCTCATCAGGGAGCCTCCTTCCCCCCCCCCCCCGCCCCCATCCCCGCCTGCCTCTCTGCCTACTTGTGATCTCTCTCTGTCAAATAAATAAATAAAATCTTTAAAAAAAAAAAAAAGAATTTGAACACAACGATTAGACGGGTAGACTCGAATCACGCTTCTCTGCCAAGATTTTCACTGTTGCTTCAGGTGTTCTGAAAGGGGAAATGAGTCGTGTTCTCTCCGATTCAATGTCAGAGGGAGAAAGGAATCGTGTTAATTATCTGGGAATAGTACTCTAATTTTTTTCTCTTAAGATTTTTTTCAGTAAAATGTAGGGCCTTGTCCAGCGGGCCCAGTGGGTCCATGAGAACATTGATAGATGGCAAATTATTGTTTCACTTCTGCTACTAGCTGCTTTTGGTACGTTTGGTTTTGGTGTACAAGTCCCTGTTGAGTTCTTTAAGTTCCCAGGGTCCTAGGATCAAGTCCCGCATTGGACTCCCTCCTCTGTGGGGAGTCTGCTTCTTCTTCCCTCTGCTGCTCCCCCCACCTCGTGCTCTCTCTCTCTCTCTCTCTCTCACTCTCTCACTCACTCTCTCTCAAATAAAAAACATTTTTCAAAAAATATTCACAATGTTATACTTTTGCTATGAGTCATGGCTTTACTATTACAACGTCTTCTGTCTTATTTCATATATATTTTTTTTACCTCAACTCCACCTTGCCTTGATATCAGAATCACAAACTATAAGGGAAAACTTGAGCGTCTACCAAGTCCTCAGTTTGTAAACGATGAAACTAAGGCCCAAGGACTTGGGAAGAAGTTGGAGTAATTACGCTCATTCAGTTAAAAATGTGGATTACTTCCATGTACTGATAGAGTCACGGCCTTGACATGTTTCAGTGTGGAAATGGCATCATTCTGAAATTGTCTGAGTAGAAATCACAGCAAAGATCCTTATCATGTACGAGTATATCATGGGCCAGAGGCCCACCCAAGGGCTTGGGATGGGCAGGCTGGGGAGGCTAGCGGGCTGAAAATGGTACCCTGCTAAATGCTGAAACTCACACCAACATGCAGGACGTGTGTTGAAGGAAGGCCATTCAGTCGAATTAGGATGATTCAATCTACTCAGGGTAGTTTGAAATTGGGATTTTAACCAGATCCTGGGGCTCCTCTTTGAGCCACTAGAAGCTTCATGAGTGAAGCAGGGAGCTGTTTCAAGGCACTTCACCGAGTAAAGTCCTTCTTTTTCCCTTTTGTGCTTCTTACTGTAACCTTATAGCCTCTCCTTAATTCTCCTGGCTTCATTCAAACAGCTCACCAGCCTTCAAGACGGCCTTCTTACTTTTCTTCTCAGTAGTTCTCGAGTCTGTTGTCTTTGAGCACCCAGGGACGTAAATCTGAAGACGGGTGGAAATAAAATCTGCCTTTGTTTTCGCCTTCACCAGCCCCTTCCGAAGGCTTTCACACTACACACTTGTTACGTGAATGGAAAGGAGGGAGAATAAAGCACATTTCGGTCCGCCGGGTTTTCTTCCCTTTGTCTCCTTCTGAGGTGCTCAAAGGCATCAGTAACAGAGCAGGAAAGCCCTGGCTGAACAAAACTTCGTATTTTCCTTTGCCGCCTTCCATGGCGAGGTCTCCTACAATGCACTTTGCCAGCAAGCTTGGCTGGGCAGACATTGAGAAAACTATTGAGCGGGTCTCAATGAAAAGATCTGATCTGCCCTAGAAACTGCCCCAGTTCCCTCTCCCAGCGCCACCGGCAGTGGGAGAGAAGGTTGTCCCCCCCACCTTCCCCTGCCCCTGCAATGGTCTTCCTTTCTTTGTCCTTTTTTCTCTCCTTTCTATTGTATGAATTGTGGGAACTCTCTTTAGGTGAAAATCTCTCTGAAGCTGGGCTTTGTCTGCCAACATGGATAGATGCCTAGAGATCTCATATCCACTCAGTAGAACTAGCATGTCAACAGCAGATTATAACAAACCTATGTGGGACAGACATTTGAGTTCAAGGTGGAAGGAGCAGTAGGTGTGGTGCGTGTGGTTTGTCAAAGACCCGAAAAATTAAATGCTTGTTCCTCGAGCACCTGCCCAGGGGCCTTCTGCTCTCTGCTCACTGGTCTGTCACTTGCACGTCTGCACGAGGCTGGCTCTGTGTCATATTTGCATCGGTTTCCAGTGTCTTACCACCACCTCTTGCTTGGTTTTGGTTGGATTAAGGGTTTCTAAACCCCTGAACATCTATCTTTTTTCTCTTTTTTTTTAAGAAGCTATGCTATGTTACTTTCTATTTGTACTGGCACCCTACGTTACAAGCAGATACGCAAGGGGGCATTGCCAAGGGAAATATGGCCCTTCTGCGGCTGCCTTTCTCTCCCACTCGTGGTGATGAACCCCACTGGATACAGAGGGATGAACAGTCTGGAAATGAGAGTGTGAACTTCTCCCCGAACACTTGTTCATGCTTGTTCGTGGACCCCTGGTGCCCAGCAGAGGCCTTCCGCTCTTCTCTAGGTCTTTCTCCAAACATGGATCCAGGCTGGGAAGGGGAGAGACCCCCTTGGGAGTGGTGCCACCTTCACTTAACATCTCCCCATCTCTAAAAATGAATGGGTCCTCCCTGGATCTCAATTTTTGTAATTATCTGAAAATTTGTGTCTCGGGCTAATTTTAAAACAGGCCCATTGAGAAATAGATGAGGGCGAAGGAAAGAAGCTCTTTATGATCTCAGGGGGTCAGAGATAACCACGAATGGCTTTTTAGGATGTCTCTTTCCAATCTTTTCCTGATGCATATAGTTATTTTACAGAATTGGATTCTTATGTCTAGGCAGTGTTGCCTTCCATTTTCTTCAATAGCATTGTCTCTTGAACATTTGTCTGTGTCACTTAATATAACTTGAGCACTGAAAGACTGCAGATCATTACATGGTGTGGATAATATTTTGTTTCATGAAAACCCTGTTATGGTATCATTTAGGTGTTTTGCTCTGACAAATGATGTTGCTGTGAGTATCTTTGCACATGAATTGTTGTGCATATTTTGGGTTACTTCCTCCATATGCGATCCTCGCAGGAGAATCACTGGGTTTGAGTGTGTGGACATTTTTAAGGTGCCTGACATATAATGTGCGTATTCTCCACCAGCCGTATGTGAGTACCCAATACCCTGAAACTGTGCCAACACTGAATTTTACCTTTGCCAATTTGACAGTTTCCAATGATACCTCATTTTAAATTTTGTCCATTTTATTGCTTTTTGGGTTGACTGTTTTTCAGCTGTTCATCAGTCATTAAATTAATCCTGTGAAAATTTTTCCAGGTTTTTCACACATCCTTCCATTAGAGTATTTGGGTTTTTCTTAGCGATTCTTTTTAAGAACTCTAAAATTCTATTATTGTAATGTGTGAATTAAGCAAAATGATTTAAATTTTTCATGATGGTACAATAGTCTCTTTTCGTAATTGTAACCCTATTCTGAGTTCCCATCCCTGGTGCCTGGTACGGAGCTATTATGCAGACAGGGAGCTACATAAATGATTTTTAATGAGAGGACCATCCATTTTCCACACAAGCCATCGATGCAGAGTGCCAGCTAGCGGAGCTCAGATGAGAATTTTTAGGTACCTGGATAGCTCAGTTGGTTCAACAGCCAGCTCTTGACTGGCTTGAGTCATGACCTCAGGGTCGTGAGCTCGAGCCCCACGTTGGGCTCCACATTCAGCACAGAGTCTGCTTACAATCCTCTCTCCTCTCCCTCTGCCCCTTCCCCAACTTGCACTCTCTCTCTAAAAGAAATAAATCTGTAAAATAAAATGAGAATTTTTAAACCATGAGGAGTTACACGAAGGGAAGCCTTTTAGAATGAATCGTCGCAGGGAAAGAAGATGGAAGGAAAACATAAACGTATTCACCTATGTGACCCTACATGAGCTGAACATCAGAGGGGACAAATATTACAAATCACAACGAAAGCACAGCTCAGACTTCTTTTCAAATTAAATGATATTTTATGCATGCAAAATAAGGACAAAATCAGAAAGGCTTTATCAGAGCTTCCCGTTTTGTCATGGGTTTTTCCTGATTCTTTTCTTTTCAAAGAGATGAAGTATCCCAGAATCACCGGGGCCTCCTGGCTCCTTCCTTCCCCTCCCCTTCCAGAAGTAGCTATTCTTCCAAATAGGGTAGTTTTTATTTGAGTTCCTGTTCTTTTACTTTTATGACATGGATGTATGTCCATAAGCAATATGGAATATTGTTATCCATTTTTAAACTTTTTATGAGGAAACTGCAAGCCTCCTATTGCAACATTTCCTTCTTTCAATATTGTGTTTTTGGTATTGATCCATTTTCATAGTGTTGTGTCGCGGGGAAGACACAGCTGCTTTCCTCACTCTCCCACTGGCGGTCATTCCAATATTTTGCTCTTGGAAATGTCGCTGCAGTGAATGTCGCTGATTGTGTCCCCTTGTTCACACGGGTGAATTTCTCTCGGCCGGCCATGGAAGTGCTAAGTCATAGGTACGTGTGTCTCCTCCTTTTCTAGAAAGTGCCAAATTGCTTTTCGTGTTTGGAAGGTGTTCTCTAATCACCAAAGGCTCCGCCGTGGACACTTCCATAAAAAGTGCCAGTTGAGTATTTTTGGAGTGAGTACTTTGGGCCAGGAAATGTTTTAAGGGGCTTTACATGAGGCAGCATAACTAATCTTCACCGATTTCCTTCGCAAATGAAGAAACTGACTGGCGTACAGAGCGTTTGGCGATCCTGCCTGCGGTCATATAGCCAGCGACAGAGCCCGCTCAGACCCAGGCAGTGTAACTCCCAAACTCTGAGATTTCATGACTCAAGGCTGTACTCGAAGTCCCAGAGAGACACCAGCCCCGCCATGGTTCTAGTGGTACCAAGACACCAGTTGCGTCGTCACTGCTGGGAACCCTCTGTAGAAGGGAGAAGCCTTTCTGGAGTGTTCCTGTTCTACAGATTAGGAAGAAGAACCGGGTGGGTGCTGAACCCATCCTGGGTCCACTGATCAGGGAGGGGCTGACCAGAGGCTAAATCCCAGGCTCTGACTGTCGCATGCCAGCCATCTTGTTTTCGGCTTCTCTCTCCACCTTGCGTTCATAAAGGCGTATCACTACGTCTTCATGGGCTTCCCATTTCTTTTAGTCTAGGGCACATAGCTTGCAATATAAAGGTCAAATACAATTTTTAGGAGTAGGAATGGATAGGATCTTGGATGTGTAAATTTTAATTGTGCTGTAATTCCTGTTCGAGGGCCAAACTTTCAGGATTAATTTGTTGCATCTGTTGGTAACACGGTGCTCAGTCTTCAGACCAGATTCTTTGCCCAAGGGCCCTCATTTACTAATGAGTAATCGCTGCAGTTTTCAGAGAAAATGCCACCGGTACAGTCATGTTTGAACATTCATCAAATATTATGGGAGCCCAGTTAGGAGAGAGATGTTAGCGTCCTTGGCTGGCAAATAAGGGCATAGAATTGATCTCCTTCCTACACTGGGATTTTCCTAGGATCATCCCTGCCATCTGCGTATGTGACTGTGGGTGAGGAATTTCTACCTGTGGTCTTAACTTCCTCAAGAGGACCACGTGGAGAGTCAGGCTTGCAGAACCACTGACTGATGCTGTCCTTTCAGTTGCCTCATATTAGTCAGTCCCCTATTGGAAAGGGAAGGCAGAGGGGGCGGTGGAAACCACTTCAGCTGGAATGCATTTCTCTTTGTAGACGCATCATAGACACATGCCATTGACAAATTAATTATAGGTTTAGTGGGAGAATTTCCTCCTTCTACATTTCGTTTGCAAACAGCCAATTACGTCCATCTTATGTGCTAGAGAAACACAAAAACCACGAAGTGGACTTATCAGTTATGTTTCTGGGTGAAGTTCAGCTCTCCACTTACCGCCCCTCTGTTGGTTTTACTTTTTCTGGGTGGGATTTCTAACCCCACTTCCATGCCCACCCAACTATGTCTTGTATCTTTCTCAGCTGCCTCCAGACCAGTGGTTGGAGTTACAGGTGTCTGTTATCTCACCCGTGTTCAGCCTTATCTACTTTGGAATGTCCTGAGAGAGTCAACAAGGCCAAATTCCTCTACCTTCCTTAAGACAACAAGGACAGCCATCCCACCACATACACAGTGCATCTCTGGTACTCGGGGCACTGGTGGTCACAAGGAGGATGGGGTGAGATATATAAGCCAGTGTGACCTTGCCGTGAAGGACATTAGGATTGACAGAGTCAATAAAAGAATGAATGGGTACTTTGGGGTCATCTGAACTGGTAAAAAAGCAAAAAACAAAACAAAACAAAACAAAAAACAAGTTCCAAAGAGAGGCAGAAAAACAGAAAGTACCATCAGCATATAAATCTGATATTGCAGATCTGGGGCTAAGTGCCTGTCCTCTCTCCTGGCATATGAAAGGCAGAAAAGCTCTGTGATTCAAAGTTGATCTGTGGTTCAAAATCTCTCTCCGGCCCCCTCATTTTTATTATATTTTATTTATTTATTTAGTCTGCCTGTGACCTGTGGATGAATGAGGAAGTCGAGAAATGCCCTAGCTTAATTATCTCCAGAGTTTTCTTAGAGTAGAATTAGTTTATCACATTCTCTCTGGATCATTTTTCTCTTAGATCAGGAGTTAGCAAAATATGGCCCAAGGGCCAAACCAGCCCAAAGCCACCTGCTTTTGGAAATTAAGTTTCATTGTCACTCACATCTGTATGGGAGCTGAAGCAGAGCTCCCAAATGATGGTGCCTCTCTAGGGTTTTTTTGACCATCGTGGTCCAAAGCCATTCAGCAGATTTTCCTTGAAGACTTTTGTCCTCAGAATAGGCAATGAAAAGACCGAGAAAACAGAAGCCGCCCCTGCTTCCGACAAGGCAAACACGTAGACAAAACTCACAAACAAAAGTTACCAAATCAAATATCCCGGTGAGTATGGACATGGGGGCAAGGTGGCCAAGAACCCACCCACTGCCTGGAGAGGCCGAGATGAGCCCAGCCTGTGGTTCTGGAGTGTGGTGCCTTTCATTCTGATAGGAGTGTCTGAATCAAAACCAAGAGCCGATCAGTCATCGAGGACGTGAAGCGTCCACCAGCTGTCTTCCCGCTCACGGCTAATCAGACATTCAGGACCAAGGATTCTCCTCTCAATCCTCAAACAACATTTGAGGACCCAAGTCGAAGCCTGGATTGCTTAGGGGTGATGCCCTAAAATCTTGACCGACTCTTTCTGTTGCTTTCCCATAAAGTCATCCTTGTTTGCTCAGACTTACAACCAATCAGGTCCATAAAGAAAGTTTTCGGCAAGCCCACAAAAAGGACCCAGAGTGCCCCAGCCAGCTGTGGTTTGTTGTGATTTGTTGAGACAAACACAATGAGGAGGAAAGACATTAACACCCATCTTTCGTTCCATCACCAGCAGCTGCTCCATGCTCAAGCCACATCCAGAGCAGATCAAAACCTCCCAGGAAGCTGGGAGCTGGGTGCCCCTCCCCCGCTGGGTCTGTGGTCGCGCATGTTGACCTTGAGGATGGCACACCCAGTCAGTGGTGGCTTTCTCCAGGCAAGGGCAACACTTGAACAGTGATGGAATGGAGATGTTCATGGGATTTCACAATTGCCTCAGGAACTGTAGGTATCTCGAAGATGAGAGATTTGGACCAGTAATGGTGAAAGAATTTTGCCGAACTCCACAAATCTACCTTCATCCTCGGAAAGACTGTTGAGAGTGGACTGAGCTTTATCAAAATCTCGTCAAATGGAATGGCTTCAAGACCTAAAAGCATGCCGTTACACAGGCACACTTGCTTTTCCTAGATAACATTTTCTGCAAAGTTATCTCCGGAATGTTCTCAAGTCGGGTTTTATGGTAACTTCTTAAAACATAGAGATTAAACCTATTCTATGTTACTGAGTATTTCATCCCGCAAGTCAAAGCTCAGAGAGGTCAAGCAACTGGCCTCGCCTCACAGCTGAGAAATGGTGGAACCAGGGTCCATGCGGCAGTGTGGCAGATGATAGAAGCCGGAACGTCCCATGCTAGCTTGTGTCTCCCTTGGAAAGACAGCAATTCTGCACTAGGTTTTAGTTCCTTCTTGGGGGAAAGTGGAGCTGGAGGCTGGTGTGCTCATGGGGGTGACAAAAGGGAAGCCATGAACCTGAAGGTATTTGGACAGTCAGGGAGTTCCTGGGTCCGTTCCTCAAGGACTTCCCAGGTCTGTGCCGACCACGACTGCAGGAATTACTTCAGATCTGCTCATCAGGGGACCTGGGAGCTCCGCGTATTCCCCACCCTGGGGACCAGCATCTTGTCTGGTGGTGACCAAAGGGAGAAGAGGAAGCAGCAGCAGAACCACTTTGTGTCCTGTGGGTGGAGTGTGGCTCAGCGACAGGAAGACGGAGGTGGCCAATGTGGGACCACACTGTGTACAAACACCTCCGAGAGGAATCTGTCTGACTCATTTCTACTTGGGGATATGGACTGTGAGGTTTGTTGCCCCGGGCTTCCCCATAATGATTTTTTAAATGATTCATTCCTCAATGAGTGATGTTTCATTACTGCCTTAGCACGGAGCTTTCCCTCTCCGGAAAGCGCGCACAGACTCGGCCCACCCTGAATCACACCGTCCCCTCCCTTTCTCGTCTGTCCTCTAACTCCTGCCGTTCCTCTGTCGCTGCGGTGGGAGCAGCACACACCAGCGGGGGGAAGTAGACACCCGGCGCTAAAATGCCTATTCAAAAAATTGGGCTGGCTTGTTTCTAAAGATGCTGCTGCGGCCCCGTCCCAGATAGCTCCAGACTGTTTTAAAAGCAGCGGGGGAGTGGGTGGATGCCTCAGGAGACTGTGGGCCAAACAGAGGAAAGTGGGTCCAGTTCCCCCCAACCCGGTACGTGCACATGCATGCATGCGTGTGTGTGTGTGTGTGTGTGCACGCGCGCGTGTGCATGAGGGCGTGTCTGTGCGTGTGTGTGCCCAGCCCGGGGTGTTTCTTACTGGGCTAAGCTTGTGGCACCAGCCTCCAGAAGACAAGCACACAAAGCTGTGTCCTAGGGAGAGCACGACCTAGCAAATTGTATCCAAAGCAGGTGACTGGTCAGGGGCGGGGCCAGGTGAGCAGAGGGCGGAGCCATGGTGCAGAGCCCCAGTGCGTGTGCACGCTGGTGCAGGCTGTCCCCGGGGCACCAGGGCGGCATTGCCTGGGTGATCTCATCTCTCCCAACAGCACCCTGAGAGGTGGGGTGTTTGCTGCAGTTTCACGGGTGAGACTTGAGGAGCTGTCACCCCTTAGCGTAAGCTCGTGACCAGACGGGGGGGGGGGAAGCAACAGGGCACACC
Source organism: Lutra lutra (assembly GCF_902655055.1). Classification (NCBI taxonomy): domain Eukaryota; kingdom Metazoa; phylum Chordata; class Mammalia; order Carnivora; family Mustelidae; genus Lutra; species Lutra lutra. The sequence continues at coordinate 10,487,675 of NC_062292.1, forward strand.
CCTAGTGCTCGGGGTTCATCTGAAAGCACGGGGAGTAGAAAGACTGTGTCAACCAAAGGATGGGAAGGAACCACACAGCAAATGTCTTTGGGTTTTCCACCCAGTTTCCTGGAGACGCACTTTCTAGTTCTCCCCAAATTCACTATCCTTCAGATTCATACAGATTCCTTTAACCTGTACATATTCCTAAGATTTTAGGGTAGGCAACCTCTTAAACATTCTCGGGAGCCCCGCAGAAAACAGATGGCACAGACTGTATAATAAACAGTTTCAAGAGGGGCTGCTTCCAAAGCAGGTGCAGAGAAGCCCCTGGAGAGATGCCCCTCCAGCCAGAAACGGAAGTGCCCCTGACAGGAGCAGGTCTGAGGGATAAGGAAAGGAAGCCGTTAGCACAAAGCAGAGAGACACAGGGGCCCCACAGGGCAGCCGCTTGGCACCAGCGCCCTGTCCTCTCCCTTCAGAATGTTCCATCAGCTGAGACCTCCTGCAACCACAGGAAATCTGTCTGTCCATGCAGCCTGCACAGAGGAAGGAGGACAGTGTGGGGACCAGGGCTGGAAGCCCAAATAGGAGATTCTCCGCTCAAGCGTCTAATGGAAACAGTAGACTTACTTGTTCATCAGAAAAATACCTAGACATGCAAAATATTACATATGTTTTCAGTGAGTCCAGGCACTCCTTTCAGCCCATCCTGGCCTCAGGGTAAAAGTTCCTGATTGAGATGGATGGCAATCTTTTTTCCTAGATAAAAAGCCTTGGGTGTGGGGTCTCCTTGAAGCCTGTAACAGCTGAGTGAGCAAATGGCCTGCGTGCTGGTCCACAGGGCCTGTGTGCAGTAGGCAGACGTTTCTTTTCTGGTTTCTACGTAACACAAGAACAGACAAACCCCGAAAAAGGGTGCGGCAAAATAGAATAGCGCCCTCGGTTATTTTAAGGGAGTGTCTAAAATGATGGCTATTTAAAGGAAAATCGGCGGCTGGGATTTACAAGTAACTAGGATCCACTGCGGGAAGAAAAGGAAAGATTGTGAACCAAATACATTTTCTCTCTATTCGGTTTACAAAATGAACAGCAAATGCATTGGCAGACAGTTGGGATTCTCTAGACTGAAATGTCTGAGCCTTCTCTCATAAATGCTTTCAGAATCCTCTGGCTTCTTAAATTATCGGCGGCCCCTTCAAGAAGAAGGTCTCGCTAACCTTTAGCTTTAGCTTTGCCTTCATCTAGAGAAAAAAGTCATGTGGGATCTTGGCCCCACGATGGCCATATTCCGCTCAAAATGGTGAAAATGTCTGTTTTTACTCCAAAGACGTAACCCTGGAAACTCAGAGATGGCCAACAGAAACACGAAAAATGCTCAACATCACTCTTCAGCAGGGGAATGGGAATCAAAGCCACAGTGAGATACCACCTCACTCGCCCCTGTCGGAATGGCTAAAATCAAAAGGACAAGAAAGGGGCACCTGGGTGGCTCAGTGGGTTAAGCCTCTGCCTTTGGCTCAGGTCATGATCTCAGGGTCCTGGGATCAAGCCCCGCATCGGGCTCTTTGCTCGGCGAGGAGCCTGCTTTCCCCCCTCTCTCTGCCTTCCTCTCTGCCTACTTGTGATCTCTCTCTCTCTCTCTCTCTCTGTAAAATAAATAAATAAATAATCTTAAAAAAAAAAACCAAAAAACAAAAGGACAAGAAATCCCAAGTCTTGGTGAGGAGGTGGAGAAAAGCGCACCCTCGTGCCCTGTTGGTGGGAATGTAAACTGGGCCAGCCGCTGTGCACAATAGTACGGAGGTTCCTGAAAAGATGATGAATAGAGTTACCTGCCATATGGCCTGGCGCTGCCACTGCTGTGTATTTACCCAAAGAAAATGAAAACACTAACTTGAAAAGTTACCTGCATCCTTGAGCTCAGTGCGGAATTCTACCATAGCCAAGACGTAGAAACAACCTAAGGGGCCATCAGTGTGAATAGGTAAAGACAATGTGGGACATATGTGTGTCTATCTATAGCTTTATGTCTATATAGGGAGAGAATGGAATAGAACAGTACAGAATAATTAGCCACAAAAGAGAAGGAAATCTTGCCATTTGCAACAATGTAGGTAGACCCCGAGGGCATTATGTTAAGTGTAATAAGTCTGTTGGAGAAAGATACCGTATGATCTCACAAGTGAAATCTTTAAAAAAAAAAAAAAAAGGAAGAAAGAAAAGAAAATCAAGCTCATAAATACAGAGAACAGATGGGGTGGTTGCCAGAGGTGGGGAGTGTTGCAGGGGGGTGGGTTAAATGGGTGAAGGGGGTCAAAAGGTACAGACTTCCAGCTCATGGGTGTGGTGACTATAGTTAATGATACCATATTGTGTATTTGAAAGTTGCTAAGAGAGCAAATCTTGAAAGTACTCATCACAAGAAAAAATATATAGGGCGACAGTTGTTAAGTAGACTTGTTAGAGTGATCATCTTGCCATAGACCCAAATATCAAATTGTTCTGTTGTACACCTAAAACTAATGGAATGTTACATGTCAATTACAACCCAGTGGGAAAAAATTTTTTTAGAGAGCGTGTGCACAAGTATGTGGAGGCAGAGTGGAAGGAGAGGGAGAGAGAGAGAATCCCAAGCAGACTCCCCACTCAGAGCCTGATATGGGGCTTGAGCCCATGACCCTGAGATCATGACCTGAGCTGAAATCAAAAGTGGGATGCTTAACTGACTGAGCCACCAGGTGTCCTCCCTCCCCCAGTCCCCCGCCATTGAAAAAAAAATTTCAAGACGCCGCAAACCATTTATTCTGTTTTTGGTTTAATCATGAGGGTGGTGCCTCACAGAGTATTTCATGCCAGCAGTAAGGCCTGGCTTCCATCGTTTCTTAAAATACTGGTTTTGGTAGCTTGTGAGAGTTCGAGGGGACAATCCGGCTCCGCGAGAAAAGCGGTTTCCGCCACCGTTGGCACATATCATGTTTGGGACTCGCGCGCCTCCAAACAAAATGAGGCCTTTGTTCCCTGCTGTTTTCTCCCCTGTTGGCTCCAAGAGGGAAACCCGTGGGATCTGAATTCCTAAGGGCTCCCCCAAAGCTGATATTTTAGTTAGTGTGGCCTAGCATTGGTTGGCAGTGGCGTTCACACCACCGGCCCCTGCCTTAAACAACGGCCTAAACCAGGTGTGAGGTGCAGGACATTTGTGAAATGTGAGAACCAGGGTGAACACCTCGTAAGCCTCTGCCCTCTGACTTGGATCGTCACCTCTAACTTTTGAACTTTCCCGGGAAATGCTGGGGGCTGGATATCACCAACTTAGAATTTTTAAAAATCCTTTCTAATGATTTGAAATTATCAGGAACTTGTAAGTTAACTTCATTTATGCCTTTAATCCTCCCCTGGGCCTCCATCAGCCTCCCCCAGACTCCCATCAGCCTCTCCCAGCCTCCATCAGCCTCCCTCAGGCCTCCATCAGCCTCCCCCCCGGCCTCCATCAACCTTTCCCAGTCTCCATCAGCCTCCCCCTGGCTTCCGTCAGCCCCTCCAGCCTCCATCAGCCTCCCTCAGGCCTCCATCAGCCTCCCCCTGGCCTCCATCAGCCTCTCCCAGCCTCCATCAGCCTCTCCCCGCCTCCATCCTATATTTTTATCTTTGACAAAGACCTTTCCCCTAATAACTCTTGAACAGAAACAGCACTGGGAATTAGCACAAACCATCTCTCCTCGGTTACTGACAGAGAAGGGTGCAGAGGTCATTGGTCCCTAGAAGGAGGGGGAGGGGGACTCTCCGCACGCCCTCCGTCCCCTCACCAGACACCCTGCTGCTTCTGAGGACCCACTTCCCCGTCCCCTCACCAGGAAAGAGATAATGACCTTATTTCAGGCCTCCGTCTGAGAGGGCAGGTGACAGGCGTGTCCGCAGAAATATCTCGTTCTCCCGAGAATGGAACCTGCTCGGAGACTGTCCCAGGAGTCAGGGGCCTTTTTCTCTGAAAACCCGAAGAGGTTAGAGAAAAGAATGAGAAAAGGAGGCTTTTGCCAAAAAGAAAAGGAGCTGTTTGCTGAAAGAGGGAATTCAGGCTTAGAACGTTATGTTTTGAAATTCTTATTTCTGAGAGAGACAGAGAGAGAAAGGCCCTTGTTACTGAGATGAGTGACATTTCTCTTTATTAAAAAGTTATAAAGTCTGCTAGGGGAGACTGTTGGTAAAAGCTCAGTTCTGCGCTGTGGTTTGGTTTTTTTTTTTTGTTAGCTCTGCATTTTTTGCTGTTCGCATCGGGACTGTGAAAGTCAGGGTGGGGGAATACTTGTTACTGCTTTTGCAACTGAAACTATTTTCCAATCTGTATGTGTGTGTGTGTGTGTGTGTATTATAGTGTGTGTGCGGCTGTTTTATTGTGTTGTTCTAGCATCTGCTGGGATAGAAAGGGGAGGGTATCTGTGCCGTAAGATCTTTCGTAAATAAGAGACAGACTGCCATTAAGTGACCTCCCTTCTGCCCCCACCGGTGTGGCCCCTTGTTGAGCCCCGACACCCCCCCCCACACACACACGCAGATCACCTCCGGCCGTCCTGCTGGGTCCCTGTGTCACTGCACATAATCAGAGACCCTCAAGGGGAGGCTGTCAGGGAGGGATGGTCTGCTTCTCATCTCCTCTAAAATCAAGCCATTAACGGCTTTAATGTGGAGATTTTGTGGTTTGGTTTTCTCTGGTCTCCATTCAAAAGGGGGAGGAGGGAAGCTGGATTGATTGGCAGAGGTTTTAGGCATCTGTATCTATTATTAATATTTAGCATGTATTATTAATATTCCCTCCTTGTAGCAAAGAGCTGTCATAGCTTAATCCGAATTATCCTTTACCCTGGGATTAAATGATTTTTTTTTGTGGTTACCTGAATTCCAGGTTGGACCAGGCATAGCTTAAGAGTGTCTGATACCTGATAGCATCTTCAAGTGACTTTTGTATGAGCCAAACCTTTTTTTTTTTTAAGATTTTATTTATTTATTTTTGCAAGAGAGAGCATGAGCGGGGTGAGGGGTGAGGAGAGACAGAGGGAGAAGGAGAAGCAGACACCCCGCTGAGCAAGAAGCCCGATGTGGGGCTCGATCCCGGGACCCTGGGATCAGGACGCTAGCTGAAGGCAGATGTTTAACCGACTGAGCCACCCAGGTGCCCCTAGCCAAACCTTTTTTAAAAATGCCACACAGACCTGTAAAAACTTGCATTTCTGTCTGTTCTTGATTCACTGGCACTCTCACTATGCCTGTGTATTCTAATGAGATGGACAACGCCGAGCCCCGATCACAACACATCCCAAACCCAGCTGACTTAAACAAGTCACTAAAACTTTTTTTTTCTGCCTACCCAAAATGTGTGCAGCATTGTGCTGCTGTGTGCGAGGGGGACATGATCTAGTCCATGTTCTTTAGAAATTCACGATCTCGGGTGCCTGGGTGGCTCAGTGGGTTGGGCCGCTGCCTTCGGCTCAGGTCATGATCTCAGGGTCCTGGGATCGAGTCCCGCATCGGGCTCTCTGCTCGGCGGAGAGCCTGCTTCCCTCTCTCTCTCTCTCTCTCTGCCTGCCTCTCTGTCTACTTGTGATCTCTCTCTGTCAAATAAATAAAATCTTTAAAAATAAAAAAAAAAAGAAATTCACGATCTCCTTGGCAAGAGTACTATTGCCCAATTACATAGATGCCAGAGGTCGTCTGTGGATCTGTCCCAAGTGAGTAGCGCCAGAAGGGATTTCTGCAGGAGTTCAAAGGTACGGGTGGTCACAGTGGATTAGGGTCAGAGAGAGTCTTCGGGACTTTAAAGAACCAGTTGGGGGGAGGGGGCGCACCTGGGTGGCTCAGTCAGTTAAGCATCTGCCTTCGGCTCAGGCCATGATCTCAGGGTCCTAAGATCAAGCCTCGAGTTGGGCTGCCTGCTCAGCATGGGGCCTGCTTGTCCTTCCCCCTTTGCTGCTCCCCCTGCTAGTGCTCATGCTCTCAAATAAGTAAATAAAATCTTTAAAAAAAAAAAAAAAAAAAAGAACCAGGATTCGGCTGGCCTAGAGATGCTGGAAGGGTTCCCCACCATATAGCGATTATTCAGAGACTGCATTGCTTAGCCCAAGGGCAGTCCCTTGCAAGGTGGGTCTGACTGGAGGGGACCTTGACACTCAAGCCTAGACCTTGTGGACAGGGCCAGTTCCCTGAGGGATGTGAAGTACTAAGGGCCTGGCCATGCTAATGGATTAGTCGAAAGAGATGCTCTTAGAATCGTCAAGACTGGAGTTCCTGGGGCACCTGGGAGTCTCTGTCATCTGAGCGACCAACTCTCGATTTCAGCTCAGGTCATGATCTCAGGGTCCTGGGATCGAGCCCCACATTGCACTCTAGGTTCTCAGCAGGGAGCCTGCTTGAGGATTCTCTCTCCCTTCTGCCCCTCCCACCACTCTTGTTCTCATGCTCGCTCACTCTCTCTCTCAAATAAATCTTTGAAAAAAAATTCTGGAGTTCCTGACAGTATGGATCATGTGGACATGAAAAGAATAAATAATTAAACCAGAAAATATCTGACAGTGAAAAAGAGATTATGGAATCAACCAGGCAAAAATCTAGGGAGAGAGCAAACCAGGCACATCTCTGCTCCCGTAAGGGTACGGGAAAGCACAGGGATTCGCACACCCAGGAACTCCTCAGGCATTTATTGAATGAATGAATGAATGAATGAATGAATGAACAAATGTCTTTATCTTCCTGCTCATAAAACCTTCACCAGTAGACTCTTGGCCTCTAGAACTTTATTGCGCTACTAAAAGTGATCTTGTGTAGTGTTTTCCCTCCAAAGACTTGGTAGAGAAGCCATTGGCTTTGTGGTTGGCCCTGGTTCTCTGCACTCACTTCCCCTCTTGCCCCCAGATGATTCAAACACACTGACTCCTCCTTACCTTTCAAGGCTGTAGTTCCTCCGGGGGAAACTTCCTGAGCCCCTTGGACTAGATTGGGAAAGTTCTCGTGCTCCTGTGTGGACTTCCAAAGTGCAACTGGAACTATAGTTCATGTGCCCATCTCTTTCTCCAAACCAGGCTCCTCCACTGTGGGCACAGAAAGTTATGTTCCTAACGCAGACAAAAGGGAGATACAGAGGAATCACTGAGTCCCGAGATGGAAGCCGCCAAGCCTGGCCATGTTCCGTTATGTATGTGGCCCTATTTTGTTCTCCAGGCTTCTGCTCCCTGAACTCATACAACTTACCCTTCATTTAGGGAACCAAATAAACTGCAAATAATACTGGCAAATCAGTATGATGAGTCCTTTTGGAGAAATGCAGAGGGAAGCAGAACAGGAGAATCGCCTGATCGAGCGGACGTGGATCACCGGGTTGTCTGCATTTGCTCTGTAAAGACCATTTGACCAAAGGGGACAAACCTGCAATCTTTATCTGCCTCCAGTCTTTACTGGTAGATGCGAAGCTCTTGGGTTTGGAAGGGCTGGGATGCCATGGTTACCTGACGTGTCTTCTCTATGATTATTCTTATTATTTCTAATTTTCTGGTTGATGTTTTCAGTTCTCCTGGAAGCTTTAAGTATTTCATGATCTTGGGGCCCCTGGGTGGCTCAGTCGGTTAGGGGTCTGCCTTCAGCTCAGGACATGATCTTGGGGTCCTGGGATTGAGCCCTGAATCCGGCTCCCTGCTCAATGGGGTGTCTGCTTCTCCCTCTGCCCCTCCCTCAGCTTGTGCTCTCTTTCTCTCTCTAATAAATAAGTAAAATCTTCAAAAAAAAATTCATGATCTTGGAATGGCACAGGGCTTGTCACCGATGCCTCTCCTTGGCACTTGAACAAGCTAGTGACGTTACTGGGCTGCTGGTAGTCGGGGTGAGGGCGTCCTGTCCCTGGCCGGGGGGGGGGGAGATGAAGAGCTTCTCTTAAGTCTACACTCGAAGGACCTCCCTTTCTCACCCACTTGCTTTTTTAATTACATAATTAACCCATTCTTAATGGGGGATAAGGGGAGAAAGGGGGAAGGAAAATCAAGCAAAAAGAAAAATTTAAATGCCTGTGATGCCAGCAGCTGCTCGTTAGGATCTTGGTGTACAGCTCCAAGTACTTGGAGAAATTATTTCTTTCTAAGATTTTACAGCACATAAGATCACACTACCAATTTTCTCACTAACAGAGAATTTCCAGGTCAATAAAAGGTGTCAGTCCGTGTTTCAAGGAGTGGTAGAAATTGCTCTGCTCAAGAGAACAGGGACCTTGCAAAGGAAAGGGCCCTCTCGTTGCCTTTCCTTGGGGCAGCTGCATTCTTACGGGAATATGTTTTATTTAAAAAAATTTGGGGGGTGTGTAGAAGATTTCACTGCTCAGATAAATAATGACATGCACACTAATGTTCTTAGTTCCATTGAGTAGAGTAGAGTAGAACCACGTCTGTGTTCAAAGTTAAAAACTCTGATAAACATCCACCTCCATATATCCTCCTGTACTCGTGACAGCCTTTTGATGGGCACTGGGGCAGCCATTGGCTGTGCCCTGCCAAGACCTTGAGCTTCTCTTCCTCTTGGGACTGAGCTGTGCAGATAAGTTGACTCAACACTGGAGGCCCCGTTTCCGATGAATGGGAACCAAGTCATCCTTGTGCGTGTTTATCAAGGGTCATGTTTTTACCCCAGCTCTGCTGAGGAGTCTCGATTGGCTGACAACTTGGGAAGAAACTGGAGGGTGCCATTGTTTACCCTTGTTGCAGGTGCTGAGTGGGCATAGATGGTGGCTCCCCTGGACATTCTGGGGCGGTCCTGGTTGGGGGTCAGCTTCCCCCACCCAGGGACAGTCTGTTCTGCATAGGTGAGAGGTGAGAAGAAGAGGAGAAAATGTTTTACCAATTCTATGTCTGATAAGGGTCTAGAATGTAAAAAGGACACTTACAACTCAACAACAGAATCACGAACTACTTAATTTATAAATGGACAAAGGATGTGTATAGATCATTCTTTAAAGAAATGTGGAGAAGTTGCAGCCCTCACACCTTGCTGGTGGGAACGTAAAATGATGCAGCCTCTGTGCAGAACAGACTGGAAGTTCCTCAGAAGGTTAGACATTGAGCTGCCATTTGACCCCGGGGTATGCCCAGGAGAAATGAAAACATACGTCTGCACAAAGTTGTACACAAATATTCATGGCAGGATTATTCGTGGGAGCCAAAGAGCGGCTGGACCCGATGGCCATCAACTGATGAATGGACAAAGAAAATGTGCTATATCCATGAATGGAATAGTATTGGGCCATAGAAGGAGCCCAGCACTAAGATATGCTAAAGGGGATGAACATCATGGTAACACACAAAGCCGGACACCAAAGGTACACATTGCATGATTCTATTTATAGCTGACCTTTGGACCATGTGGGAGTAGGGGGCACTGATCCCCCCCACCACGCAGTTGAAAAGCTGCATATAACTTTTGACTTCCCCCACAACTTAACTATGAACAGCCTACTGTTGACCAGAAGGCATACCGGTAACAAAAACAGTTGATGAACACATATTTTGTATGTCACGTGTATTAGGTACTGGAGTCCCATAATAAAGGAAACTGGAGAAAAGAAGGCGTTATTAAGAAAATCCCAAGAGAAAAATACATTTATAGGACTGTACTGTACTTACCAAAAAAAAAAAAAAAAAAATCTGCATGTAAATGGACCCACACAGTTCAAACCTGTGTTGTTCAAGGGTCCGTTGTATATAAAATGTCCAGAATAGGCCAGTCTACTGAAACAGAAAGTAGACTGGTGTGCCTGGAACTGGGGGTGTTGAGAGGTGGAGAATTGTCTGTAATTGACCTTGGGGGTGTTGGTACACAGCTCGGCCACCGTACTGAAAACCACTAACTTGTATACTTGAAAATGGTGAGCTTTATGTTATGTGAATTTGATCTCAATAATAATAAAAACTCAGTGAAGAGCAAGTTTACATTTTTTCTGGTTCCTAAGAAACTGCCTTTAATGGCGCTTTTACATTTTCAACAGTCAGCACGAGCGTGAGCAATAGATGGGCCATCATGGGACAAAGAGAGGGTGGAGGGTGTGTGCTGATGGGGCAGGAGAAACAGACAAAAACACTCTGTATTTAGAATAACTGGAAGAATGATTGTACCCGAGTGGGAGAGGGAGAAAAGAGTCGAAGTCTCAGGTGGGCATGGGACATAATGTTTCTAAGTGGGCCAGGACATTTTTGGCAAAATAGTTTTGTGGACTCCTGCTTTGTAGAAATAAACCTGCCAGACGGTAGCTAATTTTCAGCCTTGGTTTTGATTCCTGGGATGAATGCCTTGTCCTTGATGCTTAGTCCTGTCTCATTTCTCTCTCACTCTTTTTTTAAAGATTTATTTATTTATTTGAGAGAGTGTGAGAGAGCATAAGAGGAGGGAGGGTCAGAGAGAGAAGCAGACTCCCTGCTGAGCAAGGAGTCTGATGCGAGACTCAATGCCAGGACCCTGGGATCATGACCCCAGCCAAAAGCAGATGCTTATCAATTGAGCCACCATGGAGCCCTCATTTCTCTTTTCCAAATTAAAAAACCCTGTTCCACATCTTGACTCAGAGGGCTCCTTTTTTGAAGCTCAAGGAACAACATTCATTCATTCAACAAATATTTTTCAGACACCGTGTGGGGACACTGGCCCAGGTGCCCAGGACACATCCTCAGGAAGCATTGAATCTACTGTGTGTGGAGACAGACCCTACACCCCAGACACGCTAAATCAGTTAGGTGGTAGGTAGGTGATAAATGCTATGGGGAAAAAAGGGAAAGGAGAGCAGGTGTTGGAAATAGGTTGGCACAGGTGGTTGTGTTAAATACAGTGTCCAGGACTCATTGGAAGGCCAGGCTTGAGCAAAAACATAAAGGAAGTGAGGGCGTTCACCAGGCAGGTATCTGGGCATCTCCCAGGGAGAAGCATTCCCAGCAGACAGAGCAAGATCACAGGCTCTGCAGTGAGAACAGGCCTGTCATGTCAGGTCAGCATGGAGTCCGGGTTGGCTGGTCCGAGGAGGATGGGAGGTGAGGCAGTCAGAGAGGCCTCAGCAGGGTCCTTATGTAGGGTCTACATAGGACGCCACTGTGAGGACTTGGCCTATTTTTAAAAATTGAAATGTGATTCACATAGCATAATACTGACCCTTTTAAATCATACAATCCAGTGGTTTTTAGTACATTCGCAGAGTTGTGCAACCATCACTACCATCGATTTTGAGAACATTTTGATCACCCCAAAAAGAAACCCCCTACCCTGTGAGCAGTCATTCCTTCCTCACTGCCTTCCTCCCAGCCTCCAGCAATCACTAATCTGCATTCTGACTCTATGGATTTGCCTTGTTTTGGAAATTTCATATTAATGGAACTACGCACTCCTTGAGCTTCTGTGTCTGGCTTCTTTCACACACCGTCATGTTTTCAGGGTTCATCCAGGTTTTAGCATCTCTCAGTGCTTCGTTCCTTTCCCTGGCTGAAGAACATTCCATTGTATGGATGTGCCCCATTTTGTTTTTGCACTCATCAAGCGATGGACATTTGGGTTCCCCTTTGCGACTTCCATGAACATTGGTATACCAGCTTTGGTGTGTGCATGTGTTCCTGTTTCTTCAGTATAAGGCTGCAAGTGCAAGGGCTTTGGTTTGTTTTCCCTGTGTACAGTGGGTTTTTTACATGATCTGACTTACATTTTAGAAGGATTGCTCTGCCTGCCCATTGAGATCAGATTCAGGAGTGAACACCCCTTAGACTTAGGGAGCGTGTCAGACCACCATGTGATTTGGGTGAGAGAGGATGGCGGCTCAGACCAGGATGGGAGCATCAGAAGTGCTGAAAAGTGGTCAGGGTCTGGATATATTTCATAGAGAGCCAGTAGAAGTTTTGTTTAATGAGAGGAAGTGAGGATATAAAGATAAATCCAGAGATTTCAGCTTGATCGCCCAGAAGGATGGAGCTGCCATTAGGCGAGATGGAAAAGGTGTGAGAAGGGAGGTCAGGAACTCCTTTCGATGTGCTGTGTGAGATGTCCGTTAGACATCCGGGAGGAGCTGTCAGGCAAGCAGTTGGATAAATGAGTCTGGAGTTCAGGAAATAGTCTGGGCTGGAGATATAAATTTGGGAGTCATTGGCATAGAGATGGTATTTAGAACCATGAAACGGAGCAAGATCACTGAGGTCCCCATTTATTTTAAGGACAAAATAACATGTATGTGGATAGAGAATGGTAATATTTTCTGTCTATTGAGCTCCAACAAAGAGCTCACAAGTGAAAACACACATCACAGATAAGCTTCTCTAGAAGTGCATATTTAATATGGATAAGCCTCAGACACCCCAGGGACATCGACGGAAGTCACTCATCAATGCCTTAGGGGCGTGTGCAGCGATACTATATGAAGACTCCTTTGTTCTAATTATTATGCTCTTCATTTTGGGGTTATTTTTCTCTTCTCCCAGGTACAGCTCAGCTTGTGGTAGGTTTGTACAGGAGTGGGACTGGTTATTTGGTTGAGACATGGCAAAAAGTGGGTGGTAACCTTACTGAACAATGAATTAACACTCTTCCCATGTAGAGAAAGTGGTTTGGCAAGAGATGGCAGAGAGGATGGTCAAAAGCAATCTTTACCTTGTGAGATCACTGAGCAAACATCGAGTCCATACAGATGAGGCAAATGGGTCCTAACTGACCCAGAAACTGGGAAGGATAATTACAGATCCAACAGGCTGAGCCTGGAGAAGGCAGAGAGGAGGAATAGTCAGAATTATATTCAGATATTTGAAAGGGCACAGATCTATTTTATAGGCTTTTTAAATTTTTTTGTGGCTTTTTATGTTTTTTTGTGCCTTTTTAATGTTTTTTTATGTTTTGTGTTTCATTTGGGGGGGTTTGTTTTTTTATGTTTTATTTTTAAACTCTAGATAGAACTAGGACTCATGGCTGAGGGTTGCAAATAGACAAATTTCCAATTTTTTTAAAAGATTTTATTTATTTTAGAGAGAAAGAGAGCATGAGCCGGGGGGGGCAAAACAGAGAGGGAGAATCCTAAGCAGACCCCACCCTGAGTGTGGAGCCTGACACAGGGCTTGATCTGATGATCATGATCCAAGCTGAAATCAAGACTTGGACATTCAACCGACTGAACGACCCCGGCACCCCTAAACAGATTTCCATTTAAATAGGGAAGCACTTTCAAATAATTAAAGCCACAAAACTGTGGTTTGGGCAAAGGGCATCCAGCATCCTGTCGCCATGACGTGTGGAAGCTGAGTGACTTGGGCCAACTTACCCATTCCATGATTCTAGGGGAGCACGTCTTTAAAAAGATGGGATGGATTTTGGAAGGGTATTGAGAGTGTCTACATTTCTGTGATCCAAACAGACCCTAGTTCTTCAAAAGGTTGTAGAGCAGCTCATAAGCCAGTTTGGGTCAACCAGCACATCTCGGGTTGAACTGAATCGTAGGTCATAACAGTGCATTCCCAGAGTCAGAGCTGGTGCGTGATCGGGTGTGCAGACCGAGTTCGGAGCATTTTAGATATACGCTATAGATACATTTTAGATATATTCTCTACATGGGACTTCTGTGCCTGAATTGTCCCCCATTCTGTAGAGATCTCGCGTCTTTATTTTATCTTCTGTGTTCCAAGACCTCATGTGGCTTAATCCTAACAATTTTAAAGGATTGAAAAAAAAATGTTTCAAGTTCAGATACAAACCCTTGCAATCATTAAATATTCTCCATGAAAGGGACCAGAGAGCTCATCGGGTCTAATCTCCTCATTTTGTAGCAAAGGAGAAGGCAAGATCCAGACAGTGGTTTACCCAAGAGCAGGTGGTTGACTCAGACCTTCTCCTCTTATTCCCTCCAAAGGGCTTTGTCCACAGTTATATTATTTGAAGATTTGGCAACAATTACCATGTGGAAAGTAGTTAACAGCGTGCCAGGCCCTGTGCTGGTCATGCATTTCATCTCCAATGGCTTATTGAAAATGTCGTCTGTAAGCCGTCTCTTTGGAATATTCATGCTTTAGAAAGAAACCGCTGCTTAGAACCAACAGTGAATCAAACAGCTTTCTCTGATCTTTCCTACCATGTGGGTTTCCTCATAGGGGACGACTGGCAAAGGCTCTCTTACCAGCTCTGCACCCCCCCTCCCCCCCCAGAGCCTAGAGAGTGCCCACGGCCACCAGCCCAGCTGGCAAGTGAACCATTTTGGGGCCCCTTCCCATATTTCAGTCAATCTGTCTCGAGAACAATGGAAGTCCTGAAACATCCTCATGCTCAAATATAATGTGAAAAGGACAATGTAAAATTTCAGGCTCCGTGTTTGAACCACTCCCCTGGGAAAATGAGTGTGGCGCTTGGGAACTCCTCATTAAACACGGAAACCCCATGTGCATTCCAGCATCACGAGGGCTCTGGTCTACACACTGTAGAGAGATGTAATGCTCGTTCCTCTTCCCACAACTCTGATCTTTTTTCACGGGGCTAATATTTGAGAATTCTCTCTTTCCCTTGGAGTGTCAGACCTCCTGTCAACTCACCATGAAGCCAAGGAAGAGATTTCCTTTTCAACAAGTGAGGACAGATGTGGCCAAGTGTTGATTATTATTGTAAGAGATGAGTCCAAATGTTATCGTGACTGAGTGCAAATCTTTGTTTGTTTCTTCTGAATTCCCCGAAAGCCCTCTGGCTGGGGATCTCACCCACAGACCTTGATAAACAGCCTCTGCCACTTTGAGCGGGCTCCAGTTTGATGTGATAGTGTGTTGTGGTCTTCTGTCTCACAGCAGCATCTAACCAAAGTGCACCCCTCTTGGAACGGTGTGTGTTTACTGCCCTTGCTAATGGGACCCATAGCGAAGGAGGAGACCCGTAACGAATGGGCAGCCATATTGGATTCTAGGAGTAGGTTCAAACCAAGGAGAAAGCTTGTCAAACAAGCAGTCCATGGGGGAAAGACATTTATTTTTAAGTGAGAGCTTCCCATGAGTCATCTTTTATAACCAACCTTAGAATTGGGTGTTTTACTAGGTGGGTGTGCATGTTTTTTCCTTTGAAAATCTGGAGGGATGAATAGAAACATCATTAACCAGGCTCTTCTGAGGGCTTGGGAAAGACCATCTGAGGGTGCTCTGCTTTCTACACAAATGACCTATTCTATCGGCCTGGGTCGATGAATTGAGAAGAGGGGCACTGTTGGCTGGGTTTGGGATGGAAAGGCCGGGCCGTGGAGAACTCACTTCACTGATGGGTGATGAAGCCTCACTTAATGCGTTCCTCACATGTCTACTACCCAGAGAGGCTGTTTACTACCAGTGTTCCCGCCAATGATTGGTTCGCCCACAAGCGCATGTGGCTTTCAGAGGAAGGGGTGAACCATGAGTGCCCAATTCTATGGAACCAATGAATGTACACATAGTCTCTGTTGTTGGGGCCACGACGTCTGAGAGTGCGGTGTGATAAATCAGAGCAGCAGGTGCTAGGTTTGGGGAAATAAGACACTTCATCAGCTCAAACCAATCCAAGTCACGGGGCAAAGCTTCCCCTTCGAGAGAAGGCACAGAGGTATACGCTGGGTTTTTCTTCTGGGCATGGTTTCCTTTAGAAGATGGGGAAGTGGGGGCTGGCAAGGCTGTGTTTCATCGCCTTTTGTGTCCCCTTTGGTCTCGAGGGGTTACACGAGTGCCTGGGGTCTGACGTTTACTGTAGAATCCAAGAGCTTGGTGAAGAGAAGCTGTCTTGGATCTAATCATCTGAAAATTAACAACTAAGAGTTAACACATATAGGACATTTATTTTGTGTCAAACAGTGTGCTAACTGCATCATTTCATTTCGTTCCTTCCAGGTCCTATTAGTGTCCCCACTTGTGGATTAAAAAAAAAAAAAAAAACTTAGGAACTCCTGGGTGGCTCAGTTGGTTAAGTGTCTTTCTTTGGCTCAGGTTGTGATCTCAGGGTCCTGGGATCGAGTCCCACGTCAGGCTCCCTGCTCAGTGGAGAGCCCGCTTCTCCTTCTCCCTCTGCCACTCCCCCTGATTGTGCTCTCCTGCACTCTCTCTGACAAATACGTTTTAAAAACATCTTTAAAAAAAAGAAAAATGAAACTTAGAGAGGTCAAGAGAGTGGTCCAAGGTCACCCAGCTGGAATTGAAATCTGGGTCTGCCTGACCCCTGAACTGTTCAGTCTCGTCCCAGACCTGGCTCACATGCCTCAGTCCTCCCAGTGTCTTTCCCGCAGGCGCTTACACCTGCTTTTGGGGAGTGGGGGAGGTGCCGGAGTTAAGTCGAGACTGTGAAGAAGAAATGTCACTCATGAACGTGGGACGATGTGTTGAGCAAGCCTGCCCCCGTGCATGTTTGCGTGCTGTAGTTCTAACAGTGGGGTGGGGTGACCAGAGGTCACAAAGGAGAAGGCAAATCTCAGTGCTGGGGGCACTCCCAGGTGGCTCAGTCAGTTGAGTGTCCGATTCTTGATTTCGGCTCAGATCGTGATCTCAGGGGTCGTGGGTTCGAGCCCTACCTCAGGCTCTGCCTCAGATTCTCCTTCTGCCCCCTCCCCCAGCTATCTTGTCTCTGTCTCTCTCTCTCAAATAAATAAATATATTTTTTGAAAAAAATCTCAGTGCTGGAACATTCGCTTTGCTAATTTTGTCAGGTTTGCTGTGGGAACCCCATATTCTAATTATGCGGAACTATGAGGGATTCTACCAGAAAAAAACAGTTTTTTTAATCTTAGTGTATCAGATGTTTTTCTCTTTCTTTGCTACTCCTGGTAACATACTAGTGAGGTGTTGCCTGTGAGTTACCTTCCTCGTTCTACCTTTACGTCTTGCCTTCTTCTGTCTTTCCTTTACTCCGCTGCGGTTTTCTGAAGCGCGACTCTTGTCCAGAGTGAGCGGATACCAAGCAGCTGTTGATCTCTGCTTCCAGTCCAGAAACTCTCACCAACCCCTTCTCTCGCCTTCCTTGACCTCTGACCTCTCTGCCCTAACCCCCTCGTTAAGGGTTACCATTCTGGGTTATATTTTCACCTTTTCGGGCTGTATTCTGAGTCTGACTTCACTAAAGGAAGGTGCTAATGAATTGCTCCCTGTTCTGCATGTGCGAGATCTCACAAGGCCGTGTGACTCAGAACACCTAATGAAGCCACACGGACATACTGTCCCCAGTCCCCTGGGTCACTCTGTCTGCCGTCCCTCAGAACCATGTAATGGGGACACTGTGTAACTCCCCTGCTCCACTAGACGTGGCTAGTCTTTCTGCTGGCCCATGTCATTTCTGGGACAGAGTCCTTTTTGAAATATTTGCCTCACAAATGAGGCTGATGGGAAGGAGACTTTGTAGCACAATGAAACAGATTCGAGAGCTTGTTCAGGGTTTGGAGATTTGGATTTTGTTCTAAATCACAGATTTGGAAGCTATTCCAGAAATTTAGGGTTCTTCTCCCCACCTCCCACACATCCCCCCCTCCCCCAAAGGAGAAGCATCCAACAGAGCAGATTTGTGTGAGAGCACCTGGTGATTGGGGGACTGAGGGCTGCTTTTCTGAGTTAAGTGAGAGGACAAAAGACAAGCAGATACCTTAGTATTTAAGTCTGTTTTCCCAGTGGATATATTTTTTAAGATTTTATTTATTTATCGGAAAGAGAGAGACAGACATGGCAAGAGAGAGCAGGAGCAGGGAAGAGAGGGAGAAGCACGCTCCCCGCTGAGCAGGGAACCCGATGTGGGGCGCGATCCCAGGACCCTGGAATCACGACTTGAGCCAAAGGCAGAAGGTTAACTGACTGAGCCACCCAGGAACCCTTTCCCTATGGATACTGAGAAATAAGACCAGTGTGGGTCACGTGTCCATCAGCAGAGGACGGATGCCCATACAATGGAACATTATTTATCCGTAAAAAGGAAGAAAATACTGACACAGGCCCCAGTGTAGATGAGCCTTGAAGCCACCTGTTAAGTGAAACAAGTCATCCACAAAAGGACAAGTGGACGATTCCAGCTCTAGGAGGCACCTAGAATGGGCAAACTGGTGAAGACAGGAAATAGAACGGTGCTTCCCAGGGCTGGGGGAGTTACTGCTCCATGGGAGCAGAGTTTCAGTTTGGGAAGATGAAAAAGTTCTGGCAATGATGGCACCACATTGCAAATGTACTTAATGCCACCAAAATGTACACTTAAAAAGGGCTGAAATGGCAAATTTTATGATACATTTGACCACAATAAAAATTATTTATTTATTTATTTATTGTTAGATTTTATTTATTTATTTGACACAGAGAGACACACATAGAGAGGGAACACAAGTGGGGGGTAGGAGAGGGAGAAGCAGGCTTCCTGCTCTGCAGGGAGGCTGATACAGGACTCGACCCCAGAACCCCAGGATCATGACCCGAGCCGAAGGCAGACACTTGACACCTGAGCCACCCAGGCACCCCTATTTTATTTTATTTTATTTATTTTTTTTAAAGATTTTATTTATTTATTTGACAGACAGAAATCACAAGTAGGCAGAGAGGCAGGCAGAGAGAGAGAGGGAGAAGCAGGCTTCCCGCTGAGCAGAGAGCCCGATGCGGGGCTCGATCCCAGGACCCTGAGATCATGACCTGAGCCGAAGGCAGAGGCTTTAACCCACTGAGCCACCCAGGTGCCCCTTATTATTTTTTTTTAATGTGTTTATCTATATCAGAGAGAGAGCATAAGGGAGCAGGGGAGGGGCGGAGGGAGAGATAATCTCAAGCAGGCTCCCCACTGAGCTTGGAGCCCGCTGCAGGGGCTTGAACCCACCACCCCGAGATCATGACCTGAGCCAAAATCAAGAGTCAGACGCATCACTGACTGAGCCACCCAGGCACCCCAATAAAAAATTATTTTAAAAGCTGCTACATGTTTAAAAACAAAAGAACAACAGGAGAAAACTCTGCAGCTTCTCATAAATTAGTGACTCTGGGCCTCCCATTCTTGTGATCGCTGGTCCTCGAAGGTATGCTTTCAGAAGGGAAACTTTCACACAAGTAATGTTGACTTTTTCTCCTTCGCTGTGAGGAGTAAATAAGTAAATGGAGGACGGCACACGGACTCCAACTGCTTTGCACCTTCATCAATACTCATCCTATCTTCCAGATAATAGGAGCATTTTCTTTTGTAGCAAACTTCTCGCAGCTGTTATTCTTAAATACACTGGCATTTACTTAGACTTGACCTTTCCCAGAGGAGGTTTAAAGAAATCCATAAGCCCTGATTAAAAATAGAAGACTGTACGCTTTCTCAAGGGTTACTGTAGGCAAAGCAAAGCAATGTCGGTTCTAATTTAAGCACCTGTTTTTGAAGCCTCCTTTGACACATTCTCGTTTTATCTCTCCATCCATTTGGGCTAGCGCCGATTCATTGAGTATTTTATTAAATCACTGAGAAACTCCAGAAAAATATTCCTACCTTATCTTAAGAGGGTCATATTTGGAGCAAAAGAAGAAAGAAAAGTATGTCAAGTTGATAAATCATTTGTGACAAAGAAGTACCTGCAAAGCACAAGGCTGTGCGGGCAGTTCCAGGAATGAAAGAGAAAAGGAGAGCATCCCATACAGTTTCTTTAAGAATGTTTTTTTTTTGTGGAACGTTCAGACTCATAAAGTAATTTAGGAGGTGTCCGGGTGGCTCAGTCCGTTGAGCATCAGACTCTTGCTTTCAGCTCATGTCCTGATCTCAAGGTCGTAAGATCGAGTCCTGCGTCGGGCTCAACATACATCGTGGAGTCTGCTTGAGATTCTCTCCCTCTCTCTCTCTCCCTCTGCCTCTTAGTTTTTATAAATATCCTCTAATCACATGAAAAAGGTGGACAAAAAGCTTTGCATTGAACTGACATTTGTCCATAATCTTGCCAACAGATCCCAAGAAATTACTGATCATTAGAAACATGTCCCTCATCAGGTGCCTGGGTGGCTCAGTCGGTCGAGTGCCTTCGGCTCAGGTCATGATCCTAGGGTCCTGGGATCAAGCCCCGTGTTGGACTCCCTGTTCAGTGGAAGTCTGTTTCTCCCTCTCCCTTTACCCCCTCCCCCCTGCTTGTGCTGTCTCTCAAATAAATAAATATATTTTTAAAAAATGTTCGTCATAGAGCATCCTTCTGAATTTCGGGATTTTCCTTGACGATCTTACTGAGACACAGGCTGAGGAGGACTGATGCATGCTTGGTGATCCCCTCTCCCTGGGAGGGACCATCTCCGAGGATATGACAGCTGGAGAGGGCCTGGCCGAGGGGGGTCACATGGCATCTGAGCAGCAGCCCACAGCCCAGTCCCTGGAACGCCTTAGGTCTGGCCACCTTAGGTCTGGCCACCTCCCTGGGGTTAGATCGGATCCACAGATCAGCCGCTCCTGTGCTCTGGCCCTTTCCTCCTCCGTCTGGATTTTGAAGAACAGAAGACTTGGGTCTGGTCTATAATGGAGACTTGCAGACAAGTGACGCATTTGAGTTTGGAGAAGATTATTATAATTATCCCGGGGCCCCGGAGTGGTGCTCGTTTTTGCTTCAGACACTAAAATCAAAGGGCAGATCTCTGAGAGGCTGATGTTGTGAGGGAGTCCTTAATAACAGAGGCACCCAGACTGGATTCTCTGTGCCTCAGGCTGGGTTTGCAGTGGGGAGATGTGAAGGGGGCTGGGGAGAGTAAAGGTGTTCCCGTGCCCTGATGCCTGGAGCTGTTTATCTGCAAACCTCCTCGACCCCCCATCTCAGAGGAGTAGGACTCTCGTCCTAGAATCCCTGGCCGTGGGTTCTAGACAGGAAAGCAGATTCTTTTTTTTTTTTTTTTTTTAAGATTTTTTATTTATTTATTTGACAGAGAGAGATCACAAGCAGGCAGAGAGGCAGGTAGAGAGAGAGGAGGAAGCAGGCTCCCTGCTGAGCAGAGAGCCCGATGGGGGGCTCGATCCCAGGACCCTGAGATCATGATCTGAGCCGAAGGCAGCGGCTTAACCCACTGAGCCACCCAGGCACCCCGGAAAGCAGATTCTTATTTCCTGCAAGTCACTGCCAGGCCTGGAACCGCTAGCCCAGCGCCCACATTCTGGCAGCTAAGATCTTCTCTGACGATCTACGTCAAGGCCCTTTACTGATCATAGAAACATGTCCATCACCAAGCAGTCCTGAATTTCAGGCATTCCTTTGGACCTACTTATTGAAACAAAGGCCACAGGGGATCGATGCATGATATTCAACCCTCGGAAGCAGAACAGAGAAAGCAACATTCGCTAACTTGCAATCATGTGTCACCTGTGAATAACCACGGACTGGGTTCATGAACTCACGTACCGGAAAGATATCCCCATCGCGAGGAAGTAGATCCAGGGGCTGGTTTTCTTTTAAAATTACACATTCCATGACCAAGTCCTAGGGTAGAAATCTAAGAGGTGTTGACCCACACGATGGGCTGAAGTGACTCTGGGAGAGCCTGCAAACATGATCTCAGCCTGTCATTGTCTGAGACCGTCAGAATCAGGACATCTGTTAAACACAGCTCTGCACCCCTCTGGAAAGATTTAATTTTAGTGTTTGCCAAGTTTGCAATCAAAAAAATATTTCTACTTTCGATTCCTCTTTGGTTATGGGTGTATGGAATGTGCAGAGGTACTGGGAGAATGAAGCAAACTTGTTCAGAGGGCGTCATGGTATAACGTGTGTGGCTTAGTTCAGTAGTGACCGGAACTCTGTCTCTTTAGACAGTGACGCTAATATTCATTATTCTATTACAAAAATTCATTATTCTAATAGCTGGCATTCATTGAGCACTTGTACTGTGCCTTGCACTTTCCTAAGAACTTTATATTAATTAACCTGCTTAATGATTACAGAAACATTTTGAGGTAGATACTGTCCATATCTCAGTTTTGCAGAAGAAGAGACAGAGGGTCAGGGAGGTTAAGTGACATGAGCAAGAACCACTTGTCAAGAAATGAAGGAGCTGTGCATAAACCACACTCATCCAAGGCCCATACTATAGTAACTGTACTTCTGTATGGAGAACTGCTTGAGTGCCTGGCATAGTAAGTCAGTTCCAGCTTCCTCGCCCACTATAACCAAACCTTGGCCTCCAGCTTGAGTCCTGACCGTGGCAGGAAACACTTCTGTCAGTAACTGATCTGTCCTACCCACAGTGGGTAGATATGGGACAGAAGAAAGATGAAACCATAGTTGCTGGATACTCCCATATTAGAGTATTCTCAAACTACCCCCGAGGGACTTCCGTGTGGCTCACGTGCCATCCAGGCTTCTGGAGAACACATTGTTATCACACAGGCTGTAATTTGCTTTTCTCGCCTGTCAGTGGGCTCTGTACTAATAAAAAGTAGGTAGTTTTGTATTCGCGTTTTCTCAAAAGCGGTGCCCACTTTCCATTAATTCTACTTTTAGGATGGTTTTCTTCCTCGATGTGGAATCCTTGGGAAAAGTGACATATGATGAAAAATATTTGAGACAACTGAGAGTGATTTCTCGCTGTATGTGAACCTTTCTAGCAAGACTCCGAAGTGCTCTGTGGTTTCCCTGTTTGAGGAATCCATTGCTAACTCTAATTGTGGCTGGGGAAATCAAAAGAGAGAAGTAAGTGGTGTTTTGAAATACCTGTAAGATTGGCCATCAAGTATATCAGATTGTCATAATTCTTCCCTTTTTACAGGAAACTCAAACACACATCCACCTCTCCAGTAATGAAGATTTTTTTCCTTCTTCATGTTGCTTAGATTGGCATCTGTCCCATGAGAAATCACTGAACAGATTTAATTTTGTTTATTCTTTCTTTCGAGACAGTGTATTTGCTCTCTGCCAAAATTATCCAAAGAATGAAATGAATTTCAACCAGAGATGTGAGGACCTAAAAAAAATCTAGGTCAAAGCTAACAGAGAAGTGGTTTTGTCTTGCTGACATCAGGGTTTTCCTGTTCCTCTTCTGGAAAGAAAATAACTATAAATTGATATTTCAGAATTAAAAGTAGCCTGCATTACTGACTTGCTATTGTTTCCTGTTCCTCTGATAGAAAATTTCGATTTCCTTTGTCTAAGGCATTCTGCTCTGACCCCACACAGCTGGACAGACACAGGTGACCTAAGAGTCCTGGGCCAGCTTCAGTGTTATGGTCATGTCACTTTGGCTAGGTCATAAAAGCAAGCCCAGGAGAATGTTCCTGTAGCCTCAACAGGGACCTCTGGCCTCTAGGAGCTCCTTGTGGAGGACAGAAAACAAAGCACCCTAAACAAGACAATGGATTAAAAAATCTAGTAAACTGAATTCTAGATCAGGCCTTATGTCCTGTTTGGCTAAGTCACCAAACTTCTCTTGACCTGCTTTCCCGATTAGGATGGAGATGATGAACCAGTAAATTTAAGTTCTTGCCAAGGTTAAGAGTTTGAGGATTCCATGGTACTCTGTGCCCAGAACCTTCCTGATGTCTGCTGTTTCATTCTGTCTCTTGGGGCCACTCCCCATGAACCCTGTGAAGAGGAGGCCTGCGTGCACACTATCAGCTCAGACCCATCACGATTGTCAGAAATGTCACATTAGCGGACAGTCTAGTTCTTGGGTTGTTTCACTGAAACAGGATTCCCGTCCTTCAGGTTCTCTGGGCTTAGGATGGCATATACAAGCTTTGTAAGCTTTCTTCTGAAGGAGAGGGAAGCATTCGGTTCTCCTGAAGGCAGCTGCCTGGATGGATCACTTGGTGGAGCATCTGACCCTTAGTTTGGGTTCAGGTCAGGATCTCGGAGTCATGAGTTCCAGCCCCGCTTCTACACTCAGTGGGGAGTCTGCCTGGGAGTCTCTTCTTCTCTCCCTTTTCGTCTTCCCCTCCCTTGCTCTCTCTCTTTCTGTCCCCCCACCCAATAAATGATTAAAATCTTTTAAAAGAGAAAGATATTTTAAGACAAACAAAAATTGAAAGAATTCATTAGCAGTAGTCCAGCATTAAAAGAAATACTGAAAGTATTTATACAGGTAGAAAGAAAATGATCCCAGAAATGCAGGAAAAATGAAGAGTGACGGAATAGGTAAATGCGTGGTTAAGCTGGTATATATTAAAAATATATTGGGGTGCCTGGGTGGCTCAGTGGGTTAAAGCCTCTGCCTTCGGCTCAGGTCATGAATGATCCCAGGGTCCTGGGATCGAGCCCTACATCGGACTCTCTGCTCAGCAGGGAGCCTGCTTCCCCCTATCTCTCTGTCTGCCTCTCTGCCTAGTTGTGATCTCTGTCAAATAAATAAATAAAATCTTTTAAAAAAAAAGTTGTCATTTTACTAGACCATAGTAAGTCAGAGACATATGTCGTGATCTCCACAGTAATTAGTAAAATAATCCGAAGGAGGGGAAATAGAATGACAACCACTTGATCCATCTAAAAGAAAGCAAGAAGGGTGGGCACCTGGGTGGCTCAGTCACTTAAGTGTCTGCCTTTGTTCAGTTCAGGTCATGATCCCAGAGTCCCGGGATCAGGCCTCACATGAGGCACCCCGCGCAGCAGGGAGTCTGCTTCTCCCTCTCCCTCTACTCCTCCCCAGCTCATGCTCACTTGCTCACTATCTCAAATAAATAAATAAAATATATTTTTTAAAAAGCCCTAAAATCTCTAACTGGACTGCTTATAAGAGACACTAAAATATAAGGACACCGAGAAAAAATAACTCTCTTTTTAAAATAAAAGAATGGGAAAAGAGACACCTTGTAAATAACAAAATAAGCTGGGGTAGTTCTACTAATGCCAGAGGAAGTAGACTTAAAAGGAAAAATCACCATTAAAGAGACATTTTGTAAACATTCACGGATCACTCCACAAGGAAGTTATAACAATTCTAAATTTGTTCTGATAACAGAACTCCAAATGGAGAAAGCAAAAATTGAAAGAAGGATAAATAACCCAATCCATAGTCCCAGGGGGAGCTCGAACACCCCCTCGAGAGAGCTGATAGATCAGGCAGACAGAAGAACCAATCAGGATGTACAAGATCTGAACAACACGATCAATTCATTTTACCTGATTAACGCCCATGGATCACTGGACTGACCAATGACACAGAACAATTCCTTCCGAGTTACCAGAACTTACTGTGTGTGGGCTTTTTATAAAGCAAGTCTCAACAAATTTCAAAGGCCTGAAATCCATTGAGTTTGCTTTTCGACCAAAGAGAAATTGAGCTAGAAATCGATGACCAAGAAAATAGAAAATCCCCAAATGTTTGGAAATGGAGCAGTCCGCTTTTATGTCACCCAGGGGCTAAAGAAGGAGTCTTGGTGGAAATTAGGCAATATGTTGAAGTTAAATAATAATGAAAATTCTACACGTCAAAGGCTAACTAACCCATCATGCCTGAAGTGTGGGTTTCCGTCTAAGGCATTTTAAATGTTAAGTAACTGTCCCTGTGGTGAAAATGAGTACTGACCATATGTGTATCACATATGTATGCTGAAAGACTATTTTATTTTTTTTTTTAAGATTTATTTATTTATTTGAGAGAGAGAAAGAGAGAGAGAGAGAATCTTAAGCAGACTCCCCACTGAGTGTAGAGCCCGATGCAGGGCTCGATCTCACGGCCCTGAGATCAAAGCCAAGAGTCAGGTGCTCAACTGACCAAGCCACCCAGGCACCCCCGAAAGACTGTATTTTAAACGTAACAAGGATAAAACCAGAGCTTTAGGTGAGACTTCCAACTGGGACACACAAAGCAACGCTTAGACGAAGGTGATTTCTCAACACCGAGACATTGTCTATCAATGCCTCAGATGGCCATCTCCCATTTCCCTGGGTATTGCTTTCCCTGGGGGAAGGCTTCCTGGGAGCAGAGGGAGAGAGAGGCAGGAGAACCCGCTCCGCCACATTTGGGGGCTTGATATTCTCCACCCAATGGCTATAGTGCGATCGGAGAAGATGGAAATGGAATCAGAGACCTCAGGGGCAGCCCAGATGATGAGTCAGCCTGGATGGGAAGGTTATCACCGTTGGCTCCGTGTGCGTAATGAGAAGCTGGTGGAATATTATCCTTCACTCCACCTGCGCAAACCTGCACTTGCGAGGCAGCTGGGTGCGGGAAGGACATGCTGAAAACAGCATTTGTGAGCCATGACTGAAAACCGTTCATCCCCGGCAGCTGCCAGAGAAAGAGGGGCACGAGGAGGCATGGCCGCCTTCTCTGGGGGGTCAAGGAAGTGTGGCCGCCTTCTCTGCGCGCGTGTGGACAGGCGGTGACGTCCCCGAAGCTCCAGCTGATGGCCCCGTCATGGAGTCTGGGCTTTCTTCCTGGCATCTGGGCGGATGGCCTGATTTTCTTCCTCCCAAGGACACAGTCATTAGTGTTTGACTTTCTTCCAGTCTGGAACATTCAGGAATGTAAGAACTGCCTGTGAGGAGGCCAGTGCTGCCCATGGCCACTCGGCCCCACGCTTCCATGGGCAGAGTCTGAGGGCGTCCACAGAGTCTGAGGGCGTCCGCAGAGTCTGAGGGCGTCCGCAGAGTCTGAGGGCGTCCGCAGAGTCTGAGGGCGTCCGCAGAGTCTGAGGGCGTCCACAGAGTCTGAGGGCGTCCACAGAGTCTGAGGGTGTCCACAGAGGAGGCAGGAGCATAACTGGTTTCTCCCCCGTCCTCTCCCTGGTCTACCTGCCCACGTGCTTGTCCCCTTGCATCAGGTGTATGTGTGTCTGTCTGTGCGCACACACACACACACACACACACACACACACACCTGTGTCTGTGGGGGCGGGGAAGTGCAATTTCATCTTTTCCTGGAGGAAATTAATTGAAATTAAAGGAAATAAATTCGGCATGATCAGACTATGCCGAGCTTAGAAAAGTTATTCCAGATAGATTCTCCATGGTGAATTTTATATATATATATACATTTATTTTTGTGAGAGAGAGAGAATGAGTGTGCACAAGCACGAGCTGGAGTGTGGGGGGGAGAGGTAGAGGGACAAGCAGACTCCCTGCCCAGCTAGGAGCCCGACTCGGGACTCGATCCCAGGACCCTGGGATCATGACCTGAGCCAGATGGCAGATGCTTAGCCCACTGAGCCACCCAGGCGCCCCTAGATAGTGAATTTAGAAGTAATCTCCGAGTTCCTACATCATGCTGACTTTTTCCTGCCATGTTCCGTGGGAAGTAAGGTGCAGACTATTATCACCTGATCTTCTCTTTCCAGGACAGGTAAACATGGCCAAATTGTTGGAGGCGTGCAGCGGACCATAGATGAACAGGTAGCCGCTGCGTTGATCATTGTAGTGACCCGAAAAGTGTCTACCCACAGATGTGCTAACTCTCTGCGTGTGAGTCAGCTGAAGGGGGGCACGGAGGCACGGAGGCTTCAGCTCGGCTTCTAAAACCATGTTTCTAGGAAGCAGCTTGTCCATACACGCGGATTTCAGATTAATCCTTTGATGCTCTGGGCTGGAAGAGATGGAAAACTGGACGGAAGCCTTGTTTTGTTGGGGTTTCGCTTGTGGTGGTCAGGCTGGGATGTCTGGAGCCCGGGACAGCGCTGAAGCCATATGCAGTGTAGGAAGAGCTCATCTTCCTAAGGGGGAAATTCCAGGTCCTGCTGGAGTTTGCCGAGGCTTGGCCGCGCTAGAATGACCTTCCAAGGCACACTCTGTTTCAGACCCGGGAGAAGCTCGTCATTAACTAGAATGTACACAGCCCCGACTCTTGCTAAGAACACAGGCAGTTTTTAGGACTCCCGTGACAGACATCCATTCTCTGAGCCCCCGAGAGGAGCGTGGGGGGACATTCCTTCCGGTTCTGAAATTCCTTCAGACAAGGTTGTTGACTTGCCTGGGAGAGCTGTAAAAGGAGGGCCCTTTTCCAGGGCGCCGACCTCGCACCTGTGAGCTTGACTGGCTGGCCTGGGAGTGACCCTTGTCCCAGGCTTTAGCTTTATAAAGCGACAATCTGATTTGAGCAAACAGCATGGATCACTTAACCCGCATCCTGATTTCCTAAACAAGACGCACTAGCAGTGAATACATTTCACCTTCGAGGACCGAGTTCTTTAACACACGCTCTAAGTGTTCCGAGTTCGAGAAAATACATGACTTCATAGAGTGCAAAACCTGTAACACTGTAGAACTCAGACAATGGGGTCGAAACAGGGTTTGTTGTAAGTAACATATTAATAACACCTGGTGTAATGCCTGTTAACACGCTTAGTGCCTGGAGCAAATTGGCCGGCGCTCCTTCTGCTTTTGCCAATAACTTGTCAAAAACTGACTTAGAGCTCCTTCCAAATTCTCAGAAGAACATCCAAGACCAGGTAGCTTATGCAGCCCTCAGCCTTCGCCAGGGCAAGGGCTGGCTCCCCGCCAACTTGAGGAGTCAGGCTGAATCGGAGGAAGAACTCCGAGGAGTTGAGGGGGGGCCCCGGGATGGCAGGATGCCCAATCAGAATGCGAGGAGTTAATTGATTTGTAACTTACCCAAGTGTCAGGGTGAGGATAAAGGTGAAATTCATTTCCTTCACCAGCTCCAGCTCCAGGTCCTTATTTTTGGAGCTCAGACGCGGCCTCCATCCCAGGAGAACCAGAGAAAAATCTTCCTAACGAGCCCAGGACCTAGGACTCACTGAGCCCCACTGCTTAGACCTGGAGCACGGTGGGCACCGAGATTTGCACCTGGATCCCATTGAGGCCAGAGCTCTTTGTCACCTGCTGTTGTATCACTTTATCCAAGCGAGCGGAGTAAATGTTTTCTCTCTCTGACCGCTGAAAGGAGCTGATATCCCAGCTTTGGCGTACACACGGATCACGGAGCCGCGTTTCTCTCTGCAGAGCGCTTCTGAAATGCAGGATAATTGCTGTGCCGGGCTGGTAGGTAGAATTCAGACCCGAATTAGACTGTGTGACCTGAAGTATAAACAATTGCATTTTTGCTAAGACCACCTATATTTAGAGGTACCCAGCAGTCCAAAATGATTCTGGTCCTTTATCAACACACACACAGAGAACGGTTGAGCCTCTCTTCCTAAATTTGGCTCCGCTGCGCTTCTGTCTTTAGAACTAGGCAATTGCTTCCTTATAGACACATAGTGCTTCCCTCATATTTTGGTGACTACGGCTCTGGGGCACGTAGATGGATGCCAGCTTTCCATCTATAGAATTCTTTGAGAATTTGGCCCGTTGACTACCCAAAGCCGGTACCTATAAACCAACCAAGGTGGCTTGCACTTCGTCAGATCCAGGATAGATAACCAGATCCGCCCTTTCTGATAAGAAAGTCGTTTTGTCTCTTGTTTTATAAAGTCTGAGAAGAAGGGTTACTAGCGTGTGATCTCTTCCAACTAGAGACTTAACATTTAACGGAAAACTAGATAAAACGAATACACTTTCTCACATCGTTCTGAGAGCCCGCTGGAATGAGAGGAGGTTATGTTTAGGAAGAAGCAGCTGCAGTTATTTTAGAAACCGTGCAGGCTCAGAGAAAGTCAAAACTAGGTTGGTCTTGCTCTAAGCACTCCATACATACTGGTTTGAGTGATTGAATAAATGAATGACAGTAATGGTCGTGATTATAGACATAGTCTGGGTATGAAGAGGACGCCGCTGGATGAAGAAGGAGAAGCAATGTCAGGAGCTAAAGGACCCAAGACGTCAGATTCTTCCATGAGTGGGATGGGATCGCCCCAAAAACCTTATCTGTACTAGCTGGGAAAGAAGCTTATGGAGAACTTTTTTTTTGAACTACACATACATTTTCCTAATTTGTCTTTAAAAAATTACATCTAGGGGTGCCTTGGGTGGCTCAGTCTGTTAAGCATCTGACTTCCGCTCAGGTCATGATCCCAGGGTCCTGGGATCCAGTCCCGCTATGGGCTCTGCACTCAGGGGGGAGTCTGCTTGTCCCTTCCGCCTCCCGCCCCTTCCCCTGCTTGTGCTGTGTCTCTCAAATAAATAAATAAAAATCTTTAAAAGAAATTACATCTAGAGTTCCACGCATCACTTTTCCTCGTGCATATACCTAAGTAACATAAAAGATTTCGTGTCTATGTGGCCACATATGACATGAATTAAACTTCTAATTTATATAAAGTGTCAAGATCTTCATGCCCCTTTTGGGTCGTGCCGAACACCTTGCAGATACCGCGTGTCAAAAACTTTTTCAGATACTGGCTTTTCCCCAAATTCGGCATTTACATTCTTGAAAGCACTTCCTTTCTGCCCCCCGCACAGATCTAACTAAATATTAGAGGTATTTGACCTTTTATTGTAAAAAAAAAAAATGTTTGATGTTCTAACAAAAGATCTCTGTTCTCAAATGCATTCTATGGAGAGAATTCCTCAGTTCTTTTGAGAGGGATAAAAATTCTCTCTCAAGTCCGCCAGACTGAAGATCAAGGGCGTCAGAGCACCCCATGTCGGGAGAGCGACTGTCATCATGAAAGGAGGCTTGGCGGAGAGGGGATGGACCAATGGATTTGGAGCTAGAACTTAGGACTTTTCCTCTTGGCGTTGGCACGGGGTGGTGCCTTATGAAGGTTTGCATCTCCATCTCTCCTGTGAGGCTTTGTTTCCTAGGACCAACCTACTTTGGTACGCTCAAACCTACCCATCGCTCGCTCCCCCTCTTCTGGGCACAGATGGCCCCATTCCAGGACCTCTGCAACACACGCCCCCCCCCCCCCCCCCCCGCCTTCCTGGCCGCTTTCCATCCTTCCTTTCTCCCTCTGTGCTTCTTCCCTTGTTTTCTCATAAAATTGAAGCCATGATCAGGCTTGGAAAACGGAGTACAAGACCAGAGCAGGGTATGGAGGAACTTGTAAAACTATGCATCATAAACATACAGATCCTTCACTTCCTACTATAAGACTAATTGCATAGTGGTCTTCACCTGGGAAAATATAGCAATAAAACATAGTACTGTTTCAAAAAAAAAAATAGAAAAGGCAAGCTATACCCGGCTCCCAGGATGCCTGACAGCTCCGAAAAGATGGAGGGACTGTTTTCTCATTAGCAGACTCGGGATCCTTACTTGTGGACAGTTGAAGTCTCGAAGGGACAAAGGGCATTGCATACAAATCACACATAAAGTCCCTTCGTTCCTTTCGTCAGACTTTCTTTTCTGAATGGCGCGGATCTTGAAACTCTGACCGAATGGAAACATTCATAAAATGTGTGGATCCAGCGGCGCATCAAGGAACACAGACTGCTTTTTAACCCCTCTGCGTTGTGTTTCCGGAACACACAGGATCCATTTTAATCTCCGTGTCTTGAGATGATTAAGGATTTTCTTACATTGGCTATTTCCCTTGGGGACACTCACAGGTAATTTAGGCATGATTCTTTCAGAGTTCTTTTCATTATTCATAACAGTTTAGCAACCGGTAAACCTTCTCCCTTGCATATGAATACCTACTCTTTATGTAAAAGGTGTCACTGGTGTGCTTAGATTTCTTAAAATACTTGGGGCAGTATTTTCTTACAAGAGGGAACAGGAAACTACTCTCCCTTAGGCCAGCCTGCTGCAGAGACTGCGGGGCCTAATTTCCTCTGTCCCCCCAGACAGCCTTTGTCACACACACTACTTGTGTTTTGGGGGCTAGGAAGGACGTCACTATGATCCATAGCCAAGGAATTAGTTGAACTGAAAGCTCTTTCCTCTGTTTTACCATCTTAAATCTTTCCAATAGACCCATAAACCAGCAAATTTTCCAAGTCTTCTGGGAAGCCATTTTTAATCCCATTGTTATTTATGTATTTCCCTGTCTTTCTGGTAAACCAGGATTTAGCCATGAAGGCATCTGCTGTCAAATCTCTATTGTGATCTTGTCTTTATTTTTTTTTTTAAGATTTTATTTACTTGACAGAGAGAGAGAGAGAGATCACAAGTAGGCAAAGAGGCAGGCAGAGAGAGAGGGGAGGAAGCAGGCTCCCTGCGGAGCAGAGAGCCCGATGCGGGGCTCGATCCCAGGACCCTGAGATCATGACCTGAGCTGAAGGCAGAGGCCTTAACCCACTGAGCCACCCAGGCGCCCCTGATCTTGTCTTTATGTGTGAGCTGATTTGTTGTCCCAATCAGTGGATGGCCTTAGGTACTTTTTTGTTATTCTACCTTTTTTGTGTGTGGTCTGAGGACGGTGGGAACATCATAGAATGGTACACAGTGGGCACCAAGACCCCCCCCTTGAAGAAAGATCTAGAAGGAACTTCTTCACATCCATTACACATGGCCATCCCTAGGTTCTAGAGAACACAAGAGATGAGGGAGAGGACAGTGGGGGTGGCAGCTTTTCCAGCCATCTGCCAGGCCACCCCAAACTTCTGGTTCGGATCCCCAGCTCACTGGTACTGAGAATGATGCTAAACAAACATGTTGACCAACAGACCAGACCTTGAGTTGCTTCTCCTTTGTGCTACGGGATGCAAGCCTGTGCGTAGTGTTCACTTCACTTTCACCAATTTAAGGACCATTTTCACTGGTTGGGTTTTAATTTGGTACAGAGGGAAACACAGCAGATGATGTATAGAAGGATTTGGATTCTAGATCTTGTTCTGGAATTTATTAGCTGTGTGACCCAGAGTGAGTGAGTTAACTTTTCAGAGCTCTGGTTCTCCAGTCATTCATGGGGGACTCACAACCAAATGAAACACTTTAAAAACTATAAAGCAGTACTTATAGTACCTTCTAGAAAATGGGTGTTATTCTGGACTCCATTGCTCTAGCACTCCATCCATCCATCTGTTCATCCCATTATTTTTTAATATTTTTTAAAGGTTTTATTTATTTTTTGAGAGAGAGAGAGAGAGAGAGAGCACAAGCACATAACCGAAAAGGAGAAGCAGAGGGAGAAGGAGAAACAGAGTCCCTGGGGCTCCATTCCAGGACCCTGAGATCATGACCTGAGCTGAAGGCAGATGCTTAACCAACCGAGCCACCCAGGTGCCCTCCCATTATTTTTTCTTTTTAAGATTTATTTATTTATTTATTTATTTTAGAAAGCATGGGGGGGAGGGGCAGAGAGAGTCTTAGCCAGCTCCCCAGTGAGCGCAGAGCCTGATGCAGGGCTTGATCTCATGACCCTGAGATCAGAACCTAATCAGAAACCAAGAGTGGAACCCTTAATAGACTGAGCCCCCCAGGCGCCCCAGAGAGAGAATCTTAAGCAGGCTCCATCCCCAGCACAGAGCCTGACTCTGGGCTCCATCTCACAACCCTGAGATCGTGACCTGAGCCGAAACCAAGAGTTGGACACTTAGCTGAGCCACCCAGGAGTCCCCACTTTGGACTGGGTTTTAAGGGATGGTTTGCCTGGGAAAGAAGAGAATTCTTGGCAAAGCAACAGCATATGTAGTCTCCGAGCTGAAAAGCCCGGCTTGCTTGGCAAGTGGCCAGTCCTTCTCTCAACTCCCATTTGGCTCCTCTGGCCCCTCGCTCCTGCTTCCACTCCCGCCACACCAGCCCTGGGGGGTCCTCACCGGTGTTCCCTCGCATCTCTTCTCGCTCCGTTCCCTCCGGCATTCGTTCACAATGCTCACCCGATGCTGGAGAAGAAGGGAGTCTCTGGAAACTTCCGCCTGCATCAGAATCACCTGTGGAGCTTGTTAAAAATGCAGATTCTGGTCCCTCGGAACTCCATCCCTGGGGTGGGCTCCAGGGATCTGCTTTGTCGACAGGCGGTCTCCAGGCATTTCCCACGCAGGCGATCAGGACCACACTTAAAGAAAAGCGTGAATGGATTCCTTGTGTAGAGAGGGGAGGGTTGCCGAGAACCTGAGAAATCGGAGGGAGATGGTCTCGTGCGATCCATGAGCACGGCTGCCCCTCCAGTGTGCCTGTGTTATCCGTGCCTTTCTCGCCTCGCCCTTCCCTGCTTGCGCTCCCCTTTGCCGTCACTTCTTTCTCCTCCCATGCCACCACCTGTTCCCCTGCGGTCCCAGAGCCCTGTCTGTGAGCCTCCCACCCCTGCACCGTGCCACTCCTTCCCTCAGGCGTCATCCGTGCCTTGGCTCTGTCTGCCCAGCGTCCCAGGCTGCGCGGCCACACGCAATGGAGTGGCGTGCAAAGTTGACGGTCACACTGAAAGCCCCCGCCTCGCCTCTCTACCCTCTCCCCTTGGGGGGCTCCCTGAAGGAAGGGAAAAGAAACAGGAACACCCACCCCCCAAAGCGGGGAAAGGCATGACTGGAGATATCCCAGGCAAAGGGCGTGGGTTGTCTGATTCGCACTTCCATTACCGAGAGCGTTTGAATAGTTTAAGGACCTGGAAACTGTGAGACTAGATGTTTTCACTGAAATATATGCATGTAGATATTATTCTCATGGGGACATACGCCTGCATCTGTTTGTCTACAAGTATTTACTTGCAGACTCACACGCATATCCAGAACCTTGGTTCTGTCGGCTTTGTCTGCACCAAATGGGTGTATATGGATGTGTAATTAAAGATTTTAAACACTTGATTTTGATCGTCTGCTTTGCAGCTGCCGTGCTCAGAAAATTCCTAAGGTTCTGTGGGTTAATGGGAGTTCCAGCAAGTGTTTCTCTCTCTCTCCGTCTCTGTTAGTAGAGCTCCTCTCTTCTCTGCCTCTCTCCCTCTCTCCCCCTCCCTGCCTGCCTGCCTCTGCTCTCCCCTCCCTCGCGCTTCGGAGATAGCAGACAAGAGAGAAACTGGTGCGGCTTCCCCTGAGAAGCGTGCCTGCAGGCGGCGACGGGCAGGATCCTGCGAGTTCCTCTTACATCCGATGCCCCGTGCTTGGAGGGAAATGCAATGTTGGAGCAGGGGCTGAGCTGGACTGGAAAGGTGGCTGGGAGCTCAGGGAGGCCAGGAGCATGGTCTAGCTTCAGGCTGGAATCACAGGAATGTTTCACCGGGGTCTGCCCTGAGCCTTCCCAGACCCCCATGGATTGCAGAATTCCCCAGCCTTTTCTCCTTTACCTTCGCTCTATCTCCCTTCCTCCTGAGATGGCCCCAGATCTGCAGGAGACATTTGCAAGGAGCTATTTACTAACAGATGTGAAGACATGGATTCTGGACTTGGTTATTTAGCTGTGATTTATCCATGATGATGGATTGGAAAGCATTGTAAGTAACGGCGGTCTCTGTGCCTGTAGTTAGATGGTCTGTCTTAGTTGGGGTTTTTTTTTTTTCTAACTTTTTCAGTGAATTTCCTTTTGGAGAAAAGTGAAAATACCATGTATCAAGTATTCCAAAGAAGTTAGGAGGGTCCAGATTATACGAGCTTTCTTCTTGTTCTGTTGACTTGCAGAATCCTTAGAGCTGTATCAGAGAGACCCACAAACTACTGAATACTAAATCTCCAGACATCCCCCTGGAGGGGGAGGCTGACATGGGAAATAAATGAACTGGGTTTTTTAACTGACAATCATTGCTATAATCAGACTTATTCAGAGTTGCTAAAATATTTGACAGTTGGCTCGCCGCGGAATCAAAGCCAGAATTGAAATGTATTCTCTTTGCCGGGTCATAAAAATGATGTTAGCCTATGGCTTTCAGAACAGGCTCTGGCTACATACATAGGAGGTTGATTTTTTTTTTTCCGCCCTAATGTTAAATGTCGACTCTATTTTCCTTCTATTTCAGATTTTCTTGAGACAGACCACCTCCCCGATCTAGCGATCTAACATATAATGTCTGGGCTGTAGGACGCTAGCAATTTGAAAGCGACTCAGGGTTTTCCATCTTTCTGTCCTGGGGCTTGATTTAAGCACTTTAAACTGCCCAGTCTTGGGGGGGGGGGGGGGGGGAGAAACCAGTAACTTGCAGACCAGAATCAGTTTATTTCATAGGAGAAAGGAACAGCTATCTGAAAGATTAGAAATTGAAATGAAAGAAAATGATTTGCTTTTTCTTCGAAATCTGAGATGAGATTAATTTTGTATAGAGTGAATTAAGCTTTCTTGATAAAAAAAAAAGTATATTCTAAGAGACTTTGAAGATTTTAAGTCACTTAGGTAAGGATATCAAAGCAAATTGCTGGTCTTTTTTTTTTTTTCCCCCCTTTGGCTGGTTGCAACTTTCTCTCTTGGAGTCTGTACATTTAGCGTCAATGTAGAGATCTCTGACTTCCTGAAACTTGCTGAGATTAGGAAGTGGGGCTTCTAACAGCAACACTGTAACAAGCTTTTCTGAGTGACCTTTGGCTTTCCCTCCCCATCACATCCAGGCCCCGGGCAGAGCCCCCACCCCGCCTACCTGCCCATCCCCCCGTCTCCCAGCCTCCATCCTTCACGCCCACCCCCAACCCCCGGAGTCTTGGAACATCATGAAAGACCCTTCTAAAGATCCCCTTCAGCAAGCCCTGCCCAGCTCTGGACAGAGGGAGCACTGTGATGTAACAGGCGGGGCTGCCAAATTTGGAATTGAATGAGCTCTGTTGATTCCTGAATATGAAATCAGTTCTGTGAGCAACTGAATGAGATCATATCTTACAAACCTAACCCGAAGTGTTCCTAACTTTACTGATGGGCACTCAACATCATCAAAGGTTACAGCATGAAGCACCCGAGGGGACCAGCCTGGGACCCAACGAAATCCCCAAACTCTTCTCGGATTCCTGCTTGGGCAAATAGACCTAGGGCCACGCCTTTTAAAAATCTGTCCTTTGTTATCAAGGGAAATCTGAGACAGAAAACACATGTTGGCAGGGTCACGTGAGTGCCTTGCTGCGCCCGAAAGTGGTTGTTGTTATCACAAGGGGGAAACGCTTTCAATCTTGTGCCGTTTTGTTTTGGTTTTTTGTTTATATGGATTCCGTCAGGCTCGCGCATCTGGAAGAGGTTTGGGGGGGGTGTGTGGAAGCTAAGGCAGCACTTGCAGGGAGAAGGAAAATCATGAAGAAAGTCGGATTCAAAAGGGAATCATTCTCTTACCCAGTTCCAGTTTCCATCCTTGGTCTCAGGTCCCTGTTAAAGCAGACGCTCACGCCGTCTTCCTGGGTTTGTGGAGCTGGAGGTCTTCCATTCTGCTTTTGTATTTCAGGCAGAGGAGGGGAGACTGCTCCAGAAATCCTTCTTAAAGGCATTGAGAAACCATCTTTCGAGTTCTGCTCACTTCAACCGAGAAAGCGACTCCCATCCCCTCCTGCTTTTCCTCCTCTACCACCCCCCCCACCCCATGTCTTCTCTGTGCCTTGGGAGTGTCCCTGGTGAGCAGCTCCAAATCCCCCAGAGATCTCATGTGTGTCCTATTAGGGCAAAAAAACCAGCTGCCAGGGGCAGGGTTTGCGTGGAGGGTGGAGAGTGCTTTTTAGTGGTGAAGGAGCGATGGGACCCAATATGCTGAGACCGTACAGTCTTTGAGCGAGGAAGCTGATTGACATCAGCAGAACTGCTGAGCGATTAAAAACATACTACAGTCGGGCGCCTGGGTGGCTCAGTGGGTTAAGCCGCTGCCTTTGGCTCAGGTCATGATCTCAGGGTCCTGGGATTGAGTCCCGCATGGGGCTCTCTGCTCAGCCGGGAGCCTGCTTCCCTCCCTCTCTCTCTCTGCCTGCCTCTCTGCCTACTTGTGATCTCTCTCTGTCAAATAAATAAATAAAATCTTTAAAAAAAAAAAAACATACTACAGTCAAGGTGAGAGAAAGAAGAGAAAGAAAGACGCGGGCCGCCCGGAGGAGTTTCAGGCGAAGTTCTGTTAAGCAAGGAGAAGGTCGAAATTGACAAGGCCAATGGTTACGAGCCTGAAACTGGTCAATACCTTGCAGGTGGAAGGGAGTGTTTGTGTTGGCCCCATGGTTTGCCGAAAGCTTGCTCAGAAGGAACTGCTGGGTCTCTCACTTGGCTCTGCCGTCCCGGCTGTGAGAGGGTGATCTCCCTGCACACCCCTCTTCCTTGGCAACTGGGTCCCATCTGGCTCTTGGTTTTGGCTCAGGTCCTGATCTCAGGGTCATGAGATCAAGCCCCGCGTTGGGCTCCAGGCTCAGTGTGAAGTCTGCTTGAGGGTCTCTCTCTCTCTCCCTCTGCCCCTCCTGCTTGTTCTCGTCCTCTCTCTAAAATATAATAAATCAATCTTTAAAAAATAATAATAATAAATAAATAAATAAATAAATAAAGGTTGGGAGCTTACAAAGGTTGCCAAAACCAAGTGTGGTGTTCAGATCTTCAGCTCCAAGAAAAAGTGCTACCCTTAGGGTCCCCCTCACTTTTTTGGGCTCGTGTCTTTGCTCTTTGTCTGAGTTCACGGTCCACAGTCTTAACACCTTCAGGATGCTTCTCACCACAAGCACCATTCCTGTCTACTTTGTCTATACCGCAGGGAACTCTCAGCTTCCTGGTGAGTCTGGCTGCAGAGCAATGATGTGTGGACACAGCATGCCCATCCCCCACCTCATCTTCCCTCCTGTTCCCTTGGAAAGGCTGCAGAGAAGGCTCCTGCCTTCAGTAAATTTGGAAAAAGAAATCTGACCTGTGAGAAATGCCTCTGGGATTTTTCCTGATGGGAGGAAGGACTTGCCTTCTCTGTCACACACTTTCTCGTTGTCTTCCTCTAGGAAGAACCACTATCCGATCACAGCTACGTCCCGCGGAATCAATAGTCAGTACGCACCTGTGAGCTACTGACCAGTACATTTCTTAGCTTCTAGAAGCTTCTGTTCTTGGTGTCAATAAAATGCATAAAATCTTACTGTATGAGATTTTGCAGGAATCGAATGGTGACATGTGCTTAGCATGGTGTCCTGCTGTGTCCTTGTTGGTAATACTGCCCTCATGTCCTCCTGTTCTTTCTACAGAGGACCCCGATCCTAAATGACAGGGATCCCGGGGAAGACAGGGTGCTGGCGTAGGAGTCAAGAGCTGGGTCCACTTGTATGACCTTGCGAACATGATCACATCTTCCCCGTCTCCACAAATGGAAATAGTTTCATTTCCCTGAATGGGTTACTCCACTGAGATTCACGCTGGCCCTCAAGCCAGAGGGTCCTCCTTCCCTCCAGGTCTTGGCTAATCCCTTCCTTCTCTTCCCCTGTGGAACCTTCCCTGGGCCCCTGCGCCTGGGTCAGGGCCCCTCTCCCACAATTCTGTGGCTCCTGTTTCTGTCCACCGGAGGCTTCCTCACCACAGAGACATCGTGGTGTGCTTCTCTGTCTCCCTCACCAGACTGTAATCACCTTGACCTTGACCACCTCCCCCTCCCATCCTGAATGTCAAGACCAGGACCCTGCTCAACAGACATTTGCTGAATGAATTCGTAAATGAAAGCAAGAAGGAACAAGGACCTTCGCCCTGCCTCCATCGGAGGTCTCAAGCAAAGATAAAATGAAAGAATGTGTGAAAGGCTTTGATTGGTGGAGAGTGCTATGGGGTCGCCTTTAGTTTTAAGTTTGTCTGAGGCACAGTGTACTTTTAGTCCCTGTATTTTAGGTGGGTTTTTTTGGATACACTTTAGTGAACCGAACAATCTTCTTTTCTTGTACTGTCCTTGCAAGACAGGTCCGTTCTTTGTCACAGAAGCAGAGCAGGGTCTGTGTGCGCCAGAGGCTCTGATGTTTGAAAATCTGTGAGCGACAAAAGGTTTCATTCCAAAATGAGAGATAAGGCTCTGAAAGCCGGTGCCCCTGGGAGGGATCACTGCGTGACTTGACTTGACCCCATGGTGAGTGAGTGATTGCAGATCGGTGCCTGAGAGGATTGGGGGGGTAGCTTTCTAAAGAGACAGGTGGGGAGAGAGAAAGAAAGGGGTCCTGGGGCACAGAGGGTAGAGCTCACCCACTCCTCGGCTTCATCCTAGTAGTGACACAGTCAAGGAAGGTACCAGCAAGGACTTGGGAGCCTCACACACTTGGACTTGGATTCCAGCCTCACATTTAGGTCTCTACTGCGTGTCACAATCCCACACACGGGAGGTTATGGTTTTCTCTATCGATACTTGGACTCTGGTCCATGATGAAGCGAGCTCTTCCTCGGCATTAGGCCGGAGTTTCCCTCAGGAAAAGTCTTTGCAAGAGAAGAGTGGGGAAGAAAAAGCACGTTTAAGAGAAATAGTCATTCCCAGTGGCCAGTGCAGGATCACGGGGTAGCCCAGAGGGTGGCTGAGTTCAGGTCCATGAGCAGGCTTTGTTCATAGAACACTTTTAAGGGGTGTGTATGGGAATCCTGCACATCCAGATGGAAATCCCATGGCGGCTGCCTCTGCCATCAACGGAGCACCCCATGCGTCTCTCACTCGCCTCCCCAGGTCCAGCCCAGGAGTGGAGAGGCTCGTTTTTAACTTAACTTTGGCTCTCGGATGGTTTTATGAATGAGCCGCCCACTGTATCTTGACATGGGGCTGGGGCTGGGGGGTGGTGTCATGAGCCTGCGAAGCCCTTCTCTGCCCATTGGCTGGCTGTGCGAAAGGGAAATTAAGGAATTCTGCAAAAGCCACAAATCCGAGATGTCAGCTCATAAATATGTAAACTCCTCGCTTAGGTAATAAGCTCCCTGACAGCCAAAACTGTCATTTGCACATTATCGTCAGCTGAACGCAGAGTTCCAGTTGCCAGACTGTCCCTGGATGCGGGGGGCTCAAAGCTGGGGAGTGGGAGTGGGGAGGGGCAGCTGGGCTGATTGTTCCAGAAAGATCTCTGGCTGCTCTCCACGGGCGCTGTCTCTGCCTCCATCCCACCGTCAGGGGCCTTTCTCTCTTGGTATTTTGATTACTAAGTGTAGGCAAAAATTTTTGCAGTGTGGCATTAGCAGTAGGAAAAGGGTTGAGTATGAATATGTAAATGAAGGCTGGAAAACCAGTCTCCAGCTTTGGGCTCTCTGCAACAGCGACTGAACCCGGACAGATTTCAGTCTCTGTCGTATTACGTTTAAAACTCTGCCGGGATCGTAACCAAAATCAACAGTTGCCTATATATCTAATTTTAAATACAGGCCTGCAGATAAGAATCAGGGCAGGAAGCAGAGGTTTGGTACCTAAAGGTTCCCAGGGCATCGGGTATGTTGCAGGCAGTTTGTAAGGTCTGGGGGATCAGAGTGAATCGAGGGGAGGGTTGCTCAAGACGCAGATCCGTTCTGCTGAAATACTTCATGAGAAGCCCCAAAGTAGCCCTAGTAGCAAAATACTACTGGACATTATGGAAGAAAAAGAATAAGGTCTCCTTTGGGTGGTGGGGACGGACTCACACATGTTAGAGGTGCGTCTCGGGGATGAGGAAGCAGGTGGCATTTCCGACAGAGGAGTTGGCATGAGGATTTATGCACAGAAGCATGAAAGTGCACGGCTGTCGTGTAATTATATTCATGTTGCGTGATGATTAAAACTCAAACAGTTGAGCCTTCTACAGTGTGGGGCTCGGGGGCATCAACACAACCCCCGCCCACACACACTGCACAGTTGAAAATCTGCATATAACTTCGGACTCTCCCAAGATGTACCTACCAATAGCCTTTGGTTGACCAGAAGTCTTACCAATAACCTAGTCGATTAACACATATTCTGTACGTCGTATGTATTATAGGTACTGTATTCTTACAATAAAGTAAACTAGAGAGAAGAAAATGTTCTTAAGAAAATCATCAGGAAAAGGAAGTATAGTTACGGAACCGTATTTACCAAAAAATCCACGTGGTCCTGCACAGTGCAGCCTGGGTTCAAGGGTGCACTGTATATTCTAGATTCTCAAAATAGGCGAAGATTCGTGATAGATCGTGGAAATAGGGTGGCATGAGGAGGATGAGGAATAAGCAGCGTTATCAGATACGACGTGAAATCAGGTCCCATTTCACTGCTGATGGGAAACGATGGATTGTGGGGCAAGTACACTGAGCGGATGCAAGACCCACACCTGTGCTCGGGACTGGGCTTCTGTGACTGACGGGGTGGGTGGTCTTAGACCCCTCGTCCACTTGTTACATCTGTGTGTCAATTCGTGAATATCACAGCGTAGAGCGGAAAAGCCATTCGGGAGAAGGGAGAGGAGATTGAGTCCAGAGAACCTGATTTCCCTTGAGAAGTGAAAAGTCACTGGGAAACTTTCTCTAGTATAAGTGCAGGATCTTATAGTATCTTTCAGGTAATTTTTAAAAGGATTTTATTTATTTATTTTAGAGAGAGAGAACAGAGAGAGGGACAGAGGGGAAGGGAGAGAGAGAATCTCTAGCTGATTCCACGCTAAGCACAGAGCCCAAAGTGGGGGGGTCGATCCCATGACCCCGAGATTGTGACCTGAGCCAAAACCAAGGATCAGATGCTCAATCGACTGAGCCACCCAGGCACCCCCGCTTCGGGTAATTTGAAGTCTTTTTTACAATTATAGTCAACACGCTGCCCGCCAGCATTCTGCTAATCGATTTCCTTTATGAAGGTGAACACCCAAAACTCATGATGTTGGGAGATACTAATGACACTTCCAAAACACCAAAGAAGGATAGGATAATAATTTGGATGCTCGTAAGAGTAAATCAGAGCATCATAGTGTTACAGAAGAAATAGCATTTCTGAGCTGGAAGAGTCCTGGGGGCCGGGGGGGAGTCATGTATTTTGGTGACTTTCAGATCCTTGAAGAATGGCCTTCTGGGAGTAGAGACTGGGCTGCTCTCAAACAGTCCTTCTTGGCTCTGATTGCACATCCTTGTTTTCCAGTCAACAAATGTTCGTAAGGCCCTTGCATGCAACAGGTAGGATAAATATTTGCAGGAGATGCTGGCTGTGCCCTCCAGGAGCTGCCTGTTTTGTAAGGGAGTAACACACATATATGAAGAATGTAGACGGGAAGTTATTTTTAAAATACAATGAAAGATGGGGCGCCTGGGTGGCTCAGTGGGTTGAGCCGCTGCCTTCGGCTCAGGTCATGATCCCA
Organism: Lutra lutra; assembly: GCF_902655055.1. Classification (NCBI taxonomy): domain Eukaryota; kingdom Metazoa; phylum Chordata; class Mammalia; order Carnivora; family Mustelidae; genus Lutra; species Lutra lutra. The sequence goes on from NC_062292.1 coordinate 10,530,444, forward strand.
GGTCCTGGGTTCGAGCCCCGCATCGGGCTCTCTGCTCAGCGGGGAGCCTGCTTCCTCCTCTCTCTCTGCCTGCCTCTCTGCCTACTTGTGATTTCTCTCTGTCAAATAAATAAATAAAATCTTTAAAAAAATAAATAAATAAAAAATAAAAAAATAAAATACAATGAAAGCCATCTAGGAAAGAAATGGAAAATCGTTTCCCTATAAAATGGAAGACGGGCCCCTGAAATAGAGAATTTGCTCTATCAGCGTGGACTACCACGGTCACATTTGTCTAATTTAAGAAGTTTTGAGCATCCAGCAGGAGAGAAAAGTTAGGTGACGTTGAATGCTTGGCATAACCCATGTTTTTATTCTGGGGAAATGCAGAGTAGGATTAGAACCGAATTGTCAAAAAATTTGTTCTCATTTGTCATTTGTTCGTAGCCTAAGAACATACCATTCAAGTCCAAGCACATTATTGATTTAATTAGCTTGAAAATATAATTTTGATAAGTATTTATTTAAAAAAAATGAAAGATTCATCAGTTAGTGAACAATAAATGGGAGCAGTACCTACAGGCTTGGCTCTCGTGGTGAGAAGGACCCCAGGGATAGGCCAAGGAAATGTGGGCTTTGAGCCCCCTCTGGAGGAAGAAAAGGGAGCCCTCCCCAGCAGCTTTGGCGGCAAAGGGTTTCTTTTCTAAAGGTCAGAAATGGGGAAAAAAAGAATCACCTAATCAAATTGACTTTTGGAATTAACCTTATAAATCCAAAGTCTACAGTCTCTAACTCAACAGAGAACCCAAGGAAGATATTTCCTTCAAGAGGCAGCTTCGAAAACATCCCTCCCTCAAAGTCTTGGTAAAACAAATGTTGGACACGGACTACTAATGATGTGGAAAAAATAATTATAACGAGCACAATAATTGTATTTGTTTTATGAACGTAATAGCCTGCAAAACTCCACACAACACAGTATTTCATGGATTATCATCATTTAAGAAGTCAGCAAGCCATAAAAACAAACAAACAAGCAAATCTGGTTATTTGCTCATTCATTCTACAGGTGTTTATGGGGTATCCACTGTGGGCGAGCAGGACTCCGGTGGGAGCGGGAGATACTAAGCATCAGCTCTGACCGCATGCCTTCCTGTAGGATGAGCGAGGGTTGTGGGTATGGAGACAGGTAAGCAGAAAACACTGGGGAATCCAGAGAGGTCTCAGAAGGCTGGACTGCCTGCACCCTTTAAGAAGCACAATTTAAGATTCTGCAGAATCTTCTTTGAGCCCCCGTACAAAATAGAAAATAACCATCTTTCCCACCGATGACAAAGAACCTGTTAACAGTCCTTGCTTTGGAATATTTAGAAACTCAAAGACATCCCAATAGGCCCCCCAAGCATAGCCTTGTGGAAGCCCTGTGCAGATCCCCTCCCCCGTGGTTTCCCAGCTCCTTCATTGATGGGAAGCAGGTGAGGACCCTATCAGAAGACTTTTCCTCTTCAGGGTCAATGATTTGGGGCCGGTCCTCCATGCACCTGTCCGTGGGTATGCAGTGCTGGGAACACAGCTGCAGGAAAGATGGGGGTGTGGCTCCTGACTGGATGGTGTTTGCAGTCCGGCAAGGAAGACACTAATAACCACAGCCCGTTGTAAGGGGCAATGTGGCTGGTGACGCGTCATTCCTCCTCTTCCCCCGGAAACCCCTCCCCCCAGCAGGTGCCTGGCTGGTAGGTGTACCCCCCCCCCACCCCTGCCAGGGCAGGAAACACAGCAATCCGTTCTTGCAGCCTAGGGACAGCACAGACAACTTACTTCTAGTGCATGAAGGAAAGTTATTTTGTCTACACCCCATTTCAGTCACGGGCTGGTTTAAACCCAACTGCCCTTAGTTTGCTTGGGGCAGTGTTTCGGCTTGGCACGTGTATTTGTTCGGCGCACGTGCTCTCAGAGGGGCCCAGGACGCTGCCTGAAGTGTGTTGGTGACGGTGACCATCGGTTGTCCTGCCCCGGTCATTCCCGCACAAGGATGCGCCGTCGAAGGAGCAACCGCCAAGTTCAGTAATTGCCTCCAGCACGCCGAGCCTGCAGACACGCGGCTGACGCGGCTGACAGAGGGTCGAGCTCCGGCCGGTGGTTTTCAGGCTAGAGGAACGGCGCTGACGGAGATTTTCCTGACATCTGATTTAAGGCTGTCCGAAGACCCCAGTTCGTTGGCTCAGATTGAGAATGTCTTTTTTTCTGACCTTTCTTGGCCACCAGGAAGGCCCCCCCAGCCAACGACACAATGGAAAACGCCCACTCGAGGTGCTGGGACCTGAACCCCATCCGAGTCAGCCTCCCGGAGTGGACTGAATGTGCAGAAGCCCTTGGTGGGGCTGGTGTTCGCAGTCGGGGTCCACCGCCCCAGGGGCGAAGGCTTTCACATCGCTTGTCTTTATTCACCTCGCTTGTCTTTATTCACCTATTTAGAAGCTTCCAGAAAAGAGTCCCTAAAAAGTAACGCTGAAGACATGGTTTTCTTACTGATATTTCATGATGATGATAATTGTGGCAAACACTGGGTATGTACTCTGGGGTGGGAACTATTCTAAGAGATAGACTGATGGACAGACAGATAGACTATACATAGTTTAAATCTCACTACTCCGTGAGGTGCAGCCACTCGTATATCTTGTTTGAGAGCTGACAAAACCGCGACACAGCCAAGAAATGTGCTCGACAAGGTCATAGAGCTGCGAGGGGCAGAAGGCAGTTTCGAATCAAGACAGTTTGGCTCCAGAAGTTCTGCTTTTGGCTGTTTCTCTTTTCTGCCTCTGGAGAGGCTCCGAAATACTAAAGCATCGTCACACTCGATAAATGTTCGCTGAAACATGCACGGATTCCTAAGCTAATACCGGTTCCCCACCCACGTTTCACTGTGGGGTCCCGGAGGCCCATCGAAATCATGGGCCTGAAAGCACCCTTGCAAGATTTTCTAGTCTAGATTGAGTCTAGAGGATCCATCGGCTAATCATCTAAAACGTCAGCCACCTGTAACGAATCGGGACCACCCAACTGAACCGACTTTGAAAGGATTGACGAATACAACATCATCCTATGGTAGGACATCGGTGGGGAGCTCCTCTTGGTCACCTCGATAGAAGTAGAAGCAAAAAAAATCACCTAGGAGCTCAATGAATTGCAGAATAGGTACAGATACCATTTGTTTAAGGATTTACACCGTATCAGTTTCCCCAAGATGGTTCTAAGTGGCTTATAAAATGCACTAAATAAATTAGATAATTTAATAAATAATAGATAAATAAATTAGATCTTAAAATACATGTAGGCAACCAGGTAGAAGGAGACAGTAAGAGAAATCAGTTTCTGGACCAAGTTGGCTATGCAGTTGGAGATTAATTATGGAAACAAAAGCAAATGGATCCGGAAGGAGTGAAAGGGGAAGGGATCGAGACATCTGCTGAGCTCCTACTACGGCCCGTGGTTCTGATGGCCACTTCCCATGTTATGTCTGTCCTTTGTCTTCCCAACAGACCTTTGCTCTGGGCGTCATTATTTTCCTATGTGTCCAAGGAAATAGCAGAGCCAGGATTTGAACAAGTCACTATGATCCCTAAGATGGGGCTTTTTCTCTTGGGTTATATTATTCTCACCCAATAAGGTGACATAGAGGATTTGTCTGCAGACTCCTAGTCTTTCTTGGAGAATTTGTTTTAATGGGTCCTTTATGCAGGGAACCATGGGTAATAACATAGTAACCTATAAATAGTAGGTGCTCAGTCAGTATTTGTAGAATAACAAGAATAAATAAGTGTATAGATAATAAGATGAAAGATATCTTCTTTAATTTTTATAAGTTATAGAAATGGTTTTTATGGGTACTTTTATATCAACCCCTATTTAAGCACAAAGTCGCATCGTAGCATCCTAATTACCAAGGCATTTAGGTAAAGATCTAAAACTATGCCTTATCTTTTTTCTTTGCTCGTTTAATGTTTTGAAAGAGCAGTGTAGGCCTCCTTCTGTTTACTTCTTCAGCCCCCCAATTATTCTTCAACCCCATGCAATGTGCTCTGTCTCTCCTCTGACTCTGTTCAAGATCAATGATGAGCTTGTTCTGGTCCCATGGACATTCTTCATTCGCTTTGTTGGTCTCTTAGTGGCATTTGACATCAGAGACCCCTCCCCCCACCACTGCCTGTCCTTCGCTCGCACTATCCATGGCTCCTTTAACGCTCCTTCACCCTCCCCTCTCTGCATCACTTGACAGATGTTGGGGTTCCTCATGGTTCTATCCTGGGCCACTTTCTGTTCTTGTTCTGTTTGGCTCCCTCCTGGACATCTCTGCCACTCTCGTGACTTCGGCGGCCATCTTCGTACTAAAGACTATGCCATCAGAAAACCAAAAATCAAATATTTTTTATTTCCAAATACTAAAAAAGATCTTAACCATGACTGTAAGTGGAAAATCAGTGGCTCCTCTTCATGAAGTCAAGGCTAGGGAAAAAAAGCAAAAGCTCTGATGTGTTTCCAAACCTTTTCTTGGTAATTAGTCCTATGTCAGGAGTCACTTCTTTGTATCTTGGAACACCTCTTTGCACGGGTGGTTATTACTTATCTGTTTGACAGAGTTGAAGGAAAGCACAGACATTTAAAGATAAAGTGCTTATAGCCACTCTCAATTGAAGATCATTCATAAAGATAAAATGCCTTCTGCAATTTTAATAGAAATCAATGTGAAATAAGATTCAATTTATAAAAACTCATATTACCGGCAATTTGAAGAGCATGTCTGTTGCGCAAACGTGGGAGTCCACACGAGAAGATGATTGATCATTTGATGGATTATATAACATGACTCACGTTCTGTCCCACCAAGCGTGAGTGTGTCACTGACGCAGCCGGATGGATTCCTGCTTTAGAGAATGGGTGTTTTCTTCCATTCATGCAATCTGTTCCTAGAAGTTCTGTTAGAATAAATATTATCTTCCTGATGCCTGGGAATTTTATTCTTAGCCAAGGATTCAGTGTCAGAAAACCATAGTTGCAGTTAACAAGATAGTCAAGTTGAGATACTACTTTAAACCAATCTGGCTACTTAAAATAATAGAATCATGCTCCCAATTCTGCAAAAATGGGCTTCATTTAATTTAGGACTGCAAAAATGACACTCGCCCCAGCATAAAATATGTAATATTACCTACTATAGATTTCACCTACCGCAAAGTAATACGCCTTCCAAAGTGAACGTGAGTGAACTGGGCAGCTTCACCCAGGTCAGGTTTCAGAGTTAACCAGGAAATGTGAACAAAATCTCCATTTGCTTTGATAAATTTCTCTGCTGCCAGCAATTTCAAAACAATTCCTTTTGTTACAGCAGTGTTTAATCTTTTTTTTTTTTTTAAAGATTTTATTTATTTATTTGACAGAGAGCGATCGCAGGTAGGCAGAGAGAGAGAAAGGGAAGCAGGCTCCCCGTGGAGCAGAGAGCCAGATGTGGGGCTCGATCCCAGGACCCTAGGATCATGACCTGAGCCGAAGGCAGAGGCTTTAACCCACTGAGCCACCCAGGTGCCCCAGCAGTGTTTAATCTTTTGATCGTCCTTTTCAAAAATACTTATTAACTGCAAGGTAAAATAAGTATGAAGAGTGTAGCAAAATCTTTAATGGAGAGGAATCCACTGAGTTGTTATTCTTCCTGCCTTCTCCCTCCTCCCCCTTACTATACGGATGTACTTGTCCGCGCACACGCACACGCGTACACAGACTCCTGCTTGTGCATAGTACCCGAGAACCTCAGGAGCAGCAGTAGGGACAGTAAATGCAGTAGTGGGATGGGAGGGAATTGGGGGAGGGGGGAAGTCCCTTCTCGGTGCTCAAGTCACAACCTGTCAACAGAGATGAGTATCCCGGACCTACCTCCTTTCCCTTCCCATGCTACCTTGTAGCATAACCACTCTACACCTGCAGAAATAATCAAATAAGCCATTATGTGCAAGAGAAAGTAAATTATCAGGGTTCCTGGCTGGCTTAGTCGGTTCAGCATCTGACTCTTAGTTTTGGCTCAGGTCAGGACCTCAGGGTCCTGAGATTGAGCCCTGGGGGGTTCTCATGCTCTGCGCTGAGTCTGCTTAAGATTCTCCTTTTCCCTTCTCCCCTCCACCCCCCGACTCATGTGCTCTCTCTCCCAAATAAATACATAAGTCTTTTTAAAAAGCGTAGGTCATTGTTAGCAGCTTTGATTCAATGTCACAAAAGGTTCACCCCTCCAGTCTCATAGACTATATAGGTTCTTTCTCCACTCATGAGTTATTTGGCTCTGGACTGATCTCTCATCTATGCTGTCTGTTCCGTGGAGATCGCTTCTGTACTAAAAATAAAAGTTGCCTCCTCCCTCTGCATGGGAGCTTTTGCACGTGCTTGTGGTGAGTGCACTTTATCCCAGTGTGCCTTTACTGTGGTTGTCACAGTCCTCATGGACTCCAATCCACATGGCTTGGTGGCTGAGTAGGTAGGAAAGGAGCGGGTGTAAATTTCTGCCTCTCTCCCTCTAGTGGGGCTGCAGAGGTGCCGGCAATTGAAAAGACATCCCGGCATCAGGGCAGAGCAGCCTTGCTGCAGAATCAGGGACAGATGTTCTGCGCCTCTGTCCAGTTCGTCCCACCATATTGTGGAGACCTCATGCGGATTGTCGTTCCTTGAAATAACTTACTTAATGATATCTTCCAGTTTCAACTATAGCAAATAATTTATTGAACGAAAAGAAATATTGATATTAAAGGAGAAAAAAATGACTTCCTTTAGCAAACAAAGCCATGTTATTCAAATTTAATTAACCAAGAAGGCCCCAAACCACAGAGCGTGTCACCCAGCATTGACAATTAATTAGCTTTGCATCTGAAAGAGCCACAGGTACTGAGCAAAGAGTTGTGGATGAAAGGCTTTTTTTCCTCTGCCCATGCTGTCCATTTCTAGCTATCACACCCTGATAGCACTTGGCTGCTCCAGGCATCAAATTATTTCTGGAGTGAGTAACTCCATGTCAGTTTCTCATTTCACATGATCAAAATACCGTAAGAGCGGGAATAAAGCCCCGTTTCTTTTCAAATAAAGACCTCAAAGGTGAACACCACCACGGCTGTTCCATTTCTGCTGCCTTTCAGAATAATTCCCTGCCAAACAGCTAAGGAAGATAAATATGAGGGAAAACTCCTGGGGATCGAGTGGTCACCCTGGGCTTTTAAGTGGGCTATCTTGTTTAGGGTAAATCATGCAATTTCTGCCTTTAACATTACATTAGCATATGCATCAAGGATTTAACTAGAAACTACTGGAGTTAGCATTTACAAGTCAGCATGATGTAATGAAAAGAACATTAGATTCATTCAATTCTTAAAATCAAATTATCTGGAATATGCTTATTCCTTGAAGAAATCTTAATTTTAGTTGGACGGTCTTTGTACCGCAGAAGATCTATGGGCATGTGCACTCTCGCACACAAACACACACGCTGGACAACTCTTTCTCACCAGAGAAATCAGGCCTTCGCATTCCCCAAGGAATGGGCTCTCATTAGCCTGTGATTATCTTTTCTGTCTATAGCTGGATGGTCGTTACCTGGTTTCATCTACTTCATTCAGTAAGACTAGCCAGTTCTCAATTACTCGTGTTTATGAAAGATCCCAGGGATCATAGTTCACTAAGATCATATGTATCTGGTTTGGGATGGAGTTTTAAACTTATATTTGCACTTACTTGGGTCTGGTGTCCTAGGTGCTCATAGTTCTTTTTTTTTTTTTTTAAGCTTTTATTCATTTATCTGAGAGAGAGCGCATGAGCAAGGAGAGGGGCAGAGGGAGAAGCAGACTCCCCACTGAGCAAGGAGCCCAACGTGGGGCTCGATCCCAGGACCCGGGGCCCATGACCCCGATGTAACAAAGATGTTAGGGTTCAAAGCCGATGGCCAAGAAAGAATTCTTGAGACGTCTTTGGTGCGAAAAGGTGGTTTTATTACTGTATTGGACAGGACCCACTGCCCTGCGGTTGTGAGGAGTGGCTGATTATATAGTTTCAAGTTGGGAGGGCGTTAGGGAAAGCTTAAGTCTCTAAGGAATTTGGAAGCAAGGTTTCCAGGATCTTGAGAGGGATAGCTATTGTTAAGAAAAGGTCATTTACTATAATCTAATAAAACCTTAGTCATGAGACCCTTCAGATGTGTATTGGTGGGCCTGATGCTCTGGGTGAGGGGGGTAATTGACAACATGTATCTTGGGGAGGGGGTGGTTAGAGATAAAGGAAATATCCAAAGGAATTTTTACATGTTTAAGTAGACTTAACAGGATCCTGGGGGATCGGGTTAAGATTGCCTTTTGCCCTTAGCAAGGTTAACATCGAGGCAGCTGAGTCCCTAGAGGAATGTCCCTAGAGGAAGGTCCCTAGAGGAAGGTCCCTAGAGGAAGGTCCCCAGAGGAAGTTCACTCTGCCTGTTTCAGGGACTGGTCCGTGGGCTCTGCATAATAAGGAAATTTAATTTTTCTTTTGCCTTCGTTTCCCACATCAACCTGAGAGGAAGGCAGAGGCCACCCAGGTGCCCCCACAGTTCCTTTAATTTATGTGTGACTGGACCCCATGTACGAAGAAGGTATGGCTCGGGAAGAGGCTACATCATGTAGTTTCCTGGGTGCTAAGCTGGCTTGGCCTGGACAGATCAGGCCAGAGATGAAGCTCTGCGGACAGGAACCCCCTGGTCAGAAGGGATTAACCACTAGAAGGTCTGTTAGCACAGGGACAAGTGTGTAAGGACCCAAGTGCAAATGGGGGAAAAGCCCAGGGCCATGAACCCGGGCTGGAACAGAAGTCCAGCTAGCCAAGCAGAAGCCAGGAGGCGGGGAAGCTGGGTTAGGAGTCTGGGAAGACCAAGCCCCTAGCCCCAGTGCACAGCCCCTGGCCCCACGTCAGACAGCAGGCAAGGCTGTGTCCCACGGGAACGGGGCAGTGTGCCCACACCGGGCACGCGTCTTACCTGTCGCTGTCCAGAGTATCCGTTGTCAATGCACTTCAAGGAGAACGCCCCGGGCGCTCCTCCAGACCGCGGGGCTCCTTAGGGCTTTCTTCTCCCTGAGAAAGTTCTTCCGGGTGTGTATCGTGGGTTAGGAGGTTGCAGCCCTCCCCCCACCCTGCAGAGAGCAGAGAGTACAGAAGTGTAGCTTTGTAGGTGTGTGTAGAGAGCAATAAGGCTATGCAGGTAATGAAGAAATTAACAGCTCTGGAGTCAAGTTCGGGGTATGTCCCCTGGCATCCAAGGCAGTGGACGAATTGACAGTGTGCTCCTTTAGACCTGTTAGGCAAGAGTAGAGGATAAGTTCGTGGTTATTCCATCTTCCAAGGTTCTTTTGTTTTTTTTTTTTAAAGATTTTATTTATTTATTTGACAGAGATCACAAGTAGACAGAGGCAGGCAGAGAGAGAGAAAGGGAAGCAGGCTTCTCACTGAGCAGAGAGCCCGACATGGGGCTCGATCCCAGGACCCTGGGATCATGACCTGAGCCGAAGGCAGAGGCTTTAACCCACTGAGCCACCCAGGCACCCCTCATCTTCAAGGTTCTTAAGAGTAGCGTGCATGTGCTTTCTTGAGATAGGACTGATTGCACAAGTTTGAAGCAAGACGCATCTTCCCAGAGGTCCCTCCATCTCAGAAACACAGCTTCCTGGTCCCTCGTGAGCATTTCCCTCCAGGTCCTGCCCCGGCGTTTGTCATCTGGGCAGTACTGGGGTCTGATACGAGGTTTGCAGGATGTGTAGAGATAGGAAAGGGAATAAAGAAGGCCGCATGTCTCCAAGGCTGCTGATAGAAGGTGGCACCAAGTTGTCCAGCTCTGGACAAGTTCATTGGAGCAGAGGTTCCCCACCTTCTCTTCGGCCCGGGGACCCCGCCTCCTGCAGATGGCTCCCCACTCCATCAGCGACCCCCTGGTATGGAATATCCAAGGAAGCCGAGAAGACCAACCTGTGACAGTGTCCAGAGTCTTGCTTCCAGACAGGCGGAAGTGAGCCGAGCTCAGTGAACAGTGGGTTGTAAGCAGCGGCTGCATTTTTTTTTTTTTTAAAACATCTTCTTTATTTGGGGCTAGGAAAGCATCTCTCTTTTCATAACAAGGACCTTGGCTCAGCAAACACTCTCATAGGTACCCAGCTTTACACAAAGAAGGTTTTACTTGGAATCGCTTTTGCAAAAACCGTAGCTTACAAACGCGTTCTTTCTGCTCCCATTATTTTTGACGTGAGCCGTATTTTTTCATTTATTCATAATATTCTCCCTCTGACCATGAAAAACATCCAGACACAAATGGATTTGCAACATCGACTGACAGCATGGTTTTCAGATACTGCTTTTTTGCCCGTGTGGTGCCCCCCGGGCATGGGTGAATGGTGTGCTGCTCAGATAACTCTGTTTGGGAGAAGCTTCCAGATCTAGCCTGCTGGTGAGACTCTTTAACTGGGTGGCAGCGACCCCCTCCGCGTGTCTGCAGGCTCCTTCACGCTTCTGTTTATCTCCGCTGCCACGGAGCCAGAAGAAAGTTATCGGTCGTGCTGGGTTATGTGGATTTTTCTCCTCTATCCGTTTTCGCAGTGGACTCTTGGACACAGAGCGGCTGCTGGGTGACTCACAGATGACTTTCGTGATATTCACAGCCCATTGATTGCATAGTCGTTCTGTGCATAGCTGCCATCCGGTAAACACCGATGGACTGATTGAGTTTCCCGAGCATTCAGATGCATTCTAAGCAGCTTCCAGCATCCTGCGGGTGTCTTTAGCAGGAGGGGCACGAGGTAGTGGTGGATGGTACACACGGATGTCTGTTGTTATTGTCATGCAAGGGCTCACTCCGGGTTGGGACTATAGGGACAGAGAAGCCATTTTCGTCTAATTTGCCATTCACGTCCTAATTCTGGGCATGACCTGACTCACTCAGTGGAGACATTCTTCCCCTGTGCTATGAAGGTACGTTGCTAGGCAACCAGATCAGTAATTGGTAAATGCTTATATATGATTTGATTTGAGTTCCACACAAAAATATATAACTGCTTTTTTGTGGGGCAGTGGTTTCATTATTAAGCAAACGATTATCATCTGGTTTTATTTCGCCCAAATAAAATAAGATAACTGCTTTCATTTATCAAGTTGGATAATAACATATGTCGTGGACCAACCTGGGCCCCAGATGAGCAAAAGCTTGAATCCTGATCTCAAGTGTGAGAATCACTAGTCCCACGATGGTGGAGAAAATCTGGTAACTTCTGAGCCTTCATTTTTTTTTTTTTTCCCGAACATGTCACTTGTGGTACAGACCCCTTTCCAGCTTCTTACCCCAAATCGCTGCGTGAAGATGGGTGTGACCGTGGGTGGAAAATGCTTTAGAAAGGGTAAGACCATGCAAGGTCTGAGCATTATCTAAAACCTCAGGCTCCTTGAGCATAGGGCTTTTTGTGTTGTAACCTCCAAGGCTGGATGGATCCGGCGGCTCCGAGCAGCGTCCACACTGTCCCCTCAACAAGGCACAAAGCTCTGGGGCGGGTGGCAGGTGCGGAAGAAAGGACGCGCGCAGTATTGACCTTCAGGGAACTGGAGGCAGCGCTAGAAACACTGACAGAGAAGCACAAGCCCCCACCGCAGAGCAGCATCTCATTAGGGGTTGGAACCTCAGATAGATTCTCTTAAGACCAATGGCCGTAAGGCTTCAAGGACACAGGAGAGGGCCCCAAAGGCTGAAGGAGTCGATGACGGCAACTTACAGGAGCCCTTGAAGAATGGGCGGATTTTTAAGAGAAGAATATGGGTGAATTCATAGAAATGATCACTGTGGGTCAGCGCTGTGCATTAAACTCTAGATGTCAATTCGTTTCCGAACTCTGATCGCGATGGGCTGCACTGTGCCGTGCAATGTGGTGCAAGGTTAATGATCAGCTGTTGTTTTGCTCCTGATGGTAAACATTTTATTTGAAGTCATGTCCTGAATTAGCTTCCCGCACTAATGAAATGGATCATTTACATAAAAGTCAGGAAAACCCCAAGACCCATGCGCTTTTCAGCCTCAGGAGACATGGAAATGACCTCGGTGACAGCCAATTACAGCCTGGAAAGGTGAAGGAGAATGCCCTTCCTCCCTGCTGGGGAGTCTCCGACCCACGCATTACACTTTGAGGCCGGCCCCCGTGCTTTCCAGCCGGTGTGGTTTCCAAACGATGCCTGACTGGTGTTTTGTTGCTGTTGTTTCTGGTTTTTTACGCGCACGTGGACATCCTACTTGTTTCCAGAAGCTTTGCCTCAGACCACTGGTTCTTGTCATGTATCCACTCTATTTCTAATCGGCTTTATTTTCTTCGACCCCCCGCGTCACTGACCCCGCAGATTTCTGAGGAGCTGCTGTGGTCTGTCATGTCATTGCTCATTATCAGGCCGTCTTAATCCTCCGAGCATTGAAATATTTTCTAGTGGCACAGAAGCCCTCGCAGCCCAGGGCAGCCCTGGCCACTGTCACGTTAGATGAAAGTGGGGTGTCTTTTACAAGCTGACAGTGGACGTCCGATCCTTGTCGTCCCCTCCTGGGTCAGGACCCTTTCTGTGCGGCAGATGGGGCAGTGTGGAGGGCCTCCCTCACCTCCCCCCAATTTAGTACAGCTTGAATGACCTCTTAATTTGTATAAACCATTTACCCACCTATCTGAGCATCCCCCACTTGGACACCCCCTGGATGAGAAGAAATGCTCTCTTTGGGGCACCTGGGTGGCTCAGTCGGTGAAGTGTCCAGATCTTGATCCCCACTTGGGTCTTGATCTCAGGGTCATGAGTTCGAGCTCCACACTGAGCTCTGCGCTGGGAATGGAGCCTACTTTAAAAAAAAAAAGGAAATGCTCTCAGAATGTGGTCAGCAAAACACAGTATGTCAAATTCCAAAAAGGATAGTGAATCCTTAAAAAAATGACTATGCTGCCTGAAACTCCTGCCCGTTCCCTAAAGAAAGTTCTATTCCTCATGAAGCTAATAATAATTCTTGGGTATTATTAAGTCAGCATTTTAGTAATCTCTACATACTAAGGGTGGCAGAACCCCAATTTAATTCTCATGAGATACACTTGTCATGAGGTGCTTTCCATTTAAGCACCCACAATTCTGAAAATTCCAGGTCAAATGGTCTGTCACACAAATGCAAAAAAAAACAAAGAATCCTCATAAAGTCCCCCTCTGATCTATATAACTGAGACCTAAGATTTTCCCCCAACTAAACCAATTACATTTACCACTTAACTATTTACCTCTTTTTTTTTTTTTTTTTTAAGATTTGGGTAGATCTGGTCAATGAAAATAAGTGAGCATCCCATATGAAGGTCATTTCAATTCCAAACTGATTCCTAGAATCAGAGGGCATCCCACAATGTGTTAGGATAGCTGTCTCCTGGGTGAGATGACAAGGCTGGGGAGAGGAAGGGACAGAACCCAGAGGGAAAAACTGAGCCCATCAGTTTAAATTCTTGCCAACTTCCCAACCTCATAAGGCTTAGCGTGGCACCAATTTCCTTATACGCATTCAGTAACTATGAATTTCATCCTGTTAGAGAGACGATCTGTTTTCTTGAAATAAGGCACAGAGACGTAAATGAAGCTTATGGATATTTAGAGATGTGTGCTGGGATGCATAGCTTGAAGTCACCTATGATAGTATCTGTGATAAGAATGAGACAAGTAGGGGCACCTGGGTGGCTCAGTCGTTAAGCGTCTGCCTTTGGCTCAGGTCATGATCCCAGAGTCCTGGGATCGAGCCCCTCATCAGGCTCCCTGCTCAGCAGAGAGTCTGCTTCTCCCACTCCCAACTCCCCCTGCTTCTGTTTCCTCTCTCGCTGTGTCTCTCTCTGTCAAAAAAAAAAAAAAATAAAATAAAAAAATAAAATCTTAAAAAAAAAAAAAAGAATGAGAAAAGTAAATATAGCTTATAGTAGTGTTTTAGGGTTTTTTGGTTGTTTGAAATCTTCTAGGATGACCTGCTAAGTTATTTTTCTCCCTGTGAAGAAAGAATTTATTAGAAGGCATTAATTACACATCTAGCCAAAATGTCTTTACCTGTTGAATTCTTTCATGACTCCGTCTCCTTTATGTCACCAAGTAATACAGTTATTCATGAGAGATTCCTGGACCCTAACCTTCCCCACTCTGCCTGTCACTGAAGTGCTGGATAATAAAAGCAAAAGCTGTTGACTTCCAAGAAGCTGGAACATACAAGACCAATCAGATCAAACAGCTGGTTCTAATACTGTCGAAATTAAAGTAAAATGTTCTCCTAGAACATAAAGCTATAAAACATGGCTCTTATTAATTTTTCCAATTCGGGAATTCTCTTTAGTACACTTATTTCCTATACATGTTTTAGAAAGAAAGTAATTTTTAACCATATTCTCAAAATAATTCCCTCCATTACTATTTTTCTGCATTGAAGCCAACAGAGGCTTCCCTAAATGGAATTTAGTGATTCCAGGAATCATTTCAGAAACTCTGCCTTGGAAGAGATTTTGGGAATCATCTGATTCTCCCAACACATGCCTCGTTCCCCCTGATATTCCCCGGAAGTGGTTTTCTAGCTCCTCCTTGGGCATTTCCGGTGACAGAAAGCTCAGTATTTCATGAAGCAGACCCATAACTAATGGGTTACTCTAGTTTCTAGAAAGATAAGCCTTAGACTTGTAAACCCAAGTGTGTGTTTCTGTCCCACCTGCCTGTTTCGCTCCCTAGAGAGACAGTGTTGTACAATATGGGGCAGGCAGACCCACCTTTAGTCTCCTCTTGTCTTCCTACAATCCTACAAAATGCCATCTATTAAGAAATTCCTTTGTACCGAACCCCTAACACACAGTCTTATTTCATTTTCCTAGAAAGTCTACAAAGGTAGGTACCATTTTTGTTTGATCTGACTACACAGAAACTGAGTTTGATTATCGTGCTGATGACGGTGATGATGGTCGTATTTTCGCACGCCAACCAAACGCCAACCAAACGTGTGATATGCACACCCTTCACATACGTTATAAACAGTTGGGATTGAAGTGATTTGCCCGTTATCTACCCAGTATCTGAAGAAGCTGGATGTTCAGATTCAGGTCAGATGCTAAAGGACTCTGGATTTCACTCTTGAAAGCCCTGTTTCTTTGTGAAATGGAAGTATCATTGTCTTCCTCAGCAGGTTTTCTGAGACCGAATAAGATGGTTTGTGAAATTACCTGGCATTCTCGCTTGAAAAATTCTTCCTGCTACATGTCATTTACTCATTTTTTTAAAAGATTTTATTTATTTGAGAAAAAACGAGAACGCAGGTGCTCGAGAGGAGATAGGGGCTGAGGGACAAGCAGACTCCATGCTGATCACGGAGCCCAATGCAGGGCTCCATCCCACAACCCAGGGATCATGATCTGAGCTGAAATCAGATGCTCAACCAACTGAGCCACCCAGGTGCCCCTGTTCATTTTTTTCTTTATTTTTTGAAGACCATTTTTTTAGAAGACTTTTCCTTCCCTTTTCTCCTGATTTCTATTCTCCAAGCTAAATAGCCCCAGATCCTTCAGTCTTCGTTCATCCATTCAGCATATCCTTGTGCTCCTTTGGCCCTGCTGGGATTTACATTCTAGAGAGGAAACGGACAATAAACAACACAAATGATGACTAAGTAAGTCACCTGCTGTGTTAGAAGACAGAAAGTGCCACGCAGGGGCTGGGTGGGTGAGGCAGGCAGGGTAAGAGGAACAAGGAGATTGGGGGCGGGTGCTGGCGGTTCATTTACTATGGCTGTATAACCAGTTACCCCAAAACTTCATGGCTTAAGTCAACAACGATCACTTATCATCTCTCATGGTCTCTGGAGTTCAGAAATTTGGGACAAGACATAGTGGGGTGGCTTATCTAGGCTCACAGTGCCTTGGGCCTCAGCCAGAAGACTCGAAGTATGGCCACTGCCATCATCTGAAGGCTCATGTACTCAGATGTCTGGTGGTTGATGCTGGCTATCGACTGGATGCCTCCGCTCTTCTCTGCGTGGCCTTTTCCATGTGACACAGGCTTCCTCACAAAGCAGAGGCCAGGTTCAAAGATAGAGCTGGTAGAAGCCATATTTTCTGTTATGACCCAACCTTGGAGGTCATGCAACATTATTCCCACCACATTTTGTTGGTCAAGGCAATTTTGAAGTTCCAATAGTGTTTGAAGAGAAGGAAAGTAGACCGTGCCTGCTGATGGAGACACATCAATGTCACGTCCTGAGAAGAGAATGTGGAATGGGAGACATGTGGGTGTAGCCATCTTTGGAAAGTGCAGTCTGACGTGGTGGGCAGGGTGGGTTCCCTGATGTGGTAACACGTGAAGAAAGATTTGAAGGAAGTAGGGGAGTGAGCCACGTGCCTACCTCTACCTGGGCCAGAGCGTTCCAGGCTAAGGCAGGAGCCTGTGCAAAGGCCCTGCAGCGGGAGTGAACCAGGAGCATTTAGAGGCTAGTATGGCTCAGTGAGAGTAGCTGAAAACCAATTTTAGTAGGAAGGGTGGTCTGAAGTAGAAGGGAGGATACATGGGAGGCCTTCCAGTCCACTGTAATTACTTCAGCTTTTCTATGAGATGAGAAGCAAAAAGGAGCAGTTGTGTTTTAAATGAACCACTCTGACAATCCTGTGGAAAACAGCCTGGGCAGTGGGGTTGCAGGCTGGGGAAGGACGACAGAGGAAGGACGAGTTAGGAGACTCTTCTAGAAACCCAGGCAAGAGGGGTTAGTGGCTCAGACAGAGACAGTGGCGGTCAAGGCAGTGGCGACAGGCGGCAGATCGTGGATGCATTCTGGAGTTACAGCCCGGACAGTTTCCTGATGGATCGGCTGCGTGGTGTAAGAGAGAGAGGAGTCAGACATGCCGGGGCCATTGCATGGACAGAACTGTCATTTTCTGGAAGAGGGAAGGCCAAGGAAACACAATTTTTCAGGAAAAGATCAAGAATTTAGTGTCTAAGTCCAAGACCTTGATTAGATATCCAAATAGAACTGTGGAGGGGGTAGTTGGATAACTAAATACAGATTTCTGGAGAGAGGTCTAAGCTGGAAATAAAAATTTAGGGGTCCCGGACATTGTGATGTTATTTAAATGGTGCTCCTGGGAGATAACAGCCAGAGACAGAGAGTAGATGTGGAGGAGCCCTGAGGCATCCTGCCTCTGAGGGGTGAGGGGAAAGGGAAGAAACCAGCCGAGAACACCAGAAAGGCATGGCCAGGAATGTCCTGGAAACCTCCAGAAGAAGGTACACAAAAGTGAAGGATATAATCATTGCTTTGATGGGTCAGGAGAGAGGGGACTGAGAACCACACCGCTGAGCTATGGCGCAAGCCATCAGCAGCCAGGACAAGAGCCCTTCTGGAGCAGCTGGGGGTTGGATCCCCCCGCCCCCCGCCCATGGAATGTGCTCAGAGGCAGGGGGAGGAGAGGAGCCAGAGAAAACAAGGATAGATAGTTCTTGCCCTGAGTTTTGGGCAAAGATGAGCAAGGAAACAGAACGGGAGCCAACCATGGAAGAAGAACCAAGAAGAGGTTATGTTTTTCCTTTAAGGCAGGAGAAACAACAGCATGCTTGTATGCTGTTGGGAATGATCCAGTATCTTCCAGAATGAAAATCTGGCCTTGCAGGAGAGAGAGAGAGAAGGGAACCCTGGGATGATGTCCTTGGGAGTGCCCTGCATATGATTTGACTTCCAGGACCCTCGCTCTCCTCCACGCCGAGTGGGGTGTGGGTGGGCATGGGTGCTAGGAAGAAGCCTGGAATGAATCCAGAAGTGAATATATCAGAGTTGCTGCAATAATGTGGCCTCATGGCCACCTGCTTTGATTTCCCACCGCCCCCCCCCCACTGCGCTCTAACAAGAATATGGTCTAAGTGTCGCAGAACGTTTGTGTTGTAGGAGAGACGATGTAAACTCCCAGCACTATAAATGATGCCGGCAACTGCTCTCCTTCCCCATCTGCCCTCTCTATGCCACCTTTGTTGGCTCTAACCTTCACCTCTGGTGCTTGCCCTTGAATTGCATTTTTTCTTTTTTTTTTTTTTTTTTTAAGATTTTATTTATTTATTTGACAGAGAGATCACAAGCAGGCAGAGAGGCAGGCAGAGAGAGAGGAGGAAGCAGGCTCCCTGCCGAGCAGAGAGCCCGATGCGGGGCTCGATCCCAGGACCCTGAGATCATGACCTGAGCCGAAGGCAGCGGCTTAACCCACTGAGCCACCCAGGCGCCCCGAATTGCATTTTTTCTTAAAGATGTTATTTATTTTTCTGGGACAGAGCACAAGCAGGGGAAGAGGGGCAGAGGCAGAGGGAGAAGCAGGCTCCCTGCTGAGCAGAGAGTCCGATGCGGGGCTCGATCCTAGGACCCTGAGATCATGACCTGAGCCGAAGGCAGACGCTTCACCGAATAAGCCCCCGAGGCCCCCCCATGAATTGCATTTTGTATCAAAAGACACCCCCCCCACCCTGGCACAAATCCCCGTTTTCCACACAAGGAGCCCATAGTCTCAGCACTGCACGTCCGGGCTGGACTATGTTCTGTTTGGTGTTATGTTTCCAAAACCAGGTTGATTTATGTTTCCCCGTGGCCCTGGGCTATGTGTTTTTCTTCCACAACCACACACAGAGTGAACCTTGACGGGTCACCACGTGGTCCTTCAGCAGGGTGGTTGGGATTTTACAAGGTGTTCAAATTTCTAAATAACTCGTAAGGCCTCTCACACCAGAGTTCGTACCAGAGAAACTGTGGGATCATTAGCCTTGTAGGCGCTGTTGTTCCCCCAAAGACGGACCAGCTGCATCCACGCTTATGGCTGAGTGCGGATCACAAACCAACCTTTAGAAATCGCGATTGCAGATTGCAGTGCAATCGTGTGGCTTTTTTTCCTCTCTGTATATAAGCGATTCGGTGGCTCATTAGGTTCGCTGGGCGGTAGTGAGGGGCCGCTGCCGAGCCCTCGGAGGACAAACAGGGAACTATCAAGCCTCAGGAAGAACCAGAGGTTCTTTAAGAGAAAGAGGATAGAGAGTAAGCCTGGCACATCGGATTGGACATTGGATCGTACTCGCCCTTCATTGTCCCTCTTCTGCATTCTTTCCTTCCAGAGCGGCCCAGAAGCTAAACCTGTCTTCTAAAAAGAAGAAACATCGACCTTCCCCCTCGTCCGTGGCCGAGCCCCCTCTCTTCGCCACCAGCTTCAGCGGCATTCTGCAGACCTGCCCTCCCCCGGCCCCGCCCTGCCTGCTGAGGGCCGTCAACAAGGTGAAGGACACGCCAGGCCTGGGCAAGGTAGGCGCTCGGCGAGCGGGTCGCGCCGCAGGGGGAATAAGGGCGCGGAGCCCCGCAGGGTGGCTGACACCGAAGGGTGACGGGGAGAACAGGAGACGGACTAAATTCACTTGGGAGGACCATAAACTTTGCTTTGGTCACGTGCACTGCGTTGCCAACGAAGACCTTCCAGTTACTGGGGGTCCGATCGGGCTCGGGCAGGGAAAAAACTGCTGTGCGGTGTTAGACGTGACTGTAATGGTTTCAGACGAGACCAAAAGACCGCAGGCAGGGGCAGGAGCCCCAGGGAACACACAAATCCTAGGAAAGGAGGCCCGCCCGCCGGCCAAAGCTATTAGGAGATGGGGCTCAGCTGGGTTTGGGGTCACATTGTTTTCTGGCGTCACCCCCAAGTGCTCTGTGCTGATGTGGTGCCCGGGTGACGTCACTGTCGCTTTTGCTCTCCGGCTAGGAAATCAGCGGAGACTTCTAAAGATAGTTGGCTCCAGAAAGGTGGCCGTTGTACCTTTTCTCCTTTCCGCCGCGTGTAGGATGGGGCACATCCTTGCTGGCGTCTCGCCTACCTCAAGTCATTCGCCTGCCCTTCTTTCTGGAAGGTCGCAGGTCTGGCTGAACACGAAGAGGGCCCAGCTCTTACTGTGGCCCTCTCCCCTTGACCCAGACTCTGCTGGTCAGGTTCATGGTCTTCCCGTAACTCGGAGTCCTTCTGGAGTTTTGGGCCTCTACCCCTCCCCTGGGCCCCTTCTTCTTCCTCCCTGTCTCTCTGCCTTCTCCCGTGCTCTCCCCGCCACCCCCACAGCCCCAATTTCACCGCCCTGTTGGGAAAGTTATGTTATGTTATGTTAACTTGTTATGTTACTTGTTATGTTACTTGTTATGTTACTCTTCTGATGGCGTTTAAACTTCAAGATTATGTTGAATAGAGCAATGCTGACTCCAGTGGAGTAAGCATCCAGTTCTGGAATATTCCATGGCATGGGGCAGGGTAGACAGCTGTCAGCCGATGGTTTTCCCAGCCCTGAAGCAAAGTAGGGAATAAAGCTGTCCTAGTCTCACCAGCCAGGACAGAGATGGTGAAAACCTTACAAATCAGGATCCCTCTCTAGGGAAGGGCTCACAGGGGGAGCCACTGAGGGAGAGCAGGGACATCCTCAATGGGGCAATTTTGGGTGGTTGACAAGCCACCTTCTGGGGAGGGCGGGCACAAATAAACGCAGGGCGTTCAAATCTTCATTTTTCTTTGTAATTGTGTTAAGATACCTATAAGGTGATGTTTACCATCTGAGTCATTTAAGTGGATGTGGGTTTTTTTTTTTTTTTAAAGATTTTATTTATTTATTTGACAGAGAGAAATCACAAGTAGGCAGAGAGGCAGGCAGAGAGAGAGGAGGAAGCAGGCTCCCTGCTGAGCAGAAAGCCCGATGTGGGGCTCGAACCCAGGACCTGGGATCATGACCTGAGCCGAAGGCAGCAGCCTAACCCACTGAGTCACCCAGGCGCCCCGGATGTGGGGTTTTGTTTTACTAAGGAGTTTGGAACTTTAATGCCAGAGCTGAACTGCCCTGGGCAAAACGGACTTAGCGCTGTAGGCTCCTTCTGGGACAAGGGGACCAGGTCACCAAGGGACTGAACCAACAGAGTGTCACCAGCCAAGAAGATGACCCAGCACTTGCATCAAAATAGATTGGAGGGCATTGCTCAGCTAGAAGCGAACTAGATAGTATTCTACACCATAAGCAGGATTATAAATAAGATAAGTAGGTATGAGACCAGGGACAACCACAATTAAGATTATTATTGTTAGTAAAGGAAAGCTTGCAAATACACTTATTTTTTTAATGAAATCCCATATGCTTCTTCAAGTACGAGGGAAAGGGGTGACGGGGCCCCAATTCTCTGACCAGGAATGGTCGAAGGTCCTGAGTGTGTCTGAGGTGCTGTGTCACGGACTGGGCCATCAGACTGCGCGTCCCAGAAGGTGACAGTGCTGGGGAGCCTGGACCTGCCGTGGGGGCACCCAGCTGCCTGACCTTGAGCAGGTGCTCGTTTCCCACAACCCTGCTTTCCCGCCCCCTGCTGCTTCATCGCAAGGAGCTGCAGTTCTTCCCCACACGGAGGGACTCACTCTCATCCATGGAGCTCCGGTGCAGAACTTCAGTACTAACAGATCTAAGAAATATGGTGGATTTGACTACGGAGCACAGCGGGTACCTTGTAGGAATCCTGAGGCTGGAAGTAGGGAAGCCTGATGGAATTGCCAGAAGCGAGCCCAGCTCAGCCCCACCGTCTTGTGCCTCAGCCGCCCCAGGACTTCCTCGGGAGACCTGGGAGGTTTTCACTGGTGCGGGAGAGGCTGATGGGTTTATTTAGATCAAACGCTCTCCTTTCATGAACAAAGTAACTGAGGCCCCCAGAGGGTAAGAGGTCGTCTGGTGCCCCCTGAGTCAGGAGCATTAAGCCGTTTTATTTTCTAGGTCTCACTGGGCTGCCACGAGATATACATGAGTTTTAAAATTTGCCTTACCTTGTCTCCAAGAATGTGTGGGGGTCGCAGTGGTAGCAAAGGAGGCTGGGAGAGAAAGGGCAGGGGGAGCCGCGAAGAGCAGACACACAGTGAGGTCGGAGGTGCTCCATCGCGCCCCCTGCCAGGGCCAGCAGCTCCCCAGACCATCCATCCACCCAGCGTCCCTGCGGCCACTGAGCACCGCTTGAGGCCAGAGCTCTTCGGGACACCATGGCGATGGAAGACTTTACAAGTAACTTCAGTGTACTTGAAGCTCAAGTTCAGCAAACACAGGAAACACCCCAACCTCATCTGCATCTGGGGCTCTCCCGGGCACACTGCCGTTATTCCACGGGCACCTGTTATGTGGCAGGCACAGTGCTGGGCACTAGGCTTGCAGTCGCCAACACACAAGGCAGAATGCCAGTCCTCACAGCACTTAGAACCTTGTGCATTATTCCAGTCAGTCTTAGGAATCTCACCAGTAGGGTGAGAATCTCACCAGTAGTGCGGCTCCGTTAGTTAAGCGTCAGACTCCTCATTTCAGCTCAAGTCACGATCAGGGTGGAGAGATGGAGCCCGGCTTTGGGCTGTGCATTGGGTTCCGCGTTGGGCGTGGAACCTGCTTAAGATTCTCTTTCTCCCTCTGCCCTTCCCTCCCTGCTCACGCACGTGTACTCACGCACACGCTCAATCTCTTAAAAAAATCTCTTTAAATGAAATCTCACCAATTTGGACCAAAATGAAGGACAATCTGATTTAAGGAAAAGTTGGAATTACTTCCAAGTAATATAAACAAAACTATACTAAGTGGTCTTGTAGAGACATTCTTAATGAATAGATAAAAATGATTAGTGGACGAAAGCAGCTTAGTCCCCGTTTGTATTTCATTGGTTTGGCTTATATGTAAATGATACCTCTAATCTGTTTGAAAATGGCTCCTTCTCCTAAGTCAGTAAACGCTCCTTGTGAAATTTATTTGCACAATTAATTAACATCCATGATTAAGATTCATTTGTTAGTTGTCACAGCTTAGTGTCAGAGCTCTTTGTCTTGGATTACAAGCTTCTAGAGCAAATCACGTTATCTGTTTAACTCCCTGAGTGTGAGGCTCTGCTGCCATTCCTCCCATGTGCGGCACTTTTGAAGACGAGACTGGTAATGGTGACGGTCATGTCCCCCCATACATTGGCTAATTCTCCTCTTGTCGGGAGAATACCCAAAGGGAAATCCATGAAGCACGAAGGCGCAGAGGAGCCTTCTTTTTCCTTTAGAATTTCTGGGAATGCCTCCAAAGCACGCCATGAGAAGCGCTCAGCCCATCGACCCGCAGTCGTGTTTTGGGAATATAAGAAAACTCTAATAGGTGAGCATTAGCTGCAAGAGAACAGGTCCTACAGAATATGGAAAGACCCCACAAATTTGGATGGAGTGATCATGAAGAAACATGATGGAAAATTAAGCTGGGACAGGATGGGGAGGGCTTGTCATTCTTGAGTCACTCAGGGATCTGGAGAGGTCCTGAGTCCCAGCAGGGCACAGGACAGCGGAGCTGGTTGGCTGCTCTGGGCACATCCCTGTAAAGGAAGGGGGAGGAGGGGCGTCCTGATCTCCATGAACTCGACGCTCCTGTGACAACGTTTGCCTGGCTTCAGCCCCCGCTCCTGCGCCAGCCATGCTGTTCCCTGCTCCTGGGGATCCGTCCCCCTCACCATCCACCCACACCCATCCCTGCATTTCTTCGGGGCTTCCCCGAGATGTCTCCTCTTCGGGCCGTGCAGCCCAGAGGCAGGCGACTTGGTGGGGTCCTCAGAGCTGTGATTTAGAAACAGACTTGCTTTTCTCCTGTGCAGTCGAGGCTGGGGCTGTTTGCTTGCTCTTCTCAGCCCTTGATTTTAACCCATCTGTATTGTGTTCATCACTATTTGTCACACCCAGTAGCAGCATATTTTGACCTGCATTGAAAGGTATGGGCTCTAAATTCTCTCTCTCTCTCTTACACACACACACACACACACACACACACACGTCCGGTGTCACCACCAGCTCCTACATTGTCTACATTAAGCTTCATTCTAAACTGTCTCTTGTTTGATATGGAAGCTCCTAGTGTAGAAAAAAAAACGATTAAAAAAACCATGTGAGCTTCTTAGTGCAGACTATGTCTTTTACAGATTTATAAGCCTTTTTACGGTCAAAGCCATCCGATTAGAGGCACACCTGAGAGATGTCGTTCGGTTCCAGACCATTACAGTAAAAGCAAAGATCACAGTGAAGTTGGCCAAATGAATTTTTTGGTTTCTCAGCGCATATAAAAGTTATGTTTATATGATACTGTGACCTATCAGGTGTGTAGTAGTGTTATGTCTAAAAAAAAGCAGTGTACATCCTTAATTAAAAGTACTTTATTGCTAAAAAATGCTACCCATCCGACCTTTCAGGGAGTCGTAATCTTTTTGCTGCTGGAGGGTCTCTCCTCCACATTGGTGGCTGCTGACTGGTCGGGGTGGTGGACGCTGAAGGCTGGGGTGGCCGTGGTGATTTCGTAAAATAAGACAACAGTGAAGTTTGGCTCATCGATGGACACTTCCGTTCATGAGGGATTTCTCTGTAGCATGTGATGCTGCGTGATAGCATTGAACCCGTGGGAGAAATGCTTCTAGAACTGGAGTCAGTCCTCTCAAATGCTCCTGCTGTCTTATCAACTTAGTTTATGGGATATTCCAAACCTTTGTTGTCGTTTCAACAATCTTCACAGCATCTTCAGCAGAAGTACATTCCATCTAAGAAACCACTTTCCTTGCGCCTCCATGAGAAGCAACTTCATCCGTTCAGGTTCCATCATGAGGTTGCAGCCCGTCCGTCCCATCCTCGGACTCCGCTCCTGATTCTAGTTCTCCTGCTCTTTCCTCCCAGTCTGCCGTGACTTCCTCCCCTGAACTCTCCTCCCTTGAACCCCTCAGAGTCCTCCCTGAGGGTTGCAGTCAACTTCCTCAAAACCCCTGTGAATGTTGATATTTTGATGACTTCCCATGAATCACAGATGTTCGTAATGGCATCTAGAGTAGATGAAATAGAAAGGTGAATCCTTTCCAGAAGGTTTTTTATTTAATTTGCCCAGAGCCATCAGAGGAATCATGCTCTGTGGCAGCTATAGCCAAATGAAATGTAGTTCTTCAGTATTAAGACTTGAAAGTGCAAATTACTTCATGATCCATGGGCTTAGAACGGATGTTGTGTTAGTGGTCATGAAAACAACCCTAATCTCATTGCCCGGCTCCATCAGAGCTCTTGGGTGCCCAGGTGCATTGTCAGTGAGCAGTACTGTTTTGAAAGGAATCTATTTTCTGAGCAGTGGGTCCCAACAGTGGGCTTAAAATCTTCAGTAAACGAGCTTGTAAACAAATGTGCTGTCGTCCAGCCTTGTTGCTGTGGTCACAGAGCACAGGCAGAGTAGACTTAGCATCCTTCTTAAGGGTCCTAGGATTTCTGGAATGGCACCTGAGCGCTGGCTTCCCCTTAAAGTCACCAGCTGCACGAGCCCCTCACAGGAGAGTCAGCCTGCCCTTTGAAGCTTTGAAGCCAGGCGTTGACTTCTCTCTGGCTGTGAAAGTTCTAGATGGCATCTCCCAGGGCAAGGCTGTTTTGTCGACATTGAAATCTGGTGTTGCCTGTGGCCGCCTTCATGACTTCTCGGAGCTGGATCTTCTGGAGAACTTGCTGCAGCTTCTCCGTCAGCACCTGCTGCTTCAACTTGCACTTCTGTCCAGACGACTTCTTTCCTGAGACCTCGTGAACCAACCTCTGCAGCGTCAGACTTTCTTCTGCAGCTCCCTCACCTCTCTCAGCCTTCCCAGAGTTCAGTCAGGGCCTTGCTCTGGGTGAGGCTTTGGCTTAAGGGAACGTGGTGGCTGATGGCTCTTCTGTCCAGACCACTGAAACGTCCTCCATATGCACCATAAGGCTGTTTCACTCTCTTCTCATTCATGCATTCTCTGGGGTAGCCCTTGTTTCCTTCACGAACTTTCCCTTTGCGTTCACAACTCAGCTCATGCTTGGTGCTAGAGGCCCAGCTTCCATCCCATCTCAGCTTCCACACTCAACTTAATCACACCTACCTTTTTTTTTTTAAGATTTTTATTTATTTATTTGACAGACAGAGATCATAAGTAGGCAGAGAGGCAGGCGGAGAGAGAGGAAGGGAAGCAGGCTTCCCGCTGAGCAGAGAGCCCGACTCGGGGCTCGATCCTAGGACCCTGGGATCATGATCCGAGCTGAAGGCAGAGGCTTTAACCCACTGAGCCACCCAGGTGCCCCCTAACTTTTGATTTAAAGTGAGACACATGCGACTCTCCCTTTCACTTGAACACGGAGGCCATTATAGGGTTATTAATTGGCTCAGTTTCGGCATAGCTGCATCTCAGGGAATAGGGAGAGAGAGATGGGGAACGGCTGGTCCGTGGAGTTGTTGGAAGCCACAGGTTATTTATTGATCAGTTCATCGTCCTAGATGGGCACAGTGTGTGATGCCCCAATTACAATAATAACAAAGATAACAGATCGCCATAACAAATAAATGAAAAAGTTTGAAATATCAGGCAAATTACCAAAATGGGACACACAGACAGGCGGTGAGCAGGTGCTGTTAGGAAAATGGTGCCAGGAGACTTGCCACAGACCTTCGATTCATAAAAAACGCAATGTCCGGGCAGTACAGTAAAATGAAACACAGTGAAACGAGGTCTGGCCATGTTGAACCCCTGGGACACTGTGGGGAAGAGGGAGCCAGGATTTCTGATATCCTGATTACAAGATGAGCACAACAAGACAGAAAAATTTGATTAAAATCATTTTTTAAAGGTACTCCTGTAGCTCTTATTTATTCAACAAGTTGGAATGGCTGGTGTATCTCTCCCTCGTTCGGGAAGTGATGCCGGGTCATGTGGAGGAGAATTTCATGCCTTTCAGCCCACCAAGGTCCAGGTTATTTAAACAGTCTGTAGATTGTCAAATTCCTCATTATTGGTTCAATCATTCTTCATCCTGAAGCTTTATCGGAGAGAACGGGGAAAGACCCGGCCAGCCTTAGACATTCATTTCAGGTATATATAAATGATGGAAAATTCTGGATCCTGCTACTCACTCACCAGCCACTACTCCATCCTTAAATGCTACAGATGGGAAATGTGACTCGTGAGCTCTCTGTTTCGGTGTGCTGGAGGGGGGCGGGAGCAGGGGGAAGAATGCGTAAATAATACTGCATAAATAATACGAAATAATTCATCCGGACAGCTAGCCTGATAGCTTTGTAAATTAAGTTGTCAGCTCTTCTGGGGAGTAAACTCGTGTGACCTTCTACTCCCTAATTACAGATATTCCTTTCTCTGCTCTGCTGGTTTTGCTTGAGGCGGCTGAGCTCTTGTTACTGGAGTTTGGTTCTCTGTCGTCCTTCCTTCCTTTCTTATTCTGACTCCTCCTCAGAGCTGCACCTGAGGAAAGGAAGCTTGGAAAAAACGTTCCAACTGGTCCACCTGGGTGGGTCCTTCCTTTCCCCTCCCCCACCCCACGAAGGTTTCCACGCAGTCCTAGCGCCCTCCCATCCCAGACTCTAGGGGCTTCTCCAAGGACCCAGCTGCTTCTGGAGCAAACCCGGATGCCCTCAATCATGGGGGCTTTCGTCTACACCTCCTAGGAGGCCACTCTTAACATTAAGCAGCTCTCATTCTTGCAAAAGAGAGGGAAGTATTAGAAGATATTCTCCATTAAAGGCCACTTGGACAGAAAGGGTCCCAGTAAAACACATATAAAGAAAGTGGGGTGGGGTGCTTGGGTGACTTAGTTGGTTAAGAGACTGCTTTCAGCTCAGGGCATGATCCTGGAGTTCCAGGATTGAGTCCCACATTGGGGGGCAGTTGGGGGCAGTCCCTGCTCAGCGGGGAGTCTGCTTCTCCCTCAGACCCTCCCCCTCTCATGCTCTCTCTGGCTCTCTCTTCCTCTCTCTCTCTCAAGTAAATAATAAAAATAAAAATCTTAAAAAAAAAAAAAAGAAAGAAAGTGGGGCACCATTTTGCTTTTCATTCCTAGCGTGAGTGCCTTTAGTACTGCTGGCCAACTCATATGGAGGTAATTTGCCGTTGCCTTTATAATCAGAAGGAAAACTAGAAGGGTAAGCAGCACATTTCAGCTTCATTAGATCTGATTTTGGACAGGAGGGTGCATCACCATATATAAAATACTCCATTTGGGGCTCTCTTTGCCAGGGGTTATCTACAAAGAACAAACTGAATGAAATGGTTCGCAGGCAAGCAGGGAGGAATCATTGGGTCCTGTGGCCCGGAATTACCTGTTTTATGTCTTGGTCCATTATTGAAGTGTTCAGAGCTCAGGAAAGGGAAGAGATTCTTAGATCCATTTTCTTCATAGAGCTGCACTGTCCAGTTCTCTGAACTTCCGCCTGCCTTAGGTGGAGCAGGGGGCCTTCTGAAACTTTCTGGCTCAAGCTCCAGAGATGGGAAGTCCTCCAGACCCTGATGTCCACGGCCGTGCTGCAGAAAAGACCTCTGTGGGCAAGGGAGCTTTGAAATCCTTGCATTCCTGCTGAAACAGCTTCTCGGTTTCTCTCCCTAGGTTGTAAACTTCTTGGGAGAAGGGAATCATGTTCTTTCCATCTTTGTAGCTCTTCGTGGCCAGCTTCCTTGTTATGTGGGAGAAGGGAGAAGTTTTAGCTTACTAAGCTGATCAGTCATGAAGGCCTTAAAGCACAGTTTGCATGAGAGATGGTTAATCTTTTCCTCCATTTTGTGATTTTCAGCCTCAAGTCTACCAGCTTTTTTTTTAGGGTATTTTTTTAAGGTATTATGGAGATGGTAGGCATTGTGTGTGTGTGTGTGTGTGTGTGTGTGTGTGTGTGTGTGTGTGTGTGTGTGTGTAGACATGCAAGCGTATAGAAAGAGAAAGAGGAAGGTGATTTTTCTGAAGGGACTGTTTAAAGGTGAGAAACCTGTGCCATAATTGGATAGGTTTGGGGCCTCCTGGAATACCTGTAATCCTAATTAGCATCCTGACTTATGGAATGAAAGCACGAGATGAAATGAGGGAATTCTCCCTGGAATAAATGCCACGTTCTCAATTAACCAAAGGGCAATAAGATGGATTATCATGCCAGAATATGGCTTTTGATCATTCTTTGTCCAAAAACCACATTTTGGTCAGGCTCAGCACAATTAGACAATTACTGATATCAAAAGAATGGGAATAGTAGGTATATTTGAAGCTAACATTTCTCCAATCTTACCTTTCTGGGTCTTTCTCTTGCTAATGGCCGCAAGGAAAGTTAATCATGATTTGCTATAATTATCCCATCAAAAAGGGATTGATAGTAATACCATATAAAAAATGGTGAGTCCAAACTGCTGAGTTAATTAGAAAGTTTTCCTTTGTGCCTCAGAGAAGGAAATGCTGTTCTAGCTTCCTGAATGACTCGCATAACAAAACGTTTGAATTCCTTTCTAATGCTTCACTGAACGAAAATGAATCATTATGGAAGGGGGAAAATCATTCAGATGCATTCTTAAAAGCAAACCATAATTTTCTTGAGATTGCTAAATAGTTGCTGAATTAAAAGTCCTTCCATTACTCATTCTCTCCCATGCCTTTATGAGTCCATCTCAGCTCTGTTCTGTAATACCCTCTGAGCCTGTTTGGCTGCTGACCAAAATACTGTATTATAGACTGGGTGGC
The DNA here is from genome assembly GCF_902655055.1 of Lutra lutra. Taxonomy (NCBI): domain Eukaryota; kingdom Metazoa; phylum Chordata; class Mammalia; order Carnivora; family Mustelidae; genus Lutra; species Lutra lutra. The sequence continues at coordinate 10,560,032 of NC_062292.1, forward strand.
TGAAATAAGAACTTATTTCTCCCAGTTCTGGACACTGAGAAGCCCAAGGTCAGGGTGCTGGCAGATCTGGGATCCAGGGAGAGCTCCCTTCCTGGCATCCACATGGTGGTCATCTTGTCATATCTCACGTGGAAGACGGGGGAGGAGAGGGGAGAGGAAGCTCTCTCATCTCTTCTTATAAGGGCACTCATCCCACTGGTGGGAGATCTACCCTCCTGCCCTAATTACCCCAGTGGCCCTCCCTCCTAATACCATTACCTGGGGATTAGCATCTTGACATAGGAATTTGGCGGTGGGGGGGGGGCACCAACTGGCAGTCCAGTCCACAGCACTGACCTCTAAATTCCAGCACTGAATTAGAGTACTTGATCTCCCAGATAAACAATCAGAAATAGAACCATTAGAGTAGCATTTAGTGTTGGGGACGGGATTCCTTTCACATTCTTTTCCTGTTGGCTTGGTCTGCTCTGTGCTCCAGGCAACGGCCAATGACTCGCGTAGACACTTTGTCCCCTGGAGCTGAGGTCTCTTTGCCACCACTGGTGAGATACTTGATGGGTTCCTTACCAGGGCACTGTACCAGCTGTAGCGAACCCGAGACTTTTTCTTGCCAAGACCAGTGATGATAAAATCAGTTTCTGTTTCCCAGGGCTAGCTCTTTCGGTTTGCAAATTCAGTTCTCTTATTCCAGAATGCAGGCTTGCTGGCACATGGCAAGGGAAGGAGCGCTCTTGCTTGCTCCATCCTGATGCTCCCCGGTGGCCCAGCTTACTTGCACTGCCTTGAAGACCCAATGGGTACGCACAACCCTTCGCCTGGAGCAGTTCAGACCCGATGTAGGGCAAAAGTCAGACGACTGAGACGGTGAGTTTGGGTCGGCCGTAGTGGTGGATGAGCTGCTGGGGGCCAGGCACTGGGAAAGCCTCAGGTCTGTTGTGGAGCGAGGTGAGAATGGGATGGGGCCGGCATGTTACCTCCAGACACACTGCCAGCCATCATCACTACACAAAGCTCTTTCTCTCTGAGCCTCAAAACAGGAAGCCCTTGATGGAATATTGTGACTTTTTATGCAGGGAAAAAAAGAGGAGACTCTTTTCTCCCAAGGGTTATTTCCTTCAGCTGCTTGGCCAGATGCTCCCTAACCACCCCAGCAATGATTTGGGGAAGGAGGAATAAGAGCCTTTGGGAACACCTTACCGTGTGGGGGAGCTGACATGGGGTTTGCTACTCTGCCTGCCTCTCACTCCATCCGCACTCTGTAAGAAGTGGAGAAAGTAGCACCCTCATAACACTCCAGGACAAATAGAACAATTTGGACCGCCACTGGCTCCACAGCCCTGAAATGGCCCTGTGCTCTGGTTACAAGTGTGAGAGGTAGGATGTCACATAAGGAGTGGATGTGGGAAGCCCAGCCCAGGAGGGGATGCAGGAAACAAAAGACCGTGATCCCACCTTCCCCAGAAAGCTTGCTGTCATCTACAGGTCTGCTCAGCCTTCGCTTGGTTGGTTCCTGCCATTCCAATGGATAGTGCGGGAATGCCATTTCCATGGGAACAATTTCCCTGGTTAGGGGACCCAACTTTCTCTTCTTTGTATCTAGTACCTTTTGGATGGCTGATCTCCATCATTTACTGTTTAATGGATCTCTGTTGACTATAAACTTCTGGATGGCAGGGTCACCTCTCTCTTGTCCCCTTTCAAAACCAGAGCACTACACAGGTGCTCAGTTAATGGTAGGTATATTAGGGTTTTCAGGGAAGCAGAACCAATAGGATGTGTGTATGTTTGTGTGTGTGTGTGTGTGTGTGTGTGTGTGTGTGTGTGTGTGTGTGTGTGTAGGCTGACAAGTCCAAGGTAGAGCTGCAATTCGAGTCCAGAGAGTCTACTGGTAATTCCCTCTTCTTCCAGGCGGGTCAGTCTTTTTTCTAGTAAGCCTTCAACTGATTGGATAAGGCCCACCCACAACATGGAGAGTAATCTGCTTTACTCAAAGTCTACTGACTTAAATATTAATCTCACCCAAAAAACACTGAAACATTTAGGATAATGTTTGACCAAACATCTGAACCCTGGCCCAGACAAACTGACACATAACCTTAACATCCGATAGGTGAATGAGTGGAAGGATGGAATCATGCCCTGGGTCTCCAGTGGCCTGTGGTGATCCTTCACTTCTGTGTGTGATGCCTACAACTGCTGTCACCTGGATCCCCTCCCTTGACCTTCAGCATAGCCCTGAGAGGTGGGCAGTCGGGAGGACGTGGCTAGAGTTGACCCTACTGGTAGACAAGAGCACTGAGATTCAGAGTGGACAAGAGAATGACCAGATGGGGAGACCATGCATTTTGTTTCCAGTGTTCTCTTCCTGATCATGTAACAGAGATCGGCCGTTTCCTTGGGCCAGGCACTGGTGAATCCTCATTTCCACCCTGGGGGTAGGGTCTGTGATAATCACCCCTCTTTTACATCCCAGGAAGCTGGGACAGATTTGGGGCATCTGCCTGAAGTCACTGACATACCTGGTCCACAGTGGAGCTGGGACACGAAACCCGGTTCCGTGACAGGCTCCCTGCGCCACTACACGATACCGTCTCTCCGCACACTTCCTGTGTCATTTGGTTTCAGAGAAGGCCCGGTGTGCAGACGTGCCCCACTGCAGGGGTGCGGCGGTATGTTTGGGGTGTGGACACGAGGCTGGGTCAGGTGAGGGAGGGCCTCCTCTGCCGCCAGGGTCCCACCGCTCTCCCCTTCCCTCGACATCTCAGAGAGCTTTGCCTTCGTCACTGTGTTCCTTTATCCCCTGCAACGAAAGCTATACCGGTGTGGATCACCTTCTGTGGTTTCGGGGCAATAAAAACAAATTACCAGCGAAAGTAAATTAATATCCAGGATGATATTTTAAAGGCCCAAACAAGCAAACAAACAAACAGAAACCTGTTCTGAATTCTATGGGAGAAAGAGCCCTTGCACATCAGCCCAGCTCCAAACTAGTGAGAACTCAGGGCCAGAGCTGGTGGGGCGGGGGACGGGACCCCTGAAGCTCACTGGATTTTTAACCCCATCCTGGACTGTACTGAGCTATCCGGGTGATTCAGTCCCAAGAGAGTTCTGTCTAGGACAGCAGATCAGGGACAGAAGAAATGGCTGCATTTCGACTTTTGATTAAAGACATCTGTCTTGAGTGTGCTTTGAGCGATGGTTCCTGGAGGCAGTGTGAGGAGAGGGCCCACCCTGAGCCCCTTGGGCCTGCCCTCCCTGCTGCCTGCTCTGCCTCCTTTTCCCTCACTGTGGGTCTGCTTTTCCAGATCTGGGTAAATGCCTGCTCCCGTCAACATCCCGTATCCACCCCACGCCGTCTCCCTCTCCACTCTGACGTTCTGTGCCGTGCTAAGCCCCAGCACGGGTTCTTCTCCTTAGCTTGTTTCCTTCACCGAGTCTTTGGTCTGCATGAGACTTTATACCTCTTTCATGTCCCCCAAAGGCTTAGCTGTACACCTGGCAAGGAAAATCCGCTGAACTGAAAGACGTTAAAATACAGAGCATGGGGACACCTGGGTGACTCAGTAGGTTAGGTGTCGGACTCTTGGTTCCTGCTCAGGTCATGATCTCAGGGTTGTGAAGTCAAGCCCCTTGTTGGGCTCCACACTGAACATGGAGCCTGCTCGGGATTCTCTCTCTCTCTCTCCCTCTGCCTCTCCCCCTGCCTGCATCCTCTCGTGCTCTCTTTCTTTAATAAATAAAAAATATAGAGTATGACGATTTCATTTCATGATTATTTCTCCCGCTTTTGCCTCCTTTATCCGTTGTTCATTTATCCCCACCCACTCACCCACATGTCTGTGCAGGCGACGGATACGGCATGCATTGCGGACCTGCCGTGTCCTAGTTACTTTGTGGCTACTCAGATAAGTTCGAAATGACCTCTGTCCTTCAGAATCCCGGAAACTGCTATTCAAGAGAGTTAAAAATCATTCTAGGTCGACAACGCAAACTAAAAATACCTATTATTATTATCTTCACCTTGCTGGCTTATCGTGGCAGATAAGGCTGAAATTTGTGCAAGATAATTGGCTTCCTGGGGAGTTTTCTCCCTTACTTCTTTCTACTGAGTACACTGTGTTATTCCTGCAGGATTCATACTGCATATTGTGATGGCAGCTGATAGTGTAGCAGGCAGGAAAGAACGTACTTTTGTTTCATTTTTTAACACACGGATGTACTACTGCAATTCCCCTGCAATTAGTTTGTATGAATGAATCACGGCAGCACGTGAAGCATTCGTATTTACACAAACTCTTTCCTGGGAAAATGCACCTGTCCTTTGCTTATGGAGAGAATTGTGCTGAAAGCATGTGCTAAGGAAATTGTACTTTCCCCTCTGAGGTGGGGTGAAGTGAGGGGCTTTGTTCAAGGTCAAAGAGAATGCCGGCTCCCGCTCTGGGTTGTGCCTTCCTACCTTGCAAAATTCCAGTGTTGCCTCCTTTGCTTTGGGAATGCTCCTGTTATGATGGGGAGACTGGCAATTGTAATAGGTCAGGTTCTGAAGTTATCCTGCAAAATATGTGTATTTGCAAGGGGAATAGTCTGGAGTGGGGAGGGGAGGAGGGGAGCAAAGGAGAATGAAAAGAGTTTTGTATGAATTAGAAGTTTTTTTAGTTTCAAGCAGCACAAACGCAAAGTGTTTTAGAAATGGGAAATGACGAGGGGTGTTGGCAGCTCCTGGTACGAGACCATGGAATCAGGGAGCCCTGGAGCAAAGATGTGCTGAGTACTTCATACTCTCTCTCTCTGTCTTCAGTTCAGACCAGCTTTTGCCTCATCCAGCGGCTAACAGCTCTCAAGTATTATTACAGTTTTCCCCAGACCAGACATGGTCCAACCTTCTCTGGCCCTAAGCTTAAAATTCCAGGCAAGGGCTGGCGTTGGCCTAGGTTGGGTGTGGGGGGACTAAGAAAGCGGCTGCTCCCACTGGGCTGGAGTGAGAAGGAGCATGTCCAAGTAGAAGACGGTGCTGCCCTCCCAGAAGGAGACAAATGAAGGTCGTCCCCTGCATTTACAGGTGCTTCGTAGGAAGCATGAATTAGCACCTAGGAGGAGAGGTCAGTGTGGGGAGATGAGGTGCCTTAAATTCAAACATAACCCGTGTCAGACCCAAGCCGTAGCTATTGAGCCTTTGCTATGTGCTCGTGAAATAAGGAGTTCTCTGGGAGTTCCTGTTGTGGACCACTATTGCACAATCATTGAGCAGTTTCTAGGGGAGAAGAACCATGTGGGTGTTCAAGAGAGTTTAGAGCAAAGCCGCCATGGGTGTGAAACAGGGTGATGGGCATTGGGGAGAAAATCTAAGGCCTTGGACACCTTGGAGGAGGACTTGGGTGTGGCTACACCAGCGAGCACCAATCTTGTGGATCTTGGAGGAGATGGACTCACAGCCCTGGGTCAGAGCTTCGGCTTGCAGGAGGCACTGGTTCTGGGCGGGCTGTCTCCCTTCCACCAGTTAATGCTGGCCATGATCAGCTTCCTCTGTAGGACAAATGTTGCACAGAAATGCCCAGATTTCAGCCACATCAATCTTGATGACAGTGTTCATCTCTCCTTTTATCCATTCCCACCGTGGCTCACCACAGCCATCCCACTTCCCTAGCGGTGGGGGGCTCCTGGCCAGAACGGCACAGACTGCCAAGTAAACCCTTGTAAGATGACATTGTGAAACATACAGCGAAGTGGCAGTGGTGTCACTCATTCCACAAGTACTCGGAGCCCACTCAGGAGTACCAGGCATTGTGGGGAAGACACCTGCTGTGCAGTGGAAGCAAAACACATGGGGGATTTTTTAAAATTTTAGATTCTAGAATTTTCCAAATCACTTGAATAACATCAATAATTGGTCTTCATGGGTATTCATCTTCAGTCAGTGGAAAAGCTGAACAGGTTCATAGATTTTAAGTGGATGTGAAGCCTGAGAAAGGCTGCAGATCTCTTTAAAGAAGGGTGGCCAGAGGCAGCTCTCAGCCTCTTCACTTTTCTCATCACCACCGGCAGCGTGAGGAGTTGGGGGTGTTCAGGTCAGTATAGTGGACAGAACGTGGAATTAGAGAATGTGTGTTGGAATCCCAGCTCTCCTCCTACATTTGCTGGGTGACCTCAAGGAGGTGTCTTGGTCTGTTCAGGCTACGCAACAAAATACCACAGACCGTGTGGCATTCTTTTTCTTTTTCTTTTCTTTTTTTTTTTTTAACATTTTATTTATTTATTTGACAGAGAGAGAGAGATCACAAGTAGGCAGAGAGGCAGGCAGAGAGAGAGAGGGGAAGCAGGCTTCCTGTTGAGCAGAGAGCCCTATGCGGGGCTCAATCCCAGGACCCTGAGATCATGACCTGAGCCGAAGGTAGAGGCTTAACCCACTGAACCACGCAGGCACCCCGACTGGGTGGCTTTTAAACAAAAGAAATTTATTTCTCTCAGCCCCGGAGGCTCGAAGTGTGAGATCAGGGTACCTGTGTGGTCTGGTGGGGCCCACTTCTAGGTTACAGACTTCTTTACCCTTCTGTGGCAGAATGGGCTGGGGGACTGAGTGGGGTCCCCTTTATAAGAGCACTAGCTCCATTCCTGGGGGCACCACCTTCATGTCCTGATTGCCCCCCCATGGCCCCAACCTCTTAAATCATCACCTTGGGGTTCAATTTCAACACATGAATTTGAAGAGAACACAAACATTCAGTCCATAGCAGGAAGACACTTATTTCTCTGGGCCCTGAGTTCCTTATCTGTGAAATGGGGAAAGTAATCATCCTTCCTCAGAAGTTCATTGTCAAGTGTCCAATGACTGCTGGACAAAATGAGGCACGTGGCCGACTTTGAGCTCTGGGAAAGCCTCCTCTGTGGGGCCTGCAGAGCTCAGGATGTGACGATCCAGATCAGGGAAATTGGAACTGAAAGTCCTGATGGTCCCTGGGTGTGGAAGCTTCCAGTGGTTGTTCAGGAGATGGGTACAGGGGGATGGGAGTCCATGCTTAGGTCTGGAGCTAGGATTTATATGGTAAGGAGAAGACGCACAGGTCAGGTACAGATATTTTTGGGTAAAGGTCCAATTTGAGGCCAATCTCAGAGACTGTTCCTTCAACTAGAGGTGAGATGTTTAGCCAACAGTCCTCCATGGTCAAGGGGCCAACGACACTCGGGCACATGGTAACAACTCTTCCTAGGGGGCTGGTTCCTGGCAGCCTTGGGTTTCAGGGACAAGAAATCCATCTTGGATACCAAAAAGGCCCTTGACTCTTAGAAAGCTAGGGTCCAAGGATCAGAGCCAGGGCATGAACTGCCTAGATGCTGGCCCAGCAGGTGACTCCCCCGCAGCTTCTCGGGCTCCTCTTGGGAAGGACAGCAGGGGACAGAGCCTGGATTATGCCCACGGCTGCCCTGACACGGTCCAACCCAGATGCTTCATGCTGCTCCCGTCCAGCTAATCACAGGATCCCCAGCCAAACTGTCCCTTGCCTTCCCTCGAAAATCCAAATTACTCAGTCCAGCAGCAAGGCTGCTCCCCGCCCTCCAGCCTCACACCGCCCCCCCCACCCCCTTGGACTCCACTGACCAGCTTCCAGCGCTGTAAGGAGGGCCCTCTTCCTCTGGCTTCCAAACCTTTGGTCATGCCACCTCCATCCCCCACCCCACTTTCCTCCTTCAGACTTGAATTTGGGTGTTGCTCCCCTCAGCAATTTTCCCTCTGTTTCCCGAAGCCTCTTACTGGACCCACAGCACCGTGTGCGGGTTCCAACTCTGCATTTATTCCGCTGTGTTGGATTTCACCTACTGCCAGTCCCCGCGGCTCTCTGAAGGCGGAGATGGTGTCTGACCACGCCCCACCCGGGGCGGAGATTACATCTGACCACGCCCCACCCAGGGCGAAGATTGTATCTCACCACGCCCCACCTAGGGCGGAGATTGTGTCTGACCACGCCTCATGGGAGGCGGAGATTGTGCCTGACCACGCCCATCTAGGGCGGAGATTTGCCTGACCACGCCCCATCTAGGGCGGAGATTGTGTCTGACTATGTCCCATTCCACCGTCCCTCCCCCTGCCCCTGGGTGCTGCATAAATGTTCACTCAGTATGAAAGACAGAAAGGCACGGGGACAGGGTGCCCACCAGGTCCTTTTCCCACCTGCCCTCTCAGAACACTGCTTGAACGCTTGCAGCCACCCTTTACTTGAATAACAACGGAATGCTTGAGAAAGACACACTTATTTGGAAGGCGAAATGCATGACCTTGTCACTCAGACCTCCCTCCCAGTGTCTCACTTAGCCCTGGGCTTGGGAAGTGCTGATAAGGGGAGAGGGTTAGTCACGCATTTATGTCCAGGTGATTTAGTTTTACAGAAGATGCTCTCAAATCCGCGGTGGGAGTCAAGGCAGGATTTTTATCAGATTACAAGAATAACAACACATCATTATACTACTCCTGGTGTTTTCTCAAAGCCTTGACATACGCAGGCTCATAGGACTTAAATTACAATGTAAGGAATCCTCATTTTACTACCAAATGGACAGTGACTGACAACAGGTTTTGTTTTCTTCTTGGGCTCCGCTATTCTTTTGCATCAATATTTTTTACATCTTGGTGCCAGACAAGTGGTTTTGATGCCATGTCATGCTCCCGTCTGCTCATCTGCCCTCGGCTGGGCCAGGGGTGCGGTGCGTACCTCCCCATCCCTGGTTGCCCTGGACAAATGCTGCCGATCGTGCCCTGAGGCTGGGCTCCCAGGTGACCTGCCACCTGCAACCCCTCCCGCTTTGAAGCACCTGCTCGAGCAGTGCCTGCATCCTGTGCGGACCGTGAACTGTGCAGGAAGGGGCCGTATCTTTCGTGGCCTGTCTCGGTACGTACTCATCTGGACAGGCAGAGCCCCGCTGCTTCAGTGCACCAAGCAGCTGTTGTTTGCAGTTTCCCCTCTTGGAAGGAGACCCAGACGCCCCCAGATTGCGGCCCTGGCCTTTACTAAAGAGCTTTCCTTCTGGTTAAGAAAAGAGAACGACTGATTGAGATCTGTGCACGATGCCGGGCCCGACAACCTGTTCTTCCGTCTCCTTCCCGGGGAAGAAAATGTAGTTTACAGTATTATTTCGTTTTAATTCTGCCGTGATACTTGTTTTAAAAGTCCTAGAGCACCGGATGTTAATCCTCTTATTATCTCCTGTGGCTAATTATATTAGAAGAAGGACAGCGAGGGAACTTGGATTTTGTGATGATTTCACAGAGTAGGGAGGCTTCAAACATCTCACTTAGACTTCCCGGAGGTTCTCAGGAACCCTTCCGTTTCTGGGAAAATGCAAACGTGTGGAACCTGGCAGTCTCCTCTTCCGGAGGGGCGAAATCTGACATGTGGATCTCCTGTTGTCAGACCTGCTGTCAGAGGAGCTGTCTGCCCCCGGAGACATCCTTCCCTCCGGCTGCCAGCTCCCTCTCGTCGCCACCTCTCGCTCCCTGTCCAAACAGGGTTTTGTTTTGTTTTTTTCCAGATGAGGAGGACCAGCCTTTCCGCCCAGGTAGCCTCCCCGAGTCAGCCCTGTACTCTGGAATGAACACATTCTGGACTTCTGGGTCTCCCCTTCAAAGCCCCAGTCCCCAAGGGGAGCCAAGCTCAAGGGGATCGCAGGCCACACCCTCCTCATCCCAGGGGAGGCCCCGCTGGCAGCAGCCAATGCAGACGTGGTCAACAGAGGGGGGACCCCAGCGCCTTTGAGGGGAAACCAGAGCTGCCCTGCCGAGACTCATGGGTGTTCAGGGCCGCTGGGAAGCTTTTCAGCTCGTGGGTGGTTGTATGTCATGAGGGCCATTCAGCACACAGGAGGCAGTGCCGAAACCCAGCAGCACAAAGCGATTTCCAGCTGGATCGTGGCTGATTAGTAATGAACCAGCAACGGTGCAGGCACGAGCTGACAGCAAGTAGGGGGGTGGAAGGGAGAGTTGGACATTTGGGAAACCATTTGGTGTGTGTAACACTCCCCTCCCGGGGGGAGAGCAAACCTGAAAGAGGGAGGCAGAGTCATCTGTCTGCACACAGACCAGGTTAGCTGAGGGGTCGGCTGGGTTCCTCTGCAGAGACCCTCTCGAACCGTCCATCATTCTGACTCGGCATTGATATTTGCATCCTTGCAGAAAACGGGAGAACGTTCTTATTTCTGCTGAGATGATAATAGCCACTAATACTTCCGTAGTGCTAACTGTGCAAAGTGCTGTGCTAAGTGCTTTACATACATTGGCTCGTTTGCATACACAATGCATCTGTATAACCAACTCATTTGCATACACAACGCATTCTCATTGACTCATTTACATACATAATGCATATGTAATGTTTGCATACATTAACTCGTTTATATACATAATCCATTTGCATACTGTCTTAGTCTGTTTGGGCTGCTGTTGTAACAGAATACCGCAGACTGGAGAGGGGGCTGCCACAACAAACATCTCTTTCTCACAGAAAGTTCTGGAGGCTGGTATCCAAGACAAACCCACTTCCTGGTTTGCAGACGGCCATCTTCCCCTGCATCCCCACGTGGTGGGAAGGGTGAGGGAGCTCTCGGGGGTCTCTTCTCTAAGGCCTCTGCCCTCATGTCTCATCCCCTCCCCAAGACCCCACCTCCAAACACCAGTGTGGGCTAGGTTTTCAGCACCTGAATTTTTGGGGGGACAAAAACATTTGTTTGGTCCATAACACATGTAATACATTTACTATATTAACTCATTTCAATCCCCTGTTTTGCTGATGAGGAAACAGAGTCAAGGGATTCCACGCCTGAGGTCACAGGGCTCAGAGCTGGCCCCAGAGTCTCAGTTGCTGGGGTGGTTCGATTTGGATCAGTCCCCTAGCTGGGCACCCGTCACCAGCTACTGCACAGGTGGGTGCCTTGTGGTTTGCTGGGCGTCTGTCAGCTCGCCGGATCCTCCCAGCAGATGGACAGAACCCTTTACAAACCAGTCGTAAGCTAGGGCTCCTGGTCATTGGGGGTGGGAGGGGGTTGCTCAGAGGGGATGCCAGGACCTGTTCTGCTCTCTATGGCCTCATATTCCTGCTGCATGACCTGTGATCGCTATCCCATGCCTGGATGGGACAAGTTCAGGAGGGGCCAGATGGGACTGCTGATTGGGTACCCCCCCTCTGTTCCTCTTCCGGGCATGGGGGGTGGGACCCCACCTCCCAGCCTCCTCCAAGAACAAAGCCCAGAGATTAGGAAGGGTAGAGGGGTCGGGCATGGAGGCAAAGGTCAGAAATCCTACCCAGAAAGGTGAGAGGGTCATTTCTTTTATGACTTTAACCTTTTGCACTTAATGTGACAGTCAGACTCTTCAAAAAAAAAACAAACCCCACGTAATCTTGTGGCAAGGAATGGCTATTTTTAGGTTGTCCCCTCAAAATGGGAAGACTCTCACGTTGTTTTAAAAGGCATCTTCAGGGAGACATTTCCCAAAAATCTCATGCTGTGTTGATGCCTTCTCACCATAAGAGCCAAACCCAGGTCCCACGGCGTCTCTCCTGACCTGCCCGCTCCCTGTGTGAGCACAGTTACGGAATCCACGTGTTTGCATACCACCGAGACCCTGGCCCCTTTGCCTGAGCTCTGCTCCCTGCCTGGCCCACCCTGGTTCTTGGAGAAGTCCTTGAGAGCCCCCTGGTAGAGCGTGGGTTCCCCTTGTCGGTGCCCCACGGCCCTCTGCATGCGGTAACCAAGGGGCCTGGTCATTCCTCTTCCCCATGAGACAGCAAATTCCTCTTGAAAATTTGAAAAAAAAAAAAAAAAATCACTGCCTTATAGTCTCGGCCTCCTGCTGCCTTTTCCCAACATCCTGCACAGGACCTGGCTCCCAGGACACGTGTGTCCCGGGAGTGAGTGGGAGGTCACTGGTGGGGGCTTCTGAAAGGCGTCTATTAAAGGCAGAAGTCGGCACAGTTCCAATGCCTCTTCGAATGCCAGTCCGCCCTGCGTCCAGACTTGAACCTGTCGTAGTTCCCATGCTACCATCAGCTCATGGTGCCCCTCCTGGGGACCTCATCACCCGCCCCCGTGTTCTCTCCCTGCCAGGGTACCCTGGTGAGGTGTGAATGAATGAAGGCGGGAACAAAGGCATAAACACCAAATGCATGAATATCCTTGCTTGTGCTCAGATTACTTTTAAGAGAAAAAAAAAAAAAAAGAAATGAAGGGCAAAACTATTCGGTACTTCTTCCTCCAAAGCAAAAGCTTTCAGGTGCAACCCACCAAGTTCTAAAACTTCCTTCCCTAGCCCAGAGCACAGGGTCAAGCTCTAAATGGTGACGTGTGCGCCCCCACATCCTAGGTTCCCAGAGCAGGGAGCCTGGGCCCCCCAGCTCGGGCGAAGGGTCAGGAGCAGCAGCGGTGATTCATCAGGCGACTCCTGTCTAAGGACACAGCCGACGTTCACTGTCTCTGCAGATCAGACTGGAAATAAGCAGACCCATAAAGGCCAGCAATTACTGTTTCCCTGGGAGAGAATCCAGATGCGGCCGGGGAGACAGATGGCGACATGGCCCAGCCCTTCCTGCTCCTGATTTATTCTGTCGGGGAAGAGCTTTTCTTTCATGGCGAGTTTGCACAGAAGGGACACCTTTTGGCTTTTCAGGAGCTGTCTTAAAGTTTCTTATCTGGCCACCTCTCAGTGTGTGGGGTGGGGGACAGAGCTGTGCCCCACAGTCCCACCTTCCCACGTTGGTGAAGCGGCGGGCTCATCTTCTCCAGCCGCCATGCCCACCCACGGCGCCCTTCTCCCCTCTGCTCGCCAGGAGCTGCCGATGGGTCCAGAGAGAGAGAGAGAGAGAGAGATAATAGCTTGAAGCGTCCTCTCCCACTCGAGGCCACACGCTGACATTTCACCACAGCCTCCAGCGAGGACCGATAGCAGGAATACAGGCTGTACTCAAATGTTCGGGTTGGGAGGGCTTCCTTGTATTCTTCAAACCAAATCACACAGATAATTCTGGGGTCCACCCTGAAAACACCGAAAAATGGGTTTATTAGGCTCCCCATTGGGTGACCTCTGCAAAATTGTGGGATGTGGTGCAGCTGGATTTCAGACAGAGCTCTTCTCCTTTAACTATCGAGAGGGCAAATAGGATAGGGTTGGGTAGCGGGATGGGGGGCACGCCATTCTCTCTCCATTCTCTGTTATCATTTCCCTGTTCAAAAGCTTTCATCTAAATGGAGAGTCTCTGGTTGGAATTCAAAGGGGAAAAGGACTCTCAAAACCTACTAAAAGACTCAAAAGGCACAAGGCATGAGAAACATCCCATAGTTGGAGGCACTTCCTGGCTGCGTGCAAAGGCGTGGAGAGGAACCAGGAGCTGGTGGGAGCGTTTACTGACCAGCTGTTGTTCCAGACCAGCAAGAGTATGATGTCCTTGGGGTTATGGGGTCTCATGGGGGCTCCTTGGAAGAGTTCTGAAAAGAAACTGAGGTCATGGGGGAATTCATTTATTTCATATCTTCCCTGAATGTTCTGCATCTTCGCTGGGTGTCCTAGCAGGGGTCAGGGATATCGGGAATCAGAAACAATCCCAGGAGTTTCACCACCTCTGAGAGCTTTAAAGCCATCCATCCAAGCTGTGCTTTTGAATTGAGTTGAACCAGAGCGAGTACAGGAGGAGCCCAGGACGAAGGAGTTTTAAATTAGAGGTCTAGTTCTGCGACCTTCCCACTCTTAGCAAAAAGGGGTCATGAGTATTGCCAGGTCTAAGTTGATGAAGGTGGTTGGTTTGTTCCATGCTCACCGAACTAAGAAGAGAAAGAGGCTTACGGTGCGTCAAGACAGTTGGGTGTGAAACAGAGGATTCCTCATAGTCACTGAGAAAATGCTACGATCGGCCAGTGGGGAAAGTGCAGAGTCTCACTGCTGGAAACTGAATTTGGATTTTTGGAGCTGGAAGATTAGACAGACGATCACTGGAGTTCTCTTTCGTTCTCTTTATATAATGCTCCCTGCTATGTATCGCCTGTCCTTCCAGATCATCCCATTGGACCTTTCAGAAAACCTGTCCTTGGAGAGAATGGAAGAATCCAGTAAGGGCCTTTTAGAACAGTCTAGAGTTCTTTTAGTCTTTTTCTGGGTGCTTTCCCATGATCATTCATCTTTTCCTTGAGGCAAGCCTACGAGTGAGTTAGGGACAGATGTGCTCAATTTCCACTTCATAGACGGCAGCACTGAAATTCAAGGATGTCTGGTGATGATGCCACCTACGTTTGTAACTTTAGCCTTGGGGCCCCTGGCTGGCTCCGTCAGCTGAGCATGTGTTTTTGGCTCAGGTCATGATCTCAGGGTCCTGGGATTGAGTCCCGTGTGGGGCTCCCTGCTCAGTGGGGGGGTCTGGTCCTCCCTCTGCCTCCCCACTCCTCTGCTCATGCTCGTTCTCCCTCCCAAATAAATAAATAGAATCTTTTTTAAGAAAAGAAACTTCAGCATCATTTTTTTTTTTAATTTCTACTACTTATCCCACATTCAATCCATCACGAGATGGATTTTTCTGTAAGGTTGCCTGCATCTGTGTCTTAACTTTTTCTGTAAGGTTGCCTGCATCTGTGTCTTTCTGTCCACTTCCAGTGTCACCTGCTGGGACTTTCACCATCTTGTGCCTGGACTGTCACAGATGCCATCTTGTGTCTTCCTTGATATCTTCCCTGAGTTCCGGGGTCTTGAATCATCTGCTCTGTTCACTGGACAACTCCCAGGGGTTCTGGGCACAGAGCCAAGGAGCTACCTTGATGCCTGAGAGAGGAAAGGCTTTGCAGAGCTTCTTAACATACCTGTGCCCTCACCCCATGATTCAGTGTCTTAAAAGCTCCTCATATCTGCGTTTGGACTGTGGTCCTCTGTTTAGGGTAGCCCTATGGTTGGATGAATCTGCATTTCTCTCTGTTATACTGTCACTCGGTGTCTGCTCACAGAGTCAGTGAAAGCTCAAACTGAAATTCTTCTGTTTTTCCCAGAATTTACTAGAATGAGTGCCAAGGGGGTACTGGGGCCCCGTGTCCACACTCGTAATACCGTGTTCACGTTACTCTCCATGTGTCACCAGACCTCATTGCACGTGATTCTGAGGTTCTCTTTGTTATGGCCGAATTTTCAAAATCTACCGTAATAAGCTAAAATCTGTCAGCTGGAATGATAATACTGCCTGCTTTATAATCCACATTTTCATTTATGAAGGAACAAAACCACATTATGTCATCTTTAGCTTTTTGGGTTTTTGTTTGTTTGTTTGTTTTTAGAGAGGGAGAATGTGCAAGTGAGGGGCTGGAGGGGGGCAGGGTGGGGGAAGGGCAGAGGGAGAGGGAGAGGATCTGAAGCAGGCTCCACCCCCAGTGCAGAGCCTGACACGAGGCTCGATCTCTCGACCCTGAGATCAAGACCTGAGTCAGATGCTTCACCGACTGAGTCACCCAGGCACTCCTGTCATCTTTAGTTTCTGTCATGCCCTCTTCCCCAATAAGATGGTAAGTCCCTCAGTGACAAGGAACCATATTGGGTCATGTGTTCAGTTACTCAGTAAGACATGGAGTTGAGTACCTGTCACGTAGAAAGTTCTACACTTAACCTCTCATCCTATAGGAGTTGGGTTGCTCGACATCAGTGATGTGCCCTGGGGTGGGAAATGATGGTGCTGGGAATGAATGGGGCAGGAGCCTGTGTTTCCACCACAACCCCACATGGTTTCCAATAAACATTGTTGACTGTGAGAGGTAGACCCAGTTGTGAGAAGTTATTTCATCCCTAGAAGGAGAAGCAGATCAATCTGATTTCCAGGTAGATAGACCTTCTTTATCATCCCGCTCCACTGTTCCTTCACAGATGAGCTGACCCCGGGGAAACTGTTCTGTAACTCCTTACCAATTGGCTTTTCTGGAAAGGTGCTTGTCTGATAGCTTTTGCCTTCCTTTGTTACCCTTTAAGTCACAGAATGAATTAAGCCTTTCTCTTGGCTTTGGAAAAAGAACCAGAAACTCAGGAGAGGAGTCATTCTGCCAGGTTCACTGCATATATGGCGGATTCTGCGTTGTGGTCCCCAGAATTCTGTCCGTCCAAGGCCAGGGTTCTGCATGTGGTCATAGGTGACTAGGGTATCCTCAGTGGGTTTACCCAGATGCCTTTGCGAACCTCCAGGTCACACCCTCTAAGGACATTCATCCCATCTCTGCCCCAATAGACAGAGGAAAATTATTTCTGGGTGAGCAAGCAGGTGCTTGTGAGAGCTGGCCTTTCGAAGAGGTATCAACCGTCAAAAGGGCTAATCGTTCAAGTGACAGACACACGTGGCTGGCTTCCCTCTTTAGGCCACCCTGACTGAGACGGGATGAGCATTCTGCTGGCCTTAGCAATGGAGCATCCTGTTAGAACAGTGTCCTCGGGGAATAAATAGCCTTATCTCCAAGGATGACAAGCGCGGCCAACACGCACAAAGCCCAGATCGCATGGCCTGGCTTTGGAAAGGCTTCAGGAGCAAGGAGCCTGTCTGACTGCTCCCACAGACAGGACTAACTCGTACCCCACTCCTGTGGGGGCGGTCTGCCCTGGGACCAGGCATGTTTTGGCCTGGAACATTCCATATCAGCCTTGCGTACTTGGCCATGACTCCCGTGGCAATAATCACTTTTGGAAACAGAAGGAGGTAGATGAGGTTTTCCTATTTTAGATGCCGAGGGTGAGACCCTGGGGCTTCGCCACTTAGCTCCTGACCATTCGTGGGAACAGAGGTGCCACCTGACTGGGGCGGGGCTAGTTGGAGGGTGGGACCACGAAAAGGAGGCCTGGTGCATGTCAGTTGTTTCACACAGTGTTTCCAGGCACAAACTCCTGCGTTCTAGCCCTGTGGCCGTCACTGACCATATGGAGGACCCTTCCACTGGCCCAGCCTTCTAGAACAGTCCACCATCCTGCTCTCTGTCTGTGCCTGTCACTGCTCCCAGGACAAATGAGAGTGTTGCTGCGGCCGTTTGGAATTCCCTCAAAACAGTCATCATCAGGCATGCCCACAGGGTCAGAAAGTGGGTCAGGGAGGGCCAGAGGGTCGAGGGGGGAAGAATTGGGAGTCACTATTAAAAGGGGTGGGAGGGACGCCTGGGTGGCTCAGTGGGTTAAAGCCTCTGCCTTCAGCTCAGGTCATGATCCCAAGGTCTTGGGATCTAGCCCCTCATTAGGCTCTCTGCTCAGCAGGGAGCCTGCTTCCCCCTCTCTCTGCCTGCCTCTCTGCCTACTTGTGATCTCTGTCTGTCAAATAAATAAATAAAATCTTAAAAAATAAAAGGGGGGGTGGGATTTCTGTTGAGGTGATGGAAATCTTCTGGAATTCGGTAGTAGTGATGGTTGCATCATATTCTAAGTAACATAAAAAAAAAAAAAACCCTGCATTGTCCTTGTGCCAATGGAAAATTTTATGTTATGTGAATCTCATCTCAGAACATGGAAAGTATAATTTTAAAAATGAAATATTAACCTCATCTCTTGACAGCAGTATTATCCCTCAGGCCTCCTACTGTCCCATCCTAATGCCCAAGTTTATTTCAAGATCTATCACATACAGGGGGCGCCTGGGTTGCCCACTTGGTTAAGTGTCCAACTCTTGATTTTGGATCAGGTCATGATCTCAGGGTTGTGAGATCGAACCCCGCATTGGGCTCTGTGCTCAGAACTTTGTCTACTTAAGATTCTCTCTCTCTCTCCCTCTGCCTCTCCCCCTGCTTGTGCTTTCTAAATAATACATAAAATCCTTTAAAAAAAAAAAAGGGGGGTTGTCACATACAAATACTATGGGTTTATTTTTATGTAGGGTGACCTGTGAAATAACCATCTAATCAAAACGTGGCCACATATGAAGGCCCTTCTGTGGCTCAGACGTATGTGCTGTGAGCAGTGGGCTCAGCTTGTCTGTTGGAAAGGGCGCCTTCCTGATACAGAAGCAGGGAAACGCATCCTCTCCCCTTCCAGCTGCCTGCCCTGAACACTTGGGTTGCGTAATGTCGGATGCCTTCTAAATGTGCATATAGATAGAATTCTTGACATTTCTCACAGTACCTGAGGAAGAAGAGCTGAAACACACACAGAATAAAATTCAAAAACCACAAGGAGATCCCAAGAACCCAGAAGGGAAACCCAGGGCGAGGCTCCGCCATTGTCCCTGCGATTATGATAAATGAGACTCCTAGATGCAAATTCTATCTGTGTTAAAATACTTAAAGTCCCAAAGTTTGGCTGGGCCACAGTGCTTTTGAGATTAATGAATGAAAGTGGGGCCCCGGGGTGATCAGTCGGTTGAGCATCTGATTCTTGGTTTTGGCCCAAGTCATGATCGCAGGGTCATGAGATCAAGCCTCGTGTCGGGCTCTGCGTTCAGCAAGGAATCTGCTTCCCTTCTGTCTCTCCCCCCACTTACTCTCTTTCTCACTCTCAAATAAATAAATCTTTAAAAAGAGAAATTAATGAGGATTCTTCTTCTCCTGAATGCACTTTCTTCTTTATCATAGTATACCTTATTTTTTCTATATTATTTATCATAGTATACCTTATTTTTTCTTTCATTTGATATTTCACTGACCCCTCCCCACTCAGGTTGGCTCTTGCTTATTGAAAATTGGCTAAAGGGGAAAAAAAATCAGTTTCTTCTGTTTCTGAGAATGAAGATTGACATGCTTTCCTTTGGGGCCAGTTTTAGATCAAACCTCGGTAGTTCTTAGAGACCATTTGATCTGAATAAGTATCCAGAGAAGGCAGGTGGGAGGCCTTGGAGTGGCTGGAGAAGGCGCCCAGAGGGACTGTGGGGTGTGGCCCGGGAGGCCAAGGCAGGCTCCGCCCAGCCGCCCTCCATCAGGTCCCACATCTCCCCCTGCTAAGATTCTGGAGGTCAGGCCGCCTAGTAGCCCACCTTTCGCTCCTCTTGTTCTGTGGTGGGACCCCTGAGGTGGAGGTGGCAAAGACCACAGGAGGCTCCGTCCACACCAGCATCATGGGTCTGAGGGGAACGGGGGCTCTCTGTCGGCCCGCTGTTCCCTTCTCCTTGCTCACTGCGACCCTCCTCTTCCGAGGCTGCTGAAAATACAACTTGTGATATTTGGGGGAAATTCTCGTGCTCATTATCTTTTTCAACGTATGAAATAAAACTAAAAGCAGTAGTCTGTCAAGGTTCCGTGGACATTAGATTTTGCTCATGAACGTGTTTTTGGACGCTCTTGGCGCTCTGGCTCCCAGCTTGGTCCTAGAGTTGGGGACTGCACTAGCTTCTGTGTTCTCTGTCCTCTCGGAGAGTGATTCTGCTCAAATCACAGGGACTTTGTCGTGTGAGTGAGGGTGTTGGGGAAATGACGACTTAAAATCCACAACACTGGGGCACCAGGTGGCTCAGTCGGCTAAGCATCAGCATTCGGCTCAGGTCATGATCCAGGGTCTTGGGATCATCCTGCTCTGTCCCTTCCCCCGCTGCTCGTGCTCTCTCTCAAATAAATAAATAAAATATAAAATAAAATAAAATCGATAACATTATTGACACTGTGAGTACAATTTAATCAGTGTTTCTAGGAGGAAACCGGTCACAGAGGCCACCTTCCCTATCCATTTTCTTTTTGTGTGACATTTTCCTGAATGATTTTCATCAAATTAGGAAAATGAGGCAGCTATCAGTGGGCGGTGGGGGGGGCAGGCATCCACGTCCTGAACAACCTCGTGCCTCACATGAGGCTCAGGTGCCAGCACTGTCTGCAGAGATCATGCCCACCCTGCCTGCATGTCCTC
Organism: Lutra lutra; assembly: GCF_902655055.1. Classification (NCBI taxonomy): domain Eukaryota; kingdom Metazoa; phylum Chordata; class Mammalia; order Carnivora; family Mustelidae; genus Lutra; species Lutra lutra. Next base: position 10,579,827 of record NC_062292.1, read on the forward strand.
CAGACCACGGCAGGTGCCAAGAAGGCTGGGAGCATCCGCCAGGTGAGGGAGCACCCGTGCCCGTCCAGCCAGTACCCACAGCAGGGACTCAGCATTGCTGTCCCCTTGCAGGAGCCCTGACCTTCGAGAGGTCCGTGTGACTCGTGTGTGCCCTGCTTTCCCCCAATCTGAAAATGAGAGAATGAAGTCCAGAACTTCAGCCTCATTGGCCTGCAAGCAGAGGTTATCCCTGGGGAGCTCAGGTGGGCATTTCCAGGTAATCTAGACGGTCCCTTGAGACAGGGCTGGAGTTAGCAGGGGGAACGTCACTTCTGTGTCCTGGCCACACCCATCTGTGCCCACTGAGTCACTGTGCTGGGGTGCCTGGCTATAAGACTTTCCCATTTTCCCTTAGATCCCCTCCAACCCGAGGACAGTCTTTACTGTCACTTGTCTTTGTGAGGATTCAGGGACTGGACTTTCGAAGGTCTGGACATTGAAGAGGCTTTTCTGGAACCTTCCCAGGCTTTTTCTGCCTTGTTACCTGGATTATAGAGCTAACACTTCTCTAGGGCTCGAGCAAAGGGGATACTTTATGGCAGCTCCTTTAAAAACCTCTAAAAACCCCATGAACCACCTCTGGCCTTTCTCTGTGTGGCACGTTGTTTAGACAAAAGGGAGTTTGTACTGGCCACTTCCCACCAGACGCTCCTGAGTGGAAGCCTGGGATTTGAGAGTTGGGGATTATTTTTTTCTGCCCTCTCAACGAATGCCTTGTTGGGTAGGGGGTTGACACAGCGCAGCTTCTCACCTCTTCATATCATAAGGGACTGCCTTAGCCCCAGGACACACTCCCTTCGTAGCACTGAGGCGAGCCACTGTATTTACGGTTGTACATGTTGGGCGATTCATTTTTGCTTCTCGGCATCACTGGCCGTGTGGTTCGTATCTAACTTTCATCTAAAATTATATACGTCCCCAAATACTGCAACTACATTTCAGAATTCTGGTCTCCAAAAACGTATTTTTTTTTTAAATGACCTGATCCAAACCTCTCCTTTTATAGATGAAAAAGGCAGAAATCTAGAGCAGGGTTTCCTGAGAGCAGCACTGTTGGCCTTTCGGATCAGCTAATTCTGTGTCAGGGGTTGGGGATGGCTGATGCATCGTACGGAGCTGAGCATCATTCTTGGCTTCCGTCCTTTAGATGCCAGTAGCATCCCCCAAGTGCAAGGTCTTCAGACACTGCCCATGCTCCTTGGCTGAGAACTGATGGCCTAGGGCTGGATGCACAGCTAGGTTGTGACAAGGTCAGAAACAGAACCTGGGTGTCCAGAATGTCAGTTCCGCCCTTTACTGCGGAACAAGTGAATTGAGCTCCCCACACAACTGGAGCGCAAAGGAAGGGTCAGGAGCACCTCCAGAGCTCTCAACGGTCGGGAAAGGGGAAAGGAGGCCGAGCAGCCCAGAGCAAGGGAGAGCCTTGTGGGACTCCAGGCAGATGCGTTCTCTGTACCCGCGGAACCCAGCCCAGTGACCCATCAATTCAACCTCTGTGCGTGAATTTCCACCAAGTGACGCGTCCCAGAAACTTGTAAGATCCGTGTCCAGAGTGAACAGACTTAGGGGCACACAAGGGGCAGAGGAATGTTTCTCTGTGTGCGCTGACTGTCTTCACGTCCAGAACCCGAACTGACCCGACGGCAGAGGCTCCACGAGCCTCATCCAGAGAGAGCATGACTCCTCGCCCGCAGGTGGACGGCAGCTGGTCCCGATCTCCTTCCTCTGGGGCAGGTCCCGATTCACACAGTTTCTCTGGCACTTTTTCCTAAGTATAACAAGCATCTTGGCAGCATAGGGCTCTGTCCGTCTTCTCCTTTACGTCTCTGTCACATTTCACTCCTGGCCACGGGCTTGGAGCTCACCCCAGGACGCTGCGCAGAATGCGGCAGGTAATGAATGCCCCTGGAGTTTTATGGTGGAGGAGGCATCTCGTGGTACTCGGGCATCACGGTACCACGAGTACCAGGCATCTCGTGGGTGAGAGTTCAGGAGTTGTCATGCTGAGCCTGATTCTGGGGCTGGAATGAACCTGGGTTTCCACTGTGTAAGTAAGAAAGTTCCACCGTCAGGGCTCTGGATGGAAACCATTCTCCCATTTGTTTGCTGAGCTCTGCTTTTGGCTCCATGGAGCGGGCCTGAGGTAACTTTCCTCTAAACGCAGGATTTCATTAGGTGGCTGTGCCTATAGGCAAAGCCCAAATTTCCCTCAGCTTTCTGAGTCTTTTGTTTAAATGATGCCAGATACTCTGAAATTGAAACAGAAATTTTGCATGAAGTTACTTTCACAGAATTAAATAGGCTCTGGGGACAGAGTTAATGAACCAAGGGAAAATAGGTTCTGGTTATGCTACTAGAAACTGGGGTTTTATTCTAATAAATCATTGCTTTAGAGAAAAGTCCTTTCTAGACTTTCCCTGCCCTATTTCTTTTTTTATTCTTTGAATGAACAGTGGGGTAGTCTCTGTGTTTCTGAGTTATTTCCTTCCCAGACACTGGTCATAATCCAGAGGGAAAAACAAACGAGGTTGAATCTATGAGCCGTACCTCATTGCCTTTCGCATGCAGACCCTAATGCTCCGTTTTCCATGAAACAAATGGAGAACATTCTAGAAATTTTGCACAATGAAGAACTCATGTTTATCTCTGCAGTTGAAATTTCCTTGAGGGAGAAAAAACAAAAAACAAAAAAACCACCACATCCAATAAAAGAGGCCACAACTGTCACGAGTCCAGTCTGGGTTTCGGAATATTCCCCTGTTTGAGGAAGGGCTGTGGTGTCTCGTTCCCCTCAGTGAGCCGGCGTGCGTGAGGCCGGGTGCTCACCGGAGAACCACGTTCCTCCGGCACCATGTCCTCGTTACTCCAGCTGCTGTGCCGGTGGGAAGAGCTCAGGCTTTTACCGAAGAACGTCCTCCCATCATGACCGGAGAAAACCCCAGGACGTCCACTCAGGGGTGTGAACGGGCGGCCTCTTCCCACTCCACCGTGTGGCTGTTTCCCTTGGCCAGCAGAGGTGTCGAAACTAGAGAGTCCCATGTCCTCCCTCCCCTGAGAGCAGCCACTGCCAGCAAAGCAAGGGAAAGGAGCAGGACAGAGCAGGTCCTGGCTGGAAGAAAAGGTGTCACACTCAAATTGGATATTTCACAAAGTCTGATAAAGGGGTGTTGACACGAGTATCCATCAGTGGGGGGAAAAGTAGAAGGACCGGGGCGGTAGGCAGAGCTGGGAGGAGCGGGGCCCCAATAGACCTGGGTCTGAAGGGCCCAGGGAGGGGACAGTTTTCAGAGCAGGGCAGATGGAGAGGCCTCCGGACTTACCTGACTTCCGCCCGGGGGTCCAGCCATTCTGGGCTCCCTGGGCACCAGCAGGATGGGGGAAGGGTGGGGAGCATCTGGGAGGCACAGAGGAAAATTGGCCCAGCGCGGATCAGAACGGTTCTTTCAAAATAGCCTCCCTGCTCCCTGAGCTGAAGAGGCTCCCTGGCCTCTGCGCCTGTCCCTCCCCCCCCCACTCTGTCCTTGGATGGATGTGGCTCACCCCCCTGCCCCCTGCCCGTGTGCTGCCCTCATTCCTCATGCTACCAATACCATCATCACTGGCAGAACCAATAGAGGCTATTTCCAAACATCTCATTCTGCTGCTAGCAGAGCAAGGTTTGCTCAGCCATTAGGACTGATTAGGGCGGAGTTTTACCCTGAGCTCCCGGCACAGACCATCTTTCTCAGCAGCCCCTGCCTGGCCCGAGTCTGACTATGTGGGACCAGCTTGCCAAAAGGAAGCTTCCAGATGCAACCACATCTCACAGTGCACGTCCTCCAGACGTGACATGTTGGTCCTCTGGAGTGACATTCAGGACGCTGTTTCTTCAGATACATTGTCAATACCCAAGAGACCTCCAGGAGGTGATACTGCCTAGAAGGGTACTCACCACACTGTCGACCCCTCGTTTTTCCCCAAGTTCGAACCAAGAGCTACTGTTGAGACTTTGCCCTTGATCAGAACAGCACTGAGTTTTGTTGCAAATATATTTGTGGGCATTATAGTGAAATGGATAATTGTAGAAGATAGATAGATGTGTGTGTGTGTGTGTGTGTGTGTGTGTGTGTGTGTGTTAAAGAATGGGGTTGGTTTTCTTGGAACCATCCATTCTCTTGGATGGCTTCCATCGGCAAGATGGCTGACTGGGGGTTCGGTCCTAGCGGTCCGCCTCACATGTCTGCTGAGTGACTAGCAAGTCCTCCCCTGAGGGAAGACTACACAAGCTGTGAATTTAACTAGTAGCCACCAACGGGGTCATTGTATCCATCAACCTGTCAATAAACCACTTGGTAAAGAGTCAAATCATTAGAGCAGAATAGTTTCAAAGGACTTGTTACGATCTATAGAGTCAGTAAGTTAACAATTTTAGAAAATCCCCGAATACAAATTTACACAATTTTGAGTTGTTTTACAACTTACCTGGCCATTCATCTAAGTTTTAAAAGTCCCTTAATATACTTAATCACAGCTTCTGCCTTCTTGAAGTGCGGAAATACGTTTCAGCACGCCAGACCGCAGCAACACCGGGAAAAAATGACTTAAGGGAGTTCCATAAAACTTGCCAAGGCAAGCATAAATATGTTCAGGGAGGAGTCTGTTTTGTGTACGACTTAAATGCCTTAGGTGTCACTTGATCTAAAGGGTTAGCATCTGCCCTTGTGCCTTGTCTCCCTGGGTAGGCAGTTGGGATGGAAGAAAAGATGCACAACCTAGAGTCAGAGCTGAGCTTGAGTCTACTACTGACCTCCTCTGAGATCTTAGGGAGGTCATTTCCATCCCGTGATAAGAAAGGCTGACCATGTAGGGTAGCTGGGAGGCTGGTGTAGGGCAGAGGTAAACTACCAAGAGATGCTTATTGACTTGGAACCACATGCAATGGCGGACATTGGGCTTAGGGTGGACGGGATTTTCTACCGCCCATTCCCCAGAAACCGACACGCACCCAATCTGTCCCCCAGAAAAACCAGCAGAGTATTTTTATCTCTGTCTGTCTCATAAATTCAGCCCCCACACCACCAATCAACACAACTCCCACCTCCTGTCCAGCCCCTAAAAATACAAGAAGTATGAGTTCACCATCTGGGTGAAGACCTTTCCAGCCCTGGACCTCACTTGTCATGATTGTTTCTAGAGCACCTCCTTCTCTTCCTTCATTCCTCCTTCATTTCCTTTTCCTCATCCAGAGCCGTCCCAGGGAACATTCCATCTCTGGACGCTTCCATCTCTCCTTTCTGGCTCTCAGATTGAAAACTCACTGGCCCCACGGAATTGAGCTTCAACTGGATGAAAGGCACCATCAGCAACCCTGGGAGTATAAGGATAACTAGGAGGCAGGCTGTCCTTCCAGGAGTTTTCTCCCTGGAGACTTACTGCCAACATGTCCCACCCAGACACCCTGACCCTAAACTCAGCCTCCTGGGGGAGATTCATCACTGTCTCAATTACTCCATTTTGGTAGGTGAACGTTTCTTATCATGCAGGAGGGTTTATTAAATCAGTTCCCTCTGAGTGGCGTTCTCTAGAGTTTTCCCGATGATACGAGAGAGCCCTCGGCCATCTGGACCGTGTTAGAGGTGGACAGTATCATAATAAGATTTTCTGGTACCTAAATGGGGTTCAAAATGGATCTGGGTTACATCATCATTCCCATTTGTGAGAACATCAAAGCTGGAAACACAGGCTGGAAAGTTATGAGTTTTCACCTCCCAACCAAGCAAAATTAGCACATCCTCTGCCCTTCATTGGCATTTTGTGTTTTCAGTGACCATTTTTTTTTGAAATACTTACATCACGTTCAAACATCGTTCTGGATGAACTGTGAGCTAGAAGCAGAGAGGACCCTTCCCTGGTGAGAGGATCCTAGGTTTTTTAATTTAAATAACTATTTTCCTTATGAAATGAATATTGACCTTTCTACTCAGATGGACCATTCTACTCCAGGACCATAAATGCTCATTGATTCTAGAAGTTGTAAATGAAGGTGTTAAATGTTATTCTCAAACACACTCCCACTTGCACACGCACGCACACACATTGCACACGCACTCACATAGTGTTGCCAAGCCGGGATGGCGTTCTCTAGGAGGAACGATGGTCTTGGAACAGTTGTTGACTTCCTTTAATGGATTTCCCAAGAAGTATAATTTTTATAGGAGCCTAAATGATCATTTCTTTGAGGAAAGAGAGACAGAAAAGAACCTAAAGGAAGGGTTGGTTTGGATTCTGCTGTGGGAAGTCTATGCTTCCATACAAGTAATAAAAGTGGGAGGACCAGAGGAAAGCTGCAGAACCAAAGAAGTACAGATCCAAGATTTGGGTTACTTTCCGAAGAGGAGCCCTTCTTATTAAGGTCGACGCTTGCTCACTTTCAGATCTTGAGATTTTTTCTCCCGTTGACTATGGAGCAGAGTCAGAAGCCACTTCCATTCTGACAGCACCAAGATATTCTTTCATTAGCCACCAGAACATTTAAAATTAATAAGACTGTCACTTCCCCAGAATGTAACATTCTCACCAGTGTGTTTTGGACGCCCGACAGAATCGGAGGGAAAGCTTCCACGAGAATGAAGCCTACCTACCCCACAGGACAGTGGTTCTTCAAGTCAGATGCCCACAGAGACAAAATCAAGGTCTTGTTAGAAATGCTGACTCGAGTGACCATCTCTGGGAACCCCCCTCCCCCCAGTCTGTGTCTAAACCAATCCTTTCACTTCGAGCTTTGCTACTCTTGAGTGAGACAACACACACTTCCCTTCACGTGCTGGTGTGAAGTCAGTTCCTGGGGACATGCGTTTAACTGTTGTCACCTCAGCAAAAATGTGCCTGGAGAGACCATAGCAAGCGGCCAGTTGCCTTATAAAAGTTCACAAAGTAAAGGATCTGTGCTGTTTCCCTTACGCGTTAGACACCCCATCCCTGAGTGCGAGTCTGACCCCGGCGCAGGGAAGGACGATGTCCAGTGGGTGAGCTGATAGTGATCCTGAGGACAGAGGGGCCGGCGCTGCCCTTTCTCCTCCACTGCAGAGCAAAGAGACGTTTGTGCCCTGGGCAGACCCCTGGCCACCCGGAGAGTTGCTCTGGGTCACGTGGATTTAGGTACGCTGGTGTAGAACAGAGCTCCCTCTTCTTGAGAGTTCCAAAACGCATCTGTCTTTTCTTCTCTCCCTGAATGCAAAGGTTTTGGCACACTTGGCTTCCCTAGGTGAGGCAAGCGCCTTGCTCATTGGCATTTTAATAAATATTTATTTGTTGCTTGACTGAGTCATTATTCTTATCAAGTTACGGGGCCCCTGCCAACACCAAGTGCAGAGGCATATAGCAGGCTCTTAACTGCACAATTGTGGGTCCTCCTCCCAGTCCCCCCAAACTCACTGAAGAAATCATCAGCCCATTTTAGAACGTTATACACGATTCGGAAAGTATAAGTCGCATGAGCATTTTCTCCCTTAACTCCATAGCAGCCCAGACTGGGAGAGTGCTGGAGGGCTTTTGAGATGGATAAATCAGTCCCTGGAGCTTTACTGCAGAGCAGTGGGACCTCCTGCTAGTCTCACTCCTCAACCTTCCGTGGCTCCCCATTGTAGGTTAAATACACAGCGTTTAGTTTGGAAAAGAAGTCTGTCCGCAGTCAGAAGTCTGATACCAACCTGCTTTTTCCAGCTGGGTGTCTTACCCCTCCTCCGCCGAGCCCACCCTGGACTACGGTCAGAGCAAAATCGTTTTAGGACCTCACTCACCGAGCCCTCGCTGTGTGCCACACACCATCTCCCGCGTCATTCTTGTAACAGCTCTCGTGAGGTTCTCGTAACAGCTCCCGTGAGGCGTGGGCTCTGTGACCACCTCAGAGAAACTAAGAAACTTGACTCAGAGCCCTGTGGCTACTCGTCAGCCCCTCACTACTCACATTTGCCCGCACATTCCCTTTGCCCAGGGTCCCTGAGCCCTGCCTTGGGTGCCCTGCTCACACCGGCTCCTCTTCCAAGCCTCGCTGACGATCACTTACAGGAAACTTTGGCCGGCCCCTGCTCCCCGGGTGGAAATGCCCCCCGCCCCACTTGGAGCTGTTTGTACCACTCTGTTCTCTTTTTCCTTCTCCCTGACACATCAGAAACCTCCTGAAGACACAGCTGGTTTTTGAGCTCTTTGTAACCTCGGAGTCCTGGACGGTGCCTGGCCCAAGTTACGAGGTCCTCACTCAGCAGATGCTGGAGGAACGAAGGAATGGACGGACGGAGCCCAGACTGGTTTTGGGGTTGGTCAGGGGGCTGCGGGAGGCATTGACCTTGCTCTGATGTGTCTGATGTCTTGGGCAAGTTTCTTGTAGTCGGGGGTTCTTTGTCCAAACCAGAAACAGGTGAAATATACGCTCTGATCTGATGAAGGGACAGCAGCCCAGGCTCTTTCTAAATATTAAGAGGGTCAGTTTGCTGGTCCCCCTGGAAGACAAGATAAGTCAGCCTCCCGTAAGCTGGGTCCCGGGAGCAAAGCTCCATGACAGGGACACCTCCAAGTCAGTGTCCGTTCTGCCGAGGCGTGATGGAGAGCTGACTCCGTACAGCACTAAAGGACCTGTTGAAGGTATTGTTGGGATGGTGGGACGTCAGCAAACTTAGCTTCCACGGTCTGGCAAGCTGCAGGTGCAGACCACCCATCCCCGGACATGATAAATTTCTTTCTATCTGAAGAACCTACTAGAACCAGATAGAACCTACTAGAAGGCTGTTAAATTCTCAAATGCTGGAGTCCACCTTATTGATCAGGTGCCTTTCATTAAAGGTCACCAAAGCCCCCCTGCCCTAGAGGACGTGAAGGCCGCCCTCCTGGAACCCCCTCCACAGCCCCAGCTTTGTCGTCATTGTTGCAATACGAGCACATGACTTTATTTTTTGTGTTGCTTTTATGGTCCCGACCATACACTCTCTGGAGCAGAATGCAGTTAGGAAAATATCATATTTGCTCGGCCCTTCCCTCCCTGATCTCCCTCCCATTTGCTAAGCAGATACGTTTCCAAGAAGGTAAAGAGAAAACATGTCCTGCAAATAATCCTCGATATCAGAGGCCCCTGTCCTGCTTTGAACTTGTCCTGCTGTGGGCAAGGGCTTCTCGCCAAGCAGGGGGGCTGGGTCGGGGGACTCGAGGTGGTCGGTGGCTCACCTCTGGCCAGAGCGGGCAGGAGCGCCTGGTTCATGTTGACCCCTGGCTGGGCTTCACCCCCTTTTCACCAGCGCCCCGTCCACCTCCCCCGGCTGCCCAGGTGGATCCCGTGCTGTGAGTCCTCCCAGCAAGGTGGCGGCAAGGAGCCCGGGGCTCGCTGCTGCTAAACCGCGTGACGGTTGCTGTCGTCCCAAGCCTGCAATTTGAAAAGAAAGAAAGTAACGGCAATGTCTATGTCTCCCTTCTGCGTTGCAGGGGGACCCGGCTGTTCCTCCCTGTTCCCACCCTATCCCCGTCCCTCTCCTCCTCCCAGCCTGGCCCAGGGTCCCTGCACAATGTGGGTTTCATATGCAGTCTATGGCACCGATGCGCTCCGAGGGACAAATGCACAGGGACAGAACTGGGAGTGATTGTGGCTAGTGCTTCTTTTATAGAACTCTCTTACCCTTTCTTACTGAAGAAGAATGAAAGTCTCTCAAACTTACCAAGGGTCCGGGGCCTGGGGACGTGTGCTCTGTCTTCCTGCTCCTACTCCCTTTCTTCTGTCTGCATCGTGTGGGGTGCCGGTCCATCGAGTGCCCGTCAGGCTTTGATGCGAATTCATTTACCCAACTTCCTAATGTTTACCCAGGCCTGTTCCAGATTTGAACCTCTCGACCCCAAAGTTCCCTCCAAGGCCCGTTCTCCTCTTAACCTGAAACCGGGGCTACCGGGTTCCAGGCTGGACAAGAGTCCAGTCCCAGATTGCGCCTATCTCAGGTTTTTAAGGAACGGACTCCCCACTGAGCTTCGAACCCACCTTCCTGCAGACCCCGAGAAGGACGCCTTCTCTCCCACGACCAGGCAAGTGATCTACAGGCAGAAGAAGCGTTACTGCTGAACAGAGGGGTTCTTTCTGATCTGGCTCACCTGACATCTATCCCTAGGAAGCTCTGAGAACCCAGGCCAAGCCAGTGCCCCGAGGCTCTGTTCAAGTTTCATCCACGTGTGGGCCCACCTGGAGCAAAATTATCATGTTGTGGGAGATGTACATACTCAGGAACCTGGGAGCCAACAGAAACAGTCTTCCTGGATGACAGCTTTCTATAGAAAAGGGTCTTCAGGAATGAATGCCAGAAAGATATACATCTAATTATGAGATGATCATGGCTCATGTCTTTGCGTTTTGGATAACCAGGTGGTTTCTTATGGCACCATGCCAAATTCTGTTAGCGTATCTGGAGCTGGTATTTCTAGATGGTCACTAGCCTGGGTTACTTGACTTCTCAGAGTTCCGGGTATTAGTTACCTCGGTCAAAGGCCGGAAGCCGTAAGGTGGTAAATTCCCTGGGGGCTGGGAGGACCCCATAACGAGGTGCAGAAGACATGACACCCAGGGTCAGGTTAGCACAATGAGGTTTTCGTATTGATAATCAATTGAGATATTGATATTCATATTGATAATCAAGTGCAAAAAAGGAAAGCAATGTTCCCTTGGTCCTGTTGTTTGCAGAACCAGACAGCACCTCCCTGGTGACAGACGGGGTCTGCGTCTGTTGGACGCAGATGCGGCATTCCCCGAGTGTCTGCTATTTAATGACAGATCTACTACTTAGGTTTGCGGTCGTAACACATGAGTGAGCTTTAGCGGTGAATGGGCTCTTATTCACAGTAAGTGCCAAGCCGAGTGCATCAGAAAGAATTCTAATGTGAGGAGGGCCCATGGCTGATTTGCTCCAAAAGTCCATTATGTCTCTTGAAGGGTGTTTCAAAAGATAAAATAGCCACCATTAACCACGAGCTAACCACAGCAGAATTCCTACCCGACGTTCAGAAAAATTTCCCTTTGTCACTTACCCAGGATTTACCAAAACTCAGACGAAAGAAAGAGCCAGGGGAAATTGGACATCCCGCTTTGCCTTGGATCTGTAAGAACCAGGGGGCCCGGGGCAAGTCTGCGTGATGCGAGGACACTTTCTCTGTCCAGGCTTCTCATGCGTGTGGCATAAACCGGAAAGGGTCCGGTGACCAGGTCTCTGGAACGCCGAGGTGAAAGGCGGTAGAAGGGATCGCTGAGAGAGCCATGACCTTGGGCGAGGCTCCTGAGGGTTCACCGTGACGGTTGTCCTTCTAGAGACACTTTGTGCCAAGTGCGTAGCACGATTATCTGCCTAATAGTCACGTAAATCCTTCCAGCTGATGGTTATTACCCCCTATACTGGTGAGAGAACTATGTTCAAATCATACGTTCATGGTCACACAGCTAGAAAGAGCTGGCATCTGACTTCAAAGCTCACTATCTTTCCAGCAGACTCGCACGCCCTCAACAATCGTAATTTTTAAATTTATATTATAAATGTGTAAAACACTAAAACTTTATCGTATTACTATATGATCACATATTAGAGTTACCATAAAATCCTAACCTCTAGAATTTATTGAACACTCATTACGTAGCGGGCAGAGTTGTAAGGGGTCCTCTAGGCGTCTGCTCTTTCTCCGATCACGACAACCCCGCCAGGGGAGTGCTGTTCTTAGGACGGTTTCCGGAGGCGGCACGTGGGAGGTTAAGCCCCTTGTGCATAGCTACACGCCCATGAACGGCAGGGCCTGAGCTCAGACCGGACAGCCTGCCTCCCAGCCTCCAGGCCGTATGGAGGACATGCCGACAGTGTGGGACCTTAACCTTGGAGCTGCTCGTTTTCGAGGACCCCTCAGAACCCCATATCCCATGTCACTCTGGAGCCAAGAACGACGGTGTCTTAGGACGGGTTTTTAAACCCGCTCCTCCATCTGAAATCCATTCCCAGATCCGCTGCCTTGCGAGAGGGGGCCGCTGCTGCACACGCTGTTCAGTCCCCGTTTCCAGCCCAGCCCTGAAATATGCTCGTCTCCGTCCTCCCAGCCTGGCCGGCTCCCCCCACAGCCTGCTAATTGGCGTGAGGGACCTCGCTCCCAGAGGCTGCCTGGCCCGGAGCAGCGCCTCTCGCCTCTCTGGGGAGGGATCCTACCCGGGCTGCAGACTCCCCTCCAGGCTGCGTGCCCTGCTGACAGCTGCGCCTGCCAGGAGCTTGGGGACTTACCCTCCTCCTCCTCCATCCCCTAAGCACTTCCTTAGTGAGCACATCTCATTACCCGGCTCCATTTTCTGGTCTCACACTTAGCTTCCTTGTGCCACCACTTGTCACCTTTCCCAGCCTGGCTTTTAATAACGTAAATCCGCCCCAGCCCCGCCCCCCCCCACCCCCGCCCGTGGCATCCCTGCTGTCTAGCACCACATGGGTTCACCCACTGGGCCCTCTGAGAAGCCAGCTGCCCAGTGCAGGCATCTTTCCTCCACACTGGTTCAGCCCCAGCCCAGCCCCGCTGGCTGATCGGGTTAGAGCCCGGCTGGGTCTGGTGGGAGGACCAGCTCCTTCTCTGGCTCCACCCCACCCAGGACGCTCAGCGGGCCACTGGCTTTGGGGGAGTCACGGCAGTCCCCAGCACGCGGTTACCTAACCCACCTCGGTCATAAAGGAGGGATGATGCTCGGGACAATCATATTAACCTTTCTGCAGCAAAGCTGCTGCAGGGAATCCGGTGGAAACTAGAAGGGAGAAAATCCTCTATAAATACAAAACTTGCAGCATTTGTGAAGAAGTTGCAGCCGCGGTGCCGATAGCAGGTGCCAAGTGCATGATGGCGTGATTGATTTTGTTGACACAGAGTGGACCCGCCCCTGGAATAGGTCCGCCGGTGGCACAGGAGGGCAGCACTCAGCCTCCTGGCGTCTGCCCTCCTTCCCCCCAGACTTGGAGCTAGACCCTATTGCTCTGGACCTCCTGCAGGGGAATAGCCCCCTGAACCTTGACCAGAGCATGGAGGCTGACTCTTGTGTTTTGATCAAAGAAATTCCATCCTATTTGGCTTTGTCCTATAAGTGACGACTGAGCTGGGGTTAGATGAGATAGAGTTCTGTGAGCTAACTGTGCCCCGATGGACCCCAGCTCTGCCAGCTCTGTGTAAAGGGTTCCTCTGTAAACTCAGGGAGCACAGCCCCCAGGATGAGGGTCATTTGAGACTTCCAACACCACTGCTATTTGACACACGACCCCCGCGGCCTCCCAGGAAACTCCTGGAACCTTTCAGTCACGTGAAATCAAGATCTGCTTTCAGAAAGAGCGATTTCGGATTCTTTCTAAACATTTTACCGGAGATGTATTTAAACTGTCTCTGTTTGTAAAGCCCAGCTGTAGGTTGCCCCTTTATGGAAACTCTTTGCCTCGCTCTCGTCCGTCAGGTCACACGGGCACGCGGAGGGAATCAAAAGAGGGAAGGAAAGTCAGATGAATGGAGGTCAGTGCGTGAGCGGTGGGTTAGTGAGAGAATCAGCTTATAGAGAGGAAGGTGCTCCTTAAGTAAAAGCTGGCAGAGGGGCACCTGGGTGGCTCAGGGGGTTGGGCGACTGCCTTCGGCTCGGGTCATAGTCCCGGGATCGAGTCCCGCATCAGGCTCCCAGCAACATGGGGAGTCTGCGTCTCCCTCTGACCTTCTCCCCTCTCATGCTGTCACTCTCTCTCTTTCAAATAAATAAAATCTAATAAATGAATGAATGAATGAATAAAAGCTAGAAGATTGCACCCTAAATCCTTTGTGGTGTGTTTTAGAAATCAGCCCTTCATCGGAATCTTTTACCCCAGTTTTGTTAGAATGTCCTAAGTACGGAAGGACGCAGAATGCAGAGTGAGGACACATCGTTTCTGGCTCCCGTCCCTCCAGTCATCTCCCTCAGAATGCCTAGAGAAACTTCCGGAAGGGATTAATGTACTGTAAGAGACAACGTGAGCATATCCAGGCTCGTTTATTGAGACAGAAAAGAAAGGAATAATATAAGGGAAACACCACATCTAGATTTTAGGTGTTCAGATTAAAAATTGAACAGGGATTTCTTATCTTTGCAAAAGTTGTAAGCAGACCACATAGTCTTTAATTTGTTGGGCGGGGGAGGGGAGGAACATAATTTATTTCATCTCTCATGTCACCATATACATGCGTGGTCACGAAAGACTTTTTTGCTTTAATTTTTAAAATTAAGCTTAGGATGTCTGCATGGCACAGTCGGTTGGTTAAGTGTACTACTCTTAGTTTTGGCTCAGGTTATGATCTCAGGGTGGCGAGATGGAGCCCCACATCGGGCTCTGTGCTCAGCGCAGAGTCTGCTTAAGACTTTCTCTCTCCCTCTGCCCCTCCCCTCTGCTCTTTCTGTCTCTCTCTCTCAAATAAAACAAAACAAATCTTTAAAAATTAAGCTTAGGAGAAAGTCTTCTGATGTGATTAATCTGACATAGAAAAGTCTATTTTCTACTAGTTGATGTGAGGAATATGCATCCTTTCTTTCTTTTGAGAATAATAGTTTGCATTTGTAGGCTTCCCAACTGTCCTTCAAGGGGCAGGGGGTAGCACAATAGGCCCATTTTAGGGATAAGGATACCAAGGCCCACACCTGAGGTCACACAGCCACTCTGTGGTGGGGACTTCTGGACTAGAGCCCAGTCTCCTGGGGCGCCTGGGTTGCTCAGCCATTAAGCCTCTGCCCTCAGCTCAGGTCGTGATCCCAGGGTCCTGGGATGGAGCCCTGCATCCCACTCCCTGCTCAGCAGGAAGCCTGCTTCTCCCTCTCCCACTCCCCCTGCTTGTGTTCCCTCTCTCACTGTGTCTCTCTGTCAAATAAATAAATAAAATCATTAAAAAAAAAAAAAACAGTCTCCTGATTCCTAGTTCACTGTGTGCTTGTCATATCTGGAACTTGTAAGAAAGGAGATAGGCTCATGATAGGCACTGGACCCTTCTGTTGTCCTTCCTTTGTCCCTCAAGAGCTGAACCCCATCTGAAAATATGCAGAAACCAGGGAAGGCGTCCTGGTGCGCTCTGAGACCAGCCCAGCGCTGCCCCCACATACTCCCACCTTCCACTCCCACCAGGCCGGGCCCGGACACCAACTCTGTCTTTCTCCCGAACTCTGGCTTTCCTCTTGTCAGAGGCAGAGAAGATCTTATTTCCGTGGCTTACATTCATCCCGAGGAACCCCAGCCTCCCCGCCACTGGCTCCAGCCCCACACAGCAGGAGGGATGCGGGATCCTGGCAGACTCATGGGATGCTAACGGGCTCTACGGTGTGGCTGTTCCGTCTCAGCAGTTGAGTCCTTTGTTCTAGACTCCCCCTGACGATCTCACCGGTTCATTTTTCTTGCTCTTCTTCCTGTTGGTGGACTTTGGTGAACCAATGACTTTGGCCTCTGATTGGCCTTGAATCCTTCCCAGGCACATGTTAGGAACTTAAAACTGGATATGGAAGGCTTAAAGATAACTCTGATCCTCTGGGATGAAGACAAAAATGGTGCCAAATGGTGCTTCTTATTAGGTTGCTCAGACTTGACCTTGACTCATTTCTACTGACCTGATTCTTGAAAGTTTGTGACAGTGGACATCAGCATAAACCGATTCAAAATATAAAAATGTAAATGAAGTAAAAGCTGTTAGTGCTTAATGTATTCTGCAGCCTCTAACCCGTTGATGAGGGAAAACAACATATTCTCGCTGACACACATGCCTTGAGCGTTTGCCGTAGTCAGGACGTGGCTCAGGACAACTCACAGTTTCCTTATGTGTCTCTTGAAGGTCTTCATCGTCGGGATCCACAAAGGAGTTTAAGCCAATCCCTCACCACCTTCTGTGGTCTTCTCTGAGTGGTGAGAGATCTCTCCCAAGGGTCACATTTGCCCAAAACCTTCCTTTGCCCTTGTGTCTGAAGAAAGCCTCTCACTGGACAGCTTGTGGGTCAAGGGGTGGGCAATGAGGAGACCCCCAGGTGTGTGCCATGTCCTTGAACCTGGTGACCAGCAGCACAGCCATGTCTTCTGCTCCGATGGAGTGTCGGCCCAGCTCAGGCGCCAGGCTCCGCCTCTCTGGACCAGTCTCTCCAAGAGCCACCCTCAGTCCCTCATTGCCCTCCAGGGGGAGGGGCTGCCATGATTCATGAGCAAGACATAGAGGCCACAGCCACCCTGAGCGCCAGCTGACTTCACCGTCCACTGAGCAATCACATAAATGAGGCCAAGTGGGGTCTTGACCCCTAAGAGCTTGGGCAAGGAAGTGCCAGTCTCCTGTCATTCGAATGGGGGTGTCGAGCCCTCCCTCCCCCCCACTCAGGCTGCGCCCTGGCTTTCTGGATATCATCCTGCCGGTTCGCCCTTTGGTACTGGAATCAGAGACCATCCCCTGTGCCCTGAGAGCCGGGAGAAGGGCAGGCACGTTCCCAAGTGCAGGGACCCCCTCCACTCCCCAGAGCTGCCAGGCGAGGAGGGCTGAAGCCGGCGCTGCAGGGAGCCTGTCGGCGTCGGCCCTGGAGGGAGAACTCCTGGCAAGAAGTCTGGGGGATAGACTTGCTCCCAAGTGGTATCTGCGAAGCACTTTACTTACAGAGGATTAAGCAGGAAGCGGAGTGCTGGACGGAAGGGATAATGACACCAAGGAAGTCAAGCAGAAAAACCCCATTTCCTTCCTTTCAGGGGAAAATAAATATCCATTTATTGAAATGAATTGTGAAGGAAAGAATGAGGGTAGCATTTCCCTGCCCCCCACCGCCCCGAGTTCAGGCGTGTGCGAATGGCCAGCAACCGTGATCTTCAGCCCATCCCCAGAAATTCAAGTGCAGGCTTGGAACCTCTTTAGGGTGCAGGAACATTCCCTCGGGCAAAAGACTCCCTAATTCAGCCCCTTCTCTCCTGCTTCTCCTCGAGGACCCTGGCCTGGCTTAGCTCGTATCTTACATTCGATGTAAGATATAAGATGTAAGATGTAAGAAATCACATGTGAAATTGTGACACAGAAAAGCAGTGGGTCATGTGACTTCCATCAGTTCTGCCTGGCGTGGCCTCATCCTTGACTCGTACCGCTCAGAGGCCGGGCGAGGGGACTTGCTTACAGAACGCCCGAGGCTCCCAGACACCCCCCAAAAGTCGCCATCCGAGCATGTGCCCTCAGCACACGGGCGTCACTGGGGCAGGGCGGTAGGAATGAATGGAGCTTAAGTAAGATCGGGGACATTCACGGTGAATAAGAAAATTGCCCAAATGGGAAGGTAGACGGGGAGCTTTCTGGTCGTATATGCAGTGACTGTTTCACGATCAGAGCCTGGGAGGTTTCATTCTCCCCACAGTCCCACGAGAGAAGCCTCATTGTCCCTATTATGCAGGTGGGAACACTGAGGCTCTGAGAGGCTGGACCACGTAGGGGAGGCAGCGGTGGCCGTGATGGAAAAAGTTATGGGCTTTGGCATCAGACAGAGATGGGATCAGAGTGCAGCGTGACCACCGACATTTTCAGGGATGGGCGGCAAGTGCAAAACACTGTTCCCTCATCTGTAAGATCTGGACAGTGTGCCGAGGTGCTGGATTCTTAGGAGGACGACATAACGCTCTGTAGCTGAGAGCACAGCCCAGCACACGGAAGACCCCCCAGAAATGCAGGAGTCATCACAGACCTCCCAGTGGGAGAACCGGCATTTGAATCCCGAGAGGGCGACCTCATCCCAGCCATGGGCTCCTTCCACCACGACACGGGGTCCCTAGATCCAAGAGAAAAAGACAGGAAAAAAGACAAGCAGAAAGACGCCTTCATCCATGTTGCACAGTGCAGATTATCCCGACATTTCTACACATCCGAAATATTTCATTAAAAAAAAATCACAGCCCTTCTCCCCAAAACCGTACAACTGACATGCATCAGACCTGACAGGTGATCCGATGAGGAAGGCAAGACGGAGAGAGAGGAGCTTAGAAAAAACCCTATACATTGCTACAGGGTTCACCACGTGGTATTACGAAAACCACCTGTCTTGTCTGTCTGTCTGTCTGTCTGTGTGCTGCTCTATGTATCACCAGGCTTCGAGTCCCTAGTGCCTACCTAGCCCAAGGCCTGGCACACAGCAGGTGCTCGACCCCTTTGGACTGAGCTAGCGACACAGTGACAAAGGCTGGGAAGGGAGCACACGCTGTCCAGTTCCCCCAGGCCTTGCGCCGGCAGAGCCGTGTGTGTGTGTGTGTGTGTGTGTGTGTGTGTGTGTGTGTGTGTGTGTGTTCAGCCTGACTTCCGCACACCGTGGGGCTCGCGGGCAGGCCGTGTAGGTCTGTGCATCCTCCACGTAGCTGCAGGGGTGCAGCGGGTGGTGGTGGTCATGTCTGGTCTGTCTTGATGACTCGGGAGGTGGCTTAAGGGCTCTGCCCTTGTTTCCTGCCGACACGCGCTTTCGTTCCCTGAGATGACAACTTCTGTGCACTCACTTAATGGGGTCCCAAATAACACGCTTCAAACAAATCTTTTATCACCATT
The DNA here is from genome assembly GCF_902655055.1 of Lutra lutra. Lineage (NCBI taxonomy): Eukaryota > Metazoa > Chordata > Mammalia > Carnivora > Mustelidae > Lutra > Lutra lutra. The sequence goes on from NC_062292.1 coordinate 10,598,412, forward strand.
GCTCCTTGGACACATTTCAAATGCTGGCTGTTAGCAACAGGCCATTTCTCCGGCCTTTAATGGTGATGCTAATCGCTGTGGGTTTTTGTCTCGGAGAGTCCGGACGGCCCAGGAGTAAATTAGGGGTCTAACTTTTATGTCCGTGGGTTATTGATCTGCGAGTTCTCTTCAAGGGGAACTCCACCAGCCCCGAGACCTCAGCTGTCCGGAACCCTTTGCATCTCTGTATGTGGGTCACCAGCGTTTGGTTTTCACTTTATATTAATAACGAGACAACCTGATGTGCCGTTTCTGTAATAAAGCAATGGACGTATCAAAATGCTCCACCTGGGAGCTAAAAATAATTTCTTTTTCCCTTGACCCTCATCATCATTTACCAGAAGGTTCCCTGCTGTCGCGCACACTGACCCTTCCAGAAGCGTCCAGTCATCTCATTCCAGGTCCTTTCCCGCCCTTGTTTCTCGGCAGGTGAAAGTCATGCTCCGCATCGGCCCCACCCTGGCTCGCGATTCCTCGGAATCCAGCTCCTTCTTAAAGGTGGACCCACGGAAGAAGCAGATCACCCTGTACGACCCCCTGACGTGTGGAGGTCAGAACGTCTTCCAAAAGAGAAGCAACCAGGTTCCTCCTAAGATGTTCGCCTTTGATGCTGTTTTTCCACAAGATGCTTCTCAGGTGGGTGTCCCCCTTCCTGTCCCCTCGGGCTCAGGCCACACTGATGGGTTTCGAGAAGCTTTGACTGTCGTGAGAGCCTGTAAGCCGGGAGGGTGTCTCCCAGGGCGCTCTGTGCGTCCTTCTATCCCGACAACTTCTGGAAACCATGCAGGGCTCCCCGAGTAGCTCAGTCCTTTTGAATTACTGGTGTCCGACGTTGGGCAGGATCACTGGGCTGGGATCTTAACAAAACATATCCTAGGACAGAAGGAAGAGGGAGCCACTCAGCCGATGGCTTACAGGAGCAGGAGATAGAAGGCGGAAGTGGGGGTTTTAGGAATGCCTGCATTGAGGCTGTGGCATATGTGGTCCATGAGGACACCGGTCCTACCTGGGCTTCTAGGGACGGGTGGTGGGGGGGGGTGGGGCGGTTGTCCAGGAGCTGGGCTGGAGTTAGGCAGGGTTCTAGGGCAAGTGAGAGGCCGAGAAGCTAAGGCTGACATGTCTATGGCTCAGATCAGTGGAGTGTAGTGGAAGGGAAGGAGAAGAGGCTAGGGAGAGCTCCTGGGTTAGCCAGTGCTGCATTACAAACCCTGCTAAAATTCTAAAATTCAGTGGCTTAGAACAGTAAGCACTTATTACTCCCCATGAATCTGCGGGCCGGCAGAGCATTCTTCTGTTTCTAGCTCAGTTCACGTATGTATTGTAGTCTTGGCTGGACGCCCTTACCTGTTTGGGGACTGTCTGGGGCTTGCTGTCACGCCGATGGCACGATCCAAGTATACAAGCCTCTTGAGACGTAGGCTCCATCTTGCGAGCCCGTCGTTTCTGCTGCATTCTGTTGGCTCAGGGCTGAGGGGTGGGAGGAGACCCCACCTCTGAATCGAAGGGGCTGCACGTTGACATTGCAAGGGGCAGACACACACACACACACAGGTGGAGAATGACGGCCACACCGCGGTGATGATAACTTGGAGGCTTCTCGGGGGCCAGGGTGCCAAGATTCCTGGACCAGAGCTCCTGGAGCCCATCCCAGGAAGAACAGATGTCTACTGGAAGATTCAGTTGCACCATCTGGTGCGATTCATCTGCAAGGAGCCGGCACAACGGAAGCTTCTAGTAGACCCATAACCCAAGTTAGAGGTATACGGTGACCTACTTTGCCTGCACGTTGGGCTCCAACAGCTGCATCTTCTGGACAAATTTCCAGCACTTTCCAAGATTTATATAAAGCGGGGTACATTGGGATCACTGATGCCTATAGCAGAACCGGAAGACGGGGCTGGTAGCTCCTGTGAATTTCCTCCATGCTGTGTCTGAGCGTGGGCCTCGGGGATGCTCGCTCAGGCCCCGATGTTATCCCGCAGACACGCAGCACACGGCATCGGCTCTGTTCATTCACGAGCTGAACTGGTGGCTTCTCCAAAGAGTTTCTCCATGAGAAGACAAAACACTTTACAAGCCAGTCCGAGGGTCCCTCGCTTTATTACGTTTCATAAAATGTGTTCTACCACCCCACGGGCTCGCTCCTCTGACCCTGACATTGTGTCCAATACGTGGTCCACAAATCATTTCATGATCACGGTTTAAAAACTTCTTTAAAGCAATTCTCCCTAAGCTGGAGGCGTCCCAAGGCAAACCCTAAATTCAGTGTGGACTATTAATTTACGTTTATTCCAGAAAAAAGGAGCCATTTTTATTACTCGTGTTTGCTGACATTTCACATGGGGTTGGCAGAGCTCAGAGGCTCGACGCTTACAGTCACACTGGCTTTGGAATGCTTTAGTTTTGCTAAAATGGCCACTATTAGAATACATTGCATTTCTCTACAAACGGTGCATTTTCCGGAAAGTTTCATACACATTCATCCACTTGACTCTTCTCGAAGTCTGTGGCATAAAAGAGGGAAGCGTTGCTATATCCCCTTCTATTCTCGGTCGTGCTTGACGTGCCCGCCGTCCTACCCAACGGGTTTTAGGCGGTGTGGCCTAGGGAGGCTCACTCGACCTCTCTGGGCCTCCGTGTCCTCACCTGGGCTGTTGGGATTCACGAGTTGAGACGCGAGAGACGCCTGGTGGAAGAGAGCCAGAGCACAGTGAGGGCTCCAAGCTCGTGAGCTCGTGCTGTCGGGTCGTCACTGACGCAGGGAGGGTCATGCTGCTGGTCACAGTCAGACTCCGGGCCCCAGCAGTGAGCTCCGTTTGAGCCCCCAACGAGGGACAGGAAGGAGCTGGACAGAGCAGTAGGCTTCTGCTCTCAGGTCCTCCCTGTGGCTTATGGGGTAGCAGCCGCCAGGGAGGCCCAGGCCGCTATGAGGTTGGCTTTCTTCAGTCTGTCAGGACATCAGCTCTCAGCAATGACCAGAACGGCCCTTGCTCCTCGTTGCCCCTGTGAGCCCCCTTAGGTCACCTGCTGCTCACTCCGGGGCAGACCGCTGAGGCTCTGGCTTTGGGAAGGTGTCATAGTCCGTTTGGACGGTCATAACACACAGCACAGATTTGGGGCCTTATCAACTAGGCAAATTTATTTCTCACAGTTCTGGAGGCCAGGAAGTCCCAGGTCAAAGTATTGGCAGATCCGGGCTCCAGCAAGAGCCCCTTTCTCATTCACAGCTGTCCTCCCGCTGTGTCCTCACATGGCCTCAAGGAGCCCTCTGGGGCCCCGCTCTCCTCAGGGCACTAATCCTGTTCAGGAGGGTGAGCCCTGTGACCCAGTCACCTCCCCAAAGGCTTCACCTCCAAATGCCACCACGTTGGATGTGGGGTTTCATTGTAGGAATTGGGAAAGGGGCGGGGCACAAACATTCGGAAGCAGGAAGCGGGGTGGGGGGACTTACCCCTGTGGGTGCGCAGAGGCTTCCTGTGGACCCGGCCCTGCCCGGGCGTCTGTGCTGGGGGAAGGCCACCTGCTTCTCAAGGCCCGAGAAGGCGGAGTTCATCCAGCCATCGCTGCTGAGTCACCCGTGACAAATTCCATCAAGATTCTCCAGCATCCATCTTGGGGCTTCCAGCTGGCCTCTTGCTGCAGGGGTCCCCGGGGTGTGACAGATCCCGTGGTCCCCACAGCAGCCTCGTCCTTCCACCCCCTCGGCCCCAGAGGAGCCCCCAGGGGAGCTGCGGAGGAGACCACCAGAATGCTCGAGAATGGGTGGGAGTGTGGGTTTTCTCTTTGGGTTTGGGAGAGAGAATCGATTTCCAAATACTCGGGCCTGTCGCACCCCTGCAGCCCCGTTCCTGGCAAGACCGTGGCTCTTGGATTCCAACCCCCCGGGGTATGAGGGTGCAGCACGTAGCTCTGACACCTCCAAGGGATTCCTGGAGCTCGGATTGTGGTGGGGACAGCACACCGTCCGTGATTTTGTCCTCCTGCCGCCCAGAGAAAGTTTTCGGATCTCCAGGTGCAGCCACGGAATTCACAGAATTCCCCTGGTTTGCAGAGCTCTGTATTACTGGGTTTTAGTGGGGAAATACAAAAAGTCATCAGGAGTCCCGCCACCCTCTCAGGATTTAGATAGTCATGCGGGGGCCGAGCCACACGGCTGGCCGAAGAACCCCCACCATGACAGCCTGACAAGTGGCCTTTGATAACGTACGTGGAATCCGCACAGAGAGAAAGAAAAGGCTGGTTTTAAAAAGAAGGGGACGTGGATCAAGAAAGAGGAAGGAGGTTGGAGAGAAAGTAGACGTAGATCACAGGCCTCTAGCTTCTATTAGAAACACCATGTTTCAAGGTCATGTTCCTGAAATGGTCCATCATCTTTTCCCCACTAATAAGCTTGGTCCAATTTCATATGGTCCATTTCATATGCTGTGTGTGTGCGTGTGTGTCTGTGTGCACACACATGTGTGAGTGAAGGATCCAGGTAAAAGAGGGCCAGTGGGAAGTTTAAAGGCCTTGTCCAGGAGGCCCGGAGGGCAGATCAGACAAGGGCCTGAGGTCCACGAAAGCACTCTGTATCCCGGGGCAGCCTGTTCCTGCCTGCCCTGCAGAGACAGCAGCTGAAATGCCCCATGAATTAGCAGAAGAATGGTTCATAGGTCACGTGTGTAAGGCTCAGGTTTATAAGAGGCTGAGGTCCCAGAGGGTTTTGAGCACTCCCAAACGGCATTACGGCCTGACCCACCTATAAGGCCGTGACCCCGAGACCTGAGTCCCAGGGAAGGGGGCTCCGGTTCCCATCGCTAATGGTCCACTTACCACACGTGTCTCTTCTCGTTTCTGCCAGGCTGAAGTATGTGCTGGAACCGTGGCAGAGGTGATCCAGTCTGTGGTCAACGGGGCGGACGGCTGCGTGTTCTGTTTCGGCCACGCCAAGCTGGGTCAGTGAGCGATGTCCTTGTTCTTGCCGTGTGTATCCCCGGGCACGCGGTCTGGTCTTCTGTCCCCGCCCCAGAGCCTGCGGATGAACGGGGAGATTGTCTCCTTTAGGTGCCCAACTATAGAATCCCCACTCACCGTTTCTACTTTTGAAATGTAGTGTTCATCCTAAGTGGAGACCCAAGCTTCTAGAAGGGGGTGGCGGTGTCCCTCCCACTTGGTCCAGGTCAGGGACATGCCCAGAAAGCCACCAGGAGAGGGGATACACACCGAACCGTGGCTCTGGGGTTCACAGTGGTGGACGGAGCCCAGGACAAGGCACAGGAGCAGCCCCCAGGCCAAGCCCAGAACCGTGTCAGGACCCATCTGGGGACGGCATCGGACAGCCAGCCTCAGTCCCCAGCCTCCAGGCTGAGCCAAGTGAGAAAGGACAGGATCTGGATGCTTGGACCCCCTTTAGGTGCCTTCTTAATCCTGGCCTGGGGCTGTCTGCTCAGCAGGCCTTACCTTAAGAGCTGGGGAAGTTAGGAATTTGGGGAACTCCGGAAGTGCCCCTCGGCAGAAGTTCCCACAAAGGCCTTGCAGTCAAGGGGGGCCCGTTTGAGGCCGAGACCGAAAGCTCATTTCAGCTGTCTTCGGTCTTCTCGATAACGGATCAAAGCAGCAATCCAGATTTTAATAGAATTTGCTCCTGCAATAAAAATATACACCGCATTTAACTTGAGGGAGGATATAAACTGCGAGGCTGTGGGTTTCATCTGGGTGGTGATAAAAAGAACCATTACAGCGATGAACGATCTCGGCCTTCCCTCCACGTGTAAAACGGGGCGGCAGCCGGATAGCGCTTGGTGTCTGGGATTGTCCTCGAAGAGCCGCGTCCAGGCTTACATCCTGTCCTCCGGTCTGGCCGCTTATATTCTTTATCCCTAGTACTAGGAGATGCCCTTGGTGGTTGCGGTCCTTAACCCTTAGTATTTCCCTCCTTTTCCTTTCCTTCCTTCCCCCAACTTCTCAGCAGTGGGGGGTGGGGAGGGGGCGCACTTCATAGAATGCCCCCCTCCCCCTCCCCATGCTCACACTGTGTTCCTTCCTGCCTCGCCCGCCCCCAGGGAAATCCTACACCATGATCGGAAAGGACGATTCCATGCAGAACCTCGGCATCATCCCCTGTGCCATCTCTTGGCTCTTCAAGCTCATCAATGAGCGCAAGGAGAAGACGGGGGCCCGGTTCTCGGTGCGGATCTCAGCCGTGGAGGTGTGGGGCAAGGAAGAGAACCTGCGGGACCTGCTGGCCGAGGTGGCCACGGGCAGCCTGCAGGACGGCCAGTCCCCGGGAGTGTACCTGTGCGAGGACCCCATCTGCGGCACGCAGGTGAGCAGCTCCCAGCTGGGGTGCGTGCCCGTGACCCCCCGTGGCTGCCTCCTCAGGCGGGGCCGGCTCTCGAGCGTTTACTTTAAGGTGGCTGGGAGCTGTGTGGCCGCAGCTGCTGAGCCATCCGCTCACCCAACCTAAATATTTGTACCTTGAACCTGATTGACAGTGAGGAGCGGCGATCCTTGTAGCCATCGTGGGGGTCGGGGGTGGAATTCACTTTCTTTATGCCCCTTTCGACAAAAAGGGAAGTCCAGTGTTTCTTTTGCTTAAACAACAAGCCGAAATATTTACTGCTCTGCACAAAGGGCTCCAGCCATTACGGGGGCTGTTTTTGGCTCTATAAACCATGTTTCTGGCAACGGTTTTGCCGCCGACTTAGTAGCGCTATAGGAAAAACTAAGAACCACTTTCTAATTAGCACCACGATATAATTGCTCGGTCTGTGGAAGCCCGGAGAAGCTCCCGTCCGCCTGTGCAGGGTGTGACACAGGACGGCCCTGTGGGTCTGTCCCTCGCTGGCTGACTGCAGGGGGAGGAAGGACTCTGAGCTCCCTGCTTGCCGTCCAGAAGAATCGGCTCTTTCCATCTCCAGCAGGCTTTATTTCCTAGATTTTTTTAATTTTTTTCAGATTAAGTTCATTTTGATGAGCCCCTGCCTCATCGCAGGTGGGATCTGTTGGCGTAGGTGAGGATACTCACACTTGGCCTTGTTCTACCCCTGCTCCGAGCACCTCAGATCCTTCCGTTTCGGTTAGGAATCTCCCCCGACCTCCAGTTGCAAAACATCGTGATTTGCACGGCCCCACGTGACCTGCCCGTGCCTACCTTTCCAGCATCCCCTTTTGCCACTCCTCATAAATTACATGCAGGTGCCTAAAAAAAGTCCCTCAGACTTCAGTGTGCGTATGGGTCACTGGGGATCTCGTGACCCTTCAGGTTCTGGCTCTGTAGGACTGAGATAGATCCCCCAAAATATGTCTCACAAGTTCCCATGTGACTCTGATACTGCTGGTCCAGGGACCACACTTTGAGAAGCTCAGTCCGATGGCACCTGCCTTCTGTTCCTTTTCCAAGAATTACCTCGATGTTCAGATACGCTATAACCTCCATTCACTTTTTTTTTTAATTAAAATGTTGTTAGTTAACATAGAGTGCAATATTGGTTTCTGGAGTAGAATTCAGTGATTCATCACTCACAACTCCATTCACTTTTATAAAAACTCTGCCTGGGAAGTCCCACGTCGGCCAAGGATCTGGTTCTCTGAAGGCTAAGAAGAACGCATCAAGTCCTCTTTATTTTAACTCCTCTTACTGAAAAATCACAAAAAAATCTTTAGCTTATTTTTTTGCCATAGTAAGTATAGGAGAGTGAGCACAACAGTCTCTCTTCGAAGTCTGAGGATTTTGAAGGTGCCGGGCTCCCAGACCAGCTCTCACTGTTCAGAATAATAGCGCAGTCAGAGTCAGAAATAGAAAATTCTAAGAATGTGTACTGACCCTGAGACATACATGGCAGACTCTTTGTTTGAATACAGCCGATGTTTCCTTTTCTCCCCCCGAGAAGTAGTGTTGCTCCAATTTTATTTTAAGATTTTATTTATTTATTTGACAGAGATCTCAAGTAGGCAGAGAGGCAGGCAGAGAGAGAGGAAGAAGCAGGCTCCCTGCTGAGCAGAGAGCCCAATTTGGGGCTCGATCCCAGGACCCTGAGATCATGACCTGAGCTAAAGGCAGATGCTTTAACCCATTGAGACACCCAGGCGCCCCTCCAATTCTGTTAATATTGTTCTGTTGAAGGTTTCCTCTAATTTCTAAGGGATCTCATAGGATTTAGACACATGGCTCACAATGGTTTCTTAATTGATTAAATATGCCATGATCGTGAATTTAGAAACTAAAGATAAAAATAGATATTCCTTAAACAATCAACATGAGACATTCAAGTATGTTGGGTGTTTTCGCATATTGTTTAAAACTATGCTCATACATGTAAGTCTAAAAGTGGCTTAAAGTCTCTGGAGAAATGGGGAGTGGAGCTCAAGCTAACCAGGTTGGCTTTTCCTTCTTGGGGGAGCCAGTGCTGTCTGGCCTGAGCTCCCATCTGCCACCTGCCTGTCTGCGAACATTCTAGTCTTTGAGAGCAGGATGCGGTTGTGTCCTCTGGGTTTTCTTAGGTAGGTGGATAGCCCAGGGCGTGGGTTTGCTGGGCTCTGCAGAGGTCAGGCTGGGCCCCCTGCTCCCCTGGTCACTCGGATACAATCTCACACTCTTCACACCTGCTAAGACTCGCTGTGAAACCGTGGAATGGCTGAAACTAGCTTTCATCCACTACGCATGCTCAGTATTACCTTTCAGCAAAGGGTTTGTGAAACAGACAGCTGCGTGTGGGTTCAGGCCCTTGTTCTAGAAGGATCTCTGGCCTCCGAGATGCATGCAGCTTCTCTGCACAACGGAGGACCAGAGACCTCAGCTCTCGGCTTGTGTCTTCCAGCTGCAGAACCAGAGCGAGCTGCGGGCGCCCACGGCCGAGAAGGCCGCCTTCTTCCTGGACGCTGCCATCGCCTCGCGCCGGGGCAGCCAGCAGGACTGTGACGAGGACGACCACCGCAACTCACACATGCTATTCACCCTGCACATCTACCAGTACCGCATGGAGAAGAGCGGGAAAGGGGGAAGTAAGTGCACGCACGGCCAGGCCCAGCCCATCATCTGGGCCAGCCACCCCCCCGCCATGCCCGAGGTGGGGCTTGAACTCACGACCCCGAGATTGAGCCCCTCTCCCCCTCAGTCCATCGACCAAGCCAGCCAAGCACCCCTGACCCTTTTTTAGCAGGGTACCATGGCACCAGTACAGAGTCTGCTGGTTGGGAGTTCCAGACGATGAGAGAGCCTGGGCTGTGGTTTCCTTTGAACTGTCCAGGAGAAAAGGGTTTTCCTTGGCTAGGATAATTGACAAATGCAATTACCAGGGGATGGTGAGCAAGGACAAACTTTAAACGGGAAAAACAGCGGGTGACTTGTATCTTTTTTGCACACACTTTATAGGTGCTCTCCAGGAAGGTCCAATATTTACACCCCAGGCACCCTGGTGATGGGTTACTCGTCAGTAGCTTGAGTCCACTCTGTGGACCCAGGAGAAACAAAAGCATTTTTTTTCTAAATTGCCTATAAATCAGACTTTGGGATAACTAACCAGGTTCTGGTTTCCTTTGTGCCTCGGTGACATTCCTCTGTAAGGCCGGGGCACAGGCCTGCTCCATGATGAGCAACACCCCCGGGACCCCAGTGTGCTGGGTACACAGGCCCCTTTGGGCCTCAAAGCCAGCACTGACCTCGGTGGGGCGCCCGACCCTTTGCCTGCCAAGTCGTGTAGGCTCAACGCTCTAAGGAGTGTCTCGGGTGGGATTCTGAACCATGGGCTGCGTGGTCCGTTGACCTGGCTGGGCTTTCTCCCCTGTGAGCCCCAGGCCTGGACTGCTGGGTGACAGTTCCCTACTCTCTCGATGTCTACTTCTAAGAACTTTCAAAACACAGTCAGTCAGCCCCCAGTATTCCCTGAAAATGATTGCCTCGGGGCACTGGGTGCCAGGAAAATGGACATTAGTCCCAAGCTAGGAGACTAACCCCGGGGGGCCTGGAAATCGTGAAGCTAATTGGCTAACACAGAGGCAATCAACAAACCTAATTTTTGGTGGGGCCCTGAGTTAGACGTCCAAACCGGGAGCAGGAGCCGGACTTCCCAGTTCTCTGCCTGTTGCTGGAAGACCTGGAAGCCAGTATCCTGGGAACAGCTCTCGGGCCTTCTCTGGCCCCCAGGGGAAGCTCTGCCCTTCCCCAGTCTCAATGCCTCCGCTGGCCCAGTTGTCTGCCATTAACTGTTATTTTCATTCAGTTTTCATGAAATCCAGTTCACATTCAGAAAAACCTCCCCTGCTGGTGTGTTGTTAGATGAGTTTTGGCAAATCTGTGTAGCTGGGTATCCCCCCCGCCACCATCCAGATAGAGAACAAAGCTGTCTGCACCGAAAGCTCCCCTCCCCCACCTCGAGCCCCTGACCACCACGGATCTGATATTTGTCCTTTTAGTTTTGCCTTTATCCAGAACCTCATCTAGATGGAATCCCGTATTCCCCGTGTGACCTTTTGTGTTTGGCTTCTTGCATCTGGCTTGAGGCATCGGAGACTTACCCACATGGTTGTGTGTACTGGTTGTTTGCTTATTTTTCTCGAAGGAACCTGGAGACTTGCCCCTACCCCTCCTCCCACCCCCAGGCCTGAGATCTCACCATATGCCCCGGGCTTGGGGGCTGTCCAGGAGTCTAGAGATACTGGCCTCACTGGTGGGGCACTGGGCACCCTGGGTGACCAGCCAGCAGCAGCCTGGACCTCTCTTAAACCGGCCAAGGTCATGAAGGTCTGACTGCGGAGTGAGCAAGAGAGTTTGAAGGGGAAACTTCCAGAGGAAATTGATTCCCAGTGATGGGCTCACACCCGAGTACCGCATTTCCGTTTAGAAAAACTTTCTCAAAGAAGCAAACAAGGGATTAGGACAGGGATGAGAAGATCCAGACTTTTAAAACTTGACACAGAATTCCACCCCCCAACAGTCTGGGGGCTGGCTTTCAATTCTGCACGCACTGTTTTTTCGGATTGTGTCTTAGCGTCATGAATGGGGGAGTCTAAGAAATGTTTTATTCTTTGAAGCTTGCTTTTTTATTTTATTTAAGCTTTCTTTTAAGCTGTTCTCTTCTTTTAATTCAATATTAATAATCAGAGCCTGCTGTGGGTGCTTGTACTTTCAGCAGAGGGTGACTTGCAAAAGGTACGAATTTTCAGCCAAATTGCTTCCAAATGGTGCTGAGCGGGAGATCTCAGCGGACAGTATAATCTCGTTCTCCTTCTAGGTTTCAAACCGTGCTGAAAACAACTATATTCAGTTTTTCTTCTTTTTTTTTTTTTTCGTGGTTCTGCTCTTGATTTGGAAACTGAAAGTAGGGAGGAATCTTGAAAATAAACAGTTAATGAAATGACTTTGACTGTAAGAATTGGAAATTGAGCCTCACAGAGGTGTGGGCTGGGCCCTGTCCAACTCACTCCGCGGCACGTCTGGGCACTTATGGAATATTTAAGATCCCATTCGCCTCCTTGCTGTTTATATATCGTGAAGGCAAATTGCTTTTAAATAATAAATTCAGGGTAAAGGAAAAGGCAAGTACCATTAATGGCTCCCCAAAACCCTTTTCGTTACTTTCTAATGTATCTGTAGATGAGAAGTTGGGGAGGGGGAGGGAGACCAGGGGACGTCACCTGCCTGCCATGGCCCCCGCTTCCGGGGAGGAGAGGAGTCTAGGCTCCGATGTGCTCAGCCGGCCCCCGGCCCAGGGCTCGCTTGACTTCACTGAATTTATATCTGCTTAAGATATAATAAGGAGATTCAGAGTGTTGTTTAAAATGGAAATTTTTGTTTACTTATACATAAGTAATAATCCCTGTGGACCTGGCAGGCAGAACTCAATTAAAGCAAAGTTTATTAATTAGTTACCCTGCAGGGAAGCAGAGAGCAGAGTCTGCTGTTGTGAACAACGGGCCGTTGGTGGCCTTAGATGGTGGGTTTCAGACAGGTCTCTCGGGAAGAGCTTGCCACGTGTGTGCATGCACCTGAATCTTACACACGTATGTATTCTACATGCACACACGTGTACACATACACACATATAAAGAGGCAGACAAAAATGTTTTAAACATGTCCAACCAGGAGAGAAAATTTACTGTTTCACACATAGCCTTACACTTGAAATATTTCTCTGGTTTAGGGAGTTTTTGGGATCTTAGTGGGGCCGACTCTCCAACAGTTCTGGAGCCTTCTGCTGCTTTGCCAAGCTCATGTGTGAAGTCTGAGAGCCCCCGTGGGAATTCTAGCCTTGGGAAAGAGCCGGAGGGCCCGAATAGTCAAGAGCTTCTCCTCATGAACAAACGGGTCTTTCAGGAGACTGTCCACACTGTTGAAATCAAACGGAACGTATGCTGTGTTTTCAAAACATCAGTGCTTCTCTGTTAGCTCGTTCAGCGACGTTTCTGAAAGAGAAAGACCATCCGGTTACCTTTCCCATCAGCAGGTGGTGTGAGTTCAGAGAAGTCCTCTGAGGCAGCACAAACAGGAGATGGTTAATTGAGAAAGTTAGTCCGAAGGGAGGATCCTGTAAAATGGTACATTCACGCCATGAACGTTTCATCTCATGAATATTTATTTCAGTAATATTTCAAAACACACACACAAATGGGTATTTATTTATTTATTCATCCTCTGATATGGGTTTTTCTCTTTGAAATGACTTTGCAACCTAAAGTTCTGCTTTTATAAACCATGCTCATATTAATAGTCTGGTTCTTGCTTTAAATTTCTTCTAAGTGATTCGAGAACTCAAAGACGTTTCTTACATTTTTTTCCCACTTTATAATTTCTCATTTCCACCAAATTCAGCATCTCTTTTATTTTTATTTATTATTTTTTAAAGATTTTCTTTATTGGGACGCCTGGGTGGCTCAGTTGGTTAAGCCGCTGCCTTCTGCTCAGGTCATGATCCCAGCGTCCTGGGATGGAGTCCCGCATCGGGCTCCTTGCTCAGCGGGAGCCTGCTTCTCCGTCTGCCTCTGCCTGCCACTCTGTCTGCCTGTGCTCACTCTGACAAATAAATAAATAAAATCTTTAAAAAAAAAAAAGATTTTCTTTATTGATTTGAAAGAGGGAGCATGAGTGGAGTCGGGGGGCAGAGGGAGAGGGAGAAGCAGACTCCCTGCCGAGCAGGGAGCCTGACACGGGGCTCGATCCCAGGACCCTGCGATCATGACCTGAGCCGAAGGCAGACACTTGCACAACTGAGCCACCCAGGGGCCCCTCAGCATCTCTTTTTGAAGAAGAACTCATTTTTATCTCAAAGCCTTGAGTTTAGCTCTTAAAGAAACACTAGCTCTCTTTACACGATCGTATCTTACTGGTTTGCGTAAGATTTGCTTCTGTTTTTTTCCGTGATGACAAGCGGCATCCCCGGGTTTAGGAGGGAGCCCCGCTGACGCATTAAGTACGCAGCTCACCTGCGGGGAGCAAGGGAGCGCAGACAAATGGGAAAACAGCCCGCCCCGGCCACGCGGATCCCATCGGTCCACACACCTCACAGGTGAGGGCCACGCGGCAAGGCAGCTGTTCCCAAATTTGGCCGCAACCGAGAGTCACCTGGGGAACTTTCCAGTGAATCCCAGGGCCCGTGGCTCACTCCAGGCCGGTTAAATTGGAAAGCCGCAGGGCAGGAGCCAGACACCCAGGTTTTCTTAGCTCCCAAGGTGATTCCTAAGGCACAACCCAGTTTGGGAACCTCGAAGCTGCGAGAAAGTGAGTTAAAGGCGCTTCTACTCCCTTTACAGTTACCCGTGGCTTTTCGTCTTAGCTTCCGCGTTAATTTTCCAGGAGATGTTGGGCCATTTATTTTTTTCATTTATTTGGGGGGGGGGCGATTTATTTAACCCCTGTGAACCTCGTTTTCCTCGTCTGCCCCACGGAACCGATGCCCGAATTACAGGATGGTTGCAGGAATTAAGTGCCATCAGGAGATGAGCGTGTCCCGGCACCTCCCGGGCCCTCGGCCAGCGGGAGTTAGGAGGGTGGCCCAGGAATGGGGGGAGATTAGGATTGTTTCCTGTGGGGAGGGTCTGGCCGAGCTCCAGACTTGCCATATACCCAGGAGAGCGCGAGTGAAGGGGGGCAGAAGGCGTTGGGATCCGTCCACCCCGCGCTGTGACCCCGGAAATCTCGGACTGTCCTCGGATGACAGAACTTTCTCGCCAGCCATCCGGAGTGACGCGCGTCCTTGCCGGTAGCACGTGGCCCGGGCGCGCTCACCTTGCCCCCCTCAGAGGCCGCCCCAGGCGTGGAATCCAGGACTCCGCGGCTGCTTGAACTTGAGTGGGTTGGGCGGATAGACTCGATTTTCCACGGTCTGGCTGGGACTCCCGTTCTGAGTCACGCAGCCCTAAAATTATAGGTGTTTTATAACGTTCTTCGGCTCGGGCTAAACTGTGCTTTTGTTCTCTGTCTTCTGTTTTACTCCGTGTACGTTGTGCATTTTATTCCATTACATCAAATGGCCTATTAGAGTCTCAAAGTCCCAGCCGGTCCCTGTCTTTGCCCTTTAATCTGCAGCACAGGTGGGTGATCTGAGCTGCTCCTGTCTAGGTAATTAGGTTGCAAAACAGATGAAATTTTGCTTTAAAAATAACTATTTCCTTAGTGTGCTGCCGTGACCTGATCTTGCGTGATACGAAATGGGATAAAGGAGACGTTTCGTGTTGTATTTTCCCTCGTGAGGGTTTTTCCTGGGGAGAGGGGAAGGGGGAGAAAATGTAGCATCCTTGATGTGAACAGTTCTTGGTCGTGGACGTATCCGAGTCACTGGGCCCCTGTAGATGGAAATGCTGGGCTTTCCCTCAACACTCCTCACCCTTTCTCCTAGATGTGGACGTTGAGGGTGGGACTCAGTAGAGCAGAGTGAGGGTTAGGACAGTCGTTCCCAAATGTTTCCATCCTGTGATGTGAGCAGACACTCACCCTCCTGCATCCGCCCTTGTGTGGGCTCTGCCCACAGATCTGTGGATACCCGGGGACTGGCCGCAGGCTCATCCTACGTCCCCAGGACCCAGACCCGGGCCCATCGCACCCCCTGCATCTACTTTCCCACCCCAACCCCTTTTCCGCCTTGCCCCAAAAGTCACAGTTTCTGCAACAGCTTCTGGAAACTTGTGTGTCTACCTTTGCTGCTTGCCTTCCACACAGAGCAGGGGAAGCAGAGGGAACAGTAGCTGTCCCAGAAGCAGGAGGACTTGAGCCACCCTGGGAAGTGGGAATCCAGGGGTCTGAGGAGCCAGGGTCTGCTGCTGCCTGGGGAGTGGGGCGGTGGGGAGCTGATCTAGAAGCTGGGGTTGTGTGCGGGGAAGGGGGGCACTCCCCTCGGAGAGTGGGGCCTGGGCAGAAAGAGAGCCCAGTGTCCCCAGCCTCTTGGGAACTGCCTAAGGCCACATTGTACAGGATGCGGGGGGGAGGGCATCGGTCTTGAAAGGGGGAAGCCCAGCTGCCCTCCGACAGGACAGTCACGACAGGTTTCCTGGTTGAGAACAAAACAGGGGTATGTGGGCAGCTCAGTGGGTTAAGCACCTGCCTTCCGCTCAGGTCATGATCTCAGGGTCCTGGGGAGCGGGGTGGGGGTCCCCTGCTCAGCAGGGAGCGTGCTTCTCCCTCTCCCTCTGCCCCTCCTTCGTGCACTCTCGCATGCTCTCTCTCAAATAAAATCTTTATTTAAAGAAACAAAACAGCTTTAATAAGATGCACTTGAGATAGAGCAACCCACACATTTGGCTTTGCGGTCTGTGTATAAGTTCATGAACACGTCCATACAATCGAGATAAAGGACAGAGCCCTCGCCCTCCAGATTTCTTGGCCAACGTGTCTTTTGCCTTTTTAAAAATTGTTTTTGTCTTATAATTAAGCTTCGAGAGTTTTTTATATGCTCAGGATAAAAGTCCTTTAGCAGGTAGATGTTTTGCAAACGTTTTCTCCCAGTCTGTGGCGTGCTTTTTTAGTCTCTTAACCATGTATTTCAAAGAGCAGAAATAGTCAATTTTTACAACGTCCAGCTTATGTGTGTGTTCTCTTATAAATCACGTTTTTGGCTTCATAGCTAAGCAATCTTTGCCCAACCCAAGATCAGAAAGGTTTCATGCTATGCTTTCTTCTAGAAGTTTTACAATTTTACGTTTTATATTTAGGTCTTTGATTCATTTTTGTCGTAAACTGTGCAATGTATGGATTAAAGGGTTTTGTTGTTTTTTTTTTTTTGCGTGTGTGTGTGTGTGTGTATAGAAGACAAGTTCTTCAGTCTGATAAAAATGTTTCTGAAAAACCTGCTAACATAATGGGAAAAAACATGCAGCTTATATATATATAACCGGAGAGAGAGCACGTATGTGAGCGGGGGGGAGGGGCACAGGGAGAGAGGGAGAGAATCTCAAGCAGACCCCACACTGAGTGTGGAGCCCAGTGTGGGGCTCAGCCTTGCAGCCCTGAGCTCTGTGTAATGGCTCCAGTACCATTTGTTATAAAAACTATTCTCTCTCTACTAAATTACCTTTGTTAAAAATTCCTTGTTCATATTTGTGTGGCTCTGTTTTGGGACTCTCTAGACTTCTCCATTGATCTCTTCATCTAGCTTTACACCAAGACCACACTGTCCTAGGTTTCTGGTGGCTTTATAACAGCCCTTGAAATCGGATACTGTACTACTACTAGCCTTCCAGTTCTGTCTTTATTTTTAAAGGTGGTTTTGACTATTCTAGGTCCTTTGCATCTCCATATAAATTCTAGAGTTGGCTTCTAAATTGACTTTGCAGCATTATTTTCTACCAAAAAAAAAACAAAAACAAAAACAAAAAACTGCTGGGGTTTTAACGGAGTTTACGCTGAATCTGTAGGTCCATTTGGCCAGAATTCACACCTCAACGATGCTGAGTCTTCTGACTCCCAAACACAGTGTCTATCTTCAGTTTTTAGGTCTCAGTGAATGTCTCTCAGCAATACTCTGTCGTTCTCTGTGGATAGATCTGTCTTCTGTGCAATTTACACTGAAGTATTTTGTATTTTTATCCTATTATAAATGGTATTTTAATTCTTTTGAAAGATTTTATTAGCACAAGCAGGGGTAGGGGCACTCCTGCAAATGGTATTTTAAAATTTCAATCTCTAGTTGTTTGTAAATACGAGAAATCCAGGGGAGCCTGTCTGGCTCAGTTAGTAGAGCATGTGACTCTCGATCCTGGGGTGTGAGTCCAAGCCCCACCTTTCAGGCATGGAGCCTGTTTAAAAAAAAAAAAAATGCAGGGCTGCCTGGGTGGCTTAGTGGGTTAAGCTTCTGCCTTTAGCTCAGGTCATGATCCCAGGGTCCTGGGATCGAGCCCCGCATCCTTCGTCTTGTATCTTACAACCTTGCTAAGCTCTCTTTATTCATCCTAGTTGCTTTTTTTTGTGAATTCTGTTTGATTTTCTATGCCAATGACCGTGTTAGTCCACAAAGACTGTTTGACTCTTTGCTTATCAATCTGGGTACCTTTTCTGTTTTCTTGATTTCCTGTGCTGGCTACAACCCCAACACAACCTTGAATAGAAATGGTGCGAGTGGACATTCTTGTCTCATTCCTGATCTTAGAAGGCATTTGATCTTTTACCATTAAGTATGATGTTAGCAGTAGATTTTTCAGAAACTCTTATCAACCTGAGGATACTGCCTTCTGAGCAGTATTTTGCTGAGAATTTTAATCAGGAATAGATGTTGACTTTTGTTAAATGTTTTTTCTGCATCTACTGAGGCAAACTTGCATTTCTGGGATAAATCCCACTTACGGTGTAAAGTCCTCCTTATATGCTCCTAGATAGTTTCCTAATGTGGTTCTCTGTTTAGCAATTTTGTACCCATGTTCATGAGGGATATTGGTCTTTGGTTTTCTGTCCTTGTAATGTCTTTGTCTATTTTTGGTATCAAGGAAATCCTGGCTTCATAGAATGAGTTGGAAATATGCTCTCCTATTTAATTTTCAGGGAGAATTTGTATGGAATTGGGATAGCCTTTTCCATTCTTTTTTTTTAAATTTTTTTAAGATTTTATTTATTTCTTTGACACAGAGAAAGATAACAAGTAGGCAGAGAGGCAGGCAGAGAGACAGGGGGAAGCAGGCTCCCTGCTGAGCAGAGAGCCCCATGTGGGGCTTGATCCCAGGATCCTGGGATCATGACCTGAGCTGAAGGCAGAGGCTTTAACCCACTGAGCCACCCAGGTGCCCTCTTTTCCATTCTTATACATTATCATTTCTTAAGTGTTAGGTTGAATTCACCAGTGCAGCCTTGTGACATTGGAATATTCTCTGTTAAAAGGTTGTTGATTATTGTTAACTACAGAACCTATTTCTTTAACGGACATAGATCCATTCATCTTACCTATTACCCTTTGAAGGAGCTTTGGGACTTGACATCTTTCAAAACTTTTGTCCATTCTTCCAAGTTGTCTAATTGACTGGTGTGATTTCCTTATTACCCTTTTATATCTGTAGAAATGGGAGCAATGCCATCTCTCTCATTCCTGACATTAGTAATTCGTGTCTTCTCTCCTCCTTTCCTGATCAGAGAAGGTTTGCCAAAGAGATTTATCATTCTAGAGATTTATTGAAGAACCAGCTCTTGGCTTCATGGATTTTTCTCTACTGTTTTTACTTTTCTATTCCATTGATTTCTGCTTGTATGTTCATTCTTTCCTTTCTGCTATTTAAACTTTAATTTGCTCATTTTTTTCTTCTGTCTTAAAGTGGAAGCTGAGATCATTGTTGTGAGACATCTGTTCTCTAATTACGGCGTTTAATGCTGTACATTTCCTCCTCCATACTTCTTCAGCGCTCTCACACATCTTCATTCACTTAAAAATGCTTTCTAATGTCCATTTTGATTTCCTATTTGACCATAGGTTATTTGGAACAGTCCTGTTGAGTTTCAAAATATTTGCGAATTTTCCAGATATTTTTCCATGCCAACTTCTGATTGAATTCCATCGTGTCAGAGAACATACTCTGATGTGAATCCTTCAAGATTTACTTAGACTTGGTTTATGGACCAGAATATGGTCTGCCTTGGGAAATGTTTTATGTGAATTTCAAAGTAATGTGTATTTTGCTGTTGTTGGGTTGAGTGTTCTATAAATGTCAAGTTGGTTGACCGTGTTTTCCAAATCTTCGACATCTTTACTGGTTTTCTGTCTACACGTTTTATCAATTCTGGAGAAAGGGTTATTTGAAACCTACAACTGTAATTATGGACTCACTTATTCTTGGAGTTCAATGAGGTTTTGCTTCAAGTATTTGAACGTCTATTACTAGATGCGTAAATATTTTTGATTGTTAGGACCTCTGATGAATCATTGCCTTTATGAAATGTTCCTATTTGCTTCTATTCACACTTTTTGACTTCAGTTTCTTTTGTTTAATATTGATATAACCATTTCAGCTCTCTTACGGGCACTGTTTGCATGGTCCAGGCTTTCCCACTCTTAGACTTTTAATGGATTGTTTCTTTATATTTGAAGTGCGTTTCTCATAGGCAGCCTATGGCAAGGGCTCGCTCTTTTGTGCGGTCTGACAATTTCTACCTTTCAAATAAGAATGTTCAGACTATTTACATTTCATGTAATTATTGACATGGTTTGGTCCAAATTCTTATTTTTCACTAGGATTTCTATTCAATTTACCTGTTCTTTCTTTTCCTTTGCTTTTTTTTTTTAAATCTGCTTTTTTTGGATTTACTGAATATTTTTTAAGAATTACACTTTAGATCCTTTGTTGGCTTCCTAGCTGCAACTCTTCACTATTTACTGATCTCTTTAGGGTTTATAGTATGAACCTTTAAATTATTACAGTCTGGGGGCGCCTCAGTCGGTTAAGCCTCTGTCTTCAGCTCAGGTCATGATCTCGGGGTCCTGGGATCGAGCCCCACATCGGGCTCGCCGCTCAGTGGGAATCTGCTTCTCCCTCTCTCTGCATCTCCCCCTCCTTGTGCTCTCTCTGTTTCTCACTCTCTCAAATGAATAAATAAAATCTTATCATTTTTTTTAAGTTGGTATTACAGCCTGCTGTCAAATGATATTATAAGACTTCATGAATGGAGTAAGGACCCTACAGTGCACTGCCTCCATTTCCTCCCTTCTCATCTTCGTGCTATTGTCCCTGAACTTCTGAATTTTGCATATGTTAGAACCCATAGAAGACAATGGCCTTAGTTTTGCTTTAGCAGCTGGTTACCTTTCAAAGAGGTTTAAATACTAGGGGGGAAAGCAAACATTTATTGGCATAGTTATCATTTCTAGAGCTCCTCATTCCTTTGTGTATATCCTCTGTGGGTTTGCTTTGGTGAATCCTTCCAGCTCTTTTAGTCTGAAAGAGTCTTTATTTCCCTTTGCCTGAGAATGATACTTGTGTTGGATATATTATTCTAGGTTGACATTTAGAAATGTTGCTTCACAGTCTTTTCACTTGTATCCGTTCCAACAAGAAACCTGCCATCATCCTTTTCTTTGGTCCTTTGTATGGGACCCGTTTTCCTCCTCTGGTTGCTTTTAAGGTTTTTCTCATTATCCCTGGTGTTAAGCAGTTTGAGTATGATGAGCCTTATAGTTTTCTTCACGTTTCTTGGGCTTGAGGCTCATCGTGGATCTGTGGTTTTATAGTTTTTTATCAAGTTTGGGAAGGTGTTGGTTATTGTGTCTTTTTTTTTTTTAAGATTTTATTTATTTATTTGACAGAGATCACAAGTAGGCAGAGAGGCAGGCAGAGAGAAAGGGGGGAAGCAGGCTTCCCGCTGAGCAGAGAGCCCGATGTGGGGCTCGATCCCAGGACCCTGGGATCATGACCTGAGCCGAAGGCAGAGGCATAACCCACTGAGCCACCCAGCCACCCCCTCTGTTTGTGTTTTTATTTTTAAATTTTCTGCTTCATTTTGGACAGTTTCAGTGACTTTGTCTTGAAATTTACAAGGCTTCCCTACTGTGAGGTGGGATCTGCCGTTGATACAGATATTTTTCAGCTCTAGCTTTCCTTTTGGTACAGAAGCAGTTTGTCTTTTTTAATTATCCATCTCTCTACTTAAGTCTTTAAACATTTGAAATATTGCCATAACTGGGTTTTTCACTTTTTTGTTTTTGTTTTGTTTTGTTTTTGAGAGAGAGGGAATGCATGAGCAGCGGGGGTATGAGGCAGAGGGAGAGGAAGAGAGAGAGAATCCCAAGCAGTGGAGCCTGATGCAGGGCTTGATCTCACGACTCTGAGGTCGTAACTTGAGCCAAAGTCAATAGGCAGACACTTAACCAAGTAGCCTCCCAGGCACCCCTGCAATACGGCCTTAGCCATTTTAATGTCCTTCACCATCACTATCTAATAATATCAGTCAGTTCTGTTTGGTTTCAGTTATCTTTTCATTACGAGTCTCATTTTCTTCTTTGCATGCCTTCTTGATGGATGCTGGACATCTTTGTATTTTATAAATATATTTTTAAAAAAAATATTTATTTGACAGAGAGACACAGCAAGAGAGGGAACACATGCAGGGGGAGTGGGTGAGGGAGAAGCAGGCTTCCTGCCAAACAGGGAGCCCGTGCAGGGCTCGAGCCCAGGACTCTGGGATGCTTAACGACTGAGCAGATGCTTAACGACTGAGCCACCCAGGTGCTCTGTGTCTTATAAATATTCTTTTTTTTTTTTTTAAGATTTTATTTATTTACTTGTCAGAGAGAGAGAGGGAGAGCGAGCGAGCACAGGCAGACAGAATGGCAGGCAGAGGCAGAGGGAGAAGCAGGCTCCCCGATGAGCAAGGAGCCCGATGCGGGACTCGAACCCAGGACGCTGGGATCATGACCTGAGCCGAAGGCAGCTGCTTAACCAACTGAGCCACCCAGGCATCCCTTATAAATATTCTTAAGCATTGTTTTGGGTTATAGTTATTTCTAAACAGTTCAATCCTTTCTGGTCTTGCTTTTAAGATTTGGTAGGTGGGACCTGATCTATGCTCGTCTCGGGCAAAGCATTCCCTGCTACAGAAGCGAGACCCTTCTGGGTCCCCTACCCCATGCCTGGTGAAGTTTGAGGTTTCTAGTCTGGCTGTCGGAAACAGGCATTATTCCTGGCCTTGCGTGAGTGCTGTGTGCTGTTACCTCTAATCTTCCCGGGTGGCTACCTCCCCAGCTGTGTGGTTCCCTCGCATGCCTGTCCTGACCAGTACTCTGTTGAATACTTGAGGGGATCTCTGCAAATCCCACGTTCTCTTCTGTCTGGTACTCTGTCCTGACAGCTGTTGCCACCTTGGTCTCCCCGGACTGTCTCCAGTCTGTCTCCTCCGTTCTGGTAGTCCACTGCATCCTCCGAGAGCTCCCCATCCCTGAGCAGTAAGTGGGCACAGGCGGTGCTCACCTTGTTTGTTTGCCGCCTGCCAGGGATCACGGTCCTTCACTGCCTGATGTCTAGTGTCTTAGAAACAGTCGCTTTATACATTTTGTTTTTACGTTAGACCATTGATTTCATCCCTGTGACGTCATCTAGGCCAGAAGCAGAAGTCCTTGTGAGCAAGTGGCTTCTCTTTTCTGCACTTCTGCTTTCTCATCTATATTTCTACAAAGAACAAGGGGCATTCAGCTCACGGCTTTACTGCGGAACTGAATGCCACTGGTGCTTGTGCAGTGCCCGGCACTTGGTAGATACTCGGCAAATACTTGGGTCTTTCCCGGTCTCTGCACCTGGTTGTTACTTCTTCCTGATTTTTACATTGGGGTATCAACCCGATTGGTGGCTGAGCTCTCCGTCAGGGGCTCTGTGACGATCAACCAAAGCACATAATCACCCCTGAGCTCTTCCGATGCAACTGAGTCAGTTTCAGAATTCTACTCTCCAAAGAACACGTAGGTGCAAACCTTCTCCTCCTCGCGGGACATTTACCTTCTCTGAGGTCTCCTCCAATTCAACCTACAGGAATTACTCATTCGTTTATAGGATGAACGTCAGGAGGTTTTAGGTCAGTGATGTGTGGCAGACAGAATTCAAGAGGACCACACTGTTCGCAACCGAGCATGATTTTGTTGGGATTTCCTACTAATTCACGAATGTCGACCTTTTCCTTCCCCTTCTAGTTTTCCCTCCGGCTTCCTAAGGAGCTACCGGAAGGACAGATGAGCATTTGCCAGAACCTAACCACCTCTCTCTTCTCCTGTCTTCTCTGTGTCAGTGTCTGGAGGCCGCAGCCGTCTGCACCTCATCGACCTTGGCAGCTGTGTGAAAGCTCTTAGCAAAAACCGGGAAGGAGGCTCAGGGCTCTGCCTCTCACTGTCCGCTCTGGGCAACGTCATCCTGGCTCTTGTCAACGGCAGCAAACACATCCCCTACAAGTAAGTGATCCCTCCACTGGACGCATGGGCTGGGGCAACACCATGCCAGGGCTGGGCATGAGACCCTCGGTCCAGTGACATCTCGGGAAAGATGCACCCGATGGAGGGACAGTCTGGACCGCACGGTTAGCTCTTTGCCTGAACCAGCCTCTGCTAACGATTGTGTATCCCATGCGCTTCCGAATTCAGAAGTTGTGAAAATCCTTCCATTTGCCCCAGTCCTGACTTCAGCGGCTCAAGTCAGGGAGAATAGGAAGTTATCTCGGTTGGGGTCTCCAATCACAGTTGCCACTGGTAGGTCATTGCCGCCATCACACAGACCCTTCACGGGCATGACGGTAAAGGCGGGAATATCGAACTGCCCTTTCATTAAGAGTCGGGCTGTCCTATTTAACCAATAAAAATACAGGGTACCCAGAAAGATTTGGATTTCAGAGAAGCAACAAATAATTTTTTGAATGGAAGTATGCCCCCAGTATTGCATGAACATTTAGGAATCCTGTATTTTATCTGGCAACCCTACGTAGGAGAGCTTCTAAAACTTGCCACCGCCACCCACCATCCCCATGCAGATGTTTACCCCCAAGATCCCTTCTTTCTTTCCATTATGCTCCGAGAGGATGAATTTAGAGCTGCTCCTGTGTCTGGAATGGCCAACACCTGGCTATGTCATCTGTGCCCACGAATGACCCAGCCCAGGGCCACCCCTCACCACCACCACCACCCGGCTCAGCTCTGCCACTGAACAACGTGGTGATGGTGCTGGGTGCTCCCTGCTTATTCGGGGCTTTGCCAAGGCTCAGCTGTTCCCCTCACGAGCTCCCCGAACCGTCACGCACCGTAAACAGATGCTTCCGCTGTGTGTCTTCTCTGCGTCACAAGGATATGAGACTCAGAATGGTAGGAGGGTGGAAGGTTTTTTGTAAAATTTAGAACAGTGGAGCCAAGGAGTAATGATCCTCTGGTTGGGCTTACCCACATCGACGTCATTGCAAGAACACCTGTGGGGTTGCCGCGAGGATGAAGCAAAGGTACACAGTGTCTTTTTTTTTTTTTTTTTTTTTTTTTTAATCTGTAAAATCAGGCAAAATCTAAGTCACTGCTGCGCGGGAGGAAAAGCTAAGTCGGGCCATTTGTCCTATAATGAGGGAGATTCGGACAAGTCCTCGCCTTCTCCTTCCCCTCTGCCCTAGCTGTGACTCCCTTCACCGGGAGGACCGTTTGCACTCGGACTCCAGCACTTTAAGCGACAGGTGTAATCCCATGCGTCTCAGCTCCTGAAATTTGGAGACCTGGTGGGATAAACCCAGAAATGGTTTTCCCAGCCCTTGGAAGGACCCTTTCCTCTGAGGAAAAAATTTCAAGTTATAGGTTTATAAAGTTTTATTCGGTATCATTTCTGCAGCTGAAAAAACTCAAGGTGTTGTTACGAGGGAGGAAGGAAGGGAAGAGGGAAAAAAAGAAAGATCTGGACGGGTCCTGTCAGGGCTGCAGACTTAGAAAGAAAGCATACCGGCCTCAGTCAGACTCCCTGTCCATAAAAAGGGAGACATGCCTATTAAAGTGAGAATAGGTCACAATGTAAAAAAAAAAAAAAAAAATTTTTTTTCAAAATACCACGTTCTTGGTCGCTGATTATATATTTTACTTCTGGGTCTCTCACGTTGTTTCTGTGGAGTGACAGGCTTTTAGGATTTCAGTAACTATCTGTTGAACTGGCGGTTGGGAGGGAGGGAATGGATGAAAGGAAGCCCGTGAAATGACTCTTCATGCAGACAAAGTAACTTCCTTTGGGTTCTGGTTGCATTTCATTGTAAACATCCAGGGAAACCTCGAGAATTGTTTTTATTAGTAGTTGAAGGACAGTTACATGAAACATATGTGGCATCAGCTAGTCCCAAAGACCAGACATCCGCTCCCTGGGGAGGGCTGACAGAGTGTGACAGAGTGTGACCCCTCCATTCACCATCCCCTGCAGATATCTGTCTCCTTCACCTCCAGCTTTCTTCCTTCCCATGCTAGCTCTGTGGGGTGATGACTGCATTGTTGGCATGTCTGAAGTCAGCACAGACTTAACCAGCGCTCAGCGTCTGCTCAAGACCTAGACTTGAGCCACGGTCAGGACCCTCCTGGAGATCTTGCCCATTGCTCGGGGCCGGGAAACATGGAGGCCTGGCCGTCCTCCCCAGAACACTCGTTTACCAGTGACGCACCCAGCAGCCCTCAGTCCCTTGTGCCCATCTTCGTGTTCGAGCCTTGAAAGGCCCTTGCTGTGCTTGCCCCTCAGCTCCGCACATAGCCGGTCTTTGGCGCCTGTCCATCCCCTTTGCAGATGCATTCATCCAACTAGAAGCTCTCCCCTTTCACGGTCCGGGAAAAGAATGCAAAGATTTACTCCGATCCCCAAGCCCGGTGGTGGCAGGATCAAACTGCCTCAGTTTCCAGGGCTTGGAGACCTTGGTAGCACCGGG
The DNA here is from genome assembly GCF_902655055.1 of Lutra lutra. Lineage (NCBI taxonomy): Eukaryota > Metazoa > Chordata > Mammalia > Carnivora > Mustelidae > Lutra > Lutra lutra. The sequence continues at coordinate 10,624,234 of NC_062292.1, forward strand.
CCGACTTAGCCAACCTGCCCCCCCCCCCCCCCGCCCCAGCCTCATCAGGCCCCGAGATCTCTGAGCTGCCGGGGACGCGCCCAGCATGGGGCCCTTAGCGCAGGGCGGGAGGGCTGGGGTGTCCTTTATCAATTCAGTCAAGGCTCTAAAGCCACATTATGCTGCGTTTTGTTAGCACACTAAACACCTCTCACCAGTCAGACCTCATCTTTTCCGGGAGGGAGGGCGGAGGTTTCCTGCCCTGGCAGCTTTCTCTCATTCTTGCTCATGTGCAGCAAACACCAGGGAAACCAAACTCCACATGCCTTGCCCTCCCCCATCCCAGAGCCAAAGAATCCCCCCTCCCCCCTTCATCGGTCACCCTGGACAGTTCGGAGCTTGCAGCAGACACCAGGGATGCCTGGGAAATTAACTGAAATGAGCACAGAGGGGAGGCGATCTGTCCTCATTTTTCTTCTTCATCCTCTCTGTTTGTCCTTGTGAGCAAGCTAGAATGGGGGTTTGTAGTCATTACCCATCACAGGCACTCCTGTGGGCACCTCAGGGGTACCCCGAGTGGTTTTGACTTTGCAGATGATCTTGGCTTTGGAGCCGTCGGGTGGGCACGGCTCGGGCCACAGACTTGCCAGCCGATCCAAGTGTGATAAATCACAGGAGTTCACAGGAGCTTGCAGGGGAGGCCGGGAGACCACCAAGGGCCCCAGCCCCCCTCTTCAGGTCTGCACTAGCAGGCCGCACCTGTGACTCTCCAGCTCTGGGGCACGTCC